>NW_027040529.1:2817500-3501385 GCF_037179485.1 Ochlerotatus camptorhynchus | reverse complement strand
TTGCATGTGTATAGTGACAGCCAAAACTGGGTGATTTTACGAGAGGTAATTTACTCACTTGTGGTCATTTACACATTAAATTTTTGGTCGAAAAACGATTTCACGATGACTTGCTATTTAAACGATTCCTTATAAGTATTAACAACATCTACATCTACATCTACATAGTAAATAACATACAGTACTGGACACAAGTAACCATATCGTATTTTTTCTCTGCAAAAAAGTAAAAAAATCATTAAATTTTTGGAATTTTGGCTATGAAAATAGCTACATACAGTTGTGCAATCGCTTATGATATGCTATGCTATGCTATGCTATGCTATGCTATGCTATGCTATGCTATGAAAATAGCTACATACAGTTTACCATGCGGAAAATAGTTTTGAAGAACAGATCTCTTAACTGAATATAATATTTCAATTTAATTTGCATTGTAAGCAGTTCGTCCTTTTGAAATGTTGATGAAGTTTTGTTGTATTCCCAGAAATAAATAAAAATGCGTTTCGTTAATATAAACGATCGCTCTTGGTGGAATGGCGAGGAGTTCAGACTTCGACGGCATACTCCAGAATGTTCCGAACGAGAGAAAAGAACAACATTTTTAGCGTATAAAATATCGTCAAAGTCGAAAGCAGTAAGCCCCGCGAATGATTTTGCGGTATTAGCAAACTGTAGCTTGCTATCAACAATGACACCAAGGGCCTTGATTGACGTAACACATTCTAGTATGTTTGATTTAAGCTGATAGTCAAAGGACATCTGCGAGTGAGACTTGCTGAAGCTGATGACTGTACATTTGCCGGCATACGTTACACACTTAGAAAATTTCGTGTAAATTTAGGTGCTGTTCTGAGAGTGTCATATACGAGCGTCATTTTTGACAGAAATTTGAGTCATAACAGACGCGAAATATAGCTTAATCAAACGTAATTTTCGTCGAGCAACGAACTTTTAGTCTCAGAGCACTTAAAATTACATGACATGTTTGTTTACGTCTCATCTGTAATGTCAAACATGCAATCCGTCACGTGTAAAATTAGTTATTTCTAAGTGTGTAGTTTATAGGAGCGGAGGAGCGAGCATAGATCGTTCATGAATAATATGAAGATAAGCGGTCCAAGATGACTTCCTTGAGGAACTCCTGTTGATACGAGAATTGTTCTGGATTTGTGAGGACCAATCTTTACATACGCCATGATGACGGCCAAGTTTCTTCAATGCTGTTTCGTGTGGAACTTTGTCTAAGGCATTGTTACAATAAGCATACTGACGTATGATATGAGATTTGTGTGTCATGTGCATCCCTACAAACAACCACGACAATAACCCAATCGTAAACAAACAAAATCATCCACTAAAACTGGGCATAGTCCACAGTTCAAATTGCACAGAATACAATTGCAACCAGATGCTGCGATTGCGCCACAGTGTTAGAGTTATTTCATTTCCACTTTCCTCTCCCCACTTGAGACCTAGACCGATGTGCAAACGAAAGGTTTCACGTTGCGCAGTCGGGTAGGAGCACCGAGTCACCAAAAGTGCAGACCTTGCGAAGATGCATATTTTGGGTATCGACACTCCAGTTGTCTTATTCTTACACATAGATTAACTAGGATAAGCAAGAACATTTGGTTTATATGTAAATGCTATATAAACCAAATAATTCTGAATACACGAACGAATTTATCGATCAGCAGCCAAACTCTCTTTACTGCGGTCCTTACTGGTAGATTCTTTTATAAGTCTACCACAGTTTGGATACCGCATATTCAAAGAAAGCCCTTCTCCAATTTAAGTCTGCTCGATTGAACCATGTATGCTCAAACCTGCTACATGGCGACCGTGACAGAGTAGTTCTATAGTGCGTCGCGAATACAAAAGTGAATCGTTAAGTGCCACACCCTTTTGGCGAATCGTTAAGTGCCACACGCGTAGAACGATCTGTAAAATATCGCGCCGGAAACGTGTGTTAAAAGTGTTAACCATGGGACTGTGACGTTCACTGTGAATGCGCAGGATACACTTCAAACGGTAGCGTTAGCAACTATCGCATTGGTAGTGCTAGCATATGGTGTACTAATTTTTTTTTAATAACCACCATCGGAATCAATTCGAACGAGGGGCATCAGCAGCAGTCCGACTGCATGCAGTGACCATATAAAGAAGACTAACACAGTGAAGTTATTAAAACAAAAGAAAATAAACTGCTAAAAGTGAAAAATATCAATGCAAAATTAGCATGGCAGCCAAAGAGGCCATAATAACCACGTTTAAAAGATATACCAATTATCATACAAGCTAATCACATGTGCATGAAAGCTTTAATAGATAAACTAGAATCAACAAACACAATAGTGATAGTGAGAACATTTAAGAAATAATGTTTAGTAAAAGTTTCACCAACGGTTTCTAAAATCGAAGTTTCACCACGTTTTGTTTATGCCAAGAAGAAACACCTCCAGGTATGGGCAAGGAAAATGCTACCGAAAAAAAATGAACATTTATTAGTGTCGACCAGTAAAGGAATCCTCACACACAACGAAGCTGCACAGCTGGGAGAACAAATCCTAAGTTACATCTACTAATAAGGAATGTTGAAAATCGGTTAAGGTGAAAATATAGTGGTGAAAATAAACACTGGTTGAAGAACGGCAGTTTTGGGCCGAAATTCAAGCTCAAGCCGAACAAGACTATAATGGCCAACCGTCTAAAACACAAATTAGGGCTATATGACAAAAATAGATGTTGTAGAAACCCAAATTGGATGTACTACGAAAAGAAGTATAAAAACTTTAAGATCCTAAAAAACGGACTAATAATACTGGACTATATCAGTGAAATATACAGAACTATATGAACAACAAGTGAAAATAAACATGTGTCCGAGTATCCAAAACTCGGATTATGCAGTGGTAGCAGAACTAACTATCACAAATGTGCCCGAGTATCCAAAACTCGGATGATACTGCGGTAGCAGAACAACCACAACTTAACGCGTCGGAAGTCAACGGAGTGTAATCCGCCTTGAATCCGGTACTACTAAACAAAGTCAAATTAACAATATTAATTTGTGAGTTGAATAATCGTATATATATATATACATATAAAAGATTTTTTTCCCTAACACTATTACTAAATATATATGGAAATAGAAACCAAATTAGATTTCTACATAGAAGCACTGCAAAGAATCAAACTAAATCTTCATAAGAAACCAGAAACCTTATACAGTAACTCATAAATTTCATATCATCCCCGAAAACCTACCAATACCCACAGACGGAATTTTAGGACGAATTTTCTATCTAAATTTCGTTGTGTAAATGACTATGACACATGGACTTTATCATGCTTTATAAATTCTAAATTAATTGAAATTCCAATCCAGGATAATTTAAACGGTGAAACATTGATACCACCACGTTGCGAAGTTTATTGACAAATTAACAAAGAAAACCCACATCAAGATTACTTTATCAAGAAATCCAACCTGGAGTATTCTGTGCAAACTCTATAATAAATTCAAACAATTCATTAATCAGACTAATTAATACAAAAACCATACAGTTAAAATTCGGAAAAATTTCCATGACCTAATACAACCACTAGAAAATTACAAAATATTCCAATTCAACCAAACAACCCAGAAGAACAGACAAGAAAAATGCTTAGCAGAAATAAATCTGACAGATACACCGTACTACGTACAAGACAAATTGAAAGATGTATGTACATAATACAACAACTTATTTGCGCTTCAAAAGGACATCCTGACTTGTAACAGTTTTTATAAACAAAAGATTAATTTAAAGACTCAAATCCCGTATATATTAAAAACTATAGAATACCTGAAGTTCATAAGACAGAAATCGACAAACACGTGACAAAAATGCTAGACGAAGAAATAATACAATTCAATATCTCCTTACAATTCCCCAGTATTGCTAGTCCCCAAGAAATCCTCTAACAATGACAAAAATTCCGTCTTGTAGTAGATTTCAGACAATTAAATAAAAAAGTAATAGCAGATAAGTTTCCACTACCACGAATTGACGAAGGATATCCAACTAGGTCGAGCTAAATATTTTTCCACGCTCGATCTAATGTCAGGTTTTCATCAAATCGAGTTACAGGAAAACTCAAAATAATACACAGCTTTCTCTACGAACTCTGGTCATTACGAGTTCAACCGACTACCATTTGGACTAAATATTTCTCCCAACAATTTTCAACGCACGATGACGATAACCCTTAGTGGACTACCTCCAGAATGTGCATTTTTATACATCGATGACATAATTATCGTCGGATGTACTATCAACCATCACTTAAGTAATATAGAAAAAGTTTTTCAAAATTTCAGAAAGTACAACCTCAAATTAAATCCTGTCAAATGTAAAAATTTTTGTGCAGACTCACATATTTAGGTCACCACATTTCAGCTCAAAGCATACAACCCGATAAAAAAAACCTCAACCATATTAAATTATCCACAACCACAAAATGCAGATGACATCAGAAGATTGGTCGCATTTTGTAATTATTATCGAAGATTTATCCCATATTTTTCAGACAAAGCAGCTCCGATAAACGCTTTACTTCATAAAAAGCTAAATTTAACTGGTCACAAGAATGCCAAAACTCGTTTGAAACTTTGAAAAATGAATTTCTAAGCCCCAAAATACTTCAATTCCCAGATTTTAGAAAACCATTTATTCTTAGTACATATGCTTCAAAAAGAGCCTGCGGCACTGTACTAGAACAAGAATACGACGGTATTAGACTACCAATAGCCTATGCCAGAAAAAAAAATTACAGAAGGAGAAAGTAACAAATCGACAATAGAACAAGAACTCACAGCAATAACTGGGCAATATCACATTTTAGACCTTATCTCTACGGACGAAAATTTACGGTAAAAACAGACCACAACCCTTTTGTACATCTTTTCTCAATGAAAGATCCCACGTCAAAATTGACTAGAATGCGACTAGATTTAGAGGAATTCAATTTCGATATCAAACACGTTAAAGGGAAAGACAATGTTGGGCCCGACGCTCTCTCCCCCGTTGCTATCGATTCTGAAGTTCTTAAAAACATGTTAATTTTACCAATGCAGACAAGACCCAAAACCCGAAAAATGACACAAATCCCTGATAACGAATCTAAAGCCACCAAGATTGATCACCTTGTAACCGTTCACGAATTTTCGTTGAGGTTTTCGTAAAACTCAGTGGCTTAAGCGCCACTCTCGATTAGGAGAGACCACTGGTCATGTTCTAATTTTGCCCGATTTATGAGACCTTATCTCAGAGAACCTCTTGAACGGTTTCTGATTACTAATGGCACAACTAGCTTTATCAAAAGTAAAACGCCAACTCCCATGGAACCGCAGATATTATCGGAACGAAACAATTACTCTGACTTACCCAGAACATGAACGAAACGGAAAGAGAAAGAAAGGAATTCTTACTCAACTGAGCGGTAATCGAAGGAAAAACTGAACGTAAGATAGCGAGTGTCTTTTATGCCAGGGAAAAAACATTCTAAAGCATAAAAAACTAATCTTCAATTTTCATTAAACACTATTATTGAGTTCGTTTATTCGGGTTGGACTTGGATGAGTGTACGGAAAAAGAGCAAATCATGGCCATGAATAAAAACATGCTCTAACATACCTGCGCAGGTTTTTCGACGTGAAGAACGACGGCTCGATGATGGCTGACGGTGGGGACTCGACGACTCGATAATGGCGACGGAAGGCGACCTTCCAGTTAGCGTGGCGATGGCGGCGAGGCGTGATGGCGCCGCACATGAGCTGCAGTATGGCGAGCAGCGATGAAGGTGACCCGTGCGCAGTATGGCCGAACTAGAGTTGCGGAGAGAGTGGCGGCTGAACGGAAGGCTTCCGATTTAATACGTCGAGAGCTGAGCAAAAAAACTTGAACGGTCTCTCAGCGTTCCTTTGCGGAGATCTTGAAGACTTTCAACCCTCCTCCCAAAATCACTCCGGTAAAAGAAAACAATAATCCGTTCAATCTTCTACCAGTTGACGAGGACGACACTGAGTCAGAGGGCAATGACGGAAGTCCTTTTGTTTTCAAAGGTCCTTCAAGGAAGCGATCCAAGAATGACTCGCAGAAAACTAAAAAAACTGACTCCCAAGCCCCCTTGGATAAATCAAGAGGTCACGGAAATAAACCGAAACCCAATCCACCGGGTTTTAAGCCTGTCGATTATGACAAAGAATTTCCGGGGCTTCCGGGAACATCTAAAACCCCAGATGTCCCAGTTTCGCAACCAGAACGCCATGTTCACGCTTTCTGGAATTGTGGACAGCATTCTCGATCTGTTCACCATCACTGACCCTCTACGGAGCATCATTAACATGATGCTTCCAATCGTGAAACCTTTTCTGAAGCAATTTGCTTCCAAGTGGCCCCTCCTTGCTTCATTCGTATCCCTCGATGGATAATTTTCCAAAAAATGATACGGTATCTCTCCTTCAATGGAATTGTAGAAGCATTTTACCAAAACTAGACATATTCAAATTTTTACTGCGTAACATACACTGTGATGCGTTTGCTCTCTGCGAAACATGGCTCTCTCCAGATGTTAACCTTTCTCTTCACGATTACAAAATTATCCGCCTCGATCGTGCAGATTCGTACGGTGGGGTGCTCCTAGGGGTCAACAAACAACACTCATTCTACAGAATCGAACTTCCTCCAGTGTCAGGTATTGAAATTGTCGCATGTCAGGTGAATATTAGAGGTAAAACCTTCAGTATTGCCTCGTTATACATCCCTCCGAGAACGGTTGTTTCTCGGCGAGCGCTATCTAACATCTGCTCAGTGCTACCTGAGCCGCGGTTGATCTTAGGGGATTTAAATTCCCACGGTACAGGCTGGGGACTGCTGTACGATGACAACCGCTCAACCATCATCTATGACCTATGCGACGATTTCAATATGACCATTCTAAACACCGGTGAAGTAACTCGAATAGCCAAACCTCCAGCAAGAGAGAGCAGTCTAGACTTGTCACTCTGTTCGAACTCACTATCATTGGATTGCATGTGGGATGTAATCCAAGACCCCTATGGTAGTGATCATTTGCCCATCAAAATTTCGATTTCCAACGGTTCATCTTCACAGTGTCCAATCAACATCGCGTACGATCTCACGAGAAACATCAATTGGGAAGAATACGCGAACGCGGTCCGTGACGGTTCAGAATCGGTCAACGTTCTCTCTCCGTTGGATGAGTACTCCTTCCTATCGCGGTTCATAGTGGATTACGCGCTTCAAGCACAAACGAAGCCTGTTCCTGGCACTACCATTCGCAAACGTCCTCCCACTGTGTGGTGGGACCAGGAATGCACCGACGTGAATAACGAGAAGTCTACCGCGTTTAAACAGTTTCGTAAATACGGTTCCCGCGAATACTTTGAGCGGTATGGAGCTAGAGGGAAAGTTTAAGAGCTTGGTCAGGGCCAAAAAACGCGGTTACTGGCGTCGGTTCGTCGAAGGACTATAGCGAGAGACTTCCATGCAAACGCTCTGGAATGTCGGCAGGAGAATGCGTAACGTGGCATCGTCGGTCAACGAGGACAAGGAGTACTCTAACAAGTGGATTTTCGACTTCGCGCGTAAGGTTCGTCCCGATTCGGTTCCGGTTCGATGCAACACTTGCGATCCGCCGCTGGAAAACGATGACATGGACTCCCCGTTTTCGATGGTAGAATTCTCAATTGCTCTTCTTTCATGCAATAACTCGGCTCCGGGAATTGATCGAATCAAGTTCAACTTGCTCAAGAACCTCCCAGAAGTCACAAAGAAGCGATTGTTGAACTTGTTCAATCGATTCCTTGAGCTCAACGTTGTTCCGGATGATTGGAGACAAGTGAGAGTTATCGCCATCCAGAAGCCCGGTAAACCCGCGTCGTATCATAATTCGTACCGTCCCATCGCGATACTGTCGTGTATTTGGATGCTGTTAGAAAAAATGATTCTTCTTCGTCTGGACAAGTGGGTCGAGGCGAATGGCTTACTCTCAGATACGCAATTTGGATTCCGTAGGGGCAAAGGGACGAATGACTGCCTTGCGTTGCTTTCAACTGAAATCCAATTAGCCTATGCTGAAAAACAGCAGATGGGTTCAGTTTTCTTGGACATTAAAGGAGCGTTTGATTCTGTTTGCATCGACATCCTTTCGGACAAACTCCATGCGAGTGGGCTTTCTCCGATTATCAACAATTTCCTGTTTAATTTTTTGTCCGAGAAACGAATGAGCTTCTCTCATGGCAACTCGGAAATTGCACGAATCAGCTACATGGGTCTTCCACAAGGCTCATGTTTAAGTCCTCTCCTGTACAATTTCTATGTCAAAGACATTGATGATTGTCTGGCCGAAAATTGCACGCTAAGGCAGCTTGCAGATGACGGCGTGGTTTCCATGGTTGGACCAACAGTACCGGACCTGCAAGGACCATTGCAAGATACCTTGGATAATTTGTCTACTTGGGCAATGAATCTGGGTATCGAATTCTCTCCGGAGAAAACAGAGATGGTTGTTTTTTCTAGGAAGCTTTATCCAGCACAGTTTCAGCTTCAACTTATGGGTAGAACAATCACTCACAGCATGTCGTTTAAGTATTTAGGTGTCTGGTTCGATTCCAAGTGCACTTGGGGAAAACACATAGCGTATCTGAGGCAGAGGTGCCAACAGCGAATCAATTTCCTTCGTTCCATTACCGGCACTTCATGGGGAGCCCATCCGGAAGATCTGATAAGACTCTACAAGACCACCATTCTCTCGATTTTGGAGTACGGTAGCTTTTGCTTTCAATCGGATTCAATATCGTTGCATTCGAATCGCGCTAGGTTGTATGCAATCGACGCATACCATGAGTCTTGAAGTTCTTGCGGGCGTCCTCCCCTTAACAAATCGTTTTGCGGATTAATCGTTCCGGTTCCTCATCCGCTGTGAAGTCATGAACCCGCTGGTGATCGAAAACTTTGAGAAGCTGCTAGAGCGGAATCCTCAAACACGATTCATGAGCTTGTACTACGAGTACATGACTCTGGACATCGGCTCCTCCTCGTTCAACCCCAATCGCGCTGTCTCCCATCATATCAGTTGTTCTTCCGTGAGATTCGATCTCACAATGAGGCAGGAGATTCAAGGAATTCCAGAGCCTCACCGTTCCCTGATTGTCCCAACTATTTTTGCGAACAAATACCACCACGTCCCCACCGAGAAGAGATTTTTCACAGATGGGTCGGTGATAAATGCGTCTACTGGTTTTGGAGTATTCCACGATCTTCATAGCGCCTCATACAAGCTTCAAAAGCCGTATTCGGTATACGTTGCTGAACTAGCAGCTATATCGTACACGTTAGAGCGTATTGCCTCACTTCCACCTGACCATTATTTCATTTTTACGGATAGCCTAAGCTTCCTGGAGGCTATGCGTTCAATGAGGCCGATGAAGCACTCGGCGTATTTCCTCCAGGAAATACGATCGTCATTGAGTGCTTTATCAAACAGCTCGCATATCATCACCTTGGTATGGGTCCCTTCTCATTGCTCTATCCCGGGCAATGAGAAAGCTGACTCGGTGGCCAAGGTGGGCGCTATGGAAGGTGATATTTACGAGCGACAAATCGCCTAACACGAATTTTTCACGATTTCTCGTCAGCCAGTCCTCGCCAACTGGCAACAAAAGTGGAATGATGGTGATTTGGGGAGACGTCTACATTCTATTGTCCCACAGGTGTCGATCAAACCCTGGTTCAAAGGGTTGGATATGAGTCGTGATTTTATTCGTGTAATGTCCAGGCTCATGTCCAATCACTGTTCGTTAAACGCCCACCTCTTCCGTATTACGCTCGCCGACAGCAACTTATGTACCTGTGGAAACGGTTATCACGACATCGAGCATGTTGTTTGGTCCTGCTCCTTGCATCATGAGGCGAGATCCGTTCTGTGTGATTCCCTTAGGGTCTGAGGAAAACAACCCTTTAAGCCAATTAGAGACGTCTTGGCTTGCCGTGATATCGACTTTATGAAGCTTATTTACGACTTTCTTAAAGCTGTTGATGTATGTGTTTAATGTTTTGTGTTTTAGTCATCCTTTACGTTAAAGTTTTAAATTAGTTCAAAATGCTTTCCCTTGTCCTCCCTCCAAATGATCAATAAATGTAATCCCTAATCTCGAGTAAACCGCGAGTAATCGGCCCCCGTTCTACTAACATTAGTTGTAAGAAAATTATATTCACACACAATTATGTAAAAAATCTTCGACTCCGCAAAGCTAACGCATTTAAGCCTTGACAAATATATGGATTATAAAAAAAAGGGGAGCTTTTTATAGCAAAACTGTTATCCAGGACACCTAACCATAAATAACGCGCAACTTCGATATAGAACTTTATGAAACGCACGAAATATTTCACTACTGAATGAAATCTAATTAAATGAATTTTATTTTAAATTTAGTTGAACTTAATCGATAAAATATTCACAGGAAAAAAAACCGCACAACTTTACAACCTTAAAGCTTGTGATTCAATTAATAATATTGACGCTTTCAATTTACCGAAAGTTATATTTAAACCAAATCTAGACCACTTTAACATTATAATCAAAAGTAAAAAACCTGAAAGGAATTATTACTGTAGCGCAACTATTCCATAAAAAGGAACTATTTTCTTGGAAGAATGCATACAAATGATAAATAATATGGCCAAATTGAAGAAAATTTCGATCAATGTAATGGATCCAATATTTAATTACGTTTCCCGGGAACAATTTAAAGAAGTATGCAATGAAATTTTAAATGACGTAAAGGTGATAAAAGATACAGATATAATAAATAATCTGATCAAAGAAAACAACAATACCCCTTCGGGAGGATACGTAGGAATTGACAAACTATTACAAAAATTAAGAAGAAATTATTATTGAAAGACAGTATAAGCAAATATGTTAAAAACTGTATTTCATGTAGATAAAATAAACACAGAATCAAGACAAGAGAAATATTCCAACAAGCAACAACACCAGCAAAACCATTTGAACTAGTTTCAATGGATACAGTTGGCCCAATAACGAAATCAACGAAAGGAAATCGTTACGTATTGACAGTACAATGTGATTTAACGAAGTATATTATGGCAATATCAGTTGACACCTAGCCGGACGAGTAATACTACGGCAGAGAAAAAAGTTGTGTTTTTTTTTTTTACTTTCTCCGGACACCCGTCCGATGAGTTTTGCTACTCTTTTCCGAAAGGAAGCAGCACATAACACAAACATGGCCAACCGCCAACTATGCGTGATTGACTTCAGTGTCATGCCAGCAAAACCCAAACCGTCCCGAGTGGACGATTTCATCGCGAAAGATGTTCAGCTTGATTGGAGCAAAGTGCGAGGATTGCAGCTCAACAACATCACATCGTACGTATTCATCAAGATGGATACAATAGAATCTGCAGAACAATTCGCTGAAGAGCACAACCTCTAGCACACGATGGAGTACAAAGACATCACCTACCGTATTCCGTTCTTCATTGCCGATGGAGCAACGGATGTTAAGCTGCATGATTTGCCGTTTGATATGCCAAACCATATTATCGCAGAACAGATGACGCAGTTTGGTGAGGTGTTGTCGATAAAAGATGACCACTGGAGGAACCTTTTCAACAAGGTTCCTAATGGAGTGAGAATAGTTCGAATGCGCATTTCTAAACCCATTCCGTCGTATGTGACAATATCCGAGATATCTCACATATGACCCTCGTCACACACAAAAACCAGATCCCCACTTGCCGTCACTGCAACCGAAGGGTGCACTACACCATGAAGTGCTCCGAATATGCAAAATCATTGCGTGAGGGAAAAAAAACTGAATTCACCGGAGGCACCAATTGAAACTGGACATCCACCAACTGCAATAAGTATTTCGAGGGACAGATCGCCAAGTGAACGTTTCGTTTCGATCGAGGACGAAATTCCAATGCCAGTCCTCACTCCAGCCAACACCGAAACTGATGCTGAGACGTGCTCCGCTGCTGCTACTGCTGTTGTTGATAATTTCGTTGCTGCTGTTACTGCTCACTCCACTACTGCTGTTGCTGCCTCCCCAACGGGACAGCGGTCATCTCAACTCGTCCTAGAAGTGATTGATGTGAGTGAGAAAATTCTCAAGTCACCTAACCGGGACCAGCGAGAGATCTCCAATGAAAATCAACGCACCCGTAAGCATCATTCGGAATCTGCATTCAAACGACCGGGATCACCCAAGACTACCGAAAGCAAGAGGCCTTCCAGGTCTAAAAATCGTCAATAGAATGGATCTAAAAAGCTACAACGTTTGTACCATCAATATAAACAATATTACAAACCCCACGAAACTCGCTGCTTTGCGAACATTTATACGATCAGCTGACCTTGACGTAATATTCTTGCAGGAGGTGGAAAATATGCTGTTGGAGTTACCTGGATTTGACATGATTTTCAATGTGGATGAGCGACGAAGGGGAACTGGAATTGCAGTCAAGCAGCTGCTCCAATACCAAAATGTGCATCGTAGTCTAGATTCCCGTTTGATCTCTCTCCAGATAGGGCAGGTCACCTTTGTGAATGTTTATGCTCCATCTGGTTCACAAAACAGAAGTAACCGTGAAAACTTCTTTAATTCCATTGTGCCATTTTACTTGCAACGGGCATCTAATTATATAATATTTGGAGGTGACTTCAATTGCGTGGTGAACGAAAGGGATGCAATCGGCTCCGGTAACCAGAGTCCAACGTTGAAACGATTGATGACTTCAATGAAACTCACCGATACGTGGACACATCTGAATGGAACTCGAGTAGAATATTCATTACTGGGACACGATTCTGCGTCACGATTGGACAGGATTCTGGTAGGCGCAACCATGCGGGGATGGCTAAGGAATGCTTACTTCTGCACTACTGCTTTCACCGATCACAAGGCTTACATCGTACGGATAGTTTTACCGGACCTTGGCACATCAGCTGGTAGAGGTGTGTGGAGTCTTTTTACAAAAGTTTTGGACGAACCTGAAGCACTCCCCGAACTTGAACGAAAATGGATATACTGGGTCCGAAACAGAAGGCATTATGCAGCATGGATGGATTGGGTGATCACTTTTTGTAAGCCGAAACTGATTTCCTTTCTTAAATGGAAAACATCGCTGCTCTTCAACGATTTTCGTGGAACCATGGAAATTTATCAAACTCAGCTTTCGCACGTGGTTAATCGACTTCCTGGAAATCCGCACGAACGTTCTAACATCAATCGCATCAAGGGACAAATTCTTCTACTACAGCGAAATTTCTCAACAAAGCTCCGAAGGAACAATTCATCTTATTTAGGTGGTGAGCAGACAAGCCTATTTCATCCAAACGAGCGGTCAACACGCAAAGCACGAACAAGCATCAACTTGCTCGAACTTCGAGATGGCAACGTTACCAAGGATATAAATGAAATTCATGCTGAAGTCTCCCGTTTCTTCAATCAACTGTATGCTGCTGGTGAAACCTCTAATACTGCGAGGTTCTTGCCGACTAGAAATATCCCAAATGATATCGAGGAAAACATATCGATCATGAGAAATGCTGAGGAGGAGGAGGTCTTCGCTGCAATTAAATCGAGCTGCTCAAAAAAATCCCCAGGCATTGACGGATTACCCAAGGAATTTTACCTGAAATGCTGGAGGATAATTTCGAGGGAATTCACACTTGTCATAAACGACGCCTTGTCAGGTAACGCTCCCAAAAACTTTCTTGAAGGTATATTAGTTCTTGTACGGAAAAGGGGTAACAAAAAAGATATGTCCGCCTTTCGTCCCATTTCTTTATTAAATTTTGACTTCAAAACCGTCTCGCGTATCCTGAAGCAGCGCATGGAAAAACTTGTTCCACTGGTGCTATCCGCTGATCAGAAGTGTTCGAATGGCTCCAAAACTATCTTCGAAGCAACGACATCAGAACGCGCTGCTAGTTTCGTTTGATCTGGACCACGCGTTTGATCGCGTTGATCATTAATTTCTTCAGCAAACAATGTTAAGAATGAATTTCAATCGGGCACTAGTAGAACTCATCAAAAAGTTCATGGAGAATTCTTTTTCGAGGATATTAGTGAATGGTCATCTAACTCCCGAAATCCACATCCAGCGTTCGGTCCGTCAAGGAGATCACTTGTCAATGTTACTTTTTTTTACTGTATATGCAACCTCTATTGGACGTATTAAGGCGAGCTTTTCCTGGTGTGATAATTAATGCTTACGCAGATGACATCTCGATGTTCCTGGAAAACGAACGAATGTTAGTGCAAGTCTTTGAGCTGTTCACAAACTTTGGTGAAGAAGCAGGAGCAATTCTCAACCGAAGCAAAACTGTGGGTTTAATAATAGGCAAAATCAACTTAACTGAAGCTACCGGGTGGCTCTCAATTGAGAACCACGTCAAGATCCTAGGTATCTTTTATTGTGAGAATACCCGAACTGCCAGAGATCTCAACTGGAATTCGATCTTATCGGGTATGAAACAGCGGATTTGGGAACAAAGTCCCAGAAACTTGCCACTAACTCTAAGAGTGACACCACTAAACACGTATGTGTGCTCAAAAATGTGGTATGTGGCCTCTATCGTGTACTTGCCAAAAAACTACGAAGCTCGCATTATAACTGAGCTGAGAAAGTTCCTGTGGATGGGGCACCCTCAACAGTTCAAGATCTCCTTTCAAATTCTTACGCTTCCCAAAAACCGTGGTGGTTTAAACCTACACTCTCCAGCGTTGAAATCAAAAGCTTTTCTACTGAATCGATTGGTAAAGTCATTGGATCAACTTACACTGCTAGCCGATTTTCTGGAAGGATCGGGTAATCCACCGATCAAGTATCCCTGCAGAATTTCAGCACGCTAGGTTGGCATTGCAGGAAATGTCATATCTCTCCTTCAATCTTTTGGAGAACCTGACGGCGAGTGGTTTGTACCAACATTACCTTTCGCTGCTTCCGGATCCACCGACCTTCACCGACTCGCAGATAAACTGGAAAGCGGTCTTTAAAAACATTCACTCCAGCCTGCTTCCAGCTGAGCAACGGTCAGCGTGGTATCTCATGATACATGAGAGGATTCCCCACAACCAGCTTCTTCATCGCCAAAATCCAACAATCGACCCATTATGTGCCTTATATCCAGAAGATATTGACACTATCGTTCATCGCATCTTCAAGTGCACAAGGAGTCGTAATGTTTGGTTCTATCAGAAGTCTTTATTAGCTCATCTAGACCCTAGGCTTTGTCGCATGGAACCAGAAAAGTTTATGTATCCAGTCTTCTCAACATTTACAAGAGCAACAAAACAATCTTTGATTAAACAGTTAGGCAAAATGTTCCTTTATTTAGTTAATACAAATTTTGCAGATGCAAGCGTCGAAAACTTCAGAATTTTTATAGAATGTATGTAACTTTAATATAACTGACAATAAAACATGAAGATATTAAAAAAAAAAAAGTAGATAAGCAAGCTACTACTTTAGCCAAAGCGTTTGTTGAGAATTTTATTTTAATATATGGTTGTCCTACAGTAATCAAATCAGACATGGGCACTGAATATAAAAACGAAGTGTTTCAACAAATATGTACTATTCTCTCAATTAACCAGAAATTTGCAACAGCTTATCATCCAGAAACCATAGGAGCTCTCGAACGAAGTCATCGTTGTTTGAATGAATACCTTAGGCAATTCATCAATGAGCAACATGATGACTGGGACTCATGGTAACCATTTTTCACTTTCTTTTACAATACATACAACGCCACAAACAGAACATACTTTTACACCTTTTGAACTTATCTTTGGTATACAAGCAAACTATCCAACACAACTAAAAGAAGAAACTACAATTGATCCAATCTACAACTACGAAGCATACTATAAAGAATAAAAATAAAAATTACAAATAGCCAATCACAAAGCAAAAATGTTATTAGACAAAGCAAAAGAAAAAATTATATTAAACAAATTAGAACATTTAAATCCAATTGAAATTCAAATGGGCGACAAAGTAAGATTAAAAAAGGAAAACCGTAGAAAATTAGAGTCGGTTTACACTCGACCATTCATAATCATTGATATACAACATCCAAATGTTGAAATACAAAACCAAATTACCAATGAAAACCAAATTGTGCATAAAAAAATAATTATATCCTAATTTTCATGTAAAACCATAGGAGTTTTTTTTTTATTAGCATACGGAACAGTTTTAGAGTTAAAATCCACCAAGCCTAGTTTCAGAAAAAAAAATGAAAATCAAAAAATTATAAACAAAATCTGAAACAATTGAAAGTTCCTATACTGAGGAGTGCGTAACTCGGTTAGTTATAGAAATTATCGTTAACACATTATAACATAATTGTAAAACAAAATCAAAATTTTATACATCGAGTCATTTGGAGTGTTTAGCAGACAGAATCGGCCTAACAGCTGCGTATAGCATTTTGTGAATCACAGGCTCTAGCACCTTCGAGAACTACACAGAATGGAGATTCCTCTGTAGTTTTCAACAGAGTGTATGTTGTCACATTTGTGAATCGGTATAACATCGCTCAGCTTCTGAGACATGCACACGTTTTTTATTTTTATTTTTCGATTGCGCTTATCACAAGGTAAGCATTACGGTTAGATATTTTTCAATTGTACTGTGCCGCGTCACGTGCTATAGTGCTCCGCGATGAGGCAAGAAAACTCCTTTAAAATACTAGTCTCAATTCTCCGTGAATACGTTGGCCGAGAAACTCTATGGTTTGTGTCGTTCGGGTTTCAGGTTGAAGAGGAAAGACATCAAAATATTTCAGTGCCACAGAGGTAGAGCATGTGCATTCGTCAAGGTCAGTGGTCGGAACATTGACTCGTGCGTCAAGTTTGACGGAGAGCTAGCGCTTGTTGTCTACAAGGAACAGCTGCAATCTTGCCGCCAATGTAGATTGTCCACAACAAAGAGCTAGTATTCCAGAGAAGCTACGCGAACGTGACGAAGCAAACGGGACAGGTCAACCACCTATGAAACCAGGTGTTGTGAAATCACGAAACACGACACCAATCGGTAAAAAAAAATCCTGCGCTCCACTACCGACACGACCGTAGATTTGAAGCAGGATTACGTTCTCAGTATCAATATTCAGCGACTGTAAAAACTTAGGAAAACCACTTTTCCCAGCACGGAAACGCCTTGTTTTCTGATGACAAAATTACGCATTTTCGTGCACAAAACGCACGGAATTTTTAGATTATGTAATAGATGATCAAAAAAGTGAGAAATTATTATAAATATTTCTTGCTAAAATTGTCCAATCACGGGATATTTGTGATCAATCTTATAAATTCTAGATTTATTTGCTTATTTATGGCGTCCTGGAGAAAATCTTACCTTAATCAATAGCGGTGCGGTTTCTTCCTCCTTCTTCGGTGAATTGAGGGCTCTTGAGAACAGCCTTGATAGCTAGCTGCTAGCGGGGAGATTTCCGTTGTGTGTACAAAAAATGTACAACGCCACGCGCTGAAAGCATTGCTGCTGCTGCTGTTGATAATGATGACAGGACACAACCACTCACTACACGCTTGATTGAATAAACACTGTTTGGCGAGACCGGATGGAATTGGACTTTGAAATCTGTGTTAGGGAAAGCGCTTTTCGCAGGCAATCGGTGATAATTTTAACTATCATAGCAACAGTTGCATATTCGAGCAAATTTTCAATAGTGACCTTTTGACAAATGATAAAGTCTTAATTTTAACAGATTTGTAGAAAAATTTCCTATCGATTGGCATATTCAGAATTAAAATCCATCATCTCTGGATCAAAATCAGACCACTTTCATGCCGCGACCATCTTTGGTTTTTGAAATTGGGCTGGCTTAAATGGCCTGTGGCCTTAAAAATACATGGTATGGTAGATTTAAACGTATGGGACCAGACATTCGATTGATGATCGTGACAAATGTTCAGAAAATACTCTTGAACAAATTGTTGGTGCTCCTGAAAAGGACCGTTTTGTCGTAATGGTTAAGTAATGCTGAGCTATTAGGGTTTTCTACACAGATGAGGCAGCAGCTGTATCTTGTTTGGAACAAGGGTGACGCGCTTTGCATAGATGGCCCACAGCGACTCACGAAGAGCTACTGAATCCGATCAGTAGCAGTGTGGCTTCTTCCTCATACTTCCGTGGATGGACGCTCATGTGGGCTGCAGCTTGCTGCTTGCAGGAAGCCTTTCGTTGTGTACTGGCGAACAATGTTCGCCACTGCTGCTGCTGATGATGATGACCGACCGGACATCACCACACACGGTGATTGAGTAAGAATTTGAAATCTGCGTGCGGGATATCGGTGATAATTTTGATCACCATTGAAACAGTTGGACATATCTGTAATTTTCAAAAGTGACCTATTGAAAATTGATACAGTGTTCATTTAAGCAGATTCGTATAAAAAGAATTAACTCTAACGCCGACTACGAAGCCTTCGAAAAGCATGTAACGGCAATTTTGCAATGACGGAACTTAGCCATTTCTTGATGAATTTCAAAACTTGTGGTATCGCTAGAATTTCTAGGGTCTGTAGATTGTTTTGATTTTTAAAAATATTGGTCGTCTACTTTTATAAAAGCGAAAAAAGTTGTTCCACGTTTT
This sequence comes from Ochlerotatus camptorhynchus, assembly GCF_037179485.1. NCBI lineage: Eukaryota > Metazoa > Arthropoda > Insecta > Diptera > Culicidae > Ochlerotatus > Ochlerotatus camptorhynchus. The sequence goes on along the minus strand of NW_027040529.1, from coordinate 3,482,651 downwards.
TTTTAAAGGTGTGTTAATGGGTTTTGCAAGTCGCTTATGATCTATAATTTAGATTAATTGGCACAAATGTTCATAATTAGCCAGAATACAGTCATGGTTCTTACATATGGATCCTGGAGACACCGAAACGGTCCTCCGGAAGATCCGTAAAAGTGGTCCATCTATGAAACTGATCCTAGAGCTCCGCGGTTTTTTTTTCGGAACTGTGATATAAGAAAGAATTTGAGGTAATGATGATGATGATGATGATGGTCCCACCTCTTACCCCTACAAAGGTTTGAGCTGGAAGATTTATCGTTAAGATAATTAAATGTAAACATATTAACCAGGTTAGCAAAACAAACGATCTGGTTACATTTACAGATACAAATTCCCTCTAGAGTTTACAGTTGCTTCACAGCGATATAAATGTGAAAAAGCTTAGGCGTTCACGTCGCCTTTTTGTCCACCTAAAATAATAATAAGTATTACAAGCGATCAAGAGATAATGAACAATCAACAAAGCATCCTATTACACTAGCAACCCCGCAATCTGATGCTTTCATAATGTTCAGCAATGTCAGGAATACTCACGGACCCCCAACATTTGCTAACTCAAGGTATCTTCCAAATAAGTTCAAAATTGCATTTATTTATTTTTTAATCAAATGTTAAATTCAGTCCTCTATATCCGTCATACGCGCGCGAGGCTCAAACCTTTGTAGACTACTAAAAAAAAATGTTTTACTACTACTATTAAATCAAATATAAAAAAATCCATCATCACCATCGTGGCGATCAAAATAGTTTTTGCAGTGCTGCAATAATTATTAAAAAGTCGTTATAACAGCTATCCAAACAAAATAATCCGTTAAAAATAACTTCGTCAAGATACATAATTTGTCAATTCATTAAAAAAAAACTGGATAACCGTTCAAAAGACAGTTTTAACATGTGAAATGAAATGTCTCTTGAATTCTGCTAATGTTGCTTCACGTTAAATGTGTCTAGGCATCGAATTGAAAACATTTATTCCTTTAAAAAAATATGAATTCTGTGAAGCACAAGTCAAGGAATGTGGTGTTCTTATTTCATCCGCGTTTCTAGTATTATATCGGGGAAATGTTGGCTTCGGCAATACCTTAACCTATTATCGTCAGGGGGGTTAACAACGTCCTTGAGAGCTCAATTTTGGTATGTGGATACATTGTATTTGAGAGCATCTATTGGCCAAATTTTAGTGCTCTAGGACTTTGTTCACCCCCTGACGATAATAGGTTAAGGTATTGCCGAGACCAAAATTTCCCCTCTATCTTCCTCTTTCAATTCGATCACACAAATATCGAGGCAGCAAACCGTTAACTACTTTAAAAATGAACATCATCGCCAAATATACAATTATTTGCTTCACTGACAACCATTGTAAAGCGTCCAGCATCAAAGTTGAGGAAGTGAATCTATTACATCGCAAAATCAAACGCATTATTTTATTCTGCAAGCACTGTAATCTCGATATTTGTGTTTCATTGGACAGAAATAAAATGGACGGGCAAAAGTCTAGATGAGGAGAGATGATTGATTTGTATAGCTGTATTTACTGGCAATAGTTAAATCGTTTTTCAATCGACATAGGATTCCATACTTCTTGGAAATTTTCTTGATGACATTGTCAATGTGTTGAACTTAAGTTTGTCATCAATAGTCACGCCAAGATATTTAATCTCCCGAACGCGATCAATAGTCTCATCATCAATTACAACATAGACGTTCTCATTTAATCGATTCCGCAAGATTACCATAAATTCAGTTTTACTTGTATTTAACTTTAACTGCTTATACTTCAACCATCTACTTAGATAATGCGAATCTTCATTCAAGTGTGAGACGGCAACTTCTTAAATCCTTAGCTGCAATGAATAACACAGTATCATCTGCTAAAAGATTAATGTCGTAAAACCGTAAATTACGTCGCAAGTCATTAATATACATAATAAATAAAAAAAAGGGCCCTAAAACACTTCCCTGGGGCACTCCAAGGTTATTCCCCACGGAAGCAGAATCATTAAAAACAGTCCGTTGAGTTCTGTTAGATAAATAGCTTTCAAACAATTTATATTAAACACCTAATTACCCATCTTCATGCCACGTACATACAACTGTAATGCCCAAGAACCAGTTGCCATCAATAACTTCGTTGGTACGAAGGTTAATTGAATTGATTCTTTGGCATAAATAGCAACACTGCCAGTGTGTTAAGAATGTGATAAACAAGCAGCAACAAGATATCCCGGAATACTATACTGATCAAAAGCTTCAGTTTCTACAATATGAGTTTCAGGTAATAAAACTAAAAGGACGTTTTTCCTCAACAATCTGACGTAATGCTACGTAGTTTGCTGATCAATAAGTCTTTTATAGAGCAAATATTCAGAGCTAAATGTGGCATAGTTGACGTCCAAGTTCATTTTTGGTTCTTTATTCATTTTCAAATTATAAATACATTTCAAATACAGTTGACGTACACTCCGACGTTTTGTGTTGTTGGCTGCACCTAGAGCATCTCTCACATTTTTTGCAAACCATGCTCTTGTGCCCAAATTCTCCACGTTTGAAGCATCTCAACACATTAATCGCGGGAACTATCGAGCACCGATCAAACCCTACATTTACTTTTTTCGTACATAACAAACATTTATACGTATCGACATCGACTTCAATTACAACACGAAACTTGTTAAGCGTGGATTTTCAAACATGTTCACTACTTTTACATCATTTTTTTTTTATTTATTTATTCGTCAATCAATCAAATCGCAGACTACATATTAACATCAGGATTTATGTTCTATGACTTCGTAGGGTTCTGAAATATATTTTTTTTCTGTTGAGGGTATATTTAGGTCAATCATTTCACAATGATGATTATCTGATTTACCGGTCCAAATTTAGCGTAATTGATCCGATGGCGATCTATCGCGAACAAATGTCGATTACGCGATTGACGAGAAGGTACACACAAAATTAAGTCATGATAATAAATAAGCTGCTGCGTTGCGAAGCAATATTGTTCACGGAAGAGACCACAGCACAATCCCGACGTTCTTTCAATGACTGAATGTTGATTAACAAGAAACGAGTTTCATAAGATGGCAGAGGAAATTCTGTTCATCCCAATTTACGTAGTGCATATAGTAAAAATTGCCTTTGGATTGACTCTATTCGTTCTTCATGCTTTTTTCATATAAGGTGACCAAACAACGCTACAATGTTCTAATATTGACCTCACATAAGGAACGTAAAGTGATTTTATTGTATAAGGATCCTTAAAGTGGAGACCGAAACGTTTTATAAAATTAAGCATATTGCCTGCTCTATGTATTATTGTGTTATAATGGTGTATAAATGTCAATTTAGAATCTAGAATAACACCTAAATCTCTTACATTTTCACATTTTTTGAACATTTTCATTACTTAATGTAATACGAAGATTTTGTTTGTTTAGTTTTCTACTGTACGTTATAAGATTACATTTTTTAATATTTAGTTTCAATAAACTTTTACTACACGATCTGTAAAAAACATGTATATCATTCTGAAACATATCGTTGTCGCTTCCTATTTCTAAATATAGCTAAAAAAAATTTTGTCTTTATTATAGAGACTTTCAGCCTTAGGCTGGTTCGTCTCTTATATAGCATCATGTCATCAGCGTATATAAGTACTCTGATATTTTTTAAAATACCATTACACATCATTTACATTTGCTCCTGTTGCACACTCAACAATAATGAAGCCATCTTTATCATCCCTAAAATTACTGATTTTGTGTGTTTTTGGATCCAACTGAGTTTTCAAAAACTTACGAGTATCTTCGCAAGGTTATTTGGACTCTTTCGGTTTAATCACAATGACCGGACCAGTCTTACGATTATCTGGTTTGTTACTTTTACTGTTATTGTTACTATTAGTTTTACTTTGACTAGCATGACTATGTCTTTTTACAGATTCTGTGACACTACCCCGAATGTCATTACCCCGAACGCCGTTACCCCGAACGGTACACTACCCCGAACGCCGTTATTCCGAATAGTACACTACCCCGAATGGCCATTACCCCGAATGGCCACTACCCCGAAATTAAGACAAATGGAAGAACAGCAAGGGATCAAAAGAAGGGTAAATTTTTGAGAAGGAAATTTCCTTTTCTAATTTATACTCCATTCCGTCTCGCACGCTGAGCCGGTCAAGTCGCATCGGTCTCGTTGTACGACACTAGTATTTGAGTTTTTGAGTTTTTCCCCACGCGAGGGTTTTTTCTCGCCAAAGTTAGTTGGCATAGTGTTAAGACAACTAGTGCGCGAGTGAGGAAGCTGTAATCATACGCCGAGCGCTTTGATTACGGTCCAGCTTTAACATCAACATCTGTAAAATCATCACCACTATCGGCCCATTGATAGAAACAACGAAAGCACGTTAAATTGCCTACTGAGGCGACCGAGGCATACCAGCTGCAAGGTTATCGACCCAACAGCCGTAGGGGCATACAATAGCATCGCACCAGTCATCTGCCGCCTCAGTGCAATAGGTATACCGTATCGCTTTCTTTTCACCAGTATCGCATCTCCCCGCATGGTCCAGTATGAGATTAGGTTGGGTCATAATTAGGGTGATCCAAAATTTCTTAAATAGTATACATCTATAATTTTTTTTTCTTGATTTTTTTTCATGTGCTATTTTTAAGTAGAGTATAGTTAGGGTGATCCACATTTTTTTTTCAGTATATATATTTTTTTTCTATTTTTTTTTTTGGTTTTTTTTTATTTCTTTCATATTACTCTTTAGTAGAGTAAAACTATATCATTTTTTTTTGTTTTTTTTTTGCATTTTTTCTTCTATTTTTGATATTATTTGAAATTACTGTAATTATTTGTAAAATATTTACCAAAAACACCATTGCGGCGATATTTAACCGCAATGGATGAAAATGATAAAGGCGGGGGATGGTTGCTTTCCATCTCAGACGACGAAACTCTTAATTCCACCTCACACGAAAGTCTCGAGGAAGTTGTGGAAATGGAAACCCTTGACGTTCCAGTTGACTCACTCTCCAGCAAAAATACTGGAGCATATCCCAAGAAAAGGTATCGCCCACAACCCTCTCCCCCACCATCTCCTCCTCGTCCACCTGCACCCCCCACACCATTGCCCCCGAAAACCTCTGCGCTCCCCCGCCTTAAGGCTTACCCAGAAGCCTCGAAAGGCCCATGGGTTGTTTTTTCCGGCCCAAACAAAAACCTTTGAACATTCCGAGGGTCTCTAAGGATCTAACAATACATTTTTCGGCCGTTACCGATATTTTCAAGGTAACACCAATAAAACTGCGCGTTACCGTTGATGACCGGAAGCAGGCTAACCAAATTGTTGCGTGCGAGCTTTTTTCATTGGAATACCGAGTCTACATACCCAGTAGTGAGGTAGAAATTGAAGGAGTGGTCACCGAAGCGAGTTTAACTAGTGATGATTTCTTGGGTCCCGATTCCTTCGGAAACTGTGCTCTGCCGAAGGTGAAGATATTGGACTGCCTTCAAATGCAGTCAGTATCCGTAGTAGGCTCAAAAAAAACTTATTCCTTGTCAAACTCGTTTCGTGTGACCTTTTCGGGTTCAGCGTTACCTCACTACGTCGCTATTGGCAAGGTTCGGCTGCCTGTACGTCTGTTTGTACCTCGGGTAATGAACTGCTCGAAATGTAAACAACTTGGTCACACATCGGACTACTGCTCGAACAAACCACTCTGCGATCAGTGTGGCGAGCAACATCAAGAGGGCCCTTGCGGTGCTCCACCAAAATGCGTGTACTGCAAGGAGAGCCTGCATACCCTGACTGACTGCCCGAGGTATAAACAGCAGGGAGACAAAATTAAGCGGTCTCTGCAAGCTCGCTCCAAGAGAACTATAGCATATATATAGAACTATAGCTATATAACTCTTGAAGAATACCGCTCCATCTTCTCAGACCACTCCAAAAAGCATTAACACGTTCTCCATTTTGCCAGTTGATGATCTAGACTCTGACTCAGAGGTCGGTGAGGGTAGTCCGGTTGTCTTTAAAGGCAATACGAGAAAACGAGCAAAAAAACACACCACCGAAAAGCCTCGTAAGGCCACTCGTATGGACCACCCTTCCACCTTGGAAAAATCAAGAGGTAACGGAAATGCACCGAAACCCATTCCACCGGGTTTTAAACCTTGTTATTATGACAAGAACTTTCCGTCACTTCCAGGATCATCTAAAACCCCAGATGTTCCAGTTTTTCGGCCAGAAAATCAGCTGAATAATCAGCAAGAACATGCTCCCATGTTCACGTTTTCTGGTATTGTGGATAGCTTCTTCAGTAATATCTCTGACTCAACGAGGAGCATTATTAATTTAGTGCTGCCAATGGTGAAAACTCTTTTGAAGCAACTAGCTTCTAGGTGGTCTTTCCTTGCATCGATCATATCCTTTGATGGATAATTCTCCGAATGAGGTTGGGGATATGATCTCTGTTCTTCAGTGAAACTGTAGAAGTCTTATGCCAAAACTTGACACATTTAAATTTTTAGTTAACAACTCACTTTCTGATGCATTTGCCCTTTGTGAAACATGGCTCTCTTCAGACAACGATCTTGCTTTCCACGATTTTAACATTATTCGCCTTGACCACGCAGATTCGTATGGAGGGGTGCTTCTGGGGACCAACAAGCTCCATTCCTTCTATAGAATCGATCTGCGATCTTCCACCGAATACCGCGATCTCTCGTCAAAGTTTCGCGGATATCTGCACGGCTATGGCGGAGCCACGGTTGATCTTGGGAGATTTTAACTCTCACGGTACAGGCTGGGGGGAACTGTACGACGACAACCGCTCAACCTTGATATACGATATGTGCGACTTCTTCAAAATGACAATTCTGAACACCGCGGAAGCAACACGAGTAGCCAAACCTCCTGCAAAAATAAGCAGATTAGACCTCTCACTTTGTTCGAGTTCACTATCGTTGGATTGCTCGTGGAAAGTAATTCAAGATCCCTACGGTAGTGACCATTTGCCAATCAAAATTTCTATTACCAATGGTTCATCTTCTACTCGCTCGGTCGACATCGCGTACGATCTTACGAAAAACATTGACTGGCGAAAATTCGCGACTGCGGTTCTTGATGCCAGTCAATCGGTTGATGTACTTCCTCCGCTGGACGAGTACTCTTTTCTCGCGCGTGTCATCATCGATTCTGCGCTGCGAGCACAGACGAAACGTGTTCCGGGTGTTTCCGTCCGCAAGCGACCTCCCACCCCGCGGTGGGATAAGGATTGCACCGACGCGAACAGCGAGAAGTCCGCCGCGTTTAAACGCTTCCGCAAACACGGTAAGGTCGGGGATTTCGAGCGGTACACCGACCTCGAGAAAACCTTTAAGGACTTAATTAAAGCAAAAAAACGCGGCTACTGGCGTCGGTTCGTCGATGGTTTGTCGCGAGAGACTTCCATGAGAACACTCTGGAATGTCGGCAGGAGAATGCGAAACGCGTCATCACCGATTAATGAAGACAAGGAGTACTCGGACAGTTGGATATTCAGCTTCGCGCGGAAAGTTTGCCCGGATTCGGTACCGGTCCAAACCAACGTTCGTGATAGTCCGTCGGGTAATAACGAAATAGATTCCCCGTTTTCGATGGTGGAATTCTCACTTGCTCTCCTCTCATGTAACAACTCAGCTTCAGGAATGGATAGAGTCAAGTTCAACTTGCTCAAAAATCTCCCAGACGTCACGAAGAGACGCTTGTTGAACTTATTCAATCAATTTCTGGAGCACAACATTGTTCCGGATGACTGGAGGCAAGTAAGAGTTAACGCCATTCGAAAACCCGGTAAACCCGCGTCGGATTATAACTCGTACCGTCCCATCGCGATACTGTCCTGTATACGCAAATTGTTGGAGAAAATGATTCTTTTTCGTCTAGACAAATGGGTCGAGTCGAATGGTTTACTTTCAGATACGCAATTTGGATTTCGGAGAGGCAAGGGAACGAGCGACTGTCTTGCGTTACTTTCAACTGAAATTCAACTGGCCTATGCGCAAAAACAGCAAATGGGTTCAGTTTTCTTGGACATTAAGAGGGCTTTTGATTCTGTTTGTATCGATGTCCTTTCGGATAAACTCCACGATAGTGGGCTTTCACCAATTATGAACAACTATTTGAGCAACTTGTTGTCTGAGAAATATATGAGCTTCTCTCATGGAAACTCGACAACTTCACGAATTAGTTACATGGGTCTCCCCCAGGGCTCATTTTTAAGCCCCCTTCTTTATAATTATTATGGGGGAAACATATTGCGTATGTGAAACAAAAATGCCAACAAAGAATCAATTTTCTTCGTACAATTACCGGAACTTGGTGGGGAGCACACCCGGAAGATTTGATCAGGTTGTATCGAACAACCATCTTGTCGGTTCTAGAGTACGGTAGCTTCTGCTTTCAATCCACGGCGAAAACACATATATTGAAGCTGCAACGGGTTCAATACCGTTGCCTCCGAATTGCGCTTGGCTGTATGCACTCGACGCATTCGATGAGCCTCGAAGTATTCGCGGGTGTTTTCCCACTGACAGATCGTTTCGCGGAACTGTCCTTCCGGTTTCTTATCCGTTGTGAAGTAATGAACCCATTGATAATAGAAAACTTTGAGAAGCTGCTCGACCGAAATCCTCAAACACGATTCATGAGTTTGTACTATGAGTACATGACGCTGGAGATTGGCCCTTCTTCATTCAATTCCTCTCGTGTTTGCCTCCAAGACTTTTATAGTTCCTCTGTAAATTTTGATCTGACCATGTTGCAAGAAATCCGTGGAATACCAGATCACCATCGGTCGATGGTTGTTCCCTTAATTTTTGCAAACAAGTACCACCATGTTAGTAACAATAAGAGTTTTTTCACAGATGGGTCAACTATAAACGCTTCTACTGGATTTGGAGTATTCAACGAATTTCATAGCGCCTCATATCAACTGAAAAAACCCTGCTCCGCATACGTTGCGGAACTAGCAGCCATATTTTACGCAATAGAGCAAATTGCCTCACTACCATCTGATCACTATTTTATTTTTACTGATAGCCTTAGCTCGTTGGAGGCTATTCGATCAATGAGGCCGATGAAGCACTCCTCGTATTTCCTGACCGAAATCCGAGCTAAATTGAGTACTTTATCTAGCTGCTCCTATACTATCACCTTAGTTTGGGTCCCATCTCATTGCTCAATTCCGGGTAATGAGAAAGCGGACTCGCTAGCTAAGGTGGGCGCTATGGAAGGCGATATTTTTGATCGGCAAATCGCCTTTGCGGAATTTTTTTCAATTACCCGTCAGCACGTCGTCACCAACTGGCAACAAAAATGGAATGAGAGTGATCTGGGAAGATGGTTACATTCTATTCTCCCACAGGTGTCGAACAAGCCATGGTTCAAAGGATTGAACATGAGCCGTGACTTTATACGTGTCATGTCAAGGCTCATGTCTAATCACTACTCGTTAGACTCGCATTTCTTCCGAATCGGGCTCGCAGGCAGCAATTTGTGCGCTTGTGGTAGTGGCTATCACGATATCGACCACGTGCTTTGGTCATGCACTTTACATTGTGCTGCTAGATCCAAGTTATCCGCATCCCTCAGGGCCCGAGGAAAACAACCTATGCGGCCCGTTAGAGACATCTTGGCGAGCCGAGATCTCGAATATTTTAATTTAATTTATGTGTTTTTAAAACGGATCGATCTGAGGATTTAGTAGTTAGGGTCATCTTGTGTTCTCTCAAGTTGCTAGGTTTCAATCGGTGTACCCCCATGTTTGTCTTTTTCTCCAGTATGTCGCTTAGTTCTAGATCAAGAGCACATTGCTCTAAAAAACCTTGTGTTCTCAATCCCTACCCTGCCACCCGTTTGTTACAATTTGTTACCCCTAACCTCGAGAAAGCCGCGAGTAATCGGCCCCGCTAGTTTTAAGTAATTTTGTACCCAAACGATGAATATCGGCTCCGCAAAGCTACGGCAAACGAGCCTGGAAAAATAAACGCATAAAAAAAAATTATACTGAATACAAATGACAGGATTCTATAACATTCCCCAGAAAACCATTCCCCCGAAAACCATTCCCTAGAATCTCATTCCCCAGAATGCACCATTCCCCAGAAAAGTATGCCATGTATTAGATTGACTATTTTTGTTTATTATAGTTACTCCTGGAATCTTCTTTCGCGTATATAAAAAGAAAAGAAAAACTTCTTATAATGGCTCAAGAGGGCTTCTCATCTTTGAAAATATAACAATAGGAAATAATTAATTCATTGGATGTACGATAAAGAAGGGAGCATTGCCTTCTTTTAATATATAAAAGAGAACAAAATCATTTCGTTGAATATATGATAAAGAAGAGAATATTCCCTTCTTTGAAAATATAACAAAAGGAAATAATTAATTTTTGGATAAACGATAAAGAAGGGAATATTCCATTCTTTGAATATATAAAAGAGAAAATAATTAATGTATGTATGATGTATGATAAAGAAGGGAATATTCCCTTCTTTTAATATATAAGGAAAATATGTAATCAATAGCTTTTGGCGAACAATTCTTTGATAAGGTTTAACAGTTTTCGACTGGCTGAATTGGATTGCATATTAGACCCTTTGACTTTTTAAATGGTGAACGAAGTGCTCGAAAACTTGAAGGTTGTCATTTTCTAAAGAGCTTTAAAATGGTTTGGAATTGATAATTACATAGTTCCATAAAAGTAAACGTAGTGTATCATCAATTTAGTAAAGTGAAACTAATCAGAGAGTTTAATCATGAAAAATATATTAAATCAAATGTGTAAAATTTATCGAGAAAATTTGTATTCAGAAGATGTATTATTCAGTGTGCAAGATACTTGCGGACGTGTATATTTATGGACGCCTTACATTAGCAAAATCATAGTGTCTAAACTCTGAAATATTCGGAAAGGATTAAGCTTACTACGTTTTTCTACGTCAATGGATGGAGAGATCCGTATTCAGGGCCTTGCATTGGCGCTTTGTAATAAATAAAATATGTATAGTAAGCTGTTCTGTTATATAAAACTGAAATATAATATCAAATGACAAAAAAAAAAAAGAAGTGATAAATTACTAATTTCATCATCTTTTCTGGGGAATGATAAATTTTGGGGAATGCTTTTTTGGGGAATGGTACATTCTGGGGAATGGTTTTCTGGGGAATGTTATAGAATCAATGTATTGGAATTTAGAAACACTTAATTTGCTGTTTGCTGTACACAATCTGATGCCTTTCTGCGCTTACAACTTACAACTGAGAATCGCATTCACAAAAAACGAAGCCATCTTGTCATTAAATCGTCGTTAAACACTCAAACAAACATAAAAATAAAGCTGACCAAATTTTAAGTTTTTTCTTTAATTTTCATTACGAAAATCGAATGGCTATTAAGTAGCTTCCGTTATATTTTATTTCGAAGATGCAGAATGATAATAATTCTAACTTTATTTTAAAAATGTTACATAATTTATTAAAAACAAATTAACAAAAGGCCGAAAAAACTCGTAGTTTTTTCGGCTTTTTGTGTTTTTGGCCTTTCGTGATTAGGCCTTTTGTGTATTTCGGCCTTTTGTGTATTTCGGCCTTTTGTGTATTTCGGCCTTTTGTGTATTTCGGCCTTTTGTGATTCGGCCTTTCGTAGTACTCCCATATTATGATCTAATACTTAATATGAAATATTATCGGTATAGATGAAAACTGGAATAACCCATCAGCGAGAAGCCATTTTACTTTTGTTCTGTATGTTGAACATAGTGTTGGAAGTAGTGCGCAGTAATCACACAATAATGTTAGGGAAAAGTTCGCGAATCATAGTGAACTCTTGCTTCACTGATTTACATGAATCAATTTTAAAAATGCTCTTATTTGTACCTAGAAATAATAATTATATTAGCAAATTGAGTGCTTCTAAATTCCAATAAAAAATTATCATTTGTATTCAGTATAAATTCCAAAACGAAATCTCCTTCTAAAAAATGTACCCTTCTTTTGATCCCTTGATGTTCTTCCATTTGTCTTAATTTCGGGGTAATGGCCATTCGGGGTAGTAGGGCAGTCGGGGTAATGGCCATTGGGGGTAGTAGAACATTCGGGGTAGTGACATTCGGGGTAACGGCGTTCGGGGCTATGGCGTTCGAGGTAGTGTCACAGAATACTTTTTACAACACCCGCAAAACTCGCATTTTCTTGAAAAACAACATCATCATCATTATCACTATTTTGTATTTTACGTTTTTTGCGTCTGGTATTTTGGTCCGATTTTAACTGAATAGTCCTAGATGAACTGCGCTGATCATTCATTACATCATTGGTTTTCCGCATCAATTTAAAAAATAAATAACTTTTCATACTATCCAATTTCTCACAAATTAAATTTTCAAGACCATTTACATTTATTCTAATGTCTGCCATCCCGCTTCTAACTGCTATTTCCACCTGAGCAGCAATGTGACCTCGCATGCCAGTGATCGAGTTCGAGAGTTGAAAAACCTTCTTCATCTCTTCCTCTATCCTTTTGACGCGCGAGATCAAATCATTCTACTCTTCACAACACTGATCTGATAGACAACTATCACAATTGAACAGAACATTTGCATTATCTGCTATAAGCCTCTCCGCAGTCTTAGTGAGTGCCGCACAAGCGAAATGGAACGTTCCATTGCACGGACCTACACATGTAACTGGGAGCCCACTCATAGCAATAGACTGCTCGCATACATTACACACATCCATTTTACCAAATTAAACGCTAACACTGTTAGCAACAGACATATACAGGGGAAGAGAACACAATATAAAATTTTACCGCCACAGCTCACTATACAGAAGCAATAGAGCGCCTGGGGAAAAATACAAAATTAAACAAGAACGAGTTGCTAGACAATCTTTCCCAACCCACTTATTTGCAAGGGGTAAGTGATCTTTGGTCGCTTTCGAAGCACCGACTATCTTTGTGTTGTGTTAATTACTCCGTCTAGTGCGGTACTAGGCGTCCAGTACATATATCAGTATGTGTCGTGTGTGTCCGGAAAAGTGAGCTGTAAAGAAAAACCGGTGAAAAAAGAAGAAAATAAACCCCCTTCGACCTTGCAGGACAGGCACATACACATACACATTAATTGCCATTTTTGGTGCTATCGGTGTCAAGTGCTTCACTGCTGACCGGGCTTGACCCATTTCACAGTAGAATATAAGCGAATACAAACAAGTGTAGTGCGATAAATAAATTTGTTGTTGTGGTTTTTGAGTGTCGAGCCTCTCTCCTCTCACCACCCGGGTTGTTTGTATCGGTGGTTTGATTATGGCGCCCTGTATTATTCTACGGGATTTTTGCGTGCGGTTGCTTAGTGCAAACCAGTTCGGTACTTTCTGCCTTTCGGTTGCCCGTATACCCCTACGGGGATTTCACGTAGAAAAAGCGAAAAAGTTGTTGACTCTTTAGTGGTGCGTGAATTTATTCGGAAAATTTCCAGCTGAGACAGTGAAGTGATTACCGTCGACTGAAAGTGAAGTAAATCACCGTTGAGCAGTGGTTTTTTGCCTGAAAGACATCGGAAGCCAGGTGAGCTGAGCTCAATTTTTCTCTAGGAGGCTGGGCTGGGGTCGCCCTAATGGCGACCTTTTCGGGGGGCCCTCTATCATAAGGGGACCAACCGGATCCTGGTGGTGGCTATCGGCAGGAGGCAGGAAGACGCAATGGACCTAGACTGCCACCCTTCATGGACCTGCTAGGAAATTTCGGTACCGTGCAGATCCTGCGTCTTCAAGGACTAGGGGATTCACGTCAAAAACTACCAAACCGGCCTTTCGAGATTCGTAGGGAATTTCAGCGTATTGCAGGAGGGCAGATCGATGGTGCCTTTAAAGAGGCACAAGGAGCCACCTACGCGCTAAAGGTTAGGAGCGCCCATCCGTACGACAGGCTACTCCAGATGACGCAACTCAAATGAAGAATGAAGGTTGAGGTGATACTCCATCCCTCTCTGAACTCGACGAGGTGTGTGGTAAGCTGCCGTGACGTAATTGATGACCCCGAGAACATTCTGCTCCAGGACTTAAGCGAGCAAGGTGTCGAAGAGGTACACCGAATCACGCGCAGGGCAAACGCCGGTAGGGTGAACACGCCAACCCTCATCCTTACGTGTGAGGGCACATGCTTCCCCGAGTACGTCGATTTCGGATTCCTTCGCTGTCGTACCCGGTCATACTATCCATCGCTCATGCAGTGTTTCAACTGCTGGGCCTTTGGACATACGAGGATGCGCTGCAAGGCAGCAAAACTGATCGGTGGGAAGTGTTCCGGCGATCATCCGATCGCCGAGTACAGATCATGCACTAACTCTAAGTTCTGCCCCTGCTGCAAGACCGAAGAGCACTCCATATCGAACCGAGCCTGCCCGAGCTACTGCAGAGAGAACGATATACAGAAGCTCAAGGTGGACAGGGATCTGTCTTACCCTGAAGCGAGGAGAATCTACGACCAGAGCCATGGGACTAACTCCTTTTCAAGTGTCGCCTCGGCCAGCTTGGAGGGGAACCTTGCGGAAATGAACCGGAAGATTGAAGATCTTGCCAATGCGGTCCGTGATAGGGACACGGAGATCGCCCATATTAAGGCAGAGCTCGCAATCAGCAGATCTGGGAATACCAACAGCACGATAGACGCCCCATCCGCAAATCCGCCACTGGCGGACTTCTTCGCCATGATGCAGCAAGAGATGCTGCAAATGAACAACAGTTTACAGCAATCATTCAAGGCCCTCGTAGCAACTCAGGTCACCACGCAAACCAAACTTCAGCAGATTGAGGCAGTCATGCAAACATCCGGCCGACCTGCACCAGTACCGACTCCTCAGAAACCACATTCGCAGAGACCAAAGGCCACACCCGTTCCGTTGCAGTTAACAACGGGCAGCAGAAAGAACACGAACGTATCTGCTGAGTAACTCGTCACCAAAACGAATATCGGAGAGTGAATCACGACCACCGTCTCTGCGCCCACCTCGAAAACAAGAACCGCGTTACCGGGCGCACATACAACCAAACCTTCCGCTTCAGTTGCCTCGCCAGTCACACCCAGAAACCCCAATAATTCGGGTGAAGTAGTTGACATCATCAGTCTCCATCTCACCGAGAACGCCAGCGACGCAACTATTTCTCCTGACCTTAGCCCGAACCCAAACACCAGAGTCGATACGCCGCTACCGGACATCAACACACCGAAGTCCTCCAAGCGGCTGAACTATGTCCTCAGCCCCCTGAAACGGCTACCCCGCATAACCCAGCCTCCCAATATACCGAAGTCCCTTTGGTTATTACCGGAGCCACCTGATACCGTCTGAATGGAAGTTGCGTCTTCCGTTCAACGACCACCAACCACCGCCTGACACTGGACACTTCAAATGGCCACTCCAACACTAGAATCACCGCAATCTACCAACCACCGTCAAACAGGTTCAACTTCTGTCCCGGGCAGCCGAGGCACCGTCGAACTGTAAGCCAAAACTCCACCAGAATCTTCGGACACCCCTCCGCACATGAACAGAGCGAACGAAGACCACTGTGCATCGAGTACACGGGGCACCTGCAGTGTGGACGGTATTCCCACACCGGAACTGCTGGACCACTCCGTGGCTCGTTGACGAAAAACCACAAGAAGAACCTAGTGATAACCCCCGGCAGCCGTAGCCGTCCCGTCGGTGCGGACGCCTTTCCCACACCGGAACTCACAGAGGGACGGACAAGGGTGGCAACACCTATTCCCCTGAGGAAAATGGTGGAATCGAGCTACATGAAGATATCAGGACGGACAAGGGATGTTACGCCCATTCCCCGAAGGACTTCGAGGAATGCAAGCCGCCGAACAACGCGTCGGAACTAAATAGCGTTGCCTATGCGCGATAAGTCAGCACTTCTTCTTCCGTTGCTGGGACATCCCTGCCTCGGATGGGTGGAACGCCTCCACCTGTCCCGGGTGGGGCCCTGTCCCATGCAACACGGTTTCAAACGCTGTATTGGAGCCGATCAACACCACCTGCACGCAAAAAGCACACACCGATTCTATCGCCGTTTGGACATCCCTGCCCTGGGTGGGCGGAGCGCCTCCGCCTGCCCTTGGTGGGGCTCTGTCTTATTCTGGACGCTACGAGCCGTCAAGTACGGATCCCACGGTCTACGAAAGCAACGACACCAGTCGTGTGAACGTATCTAGCGTATACGACACCGTTTATGAAAAACCTCCACCTCTTCTTGGTGGGGCTTGGTCCCAATCGACACATACCTTAGCCATCGAAACAGAGCCAGGCAGGGTCACCTACTCACATCCAGCCAATATTTCCGCCAACGAGATCGCCTATCCGCATACCTGCCAAAACATCCTTTCTACCGCTTACCCCTGCCTTGGCGCTACGAGGAACCCAACTGGGATGTCTTCAGTGAGAAATCTGACGCTCTCCTTCAGCAACGCGATCCGAACGACATCTCGAGTTTCACGGAAGTACTCTACGAAGCTGCAACAATATCTATCCCAAGGACGGGTAGCGTATCTGGGCGAAAAGACCTACGTTGGTGGAACGAGGATACCAAATGTTCGATGAAAGCGCGACGCAAAGCTTTACGCCTGCTTAAGCGTCTCGCCAGACGAACGCCATCTCTCGTGCAGTCAGGTGATCCGTGACGCAAAGCGATCTAGCTGGATGGATTTCTTGGATTCAATCGACGAATCCCAATATGTATTCGAGTGAATTGTGGAATCGTGTCAACGCTCTGAGTGGCAAGCGGCGGTCTACTCCACCTACTATCCAAGCTCATGGCACCTCGATCTCAGAACCGAAGGACATCGCCGACGAATTAGGAAAATATTTTGCGGCCTGTCTGCTGTCAGTGGCTACGACAGCGATTTCGTCCAGCGCGTCAAACCTTCCACAAGCAGCATTCGCGACTTGCGAATTCCACCCAATGTTCTTGTTCTCCAGATCAACGAAGCTCTTACGTTCCAATTTGCCGGTATTAAAAAACCTCTCCCTCGACGGAAAAACAAGGCTACTCGCCCTCTTCAACGATCTATGGCTTACTCACTCGTATCCGGACCTCTGGAAACAAAGCTTGGTTGTGCCCACTCCGAAGAACAACACGGCAAGTGAAGAAGCGCTCACTTGCTGCGCGACAAAAGTGATGGAGAGAATGGTAAATCGTCGTCTTAAGCAGTTCCTGGAGTCAAACGGCTTCCTTGACGAACGGCAGCATACGTTCCGGCAAAGACATGGCTCCTCCACTTGCTTTGCAGCCCTCGGAAATGTACTTAAGGAAGCCCAGGACAACGGTCACCATGCGGAGTTAGTCTCCCTTGATATTTCAAAGGCGTTCAACAGGACATGGACACCTGGTGTCATCAGGCAGCTCATCGGCTGGGGCCTGGAAGGCCACATCACACATTTTGTACGGAATTTCCTCCTTGATCGTACCTTCCGGGTGACTGTCGGGAACACTCGCTCGGATCCGTTCCCCGAAGAAACTGGAGTGCTCCAGGGGTCCGTCATAGCGGTAACGCTATTCCTGGTGGCAATGAACGGGGTATTCAGCCGATTGCCCAAGAACTTACACGTAATCGTTTATGCCAACGACATACTCATCGTCGTAACGGGACGAACGACTAAGCGGACCAGGAACATAGCTCAAGTACACACAGAAAAAAATATTTTAAACTTTATAATATTTGACGTAAAATTAATAAGAATTTCATTTTGTTTTGGCTGCAAAAATAAATCATTATTATTTCAATAATCCAGTATCTTCGTTTCTAAAAACTAATGGATTGTTAAATCAAAAAGAAAATCTTTTCGAATTTACAAGAACTTTCATGGTTTTGACGTAAGCTATCAAATTTGGCAACTGGGTCAACAAAAAATATGTTTGTTTTTAAAAGAGATATCTTGTTGATTCTATTAAATTTATTTTATTAAGCCTGAAAATATACGCTAGAAATAAAAATATGTTTATTGATTCAATAATAATTTGCGATTATTATTATGTTTTGTTTTCTTTTTTTGTAACAAACAGAATTTCAATTGAGTTTAAAAAACTTTTCTGAGGCATAAAATCTCTCCGGTTCATGAGTTGATGGGTCGATAGGTAGAGTCCAGGTGTGGAAGTTGCCTTCCTGGCATCGGGAGCATTGGTACTCAGTACGGAAAACAAGATCGACGGAAGAAAAAAAACTGTTTATATTTAGCAACTGTAGCATACTTACTTACCTCAAGTCTCAAGATTTTCGGAAATCTCGCACTTATTTCCCGAAAGCAATATTTACGTGAATCAAACCAGAACAGTTTTGTGTTATTGTTTAAATTTTTGTCCGGGAACGAGGGAATGGTTGGTAGTTATTTTTGCATTCATGGCCCGCGGAGCGGACATAACAAATAAATGCTAAATTAAAATTAACTATTGTTGGCTTAATAAAAGAATATTGTTATTTTTACAAAAGTGGCTTATTAAAACATAAAGAATCTTATTTTGAATTTATTTGAATAAGTATTATCGAAACAATAAAATGCAATATAATTTCAACCAGAATTGTTTGTTTAAATGCAAATAAAGTTTTTTTTGTTGGTTCAATGAAAACAATTTTCTGTCCGTGCAGCAGTCTCCGCCGCTCCGAAGAGTGTACGGTGCCATATCTGTCACTCGGGGCATCTGCTTCGAGGACCACCGATCACCATCCAAGATCACCCGATTCCACTCAAGAAAACAGCGCGTGTTCTGGGGGTAGTATTGGATCGCACCCTAAGCTTCAACCAGCATTTCAGGATGGTTAAAGAAAACTGTCGTAGCTGCATCAACATAGTCAGGACAATCTCCCGCCCGCATCGTTCCAGCAACCGTGAGATCCGCGTTCGTATCGCTCGGGCTGTTATCGACAGTCGACTTTTCTACGGCCTCGAAATAACCTGCTTAGCCACCGAGAAGCTCAACCACACCCTTGCTCCGGTATACAATACCTACGTACGCATTGTATGCGGCCTTCTCCTTTCCACGCCTGCAGATGCCGCATGTGTGGAAATCGGAATCCTCCCTTTCCGCTATCGATCTGCTGCAGCCATTGCTACGAAAGCCGCTGTCCTCGCTGCTAAGACATCCGGGAATGAAAGGGTCTTTCTCCTCAACGAGGGGAACAGAGCCCTCCGCACTGCAGCCAACCGTGACCTCCCCCCGGTGGCCAGGGTCCACTGGCATGGAAAGAAGAGTTGGCTATCAAACGTCGTTAAAATAGATAAGCGGATTAAGAGTAGCCTTGAGACGTTCTGTTGCAGACCTCCTCGGGTCGGTTGATCCGAGGCACGTTCATTGTTTTATGGACGGATCGTGGTCGCTGGTTAGACTCGGAGTGGCAGGACCGAACACTGCAACGAGTCAAAGTCTACCGGAGGAGTGTTCCGTATTTTCCGCTGAAGCCGCAGCTATTCTAGACGCAGCCATCACTCCGGAAGATCAAACGATCCTCGTACTAACTGACTCACACAGCGTCATCCAAGCGCTGGAAGCCGAAGCCCCGAGCCTACCCTGGATACAAGCCATTACACGGTACGCCCCACCTTCAACCGCCTTTTACACTGCGGTGTTCCCGGAAACGAGGCTGCAGACAGACTGGCGGGATCTGGCGCATCCCGTCCCCTCTACACCAGGAACGTACCCCTCCTCGACGTCAGGCGTTGGATTGTGAATACCATTATGGAGGCCTGGCAGCATGAATGGTTCCAGTCGCGGACCACTATCCTGAGGAAGATCAAGGGAACCATACGCTCCTGGCCGGACAGGCAAAAGTACAAGGACCAGCGGATCATCTCAAGACTCCGGACCGGCCATGCGAGGATTTCCTGTAATTTCGGTGGGACACCTTTCCGCAAGGTCTGTTCAATCTGCAGCATCCCCGCCTAGGTGGAACACGTGCTGTGTGTCTGTCCGGAGTTCCAGAAGCTACGCGAACAACATGGACTCCCGGAGAACGTCAGTAATCTGCTTGATTACGTCCCCTCGACGTTGGCTGCGCTGATCGCCTTTCTGAAAGAAGCCCACTTGTATGACCAAATCTAGCCCCCCGTCGGTGGCTGCACTGATCGTGTGTTCCTCACGTTTCTATTTTTTCTGCCGTCGGGGCTTCTCCGCCGGACCGGGCACTGTCTCCTACGGTGGAGCTCTACCTTGTTCGCGCACCCAGTCCTTACCACAGCACCTCACCTTACATTAAGTTTTTAAAATGTTGTCTGTCTCATTCGTTGGGTAATCAGAGCCGGTTTTACGTCACGTTCATGTCAAATTGAAACCTATTTTTTAGGCAGGATCTAGCCTGACCATTTATTGTATAACGTGATGAACTAGCCGTCCACTTGTCTGCGTGCAAGCCTAAAAATCTATACTATTATTTAGACATAAATATAAATCTTAAACTGTTTTCTGTGCATAGTTGCAAATGTCTAATGGCCCACCGGATGTTCCAGAACATAATTCAAATTGATTGCTACGTACACTTCATCAAAGTAGGCCATGACTTTTCTCTGCAACTATATGGAATGTAGTGAATTGTGATTTTTGTTGTATAAATGTTTGTTATTGGTTCTTCACCTCGGCGGACTTGGCTAAGCAACGGAACCAGAATCGGCATAAGTAAGGGTGGGTCATCCAACGACCTCTTTTGATGGCTAGCTCGATCTGGAAAACTATACTCGGATAGTGTGCTATAATTGAATAAAAGCTTATGATTGACTGTGCTGTATGGGTGTGGTGTGTAGTTTGTTCCATTAAACTATATCTGGCTGGTTGGCAACTGCTGAAAAATGCTGGGTGGTAGCGGTGGTGGTTGACTCGAAGATGATGACTAGCTTGATGGCGGGAAACGTGGGGGTGATTGGGCTCGAGAAGGACGACGATTACCGTGGTGATTGCGAACCGGTAAGGGTGGCGATGATACTGTCGACGGCCGACAAGTGCCGGTGATGTTTCGTGACAAGAGTAGGTTTTAGTTGCTCACAACTATAGCATCGGTAACCCAATTAGTGGCGAAACTAGGTTCGTGGCTATGGATAGGCAGTCCCCTGATCAGGGCAACGAGGAGAGCCCAGATCTATCTTCCTGAACCTCGTGGGAGAACGAAGTTGGCTCTTCAAAGGACGAAACGATCCCAGACAGCTTATTCAGAGCGTTCCCTAATTCTGGTTTACGGGTCCTGATTCTTTTCTTTTCACATTTTAATTATTTTTAATTTACTTCCTCACTTCTATTCTCCAACTTCATCTGGTTCTTCTTTAATGTTCACCAATTTTGTTTTTTTCATTTAATCTGCGTCTACTCTCTTCTCTGGTTACTTGGCAAGTGAAAGGAAAGAGTACATCCCCTTGCTAATTACTTATCCCTTTCCTGTTCTTTTCTTCTAGTTTATCCTCTGAACTGTTATTTCGACTTAGATTCCTGCAGTTGGTAGTGTACTGTGGTAGTGTATGGTGTACTAAACCTAGGGGTATATTTATTGGAAAATCTAGTTATTTAAATTTGAAAAATTACACTCTGAAAACATATAGCTAACAATAGTAAAAAAAAGAAAAAATGTTACAAACGGTAACACTGTAGCATACTCTCTCTAGAAATTAAACCTGTTATCAAAGATAAAGTTTATTTTCGTTTAAACTTCCCTCAGCCCAGGTTTGAGACAACACCTTTATGTGCTTGACTCGACTAATGTGAAAATAAGCATTTTGAATGCAAAATTCTACAAAATAGTAAATTGGTACTGAAAATGGAACATATTTTACGTAAAGCTTGAAGACTAGAACACTAAGACTGCCAGACAATTAACAACTATTCCTATCTCGGTATTGCTTGTTGATAGTGTCTCTCAAGCTACACAATAGCCATTTGCAACTCAAAGAGCTTCGTGCGGCACTGTGTGCTAGTGTGTTTTTGGAGATTTTGTTCGAAAAATTAATTATTGTAATTGGTTATAGAGTTGCATTCATACAGTTTGTGTCCTTTTCGAGTGCGGAGCCTAACCGGTATAGCTCAAACTATTTGGATGATTGCATTTCAAAAAAGTTTTATTCAACCTTGGACGATCTATCCATCCCAAAGAGCACGCTACTCGCATTGGAAGCAAAAGCTGTAGGTGGACCAAAGCGACTATAGACAACAACTTACACTTTAGTTTGAGTCCTATATAATTTTCTCTATTTGCGGTTTGTTTACTTTTATTGGTCGATCACAAACTTTACTGATTGACGAACTCTTTTCGGCTAACTACCGACAAATGATAAAGTGACTCCATCAAAACAGACAAACTGACGAAGACACACGGTAAACGAACTGACTACTTCCTATGACTCTGAAATATTGACCCACTGGTACACCGGTGAAGGTTTATTGTACCGAAGATTGTAATTTATTTTACTGTGCTCATAGGCATGTTCGAGGTTTCTGCGAACAATGTCGGCTACCTTGTTATCGATGGCCTGTTTTTGCTTAACTCTTTCATTGTGAGACAAGTCTCTAGTATTGACTTCCCGGAGGTGCTGATCACCTGAGGACACTATTTCGTGACCGAAAACTATCCACAGTGTGAAGCCTGTCGAAGAGTGTAGGGTATTGTTTATAGTATACTTTACTTCAGATATACATGTGCCCCACAACCTTTGGTCCAATTTTACATACGTCCGGTCCGGTGGAGGAAATTTTCCAGGTTGGAAATTTTCTCAACTTCCCTGGGCATAGAGTATCATTGTGCTTGTAATAATACAGATTTATGCATTGGTTGGCATAGAAAGTTATCAAATAGTTACTGTGATATGCAAGCTTCAGTCGGACATTGATTTAAGGTCTCTAGGCCCGATTCCGAAAATACCCATATTGGTACGGGTATTTGACAGAATTTAAAAGTTTTTCCATAAATGGAAGCCACCATCTTTGATTTCGAAATGGCATCGGACATCAATTTTCGGTCTCCATACGTCATCACGATTCCGAAAATACCCATATTGAAGGGTATTTGACTGTATTTCCGAGTTTTTCTGTAACTGGTACCCACCATATGGGATTTCAAGATGGCGTCTGACATCGATTTCCGGTCTCTAGACGTCACTCCAATTCCAAAAATACTCATATTGAAGGGTATTTGACAGTGTTTCCCAGTTTCTCAATAACCAGAAGGCGCCATTTTAAATTTCAAGATGACATCAGACATCGATTTCCGGTCTCTAGACGTCACCCCGATTCCGAAAATATCCATATTGACGGGTATTTGACAGTGTTTCCCAGTTTAACTATTATCGGAAACCACAATCTTGAATTTCAAGATGGCGTCAGGGACCCACACCATCCCTCTCCAACGGGGGAGTTTGGTAAAGAGCGAGGGGGACGACTCTATCTACGATGCAGAAAAGATTGTGTTTTGCTGTGGCTAGCTGCGCGCACGCTGAGTAGATAGAAAGAAGATTGATGACGATTCTGAAGTTTTCCTGCAAAAAAATGATGCTCGATGCAAGTAGATGCGACAAATGAAAGAAGATTTTTCGAAGATTGATTCGCTAGTGTGAGATTTGTTGAGCATCTTAACTTGAGATTAAGATGTGTCGCCCCCCTCGGTAGAGAGAGAATCAAACCGATGTGTACCTTCCTAAAAAAGTTATCCTTGCTCGCTTTCTACTTCTATATACAATTTTCACACTGCCGTACTCTAACGGAACTATCAGCTCTATACTTTCATCTCCTCATCTATCGTATAAAAATTACCACTCCAGTCTGTTATTTGAAATTAGCATCTTCAACTATGTAAATCGTTAACTTCACGCAGAAGTAATACAAAACAAATAGGTAAAGTCGTTTTTAGTGCCTATCTATAAAGCGGGCAAAAAATCGGACATACGTAATTATCGTGGTATAGCAATTATGTCTTCATTCATTCCACACTCCTCAAATGGCTTGCCACATTTTTATTTATATAACAAAGACAAAATTGTAAAAAATAGCACTTAAGCAAATATTATAAATTAACAATATGGTTCACTCTTCTATTATCCCAAGACACGATTTTTCCCGACACTAGCGGCTCTAGTGACGCGAAAGGTGACTAGTACACTGTAAATTGAGCGTAACAAGGCTATCAAAAACAACTCACTGTTGCGTAAAATTTAACCACACGGTAAGAAAAAAAAAGTCAAAATTAAGTTTATATTTCAAGAGCCGCCGTGATTTTCTGAGGTACAAAATCTCTGATCACGAAGGGTGGGTGTGGAAGCTGCTTCTAGGGCGTCGATAGCATTGGTATTCAGTACGGAAAACAAATCAACGAAAAAAAGTTTATTTCACCCAACTAGGTACTATGTGGGAAGCCGAAAGTAAGTAAAATCCCATGTACTCAATTAATCATGTTTTGTTGTTTTTGACATCATCCACATCCAGAGGGCCAGTCACTTTCGAATATATGGGAATGGTAGGAAACCATTTGGAAATGCATGAACATTTTCAGTTTTTATTCATTATCGTTTTTATGAGCAGTTTGGCAGTTGTCACAAATGAAATCAAGATGCCTAGCCGGAGTCAATTTTGTTCTGAATAGTGTTCAATCCGACAAGTAGGCTTACTCAGATTGGGCATTTCCGCTTTTCGCGCTGCCGTTCCGCTTCCGCTGTAATTGCGTAATAAATAATAAAGCGGAATGAAACGATGCAAAATGGAAAGCAGAATCAAAACAAAACCGCAAATAAGGCTACCAGAAACAAATTTCTAATGGTCATAGGGTTACAAGAAGTTCAAAATAAAAATAAACCCCGTTAATATGCACGAAGTGTCATTCAGATTAGCGGGGGTCCACAGTATTGCAGGATATTTGGACACCGCAAAAATCTCCCTTTTATACCTGCACCATTCTAAACATGCGATTATAACGAGGATTATAACCATTTCCCCAGAATTTGGGTACATTTTACTCATCGTAATGAAACTGGTTTACTCAGATTCTGCCAACTTCTTACTGCACATAAGAATGGGTACCGTCTATCCAGTCTCAGGGTACACAGAAAATGAAACTTACCCAAAGCTTGAGTTTAAACGACTCAAATTTAAGTAAAACCTCAGTAAACTCAGCACGGAAAACACTATAAATTTCCAACGATTGCACATAAACACTCTCCATAGTCCAGTCTAGAGTCGGTGTATAATGAGTCACGCCAAGAGAAAAACAGTTTGACTCGCATCACGGTTTTCGAAAGATTCTCTTTCTTTTCACTTGGCAACAGAGGACTTCTACATCAACTTCAAATGACTTCTAGCGTGAAAAAAATAGCGGCTGTTGTAAATCATTATTATCAGTGATTTTGTCCAATTATCTTCACAAAAAATAGTAGAAATTCTCATTACTGATTGTTAACAAACGTATCCCATGGCAATTTAATGCTCTCTGCGTGTTTATGATCATTTATTCAATTATATTTTATATTTTATTGCAATACCTTTTGTAGACCTTTCATAGAATCGTAATGTTTGTTTACTTTGCACGATAGGTAGCCGGTTTGACAGTTCAATAGGTAGACTTGGCTTCACTCTTGGCATGACTCATTATACACCGACTCTAGTCCAGTCCACAACACTCAACTTTATCGTTTTTGTTTTGAGCTATGATGGTTTTGACGTATGATAGAGAAAGCTAGTAAGTAGAGAAACATGCAAAAAAAGGCCTATTTACCAAATGTTAACAATGACTTTGAACGATTTCTCGTGAGTATTGGCTCAATCTGCCAAACTGACACCAACATCTGAGAGATAATTTGCTCTATCAGATGATATATTTAGTTTGAGTGGGCATGTTGCAATTCGGGAACAACCGACATCTAAATGCATTGCATACATTTGGCTTGTATGCTTTTGCACATGTTGCTGCATGGAGAACGAGGTACCCAACACGCTAACTTGAAAGTACCCATTTATAAGTAAAAAAAGGTCCATTTTGAAGAAAAGTGACTAAACTAGCATTGCATTAGTATTATGCACGAAGTAATAGTAGTTTTTTACCCATTAATGAGTAACTGTTATCCATTAATGGGTAACAGATACTCATTAATGGGTAAAAATTGCTAATTTAATGGTAAGTTAGTTATCTTTAAAATCTTGTATTTTTTACCCAATAATGGGTACTTTAAAGTTAGTTAAAAATTGAGTTCACTTTCACTCATCATGTGGCTTCCATGAGGCTAGGTAAAATTAAATAAATTATGAAAACTAAATTTTGAGAAATCCTCATCAATAATCCATTGAGTGAAAATTACCTAACGGTCAATCGAATGCAATTACCAACACCATCATCGTGTAGGTAGAAGTTTCCCCTATCCGATGATGGTGTTGGTTTGCGTGGGTGGCTTTCGTTTTGTGAGTAAAGGGCTTTGGAAAGGTTTGTTTACAAATGCTGATGGGCCCTTTTCTAATGTTGAACCAGATTTCTAGAAGAGACCATTTTTCGACGGTGCGAACGAAGGCGATGAAGCAAACAAAAATGACAGTATCAAAGACAGCGCAGGTTGCTATGATTTTCATCCAAAAATAAGTTAAAATTTCACAATGGTGGAAACATGACGGTTGAGTACTTTTAACTTAAAATCGAATTCCTTTTTATTTTTTTTTGTTTTTGAGCTTTTTTTAAACTCAAGTGTTTTTAGGTGATTTTTTTCTTACCGTGTTTGTTATCTATTACCCAAAATTGGGTTAACGATTATTAGCGTGTTGAAAGTTTTCCTTCTGTCAGTTGCCAATGTGGTATGTAAAGAGGGATGGCAGATATAATCTGCATTTTCTTTTATTTGTTTGGATTACCTCTAAGCTTATTGTACATTCAAACTATAGCAGATATCACGTTATTTAGGCACTTTTGATATTATATTATATTACGTTATTACGTTATTAATATTAACTATAGTCTGAACGTAGTACAATGTCATGACGTCAGGGTAGGCGTGTAAAATGCATGAGAAAGCTAATACTGTTTGCCATACCTTTTATTTGACTAAACTTATGAATTGATTACACGCTTAAATAATAACGCCACGAATGCTTTTAGTCACCTTTCTCACCGGGAGAGGGTATTACTTATGCGTCTTTTCAGAAATATATGGGAATTCTGGAAGTGAACCATATTGTTAATTTATAATATTTGACTTAAGACAAGAATTGTAAAACGATCTGATTGACGACAAATAAAATAAATAATTTGGGACATACGGCCTACCACTGTTCTAAATGCTGGGAGAAGCATGATGATGGTGCCTGTGCAGCTACTGCACTAAAATGCGTGTACTGCAAAGAAACTCCTCCTCATGGTCTCTCGTCGTGCCCGGTGTACACACAACGTGGGAAGAAACTGCAACGCTCACTTAAGGAACGTCCCAGGCAGTGTTTTGTAGAAATGCTTAAGACAGCAACGCATACAAAAATCCTTTTTCTTTTTTGTCAGATGCCGAGACTGACTCTGACTTGGCTGAGGAGGAAACCCCCTTCAGTTTTCCGGATGGTTTTGCATGGAAACGAAGACGCTTCCGCTCGCGGAAGTTGTAAATCAGGAGCCCCAAATCAGCTTGCCCAAATCAAGGAGTGGTGGAAAGAGGAGACTTCTTCTCCTCCTGGATTCCGCAGAACTTACTATACCCAGGATTTTTCACATCTCCCGGGGACATCCAGAATCCCCGATGCCCGAATTTTATTTATTTATTGTTTAAATGGTTCATCCGACATATGGTTGTCTTAATGAATTAAAAAAAGTATAATTAAAACAAAAGCAGGGCACGTTGTAATTCAGGACAGTCTTCTTATAAAAACAGTTAACGGCACATTAAAGTCAAACAATGCTTAGACGTCATTAAACGCGTTAACGACGGCACGAATAGGTTCATTTCCATATTGCCGATTACTAGCTGCGAGATGTACAAAATTACGCTGTCTAATCACTCTATCAGGTGCGTAAAAGAAAAGCTGCCGAAGTAATTCCCCCCGAATTACTTCGGCAGCTTCCCCCAATCAATCTTGCTGGTAATGATCTTAGCAGCAAACACAGCTTGCGCGTTCCGTCTTTTTTGTTCCAAGGTGTCAATTCCAAGCAGACAACATCGACAGAAGCCCCTTCCTCAGCTTGGTTGTTCTAATTTTATAACATTGTGGATGGTATCCTCGAATACCTCGATATTTCTGATCCTCTGGCAATATTTGTTCTGGCAATGTATCCAACTGTGAAGACCCTCTTGAAGCAATTTACATTGAAGTGGCCCCTCCTTGCAGCAATGATTTCCTTCGATGGATAATTTTCCAAACGAGGTCGGGGATTTGATCACTGTTACAAAGGAATTAGACTTTTTGAGTTTTTAGTTCACAATAACGATTGTGATGCATTTGCTCTTAGTGAAACTTGGTTCTCTTCAGATATAGATCTTCCTTATTATGTTTTAACATTATTCGACTGGATCGTGAGGATTCGCCTGGAGGAGGGGTACTTATGGGGATCAAAAAGTGCCATTTCTGCTATAGAGTGAATCTTCCACTATTTCCATGTATTGAAGTTGTCACATGTCATGCTATTGTTAATGGCAAGAACCTTTTTATTGCTTCTCTGTATATTCCTCCCTGAGTTTCGGTTAATCGGAAACAATTTTCAAATGTCTGTTCAGTTCTTTCTAATCCACGGTTGATTGTGGGAGATTATAATTCTCAGGGTACAGGGTGGGGGGAACTGTATGATGACAACCGTTCTTCTTTGATAAATGACCTATGTGAGAATTCTTAACAATGGAGAAGTAACACGTTTGGTAGCAGATTGGACCTCACCATTTGCTCTAATTCATTATGGTTGGATTGCACGTGGAATGTGATCCAAGATCCCCACGGTAGTGATCACTTGCCGATCAAAGTTTTAGTTGCCAGTGGGTTCAATCAGTCAGAACCCGTTGACGTCGCGTACGAGCTTACCCGTAATATCAATTGGGCAAAGTTCTGGACTGTGATGGATGAAGCACTAACTTCAATAGAAGGGCTTCCACTGTTGGAGGAATATAACTTTCTCTCTAATCTGATCTTGGACAGCGCGATTCAAACGAACTTTCGAACTCGGCCGTTTCCAAGAACGTCTTTTCGTAGGAAATCTCCTGCCTCTTGGTGCAACCGGCAATGCACTGAGGTTTATCGTAAAAAATCTGACGCGTTCAAGCATTTCCGGCAAAGTGTAACACCCGTGCATTTCGAAGTGTACTTGGCTCTTGAAAGGGAACTCAAGAGCCTTATCAAAGCCAAGAAACGCGGATACTGGCGGCAATTCGTGGACGGAGGATACGCGATGGATGCGTAACAGGTCTTCAAACAATGAGAGCGAGGAGTACTCGGATCGTGGGATTCTCAAGTTCGTGCGAAAAGTATGTCCTGTCCTTGCCGGCACAGATGATTCCTCGCGAAAAGACGAATTTGGTAGACGAGATCTGTCAGCCTTTTTCAATACTGGAGCTCTCACTCACGCTCCTTTCGTATGGTAATTCGGCTCCGGGTGCTGATATGATCAAATTCAACATGTTGAACAACCTCCCAGCCATCGCTAAGAGGCGTATGTTGGTCAGTTCCTGGAGCTCAATATTGTTCCGGATGATTGGAGGCGGGTGAGAGTTATAGTTATAAAGACAATAGTAGTGTTTGCGATTTCTATTGTCAACAAACGTGAACCCGTTGGTAATAAACCGAAGTTTTTACTGTGTTAAATTGATCTGTGTTTGCCGTGTTTTGTGTTATTGTGTGTGCGTTCGTGAAGAGGACCTCAGTGAAGTGGAAGATTTCATGTAGCTGGTGGACTAGTTGAGAAATTTTTAGTAAAAGTAACGTCCCGTTGATTCCTAATTTCGATATTAGTTCGTATCGTATCAGGTCTCTAGCGGCACTTCGTTCGACCTACCGTACTTTTGCGTTCTGACTCGACCGTTATCCCGATTCACACATTGTGAATTCACTATAGTTTCTCGACGTGTGGCAGTCTTTTTTTTCGTGTAGTGAGAAAACTAATTAGCTCCACTATTTTTTGCAATTATGGCTTACAAAAAGTGCCAAAAACCCGTTTTGGACTCTGAACCCATCGTTTGTCGTGGATTTTGTGGTGACACATTCCACGTGATCTGTGCCAAACTTAATGTCGAACTTCTCGATCAACTTGGGTTGTACGCAAATAACGTGTTCTGGATGTGCGATCAATGTACGACGCTTTTTTCAAACGGCCACTTCCACAATATCGTGAGTCGTGACGTCAATCAAACTTCTGTGACACCGAATGCGGTGGATTCAATGAAGTAGGTTATTGAAAAACTGAATTCAGCTATTAATGCTCTAGCAGCAAAAGTTGATTAAAAGATTCCAATAAGCTCTACCCCACCTTGGCCCAGAAATGATCGCTTTGATCCTGTTCGTGGCACCCCAAAACGTCGCCGTACTTCGTCTAGCTCTGACAACAAACACATACTATGTGGGAAAAAAGCTCCAATCGAATCTATCAGAACCGTTGACTTGAATGAAGATCTGGTGTGGGTGTACTTATCTGCATTCCATCCCAGTACTACGAATGACGGAATTTCATCTCTCGTCTCTGAGTGTCTGGGTCTGGAGAAACACGAGAAACCACGGGCTACAAAACTGGTTCCTAAAGGAATAGATCCATCCACGTTGAACTACGTTTCCTTCAAAGTCGGTGTTAATCAAAATAAACGGGATGTTGTCCTTTCCTGCGATTCGTGGCCAGAGGGTATTCAATTCCGTGAGTTCGATGATTCCCGCTCGAAGAAAGTAACCAAAATCGCTCAAATTGGTCCGGAACATTGACAGCAGTATCAGGATACTTCCCTTTCGAAAACTGACGCGCTGTTGAGAGAACCTGGGACGCAACAACACAGCGTTTTGGAAGCCTCTGACCCACCCGAAGCAGTCGAGCCGTTAGAAGATCTAATCAACCGAAGTCGTCCTGGCCCTGATATCAGTAATGGCGACGAGGTCTTCAAGCCTGTACCCACAGGCAAGTATCGTAACATACCTAAACTTTCATCTTCTGAGCCACTTTACGCTTCCAGCAACGATAACGTAACTCGAATAAATGGGCAGTCTATACAACATTCATCTTCTCTGGGACGCAGTGGTGTCAGCATCTTGGAAGCCACCGATCCTCTCACCACAGTCGTGCCTCTGCAGTCGTCGTTCATCAGTCGTCCCGGCCCTGTGTGTGAGCTTGGAGACGTGGTCTTCCGACCGTACACTGCAGGCAAGTCCGATCTTCTTATGACCAGATCAATTCCTGACTCGTTCACCGGTTTCAGCGCTACAACGATCAATCATGATTCATCACTTACCAGAATAAATCTGGGATGCAACGATGTTAACTCCATGGAATCTTCTTATCCCCTCACCGAAGTCGAGATTTTCCCGCCTTCGTTTACCAGTCGTCCTGACCCTGTGTGTGGGATTGGAGATGGGGTCTTCAAACCCGCTATGCACGATGTTTCCACGATCTCCAAGAATAATGCTGCTACCTCTACTGTGGTGATGGTAAGGGGTGCCCCCCCCC
The DNA here is from genome assembly GCF_037179485.1 of Ochlerotatus camptorhynchus. Lineage (NCBI taxonomy): Eukaryota > Metazoa > Arthropoda > Insecta > Diptera > Culicidae > Ochlerotatus > Ochlerotatus camptorhynchus. The sequence continues at coordinate 3,450,948 of NW_027040529.1, read as the reverse complement.
CCCCCGCGACCAATTACCACTACAGTCTGTTATTTGAAATTAGCATCTTCAACTATGTAAAGCGTTGACTTCACGTAGAAGTAATACTAAAACATATAGTCAAAGTACATAACTCTGGATGGGAGCATACCATCAATTACTGTCAATGGTCGAAAGGTACAGTAGCAGCACCTACCCCACCCGTGTCCCCTCGAGATCGTCAAGTCGATGATGACAGGAGCACATATCGTGGTAAGGGTAAACAATAGTTGCAATTTCCAAACCTACGACTGGATGCCTTTCTTCAAATAACAACTGTAGTGCGGTAAAAAATCGGTAGAACTGTTTCAAACACACCGTTGGTACTTGAGCGGTCGGTTTTCATCTCTTTTTGCCAGTGGTGGCGGGGGGGGGACACCCCTCACCATCCCTCTCCAAAGGGGGAGTTTGGTAAAGAGAGATGAAAAACCGATTTGTACCTTCCTTAAAAGTTGTCCTAGCTCGCTATTCTAATATCTATATGCAATCTTCACACTGCCGTACTCTAACGGAACTATCAACTCTTTCAACTATTTGCTATAAAAATTACCACTACAGTACATCTTCAACTATGTAAATTTTTCTTTTCAAATCCATAAAACATTCTATTAGGTCTCCGAAACCAGATAAATTATTCATGATTTCATGTTATGAAAATACACCATGAATAATATTCATGATTTTTTTTCCTCTGTTCGGGACCTAACACCACTGCGACCAATAATTTGATCTATTGTAGTATCCCGTGTCCTTAATTTAGTGCATGTCGTATTACATCACTATTGAGAAATGATGAAGAATTCGATTTTTTTTTACAGTTGTCATTCTTGCATTTATCGCAAGGATCCAACCAAAGATTGATCCAACTCTAATTGAAAGGTCCCGCTATTTATACTCTACGTAGTGTTGAAACACCCTTCAAAGACACGCCCCTTTGTCAGTCAAAATTGGATTTCTTAGCAGCAAAATTAAGGAATGACCTTATCAGAACCCTAGTCTTAACCACTTCAACCTAGGCAACAACGATTAGGAATCACATGAAGACTAACTAACTATTTTTTTCCTTGTTTCAAGATCACCCTCGGTTGGCAAAGCCGAGTTTTGTCACTTATCAACAAGGCATACAAAGTAACAAGGAGTAAGATGTGTTCTTTTGATTACTAAAAAAATCTGTTCCCCTAGTTTGAAGTAGTCAGGACTAGGAATCGGTGGTAAATTTTACATCCCGTAACGTACCACGAAAAGGTGATCTACCCACGTTACGGGGCAATATTCATGATATTATGACCTATTTTTGTGTAACGTAGCCAAGATTCTCGAAACCATGAATCATCTGAGTTTAAATTATGAACTAAATTCTTGGATTTAGCTATAAACATGAAAACCAAAACATGTAAAAAATATAATAAACCAACACACGTTTATTTCCTTTTAATTCCGTTATAATTGCTTATCTTTTGACAGATACGCGTATTTCGTCTACTACTAGCAGACTTCATCAGTGCCTAGTTCTAAAAACCACTTGGCACTGATGAAGTCTGCAAGTAGTAGACGAAAAAGGCGTATCTGTCAAAAGATAAGCAATTATAACGGAATTAAAAGGAAATAATCCAACACACTCAAAGCTCTTCATAAAAGGACTCCGTAAGAGGTTCGATAAATTTAAAAGATTAAAATAGAGTTTCAGACTGCATTTTAAACTCAGAACCTCAAGATCATTAAATCTATATATCAGTACTTGTATAAGGATGGAAGGCAAAAGACGTATAAGAGCTACACATTCAGTGTGTTTTATGAGCACGGTTTGCCAGGTACGTGTAACGCTCGTAGCGGTCATGATTCCGCTGCATTATGAAATCATTAATTTCCATCATGAAATCCTGAATCATTGTCATGATTTCATGGGATGGCAAGTTTATTTATTTATTGATTTTTTATTCATGAAAATATAAACGGATTTGTTCCCGTGTTGATTTTGGTCTTCATAAAAATTTTAGATAATGTGACAAAACAGGATTTGCACTTTTTGTACACATCGAACAATATTTTATAAAGTTCTTTTGTGATATTATTAACTTTACCATCCATGTAAAATGCTGTGAAGTAAACACATGCATTTTCAGTAGTTTTGCCCTAATTTGACTGCAGTTTTGAACGTCATTTTTGCTGTAAAATAAAAAAAATAATAATAGAAGTTTCGATTTTCGTCAAGAGTGACCAAATTAAACTTCTTCGCAACTACAACCTATTAAGTAGATGTTGGTCTAATATTCCTCTCTATACTCTGCGATAGTAAGGGTGTGGCCAAGTGTATAATGCGATGCTTGTTTTGTGAATATTGAAGTGTGGGACCCCTAATCCCAAGTGTTTTTTTCACGGCAACACACGATATTTTCAGCAAAATGTATTGGTTGACCCACGATTTGTGCAATCGCATATGCTATGATGACACACTTTTTCTGATTTTGAATGGCAATTGTAAGGAGCAGTGGTTCAGTGCAGTGTAACCCGGTATTTTATTTTGCTGGGTATCACTAAAAAACATGCCGAGATTCAGCTAATAAACAAGCGTACGATTTTAAAGATTTTTCCAAACGAATGAATATAAGTGACTCACTATCTGAGTAAGATTCGCTTTCAGTTTATCTATCTAGTCAGCGAGGCCAATCTCGGCAATAAAACGTGGGTACGTAATCACAGAAGCACTCCTGAGTAATATTTCGCTAATTGGAAATAATATATAGAGTTTTATGTAAATTTTTTTGCATTTGTGTGGTTAACATATTTGACGAGTGACAGAGACGTGTCTTTTCATCTTCAGTTAATTTGAATTTTTTATAAATAATATTTTAGTTCCTAATCCTATCAGGCCTGTTAAGAGTATTCGCACCTTCGTGGGATTGGTTGTTTGGAATTGAAAAAAGACTACTTATAACTACTATTTAGAACTACAACTAACCTACGACTGCTATATACACCTAACCTACTATAAACATATTACTTATCAAAGCAGGTTTAGATGTGTTGCATTTCTGCACAAACCTAGTCTTAATGTCATCAATTTTAAAATCTAATTTTGAAATGTTCGTCTCTAGGTGAAAATAGGAAATTCTTGTAATGAAGTGACGATCAAGGACCATCCTCAGCACTCTATTCTGAGCAACCTGGATTTTGTTCCTTCCCACACCGGAGCTGCGTAGAGGATCGCGGGTGCTATAATTTGTTTGTAGACAGCCAGTTTGTTCACCCTTGAGTGGCGAGATCTGCGCAAATCAGCGGATACAGACACCTAACCAAGGCAGAACACTTGACTACGTTTTTTCTACATGCCAAAGGAAGAGGAGCTTTTCTTCGAACAACATCCCGAGATAGGTTACTTCAGCAGACCACTCAATCCTTGTGCTATCCATGATTACATTACAAGAAGGAGTTGGTTTTAGTTTGGCTGGTTGCCGATGGAGTAACATAATTGTTTTAGTTTTAGAGACATTGATTTTGATTTTCCAATCAGCAAAGGCGTCAAGGCATCTTTAGAGCTTGTTTGTTATTTCGCGAGTTATCCTTCCTTTGACGGCTATTGCGGTATCATCTGCGAACAGGAAGAACACGCAACCGTCTTCGAGGGGAGGAATGTCGGAAGTGTAAATGCTGTGAAGCAAAGGGTCCAACAGACTTGGTCGCGGAACACCTGCTGAGTTGGTAAACGTATCTGAAAAACAACCATTCAACGATACCCTAAACGACCTTTGCTGGAGGTAGCTACGGGTGATTTTAACAAGATGCAAAGGAAAGTTGAAGTTACAAAGCTTGCACAAAAGTTAGTCATGCCAGACATTGTTAAATGCTTTTTCAACGTCTAGCAAGGCCATAGTTGTGGACTTGGATATACAGTATGCAAAAAAAGATTATCCACCCCCCTACCAATTCACATTTTTTTTTGTTTTGAGAATCAATTTAATTTTAAGAGTGTTCCTCCATAATTTATCAATTTATGTTTATTTATCACATTGTTATAGAAAATACGGCGTTTATATCTTTTCTTGAGATTTCATGTGATGAATTATGAAAAATGGTAAAAAATTACGCAAAAAAAGTTTATCCACCCCCAAACGGATTCTATGATTTAAGTTTGTTTTACAGAGTTTTAGTGTGTATTCTGCAACTTTATCGAATGTAAACATTGTGTCTATCTGTCATTTAGTGCGCTTGAAGTTTTCGTGCTCAAAATTTCAGTTTTGTGTTCAAAATTGGAAGTTATTTGTTTCAAAATGCCTAAAAAAGATCAAATTTCAATCAGAATCCGAAATTTGATTATTGAACATCACAAAACTGGCAAAAGCTACCGTGATATTGCCGATATTGTCCAGTTTCACAAAGATACGGTCACTAGAATTGTGCAGTTGTACAAAAAGCGTGGTTCTATCTCACCAGCTAAGCGATCGGGGCGTCCTTCAAAGACAACTGGCCGAATTGACCGAGTTATCGTGAAGAAGGCGGAGCTGGACCGGGGACTATCAGCTCCGAAAATTGCTAAACAGATTGAAAGCGAGTTTTCCACTCAACTGACATCACAATCCGTACGAAATCGTATTCATAAGAAAAGTCTTAAGGGCAGAGTAGCTCTTAAGAAGCCATGGTTGTCCGCAAAAAAGTTTTAAAAAAGATTGAAGTGGGCCCAGGACCACATTTCATGGACTAATGATGACTGGAATAAGGGGATCTGGTCAGACGAGACGAAAGTAATGCTATTTGGGTCACCATTGATACCATCAGACCCAAATAGCATTACTTTCGTCTCGTCAGCATTACTCAGCATCATCTATCAAAAATTATAGTAAACTATGATCTAAATCTATCAAAAACAAATTTCAACAACTGAGTGAAAAGTTATTAACAAATGAGCAGTTGGTGTGTACAACTGTACATGCCAAGTATGGAGGCATTTAGGTTTTGAACGCATTGCGCAACCTGATCTTCGAGCGTGCTTTGAATAGTCGAGCCAAGCAAATACTTTAAAGCAACATGCTCGTCGATCGCATTTGCGTTCTCCTGTGGGGTAATTAAGAACCGATCGTTATCATATTCGTCTCTGAGAACGGTGGAACGGTTTTGGAATAAGTTTTCAAGACCTTGGCTACCTTCCAGAATAGTTTGAAGCAGTCATCCAGATTCTGAAACTTTCAGAGTGAGTCCATTCTGGAAGCAATCTGCTTGTTCAGATCAGCCATTTTACGTTTTTTGCCCAGATCTCCAGTTCGCTGATACTGGAGCCTACGTACATTTCTCAACCGAATCAGTAATTGTGTGTGGGAATTAATATCAATAAACTTACCCCTCATAGAAACTTGTCGAACTCATGCCTCGTCAGCCACAGATATGGCCTGTTGGAGTCCTTGCAACGCCCGGTTATGTCATGATGATGTCGAGCGTCCACCATTCATCTGTACTGCACCCAGTAGATGGTGGTAGACTTTACACAGACATCTTCTAGCATACCGACTTCTGCCACCACCGGTTGGTGGTCGGAGTTAAGATCGATGTGCACCTCTGGCTTGGATAGTCCGATTTCGCCAAGATAAAGTCCAGGGTGCTGGTATTACCCACCGGAGAGACGACAGATGGTTTTTCCGGAAACTGCACAGTGTACAGTCCATGTTGTGGTCAAACAGTAGACATCCGTTCCAGTTCCACTGGTTGTTCCTCGAAGCTTCATGGCGAGCCTTCAGGTCGCCCCCAACGATGAATCGGTAACTAGAATAAGGTAGTTAGGTCGTTCTTGAATTTGCTTGCTAATCTGTTGTTGGCGGCATACTGCCGAGGGCAGTAAACAACGATGAACCAGACATTTCCAGTTGACGATTTCAACTCCACACTAAGGGCTTCGATGATAGAAGTGTGGATGTGGGGCAGAGTGCAGACCTTGATTCTATTCTTGATGACGACCTGGTGCGATCAAGTCGGATAATATTATGGTCAATGAACCAGAAGCTGTCGCAGGACTGTAGATGGGTCTCGGTTAGAAAACCCACGTTGATGCTGTGCTTGCGGAGGAAATCACCTCTCACCATCCCTCTCCAAAGGGGGAGTTTGGTAAAGAGAGATGAAAAAACCGATTTGTACCTTCCTTAAAAGTTGTCATAGCTCGCTATTCTAATATCTATATGCAATCTTCACACTGCCGTACTCTAACGGAACTATAAACTCTATGCTTTCATCTACTCCATCTATCGTATAAAAATTACCACTACAGTCTGTTATTTGAAATTAGCATCTTCAACTATGTAAATCGTTGATTTCACGTAGAAGTAATACTAAACATATAGTCAAAGTACATAACTCTGGATGGGAGCATACCATCAATTACTGTCAATGGTCGAAAGGTACAGTAGCAGCACCTACCCCACCCGTGTCCCCTCGAGATCGTCAAGTCGACGATGACAGGAGCACATATCGTGGTAGGGGTAAACAATAGTTGCAATTTCCAAACCTACGACTGGATGTCTTCCTTCAAATAACAACTGTAGTGCGGTAAAAAATCGGTAGAACTGTTTCAAACACGCAGTTGGTACTTGAGCGGTCGGTTTTTCATCTCTTTTTGCCAGTGGTGGCGGGGGGGGGGGGACACCTCTCAACATCCCTCTCCAAAGAGGGAGTTTGGTAAAGAGAGATGAAAAAACCGATTTGTATCTTCCTTAAAAGTTGTCCTAGCTCGCTATTCTAATATCTATATGCAATCTTCACACTGCCTTACTCTAACGGAACTATCAACTCTATGCTTTCATCTACTCCATCTATCGTATAAAAATTACCACTACAGTCTGTTATTTGAAATTAGCATCTTCAACTATGTAAATCGTTGACTTCACGTAGAAGTAATACTAAAACATATAGTCAAAGTATTGTCAATATTGCTTTCAGTGCGATTTTACGACTCGTGAGTGCTCACTCTGAGTGAACGCTCACGAATCATAAGATCGCTTATTGTGACGCTCTGAAAGCAAAATTGACAGGTTTTATGAGTCAAACACAATCTTTAAACCCTCTTCTCGTTACTTACAAGAACAACATATCATTTTATCATCTAATGATTGCATAATTTCGAAAAACATGTTTTTATAGCAAGTGAGTGGAAGCAACCCTGGTTATATTGAACGCTTACACTATTTCACCACTTTTTTTTTATTTGCACCCCAGTATAGTCCATAAGGACGTAGTTCTACGTCAGAGCAAGATTTTTTAACTTTATTTAGGGGATTTTTAGACACGGGCTAATTTATCTCCGAAAATCAAAAGCAAGAGGATATTATCTTTAATGTTCCACTATGCGTTATCATTTGGCTCGTAGATTGTTCGTTTGTTTTTTCATTCTGAAATATTTGTGATTCCCGGCCTCTGACCTATATCGCCAGTTTTAATCTTCATTTGTTTTATTTTATTCCTCAGATTTTACTGCAGCAGCCTACAGCCCGGTGACGAAAGCGGTACCGTATTCTAGTTCAACCAAATAGCATTAAGTTAGAAACTATCCTAAATGCAGCAAAACGGATTCAAAGGAGTCTGAGAACTTCAACATGATATATTAAAGCATAATTTAAAAAGATTAACGTAAAAAGCGTGATGCGTTTCCGTGGTATTGTCTGTAGCCTTCACCAAGATTTAAGTGTCGCAGTAGATCGTTAAAATCTCGACTAAAATAATGTTACACGATTGTTAAGCGCTAAGCAAAAGTTTAATATGCATACTACTGCACAAATAGAAAAAACTTCAATAATTAAGCATAAATGTCAAATACGTAGCAAACAAGTAAAAATAAATATAATGGTTTTGATAAAAAAAATTAAATAATATCCACATTTCTTTTATTTGTTGATGCGAACTTCCCACGAACCCTTTGATTTATTGAAAACAAACTGGTTGACGTTGAAAAAAAAACATGGTTAATGACATAAATGCATATTAGACTGCCAGCGAAAATGGTAATTTTAAATTTCGCTAACAAACCATATAGAAAATGTTCATTGCCTCGAAAAATGACCCTATGCAAAATTTGAGCTCAATCGGACATGATTTAGGGGTGGCGCAAACGCGTTTGACTTTTTTCACTCTCGAAAATCTCTCAAGGGGGAGGGGGAAATTTCGGAAATCAAAATTTTTTTTTTGATGCCAAATGTCTTAAAAATGCATGAAACGTCGAGATTTGGTGTTATCTCGAAAAATTTTTTTTCAAAAATCGACTTTCTGGGACTTAAAATTTTGTTCATGAGTTATATATGGAATATAGAAGATTGATGAGTCGGCTTCTAAAACTGTTCACAATTGTCTCCAACCTGCTTATATATTGAATTAAACCACCATTTAGGATCTAATACGAAATAATTCACTAGGGTGGTCCAATTATTCTTCATTCTGGTGGCCAAAAAATTCAAAAATATATGAAAAACCACAACTTTTCATCAGAAATTCCTAAAATCAACTGTAAAAATATCTTGAATTGCGTTAATCTGTTTTTTTTTTGGGAATCATGAGTTTTACACAAGAGGAACATTTGCCTGAAAAGATGAAAAAATACTTGTTTCATACTTTGCCATCTATTTCCTTATTAGCTACACCAAATCAGATTTCCTGGTACTCTTATAAATTTTTTGGATAATCTTCAACTGATTGTAAAATGCACTGCTTTTGATCTTCATCCGTTGATAGTTTTGAATTGTATGTTTTAATCAATACTATACCACGCTCTACATTATCATTAACTACTTCCAAACATTGAACCCGTCTTTTGGCATTTTTAAACTCGATGGAACTACTCCACTGCTCCATATCGACATTCAGCAACGACTTCGGAATTTGGAGAGCTTTGAATAATTTTTCAATACCACTGCTGCCTTTTACAAACGAGTGTAGTTCAATCGTTGAAATATCGTTGGATTCAACAATGGATCTGGCTGTAATGTTTTTATGTGTGTCTGTAAAAAAAAATCATTAGAAAATTAAATGCAAATGTATCAATTAAAGCATTTACCTGATAGAAGTCAGGCTTCGATGACCTTTTTCTTAACCGGGAAGTCTACATTTTCGTCGAACAGACATAGTCCGATAAGGCTGTTGTCCAAATATTGCAAGTGAGTTAAAATTCCTTTATGTACTAATTTCGCAACGTCTTCATCAACAATTTCATATTCCTTCAATATTTTTAACAGGTTCAGATCGTTGTTGGCTGCCATCGCAGCACACGGAGAAAGAAACCAACTTTTCAAATAAATTTTTACAATGAACACATAAAATTTTTAGTTCTATCTGGTAATGCAAATTCATGCCGAAGAATAAACATTTTCAAAGAATAAATGATTTTGGCCATCCACCTTGCATTGTGGAACGAACCAGGAGCTCTTATTTGTAATTTTTCATCGATTTATCCACCCAAATATAAAATGGCAAGTTGTAGAACCTCTCGGTAATCACCACGGTGGTGTTGCTCTCTAATTTGTTTTTCATAAAACTCCAATAACGCCAATCTTTCTATTTCCGAAATAGCTATTTAAAAAAAATCATCATCCATACCTGAGTGGTATGAAGTCTTTTGCAAAATGTGCCATTTTGATTGGAATTCCTTAAAAATCTCAACATTTGGAGACTTTGACGTTTCAAATTTCAGAATTTTAAAAGCTTTGCCAAGTAGCAGTTCATGTATGTGGTGTCTACAAGGGAGGCCTATAAGCTGCCTCTTAAACAATTTGTCCAGGTACTGACACGCACCTTTTTTTCTACCGGTGTTTGATGCAGTAGTATCAAAAGATGTAAACATAATTCTGAAAACAAACGATAAAATAGTCAGAATTCTGAGGTGAACATTCAAGATTTAAGATCATACCTGTCCGCAAGCCCCCATTCGACGACTGCATTGTACACCGCTTCTGCTTGTTGTGCCCCCGTAGAGTTTTCTATGGGTGGAACAGCCAATAATTTGCTAATGCCTTCGCCTGATACAACTATGGCCAAGCGCTCGGTTTTTGGTAGAGCTTTGGATGGTAATATGTTAGGTAGCAGCTTAGAATCCCAATGTACTGTTAAATTTATATCTGGCTTAAACGACGCTTTTAAATCATGTTGCATTTGTAAGCGAATTCCTGCTCTGGTGATTCTGACCGATTCCTTGTTCAACAATAATGATGAAACATCGTGTCCTAAAGCTTTAGCGATCGATGATATTAGAAACACAGCATTTCGATCACTCACTTTACAGCGGTCCAATGCAGCAGCTACCTCAACTGTAACAACTCGTATCAGTTGTGATTTACGTGTCAAAGCTGGTTTTGGAGAACCTAGAACGTTCAAAATATATTAATATGGATGGTAATAGGTGTATGATCTTAAAAAAAAAACATTAGTAAAACATCACAACGTACCTGTTTTTGGAGAAGCTCTTTCGGATGTACTAGGCGAGTACACTGACCCAGCCTGGCTGTCGTTTTATGATGATGTTTCAATTGAGGTTGCACTACAAATTTGATCCGGTCTTTGGCTTGACCCTTCTTCCTCAAAATCGCTACCCGAAATGGTTTCATTGGTAGGGAGAACCTCAGTTTTTTCTTCAAGATGAGCTTGTTCCCGCTGTTTTTGCAAATATTGCATCACCTGCTTTTCTTCACGGGATTTTGCCTTAAAATTCTTCCCAATATCAAACAAACTCCGCAATGATCCATGAAATGTGTTCCTTTTTTCGACGTCTTTCTTACCCATTCAAAGTTTGCATTTTAATAAGGCTTTCCAGGTATTGAAAAATAGCAACAGTTTTTTCTTTATGCTTATGTCATTTACCAAATGTGTTAAGTTTTTTTTTCTTCTATGCATCCTTTAATTCCTTTATTTAGGAAGGCACTAAGCTTACAACTTTTTTTTCAGCACGAAAATGAAACATATATTTACGAAAAACTTCACTATACGTCGGCAAGTTAACAGAATGGCCGAACGACGGCAGATATTCTCCAACTAGCCAAATGTCAACAATGTTTAACAAACTGTCGTACTATTCTCTATCAGTTCTCTGCTTGTTGTCTTCTTCAAACGATTCTACTGATTGATCATACATCCTCAGATCGCATCCTTTTTTTATACTAAAGCATAGGTAGAAAAAGCCAAGGTAGAAAAGTTTACGTAGAAATAAGTACTTGAGACCGTTGCTTGCCTGTAGGAGAACACTGTTAGTGTGTGTTTTTTAATTAATACCCAAAAAGAAGCCAGATAAACAATATACTTTATGCGGGTACTTTTGTGGCACCTCTATAGGGTAGGAATTTAAAAGAAACACATATGAAGGGTTGTCCCGTATTAGGTGGATATGTTAAAAAGTCATTGTACTTTCGTCAGATTGTACTATAAACTAAACAGCACTAACGGTTGTCCTGTACAATTTTCGGAATTATTCTATGATTTATATCTGTCTATGCTTCTATTTTACGTGGTCTCAGATACTAAAAAGTAATATCATCAAATGTTTTGAAGTTTGGATTCTTAAAAATTCCAAAACACAACATGATGATATTTTCAGATGCATGCGTTTGGTAAAAAATAATGGTTTTTACATACCTATTTTGATTTTTGGACCACCCTAATGAAGAATATTTTTCAGAAGACTGAATTTAATCATATCGCTTCCCGGTGAGGAGTTGTTCGATGAAAGAAGAGCCATAGAGAATTCCAGCATTGTGAATGGTCTATCCAGAGAGCTGCCGCTCGGAGACGCTTCTCGAAGAATGTGTTGTGCTGGAGCTGAGTCCGGACAGACCTTTTTAGCGAAATCGAATATCCATCGGTTGGAGTATTCTTCACTCTCACTAGAAGATGAGCGGCTACGCATGTTGCGAGCCACCCTCCACAAGGTGTTCATTGAGGTTTCTCGCGAGAGTCCCTCGATGAAATTGTGCCAATAACCGTGTTTTTTTGCTTTGATTAATTGTTTCAGCTTTGTCTCAAGCTTTGAATATTCCTCGAAGTATGTGGAGGTCTACGAAAAGCTTTGAAAGCATCAGATTTTTCTACATACAATTTTGTGCATTCTTCGTCCCACCCAGGTGTAGCTGGTCTCCTTTTGAAAGGTGCACTTGGAACTTTTCTTTTTTTGTGCTTCCAGTGAGCTTTAGTATATGAAATCGGCGAAGAATCGATATTGGTGGAAGCGTATCTATTGATTCGACACCGATTGTCACTGCCGTTGCATATTTCTGCCTGTCGATGTTCCTTGTAAGATCAATTGGAACTAGAGATGGATCTGCAGAGTGAGGGCCACACTTAATTGAAATGCTAATTGGTAAATGATCGCTACCATGGGGATCATTGATAACCTTCCACAGACAATCCAATGATAGCGAACTTGAACACAAAGATAGGTTGAGTCGGCTTTCTCGAGCCGGAGGTTTTGCTATACGTGTCCCTTCACTAGTGTTCAAAATAGTCAAGTTGAAATCGTCGCATAAATCGTAAAAAATAGCCGCTTTATTGTCATATAGATCGGCCCACCCAAGTAACAATTCTAGAGCTGCTTGGCTATATTCAAAATTTATAAAGGTTTTATTGCAGCTGCAACCATTACCTACAGCTTTATGACGGTCATATACAATGCAAGTCATGAAACATTCTTATAGCTAGCTACAAAACCCCTATAAAGCTAATTAAAAAACCAACTGATGCTTATGCTATTTTCACTTATGAAAGGTTTTATGATTGCTTTGAAGTATAAAATAAAGTATTATGAATTGCCCTTATAAAACCCAAAAATAAATCCTTTTGTTGCTTTATGAGTAAGCGCAATAAAACTAGTTGGTCATGAAATGGTTATTTTAAAACAATTATAAGCATTCAGTTGCAACTTGTCAGAAATGTAAATAGGCGGTTTATTTTTACAACATAGAAAAGAATCAAAATTTTCCGGTACTTCCAAGCGGAGCGCAAAAAATATCAACAAAATTGTTAGCATGAGCATGAAAACATTTCGTGTATACGTATACGCGACGTAGTGTGCGTAAGAAAAACGTCAGCAATCTCTATAATTCTTTCGGTTTCGCTCGCATATACATGGGGCGACACTGTCGAATCTTGGTCGAAATGCATGGAATGGTGACAGTCCTAGGACAAAAAGGTTGAAATCACGCATAACTTTTCATAAAGGTTAATGTACCATTCAAAACTTTTCCAAATGTTTGTAAAATTCATCGGTTGCACCCGTAGAATAGGAATATACATTTGCCCTCAAATAAAAAAAATGAATTCAAGCTGAACATTGCATTAGGTCCTAAGTAACATTGACAGATTCTCTTCGTCGACTTTCTCTTTGCATCCCCACGGTCATGTAAAGACTTAAAACGCACAGTATGTTTCTTCAAAAAAGCTATTTATTTAATGTATTTGCATAAGAGAAAAATATAACATTATATAGTTGTAAGCAAAAAAACCGAAACAGAAAGAAAAAACCATATTTTCAACATTTTTTCTTTAACTCCATATAGCTTGGAACCAGTAGACTGTGGAAATTTAACGTCTTTGAAAGAGCTGTTCATTTTGTCAAGATAAACAACTTTGCCCAAGACATCAATTCTTCAAAACGTCAGAGAAAGAAGTTAGATTGTGGCACCATATTTGCGGAAGAGTTTTGAACTATTTGTTTATGTCAATAGATAGTCCTTATTATGATAAGAAATTTTGCCCAAGACACCAAGTCACGGAAATGTTTCGTTTCGGAGTTATTAATTTTGCTCCGCTAGGTTGGATTCGTTACCCAGTGTGCAATGTAAGCATTAGACATTTTAAGAAATTGCGCTTGGTGTTTTTCTTGCCTGCTGTCTTCTGTCGCCATATTGCCATTATGAAAATGCCATTAGCCTTGGAATAAAATCCAAGAAATTTCAATAAAATAATGGCTAAATAAGAGATCCGAAATGATTTCCAGTGTGCATTGGTATGAATTTATGTATTGAGATCAATTTTCTGTAAAATTAAGGTAATTCCATCAAATTCATTTGATTTCTGAAACAATCTTTATTGTTAACTTGAATTATTTTGGAGGCGCATTTATTTAACACTCATATTATCCCAATATACACGATAAAATTTCAAGCGCATATGCTTTGGAACTTCAAAAAAGTCGTAAATTTTCTTTAAGATTTTCACTAATGTCGCCATGAAACAAAATTGATTGCATGATGATCTTGACACCAACACTCAAACCTATTTTTACCGATAAAGATTTCCATATGGAAAAAAAAAAGTTTCAGCAGAACAGAACAACAACAAGCTAATTTATGGCGGTTGCCTTGAAGCCAATAAAAATTAAATTGGCTTTATAACTGATTTTCACCAAAGCGTAATAAAACTGCTTGGATACAATATTACTCTTATAGAGGCTATGAGAACCTTTTGTAGAGTATGGGGCTTTCTTATAAAAGGTTTTAAGACAGCTTTATTGTGATTCTCAAACATGCTTTATAAACCTTATCAAGAGTGGTCCACTAAGCTGGAAGACGATCTTATAGCGGTTATCAAGAGGTTGTGCTGGAGCTATTAATTTTATTGACGGTTTTATAAAATTGATCTCAATAACCACTAATAGAGTGCAATAAAACAATAAATGCTACTTGGGGCAGTACCATGGGAGTTCATATCACCCAGAATTAATACTGGGGATGGAAGAATCGAAACTAGATTCCAGAGTTGACTACGGCTAATGGAGGTTCTTGGTTCAACATAAACTGAAGCTATGAAAAGGTCTTTGTTCTTCACATTTATTTGGCAAGCGACGATTTCGACGCCTGATAGAGCAGGAAGGGAAATTTTGTAGAAAGAGTAGCACTTTTTGATCCCTAAAAGTACTCCTCCATAAGAATCGTCTCTATCCAAGCGTATAATGTTAAAATCGTGGAAGTTGAGTTCTTTATCGGAAGAAAGCCATGTTTCACAGGGAGCAAATACATCACAATCAGAATTGTGAAGTAAAAATTTGAACGAGTCTAGTTTAGGGACTAGACTACGGCAGTTCCACTGTAGCACAGTGATCATATCTTCAACCTCGTTCGACGAATTATCCATCGAATGATATGATTGATGCAAGGAGGCGCCATGAAACAGTCAATTGCTTAAGATATGATTCTAGTTTTGGAAGCAAGGCAGAAACTAAGCTTCTAAGAGGGTCTTGTATATTGAACATATTTAATATGAATTACACAATGTCCGAAAAAACTAGAAAACCTCGTTCAGACTTAGATTTCTTTTGAGAAGTTTGAGGAGCAGCTTTTTTATTTTTATTATCTTTTTTTGGGTAATGGCGGAAAATTCTTGCTGCAGCCAGGGATTGGATCAGCAGGAGCCTTCGGTTTCGTTTTTTCATCCCCATTACCCTGGGAATTTGGCAATCTTAGGGAGGTGACTTTAGTTATCTTACGGCGCACCTTCGGGGAAGGACATTTTCTTTTTGAGGATCTGTCCATTTTTGAAGGTGCGTGTACCACCGTAGAATAACCCTCATTGGATAAGTCAGAGTCCGAAACTTCAGCTGACAAAATCGAAAATTGGTTTTCATCCTAGACGGCTGATGCAGACTTTACCATTTGTGCATATGACTGCTTGGAGCATCCAGAGATTGAACGCTGTACTTTATCGGAGTGCTGTTTGTACATTGAGCACTCCTGCATGGGGTGAGGATTCTCACCACAATATGCGCATTTTACTGATTCTTTGTGGCAAGAATCCTCTTTGTGGTTTTCACCACATTTGCCACAACGAGTTTTGCTGTCGCAATGACTGGCCGACTGTCCCAGCCTTTTGCAGTTGGTACAATTGTATACCCTCTGTACAAACAACCGCACCGGAAAAGTTTGGGAGCACTGAACCTACGAAAGTCACCCGAAACGAGTTTGAATGTCGATAAACTTTTTTACCGTCTAGCAAAGATACTGAATGCAGTTGCCTTACATCCAGTATCTACACTAGCGCGGTAGCGAATGTCGAGTTTTTAAAACTACCCGAGGCATGTTTCAAGTCCTCGACATTCAGACTCGTGTCGGAGATCATGCCTTCTATCTCCACATCTCGAGAAGGGATGTAGATGTTATACTCAACACTAAAAAGCTCGTGTTCAGCCATTTTATTTGCCACATCATAAGTCACCCGCAGTCTATTGAATCATTCCTTGTGTACCAAGATTCCCGGATACTTACGCAGCAAATCTCTCGTAATGTCGAGAATTTTCAAAGGTTTATTTTTGGGCCGAAAAAAGACAACCCATGGTCCTTTCGAAGACGGTTGGTAAGTAGCTGGTTCGCGCAACGTAGACATCTGAAGACGCAATAAGTGTTGTGCAAAAGCGGTGCGCAACCACTTAAAAAGAAAAAAAAATGCCAAGATAAAAAAAAAAACAAAAAATAGTAAAATTTTGTTGCCCGGCGTACAATAAAATCAACAAAATACAAAAAAAATAATAAAAAAAAACTTACAACTACTTGATCAAGGTTATCTCACTCTACACGATTTTCTCCCTTATCGGTCAAAAACGAGCACACGTTGACGTGTCAGACTCGAAGCAGAATTTTGCTATACAATAGCGAAGAAATCGAAAAAAAAAACTATTCTATTATACTTAAGTCAATAACCGCATCAGCTGATACAGGCGGTAGATACTCCTTTGCTTGTGTGCGGCTTCAAATGGTGAGATCGATAATAAAGACGATGATGGTGATGATGACCTTTCGCCAGTTTAGAGGTAAACTCCCGAAATAAACGGCGTCGTCGAATTCCGGTGCTTCCAATACACGCGCGCTAATCACCTGGACACTGCACTGTGATACGAAAAAAAACTCCACGGGTGAAAAAAAAATCACAATCAATACTGAATGTCTTGTGACGAGACCGGGACGGTGTTAATCGACTCAGCGCTATGAAACCTAATAGGCATGTACTCAGAAGCCTCTTTTACTTCAGCGTAAATGCGTGAGTTCCTTGAGGAAAATTAAATAGAGTACCATTTTACAAGTATTAGCCAATCATCTTCAAATGGCACTGTTGAAATTATTCATCGCACTCTTCGAGAGCTGCACAACATTTTATCAAACAAAGAATCAACAAGAGACTTATCGGAAACTGCTAAAATAACTTGGCAACAGCCATTTATAATGACTCCATACATTTACATACCAGCATTACACCAAAGGGGCTTTTCTATGGTTTTCGAAACGCTGACACTCTTCCAAATGACCTCGATGAACGTATTCGTTTAAAAGAAAAACTATTTAATAGATTCAAGGAACACGAATTGCCACAAAAGGGGGAGGTAGCTCATCGATTCTTCCGGTTCACCTCCTAGCATCGTGCTATAAGGTACCAGGCGATAACCAGGGTAGTTGATCGATAGCTCGATGACGTCATTTCGTTGGCGTCTGCAATGGGAAATTCTCATAGCAGGCGTTGACGATGGGACGTTGTCGAGTTGTTGAATAGCAACTATCGTGGTAACTCACCGATTACCTGTCGATCTGCCAAATTTGGAAAGACGTCTGCATTGAATTGTCTCATATAATAATATTCCGCCCACTATATCACAAGAAATTGCGAGTAGCTGAGTGGAAAGGAGATAAGTTAAGCATTGGGTACAGGACCAAGTCTCCCCTGGGTGGTGCAAGAAGATGAGCGCAATAGAATCATCAAGTTGCCATAAGGCACGGAATGAGACTATTGCATGGCTGGGTAGTCAAAGTCTTCCATACGTTAGTCATTTCAGGTGGATTAGAACAGGTTTAGGTTTAGGGTGGGCGTTGGCCAGATTTGGATTTTTCAGATATAATCCTAAATAGGACCTAGATTATTTAATACACTAGTAACCTCAACTTCTGTCACAATGTTTCATTGTGACTAATCAACACTCAATGGGTAAAATATCAAATTTGCGGTAAATTTGAAAAAAAGGTAACTTGGAGTGTAGAGCGCACTGCCCACTGGACGATTCTGAAGCCTGACCAATATAGGGGAATTTACGTATTCTCGTCAATCTAAGCAGCGTCTGCACTTCTACTAGCATTTTCTCAGCGTCACGCACATATATGATGTGTCTGATGTGTCTGCTGCTTGCTTCTCTATCCATTCCAATCGACAGAATTTTTCAAAACGTTTTGAAAGCGTTTTTACAACGCTCCAAACTTCTCAGGTGAGTGTGACTATTGTCGGCAGTCTCTTTTTCTTCGGCAACCTTCCCATTAGAACTGCGTGTTAACCAGCTGTTCTATTATCGGCAACTCGAAATCAACCTCATTTTGTAGTGCGTATGCTTTATTTGAAAAAAAATGTAGCATTACTGGATTGCTCGATCGTTCAAATATAATCAGATTAAAGCTGAAAGGCTAAACAATCGTTTGGACACATTCAGGGAAGTGCGTTGATGGGAAAACATAGTGAAATTAACGTTTAAATTTTGGTTGCCGAAAACAGTCAATGGGTGCCGAAGCCAACATTTACCCTATATAGATACATTCATACCATTGGCATTTTGTATTTGAGTTAAGACAGAGACAGGATGCGGAAGGCCCGCTTAGGGGGAGCGTAACCCATGTTATGGCTTCCATTTATTAAATAGTTCAGATAGGCTGGAAATGATAGGTTCATGGTGAGAAAATGTACCATATGGTGCCCGTTCACTGATCAAAATTAGATTCAAATCGTCAGGAATTGACGATGATTTGTCAAGTTTCATTTTGCATTTGCATATAATTGTAAGTTTCGGTTTGCTTTTGTAATTGTAAGATAGATAGTTTGGCTCAATTGAAACATTGAGTTGTATAAACTTGACGAATCATACCTCTAAAATAGAAGTAGTTACAGTGCCGCATTATCTAACAACCACTGCCTGCAACTAATGTTGGAGGGGTCAGCAGGGCTGATTACGGATAAAAACTAACATAACTCTAACACTGAAATGATCCCGAAACTAACGATCATTCATTGCACTTTGAGTCATAAAGTAGTTTTATTTATTTTCCTATTAATCTATCTACACACTTTGTTTTTTCTACCGAGCTCGGCTGTGTGGGTCTCGGCGGGGAGGGGGTTTCGCTGAGATCTCGGTGGGAGTGACATTTGATTGCCGAGTCTCGGATAATGCCTTTTCTAATAATCTGCCTACGTTCCTTTTATTTGTTATCTACTTCATCCCTTTTTATTTGTCTGCTCTTCTTTCCTCTTCTCTTCTTTTGTTTTGTTTGTTTACATATAACTAATACTAATACCTCATTGTTTTCTCTCTAATTTGTCTACTATGTCCCACCATCACGATGAGAGATGAGCTACCGTACATGGTACACGCTCATATACACTCCCAAAATAGTATGCCGCAAGTAAGTATATCACAGAGGCAACTAAAGATCCAGAAACGAAAACCGATAACGCTGAAGATAATGAGCTGTAGTGATTTATATGACTAAATAGTATTATTTATTTATACTAACCTAAACACAACGTGGGGTGACCCAAATCCAAACGATCACTAACCAAAATAATAGACTTATCTTTTTTCAGCAGCACTACACCAGCCAGCAAAGTTCAACAATCCATCGTTGCTTATGCCTTTGTTGTCGTTTGGAACCAGTTTTGCGAGGTAGGCGACGATTGTGCGTATTTCTCGCGTAACTTTTGAAAAGAGCCTATTTATAGCCTGAACAATACGTAAAGAGCAAATTGAAACATTGAACGTCGCGTGAAAGTGGAACTTAATGAAGGCCTAAGTACTGTTTCGTAGTTTTTAGTTTTCGGATTTGAAAGATCGTCGGTTACAGTGGCCTGCTTACTGAGCAGAAAAACGCGGTCCCAGGTCCTTACATATCAAAGAGATTTATGGTAAAATCGCTTGTGTATCGTGTATTTTGCGAAACTCGTTGTTGTCGTTGGTTCCGGGTTTGAATGGATACAAAAATTTGAGCAACGGTATTATGTGATATGAAGGGCTCGGTGGCCTTAGAGCAACCGTTTTTGCTTACTGAGCAGAACATCATGAGTCTAATCTCAGGCCCATCCACATTCAAGATTCGTCAATCGTTTTATTTGTTAATATGACTACATGGTAATAACAGTAACTCGGTGATTAAAAAGGTGCTCGTCTGCCTAGTGGCAAACGTTTTTGCTTACTGAGCAGAAGACCGTGGGTTTAGTCCCAAGCTCCTTCGCGTTATATGATCGTTAGGACATCAATTCAGCTTATCGTTTACCAAAACGAACCCTGCTGCAAACCCAACCCTCTTATCCAACATCCCAGTGATTCCTCGTGGAAGTGCAGAGGTGTTCTCGGCTTCCATCAAAGCGAGTGTCATGTCAACACAATCCTTCCCATTCCTTTCGTGACCTGTGTTCGGGCGCGGCCGGCGCTGGTATTGCCTAATTTAAGATCACCAGTTTTTACACATTGAAGATGATTGCTAGTCCCAAGCATCGTCTATTGGTTCTCTGTGTAATTACAGCTGATCTGACAATAACAGAGTAGCAACCGTGGGCGGTCAATCAAGCTCAAGCTCAAGCTCAAGCTCAAGGAACACGAATTGCCACAAAAACAATCTGAAATCAAAAAATTAAATAAAAATATAGAAACTCATGTAGTTCTTACTCCATACGTAATACGTAATAATTTAAAATATCAGGAACGTTATAAGGAAATTACAATTAGAGAAAACATGGATGTAAATATACTTGATGAAAATCAAAGAAAAATCCCTAAGTCAAAATTAAAAAGGAAACGACACACCTCATAAAACTAGTTACAAAATGAACACAATACAGTAAACACATTTTTGGAGCTCTTATCAAAATTATGAGTATTTTGCTAACACTTTCAAATATGTTTGCACCAATATTAACATTTCTTCTTCTTTTTCCACAGGTTTCGTTAATGGGATAATTCAAAAATCAACATTAAAAGATGAATAATGATTTACTAGCACCATGCATCAGCTCAAACATTAAAGTTGCACAATTTTGGAAACCTGTCAAAATTTTACATGTTGCTAGTAACACTCTTCGTTTTCATTCACTTATTATTTTTTATTGTTATACTTTTAGGTAACAATGAAATCATGGATCCTGCTTTTGGCAATTATCACTCCTGCTTTTGCTGTTGGTTTAGATGCCGATACTATTGAAAACAATCAAATACCCGGTACTCATCTTGAAATCATAAACCTGAATGTCTATTCCGGCATGATAGCTCTTAAAACCTTTATAGAAATAGGATATGATTGGCTCGTTCATACACTCAGATTAGATACATTCCAGGAAAATTTGAATCAATATGAAATAATGATAAACCAGTTAAATTCAAATGCAAACACAAAAGACTTTAGGGATATTTTAAGATTAAAATTCAAACAAACAAGCTTAACATTTCAAAACCTAAATCCTAGGAGAAAAACAAAAAGAGCAATTTAGATATTTACAAAAAGAGCAATTTAGGTACTTTAGTTAAAACAATCACAGGAAATTTGGATCATAACGATCTAGTTAACCTGAACCAAAAGATTAGTAGCTTACACTATACAAACAAGCAACTTATAACAAACAATAGCATAGCATAGCATAGCATAGCATAGCATAGCATAGCATAGCATAGCATAGCATAGCATAGCATAGCATAGCATAGCATAGCATAGCATAGCATAGCATAGCATAGCATAGCATAGCATAGCATAGCATAGCATTTTATTTTAATTTTTTTTTTTCTTTTTTTTTTTTTTTTTTTATACAGGGGGGAATTTGCTCACAGACACCTGAGAAGGAACTCAGGGTGTGGGGATGGGAGAATTTCACTCCCGACCCACTAAACCTTACCCTGTGCGCTTGGCCCTTGACCTCGAACCGCCCGAAGGCATTACTTCGTGGGAGGGGCCGCTGTAGCGCTATGGCGCCTCTCTAGCAATACTCTAACGATCTGGTCGGGCAGTAGGTAACTGCTGCTCGGCTCGCCACCGTCGTTGTAATACCGAAACTATGTGGGTGACCGCAGTCACCATCGCGCTCCAGTTCTCGGTGGTACCACACATCCTATGAACGATGTTGTCCGGACTGGTATCCGCTCCGCATATCGCTAGCATAGCGCTCGATACTGGCTCGAAACGTGGACAGGCAAACACGACGTGTTCGGCGGTCTCCTCGACACCAGCACATGTGGGGCAGATGGGAGTACTTGCATGTCCGAACCTATGCAGGTAGCTCCTAAAGCAGCCATGGCCTGACAGGAACTGTGTCAGGTGGAAGTTTACTTCCCCATGGCGCCTGTTGACCCAGCTTGATACGGAAGGTATCAAGCGGTAAGTCCACCTCCCCTTTGTGGAGTTTTCCCACTTCAATTGCCATCTCGCGGTCGACACAACTCGCGCGTTGTTGCGCACCCCTCGAACGGTCCTCGCGTCATAGCACGCCACATCCTCCTTAATGATAAGGCTTTATTGCCATCATCCCTGCTATGACACAGACGGCCTCTCTCGAGATAGTGCGGTATGCACTGGCCACCCTTAAGCACATTAGCGTGTGTGTACTCTCTAATTTCTGCCTGTGGCAGTCAATATCCAGTACCGCAGCCCACGCAGGGCCGCCGTATCTGAGGATAGATACTACGAACCCAGCGAGGAGCCTGCGCTTACTGGCATTCACTGCCGAGCTGTTTGACATCATACGGGATAATGCCCCCACAGCCATAGACGCTCTCTTGCAGGCGTACTCGACGTGGCAGCCGAAGCTGAGCTTATCGTCGAGCATGACCCCCAAGAGTTTTAGAGAGCGCACAGACCTAATTGTGCTTCCGCCGACTGTCAACGTTGCATGCTGTACTGACATGCGATTGTTGACTACGACCACTTCCGTCTTGTGATGGGCGAGCTCCAGTTTCCTGGTTCTCATCCATTCCTCCACAAGCCTGACGCAGTGGGCCGCTGTCAGCTCTACCTCCTCGAGGGATTCCCCGCAGACTACCAGCGTCACATCGTCGGCAAAACCTACAATTTTCACGCCTACCGGGAATTTTATCCTCAACAGTCCATCGTACATGACGTTCCATAACACCGGGCCCAGGATGGAGCCTTGTGGCACACCTGCGGTGACTCTAACGCATTTTTCGCCATCTTCTGTGTCGTACGTCAACACACGATTCTGGAAGTAGCTTTCCAGAATCTTATACAGCCCTCCGGGAATTTGGAGCTGGTGTAGCGAGCGGGCTATCGCCCCCAGCATGCGCTGTTGAACGCGTTCTTCACGTCTAAGGTTAGCACCGCGCAGTAGCGAATGCCCCTTCGTTTCCGATGGACCACCTCTGCCGTCAGGATGACGTCTCGGATGGCGTCCACCGTGGATCTGCCCTTTCGGAACCAGTACTGGCTGCTTGACAGGCCGTCTACACCTTCGGTGTAGGCCGACAGCCTGTTGAGGATGACCCTCTCAAGCAGTTTCCCAGTGGTGTCCAGCAAACAGATGGGTCTGTATGCTGACGGGTCCCCAGGGGGTTTTCCTGGCTTCGGAAGCAGCACCAGCTTCTGCCGCTTCCACGCGTCTGGGAAGACGCCTACGTCCAGACAAGTCTGAAAAACAGAACAGAACATGTCTGGATTTTCCGCAACGGCCGCCCTCTGAGCCACAACCGGGATCCCATCTGGGCCCGGGGCCTTTCCCACCACCAGCGACCTGGCAATACCGCCAAGTTCACTGTTCGTCACTCTAGACACTTCTCCCTGATCCGCGCCTGGGATCCGCGGCCAGGAGTCTACGTCCCTACGCGGGAACAGGAACCCAACGATCGGAGCCAGTACCGCTGGTGATCTCTCCGGGTGTGCCGTCACGCCACGGGTCTTTGCCATGACCACTTTGTAAGCATCCCCCATGGGTTCGTGTTGGCGCTTTGGCATAGGCTGTCAAAGCACGCGCGCTTGCGTCTGGCAATCTCTTTATTGAGGGCTGCCTTAGCCGCTCGGAGAGCGACACGGCGTTCCTCCCGAGATTCAGTCGTACGAGCTCGTTGCATCCTCCTTCTCGCCTGGAGGCAAGACGCCCTGAGGATAGCAATCGACTCGCTCCACCAGTACACCGGTCTATGGCCATGCCTGGGATAGGCTCTCCTAGGCATGGTTGTATCGCACGCCCTTGTCAGTGCTGCTACCAGTTCTTCCCCCGTCAGATCCAGGGTTATTCGCTCCCGCCTCAGTGCTTCGCCGAAGACCTCCTCCTCGAAGAACGACGTCCGCCAGTCTCGAGAGCAGGAAGAATTTCCTCCTGCCACTCACCTCTCACCTGGCCCCACACTGTACCGAATCGCCTGATGGTCACTATGAGTGTAACCTTCATCGACCCTCCAGTGTAGGTTGCCCTCCAAACTCGGGCTGCAGTATGTCACGTCGATGACGGATTCTGCACCATTCCTTCTGTAGGTACTGACCGAGCCGGTGTTGGATAGTACAACGTCCAGCTTGGCCATTGCCTCCAGTAGGATGCATCCTCTCTGGTTGGTGTGGTGGCTAACCCACTCTACCGCCCATGCGTTAAAGTCGCCCGCAATGACCACCGGTCTTAGGCCGATAAGTACCGCAGTCAGTCTGTCCACCATCTGCGAGGATTGCTCGATAGACCACCTGGGCGGAGCATAGCAGCTACTTAAGTATACTCCATTAACCCTTGCGATCACGAATCCCTCGCTTGAGTTGGACACGACTACCTCCTGAATGGGGAAGCTCCCCATCGTGCATATCGCCACCATCCCCGACGCGTCCGTGACCCAATTCCCGTTGCCGGTTGGGACGCAGTACGGGTCAGAGATGATTGCGACATCCACTCCCCATTCCACTGCCGATTAACACAACAGTTGCTGGGCAGCCGAACAGTGGTTCAGGTTCAACTGCGCTACCTCGAACATGGCTGAGCATTGCTCTTTGCCTTAGCAGCATTGCTCTTGGACCCCGGGCAGCGGGGGCCACCTGCCATGTGGTTTGTAGGGGAATTCCCCTTCTCCGCGCATATAGTGCACCTCGGCGGCTTTTGGCAACCTCGCGCCTTATGGCCCTCCGAGCCGCACCATCTGCAAAGCTTGCTCCTGTCGGTGTTCTTACAGTCACGGGCCACATGGCCCTGACCGAAGCACCTAAAGCAAGCCGTCACCGGTCGGGGAATACTGACGGGGCAGACCGACCAGCCCACTCGCACCCTCCCTGCGGCTACCGCCTTTCTGGCCTCAGCTGCAGAGAGCCTGATGGTAGCCACTTGGGTGGAGAACAGTCCCTTCCTCAAGGTAATCGCTGATTGCGGTACCTCGACTTGGCACTGTTCCCGGAGCGCCGTGACTATCTCGGTCGCCTCCGTCACTTCGTCCAGGTCCTTGACCTGGATGGTGATAGTCGAGCCTAGCGACTTCCCCTTTACCCCAGAACCAACAACCTCCTTTGCCAGTTTCTGGTAGGTTGGTCCCTGGTCTATAGCACCACGTTTGAGCACCAGGAGCATCTCGCCTGTACGAGTGCGCCTGATGCTCCTCACGTTACTGCCCATCTCCACAAGGCGCTCGTCCGTTCTCATTTTCTTCAAGACTTCCGCGTATTTCGACGCGTCCGTCTTGAAGATGAGAGCTTCGCCCTTGTTCCTGGTCCGGGCAGCACTGCTCTTGGGGGCAGTTTTATCCAGGGGTTTCGGGGGTTTCAGGGGTTTCGGGGGTTTCGGGGGGGCGCCCTTCTTACTGCCCTGCTTCCCGCCCTTGGAGCCGCTACTGTTCTCAACTGTTCTACTGGCTCTCCAGCCCTCTTTTTCGGTACGTCCACTGATGCAGTGGACTGATGGGCAACCGCCACACTCTCCACCTGCACAGAGACTTTCCGTCTCTTAGGGCGTGCTGCGCCCTTTACTGGCGAAGGTGAGGGCCGATTTCGCTTCTGTCCCTGCGTAACGGCAAAGTGGAGGGCCTCACTGGACATCGTATTGTTGCCCGCGAAGTTGAAGGCGTCCGTCTGGGTAGACTTCGGTTCCTTCTGTTCCGCCCTCTCTGCGACCTCTAGTCGCTTCCTGAGCCGCTCGTGGTCGTCCTGGCCCTCGTTCACGGTTGCACGGAGCTGTCGCAAGGCCTGCTTTAGGTTCTTCGCGATGTTGCTCTTCGTGCTCGTGAACTCTATGATGGCGTCGAGCTGTCCCGCGATTGCCAGCAGCCTAGGGAGGGGCCCAAAGCTATTCATGGTTCTGATTAGCCCGGGCCAGTCCTTCGGCTGCTCCTCCGGCTGTCCACCGATCTCGGCCGTTGTCTCTGCATCGCGTGGAGATTTCGGCCGTTTGTTCGGCTTACTGTGTTGGGGAGATCTGGATAGACCACCCTTCGCGGTCGCCTCCTCGGCAACTTGTTCACCTGGGGTTTGGGGTTTTTGACTTTTTTGATGATTTTGTTTAATCATCCCGACTGTTGGGTCCCCCTTAGACCGCTATCCTACCGTGCAAATGGAATAGTCGCTGATTGATCCCCATGGGTGCCTATGCGAGTGTAATATAACTTGTGATATCTTCCTTGACATCAACAATCTTGTTTGACGGTTCAATCTCGTCTCTTTATTCCTTTGCATTTCAGTTTACATGTCACTTAAATTCTACACATTTACATTTCTCTACACTTAGGTAGGAGGTGCCTGGAGTTGCTTCTAATCTTTGCTTAACCAATAAGGAATCGATTTGTCAAAGAGAAATCGACGCTAAAGCCAAACGAGAAAGAGAGTTCGGCGCCAACACGTGTAACATGATGCGCTTGGCGCTGGTCGTGCATATTCATGCGCACGCAATAATTTATTGATTGGGTAGAAGTGTCCTGTGTGGGAACTTTGTGTTATGATAGAGAAAGAGTCGTATTACGTTTGGTCTTGTTTTTTTGAAGTGGCAATAACATGGGTCGTTGTTCTACGTTTCCCACGTTACATGAGAAAAAGTGTTTGCAATAATTTAGCTTGGAGTGGAGGTTTATACTTGTACAACAAAGTCATCAATTATAAACCTTCACGAAGCTAATGGTCAGAAGTATGGGAACATACGATTCAAAAATGAATGCTTGGTTAATATTTGTAGCATGCATGTTTCGTGTCATTTGCGCTCAACCTAATTTCAAGTCATTGGATATGCTACAACCAAATATGCTACACCTTCCCCCTTTAGGAGAATGATGTAATAAAATGAAATCATTCGTCAAAGCTATTCTCCAAGAACCTCTTTAAAATTGCTCTTAATTTTTAACCCTAACCGAATTTCGCACTTCTTAGTTCAAGACTAAGAATTTTCACCTAACCCATTTTTTCACTTATTCTTTCTTGTTCATTATTTTTTTTTATGGGTGTTAGGCTCGGTTGATACTTCAATTCTATAATTATTCGTATAGTAGGTGTGTAATTTTACAAAAATATAAATTTTTAATGTATTCAAATTTTAATTGTTCTATTTTTGTGAACTATTGTTTCTTTTTGAGATTCTCTATGTTTGATTTTACAGTTTGGGTTACTTATTTCGGTTACTATGAATGGTCCTATGTAAAATGGATCGAGTTTTTTGCGGTTTTCATTGCTGAGATATACAAGATCTCCTATTTTTAATTCTGTTGGATTAGTGTTTCTATTGCATACTTCCTGTCGTTTTTCCTTTTGCTGACAAAGATTTCTTCTAGCATTTGTGTTCGTATTTTGTAATCTGAATCTAAGTTCTTGTAAATATTGTTCTGGATTGTACATTGGTTGAACAAATGAAATGTTATCCTGTAAATCATGTGGTAATATAGCTTTTCGTCCAAATACAAGCTCGTAAGGAGTATAACCATGTTCAGTATTAGGCGTGGTATTATAAGAAAAAGCATAAAATTTAGTCCAATCATCCCAGTCAGAATGATGAACATTGGTAAAAGATCTCAGATACTCATTGAGACATCTGTGATTTCTCTCCAATGCTCCTATAGTCTGAGGATGATACGCTGTTGCAAATGTTTGTTTTATTTCTAATAGTTTACAAATCTGTTCAAATACTTCATTATTGAATTCAGTACCTTGATCAGATTGTAATTGAAAAAATTTTCCGTAAATTAAAATAAAATTATCAACTAATGCCCTTGCCATAACGGTGGCTTCTTTAGTTGGTACTGGGATTAGTACAATGTATTTTGTTAGATTACATTGTATAGTTAAGATGTATCGATTTCCGTTATCTGTCATACCAAATGGTCCTGCTGTATCAATCGAAAGTAATTCGAATGGTTTCGTAGGAGTTGTAGTTATGACAGTAGGTTCCTTAGTATGTCTATGAATTTTGTTAAGTGTACATTTTTCACAACTTTTCACAAAATCCTTTATGTCATTTTTCATATTTTTCCATGTAAAATGTTCTCTTAACTTAAGATATAATCTATATTGTCCAATATGACCTCCAACGGGTGTCATATGATTATTAATTAAAACGTTTCGTATGTCTTCTTCATTTTGAAGGAATTTCGGTGGTTGAAATAGTATTAATTGATAACTAGAAATGGCTCTGTTAGCGATTTCTTTTAAAGTTTCAATCGAAATTGATGTAAAAAGCTCATCTTCCAACGAGATGGCAACCATGGTTCTTTTATAGTGTTTCAATAACTTTTCGAGTTCTAGAAGTGCAAACTCTAGTGCTTGACTTCCATTTGTATTTATTTTGTACGCGCGCGTTAGGTTAATGTTAATTTTTCCTAAAATTTTTCTATAATTATGATTAAATAATGTCATCTTCAATTGATTATGGTGCACAACACAACCAATCTTAAGGTATTTTCTAACTTCCGAAGGATTCTCAGTTTGCCAAGCTGTAAGGTGATCAATCTCACAATCTGACATCGTTGAATTTTCGGATTTTTTCAAAATAGTGGATTTTAATTTTCTTGTCATGGCTCTAGTGTTGACCATGAGCACGGATAATGATTTTAGATCTTCTGAATTACCGGGTATGCGAGATAATGCATCAGCACATACATTGGATTTACCTGCTAGAAACTCAATATTAAAATCAAATTCTTCAAGGTCTAATCTCATTCTAGTTAATTTTGACGTTGGGTTTTTCATGTTGAATAAATAAACTAGTGGTCTGTGATCCGTTTTCACAGTAAATCGTCGACCATATAAATAAGATTTAAAATAATCAACAGCCCAATGAATAGCTGTCAATTCCTTTTCAATTATTGGTTTGTTTCGTTCTCCTTGTGTGAAACTCTTGCTAGCAAAAGCAATTGGTAGTTCACCTTCTGGATAACGCTGAGACAGAACTGCGCCACAAGCGACATCAGAAGCGTCTGTGGTAAGAATGAATTCTTTCGAAAAATCTGGGTATCGCAATATATGCGGTTTTTCAGTTTTTGGAAACTGTATTCTTGGATTTCTGTCCATTGAAATACTGTTCCTTTTTTCAACAATGCATTTAGTGGTCGTGCTACATCGGCAAAATTTGGTACGAATTTTCGGTAGTAATTACAGAAAGCTACAAATCTACGTACTTCATCAATATTTGTTGGTTTAGGGTAATTCTTTAAAGCTTCAAATTTAGACTCATCTGGAAGAATTCCTTTATCAGTAATTTTGTGTCCAAGATAAGTCACTTGATTCAAGAAAAATTTACATTTCGCAGGATTTAGTTTGAGATTGTATTGTCTCAAACGAAAATGATGGTTTTCTGAACAACCGATGACTATTATGTCATCGATGTAAATAAATGCACATTCGGGGTTTAGCCCTGCCATAGCGATGGTCATCATTCGCTGAAAGCTATTGGGACTAATATTCATACCGAATGGTAATCTTTTGAAATGAAAATGACCATTAGGAGTGGAAAAAGCAGTGTACTTTCTAGATTCTTGATCTAACGGTATCTGGTGGAAACCAGACATTAGATCTAGTGTACTGAAGTACTTTGCTCTTCCTAACTGATCTAAAATTACATCTATTCTTGGCAGTGGAAATTTATCTGCCAACACCTTTTTATTTAATTGTCGAAAATCAACTACCATTCTCCATTTTTTGTTTGAATTATTGCCAGATTTCTTAGGCACTAAGAGAATTGGTGAATTATACGAAGAAACTGATGGTTCGATTATTTCATCTTCCAAAAGTTTTTGAATTTGTTTAGCCATTTCATCTCCTTGTGAGTGAATGGTCTTATAATTGGGAATATAGACCGGTACTTGGTCATTTAGAACGATGTTTTGAGAATAAAAATTGTTATGTGTCAATTTTTCATTTTCTAAACTGAAAATATCTGAATATTCTTCAATCAACTTTTTTAATGATGAATGAACATAAGCGGGAATTTCATTAAAATTAATTTGTGAAAGAATACTTTGAATTCTTTCCTGTTGTTTAGGTTGATTTCCTTTTGATTTGTTTACTTTAACATAATTACTTAAAGATTCACATTTAGGGTTGAAATTTGAAATTGCGTTGTATTTACAAATTTTATATGTGGTGAGTTAGCTGATACAATAGTGTTTCCACAGAAAACACCTGGAAGTATTTCTTGTGAAAGAACAATTGTATCTTCATTTACTCCGAAATGTGGTAATTTTCTAATTACTTCACATCTTGGTGGTAATATTATACTATTATTAATTTTATCTTCAATTGGTATAGAAATTGAATGGTTTTTAAAATTAAAATTTAATAACCAATTATCATAATCGATGGTACACCTGAATTTGACTAAAAAATCACGTCCAAGTATACCGTCTGTAGGTATAGGAAAGTTCTCATTAACTAACTGAAAAGCATGAGCTAATTTAAAATTATTATCAAATGTAAGATAAGTTTGAGCTTCAGCTATAGTTTCTGTGACTCCAGCTGTTACGCCTGTAATTTTTAGTTTTTTATTTAAATCTACTATTTGCATTTGAGGAACTTTTGTAACTTTAAATAAGGAAACATCAGCTCCACTATCTACAATAAATGTACATTTACAGTTCGTCATTTGGACATACAAAGTCACAAAGTTAACTGCATTCAAGTTTATTGTATAAACTGTTGTTGGGGTGTTGGACCCTGATTCGCACGGCATAAAAAATTTAAATTTTGCTGTGGCGTTCCTGCGGGAACTGCAATTTGTTGTAAATTTTGTGCCTGTGGAATTGCATATGGTCCAAAAGGCATATTTTGTACCACTGGTTGTACTTGTGCTGCGTTTGTAGCATACACTTGTCGAGGACGATTGTCCCGTCGACCACCTCTATTATAATAATTGTTATTGTTGTTGTTGTTTTGATGTTGATAACGTCCTTGTTGTCTGTTATTGTTTCTATTGTTATGTTGGTTGTTTCTATCCCGTGGAGTACTAGAGTTGCCACCACGGTTGTTAAATCTACGCCCACGATTATTTCGGTAAAAATTATTTCTCTGTGTATTACAAGTCATAACTTGTGCAGAGTTTTGAGAATTTGTTTGTGTTGATGAATTATTTTCTTGCACTTTTTGTACAGCTTCTTTTATATTCGAAAAATTTCCTGCTTTCAGGATAAGCTTGGTTTCAAAATTGTTGACACCATTAATCAAAGCATCAACACCAGCTTTGGTCGCCATGGACTTAGCTACCCCATCCGGGATGCCTTGTCCAACATAAATACTTTTTAGTTTGTTTGTTAAATTATCAACTTCATCACAAAGACTGTTTGCGTCGCCTTTCTGTTTAGTGCTTTTAAGTTTAGCCAAGATGTTCTCAGGAGACACTTGTTCCGAGCATCTTGCTTTTACGTCATTGATGATTGCGTCGATAGTATTCAAATTTTCAGGTAAACCTAATCTAGCCTTACCCGTCAGTCTTGTTCTTAAAAATCGAACAGCTGTTGCAACTTGTTCATTTTTCACATAATCCTTTAGTAAATTGGCTGCATCAATAAACGCGTCCAAATTGTCAGCTGTTCCATCGTACGTTTGTACGATGGACGTAGCTGTTTTCATGTCAAAAGCCATAATGTGTGTTTTTGCTAAATAATTGGACAAAATAATTGCATATACCGTTGATTTAAAGGAAACGGGTTTCATATGTTCGCTTAGTTTTGTTTTTAAGATTAATTGTATTTCACTGAATTCAGCTCTTGTTGCCTTGATGATAAATTCACAATGTTTGCTGTCTATATATAATATGTTCAATTGCTACAAGTTTGTTATTAATATCATTATATAAACTTCTTGAAATGTTTAACTTGTTTTTTATTGTACTTTCAGATACCTTCGAGAAGGTGCTTTGTTTAAATTTACTCTAATTTTGTGAAGTTGCCCAAAAAGAATTTCAATTTCTTTTTGTATATCATTCATTTACAAGGAAATATAAATGTAAAGGGTAAATAATTACTTATCTTTTCATTTTGTGGTTCTAACGGCGGAGGCGTTCTCCTCAACACACTTTCTCGATGGTGATGCTCATCGGGGTCTCGTTGTCTGTTCGTTGATAGAAACGGCGGAAGCGCACTCTTCAACGCACGTCATCGATGATTTTGCTGGACGGCGGAAGCGCACTCTTCAACGCGCGTCATAGATGTTTTGATGCACTTTCACTCAAATTTTTTTTTCGTTCTTCATCTTCTGGAGTGCTGACTCCATTTCGAAACTAATATTGGCTGATTCCCATAGCCTGTCCGCATTTGCTCCTTGAAGAGGAGTATAATTTACTTTATTCAATTGCCTGAACTGTGTTCGGTAAATTTTATGATAAAACTGAACACCAAACTTGTCCATAAATTCAATGGCTTTTAATTGTTCTTCGATTTGAGTTTTTATTTCGTCCCAAGACTCAGACATTTTGGACAGTCATTAATGCTCACTTTAAAAGATAACTCTTCATTTTAACTTTACAGTCACTTTATGTTACACATTAGACGTTTGCAAATTGTGCAATCTTGCTGCGTTAACTGCTGCACGTTCAGTATTGTTTTTATTGTAATTTGAAAATAACTTGATAGCACCATAACCTAAAGCCACTGCGGCTAAAATGCACAACGCTACAGTTTGCGCAGTCATATGCTGTTCACCGATGCTACTATTTGATGAGGTGGAAATTACCTCGTCTGCACTGAACCAACCCATCACTAATGTTTAATTTGTTCTTCTTGTGAAAATTGAACAGAGTTTTGCACTTTCACTGCGTTCGGACATTCTCAAACTGCTTCACACATGTTTCAATAGTTGTATCATTTTCGGTCCACACTTTTCAACATCACCAAATCACTGCTGCATACTATTTTGATCACTGGAGAAGACTGCAGGCTGCGGCCACTTGGCACGGTCAGCCATGTAATATAACTTGTGATATCTTCCTTGACATCAACAATCTTGTTTGACGGTTCAATCTCGTCTCTTTATTCCTTTGCATTTCAGTTTACATGTCACTTAAATTCTACACATTTACATTTCTCTACACTTAGGTAGGAGGTGCCTGGAGTTGCTTCTAATCTTTGCTTAACCAATAAGGAATCGATTTGTCAAAGAGAAATCGACGCTAAAGCCAAACGAGAAAGAGAGTTCGGCGCCAACACGTGTAACATGATGCGCTTGGCGCTGGTCGTGCATATTCATGCGCACGCAATAATTTATTGATTGGGTAGAAGTGTCCTGTGTGGGAACTTTGTGTTATGATAGAGAAAGAGTCGTATTACGTTTGGTCTTGTTTTTTTGAAGTGGCAATAACATGGGTCGTTGTTCTACGTTTCCCACGTTACATGAGAAAAAGTGTTTGCAATAATTTAGCTTGGAGTGGAGGTTTATACTTGTACAACAAAGTCATCAATTATAAACCTTCACGAAGCTAATGGTCAGAAGTATGGGAACATACGATTCAAAAATGAATGCTTGGTTAATATTTGTAGCATGCATGTTTCGTGTCATTTGCGCTCAACCTAATTTCAAGTCATTGGATATGCTACAACCAAATATGCTACACGAGCAGTGAGGTCCATGACGAGGGTTGACATAGGCCTCCATGGGGCGTTATGTTCAGAGCCGGATCGCGTAAGACGGGAATAACTCAACCGAACCTATTCCCACCGCAGCCCCAATTGGGTGGCACGGGAGGAACGTATTCTAAGGCCTGCCAGGGTTTTATGGGACGGAGACAAACAAGGCATTAGCTCAAACATCGTTTCGGCCGGTTCCACCCGACTCTACTAAGAGAATGAAATACCTTGAGTGCCAGCCCGTAGCGTGGTTTATGATAAGTTTCCACTCAGTGTCCTACATAATGCCAGTGTGTCAGTATACATACTTGCGATCTTACTGACATTGATCGCAAGGCACCTTCCGGCGCTTCTCCTCGTTTGTTGTTCAATTAGCCGACTGGATCAGTACCGCAGCACTGGTGGTCCATCGTTTCCAGGGTGCACCACGGGGAGGCGAACAACTTCACACCCCGCATAGCATAGCATAGCATAGCATAGCATAGCATAGCATAGCATAGCATAGCTGCGATCGATGTCAGTAAGATCGCAAGTATGTATACTGACACACTGGCATTATGTAAGACACTGAGTGGAAACTTACCATAAACCACGCTACGGGCTGGCACTCAAGGTATTTCATTCTCTTAGTAGAGTCGGGTGGAACCGGCGGAAACGACGTTTGTGCTAATGCCTTGTTTGTCTCCGTCCCATAAAACCCTGGCAGGCCTTAGAATACGTTCCTCCCGTGCCACCCAGTTGGGGCTGCGGTGGGAATAGGTTCGGTTGAGTTATTCCCGTCTTACGCGATCCGGCTCTGAACATAACGCCCCATGAAGGCCTATGTCAACCCTCGTCATGGACCTCACTGCTCGCATAGGCACCCATGGGGATCAATCAGCGACTATTCCATTTGCACGGTAGGATAGCGGTCTAAGGGGGACCCAACAGTCGGGATGATTAAACAAAATCATCAAAAAAGTCAAAAACCCCAAACCCCAGGTGAACAAGTCGCCGAGGAGGCGACCGCGAAGGGTGGTCTATCCAGATCTCCCCAACACAGTGAGCCGAACAAACGGCTGAAATCTCCGCGCGACGCAGAGACAACGGCCGAGATCGGTGGACAGCCGGTGGAGCATCCGAAGGACTGGCCCGGGCTAATCAGAACCATGAATAGCTTTGGGCCCCTCCCTAGGTTGCGCGCAATCGCGGGACAGCTCGACGCCATCATAGAGTTCACGAGCACGAAGAGCAACATCATGAAGGACCTAAAGCAGGCCTTGCGACAGCTCCGTGCAACCGTGAACGAGGGCCAGGACGACCACGAGCGGCTCAGGAAGCGACTAGAGGTCGCAGAGAGGGCGGAACAGAAGGAGCCAGACGAACGCCTTCAAGTTCGCGGAGAACAACACGATGTCCAGCGAGGCCCTCCACTTTGCCGTTACGCAGGGACAAAAGCGCGATCGGCCCTCACCCTCACCAGTAAAGGGCGCGGCACGCCCTAAGAGATGGAAAGTCTCTGCACAGGTGGAGTGCGTGGCGGTGGCCCATCAGTCCACTGCATCAGTGGACGTACCGAAAAAGAGGGCTGGAATAGCCAATAGAACAGTTGAGAACATTTGCAGCTCCAAGGGTGGGAAGCAGGGCAGTAAGAAGGGCGCCCCCCCCCCAAAACCCCCAGACAAAACTGCTCCCAAGAGCAGTGTTGCCCGGACCAGGAACAAGGGCGAAGCTCTCATCTTCAAGACGGAAGCGTCGAAATACGCGGAAGTCTTGAAGAAAATGAGAACGGACGAGCGCCTTGTGGAGATGGGCAGCAACTTGAGGAGCATCAGGCGCACTCATACAGGCGAGATGCTCCTGGTGCTCAAGCGTGGTGCTAAAGACCAGGGACCAACCTACCAGAAACTGGAAAAGGAGGTCGTTGGTGCTGTGGTGCAGGTGAAGTCGCTAGGCTCGACTATCACCATCCAGATCAAGGACCTGGACGAAGTGACGGAGGCGACCAAGATAGTCACGGCGCTCCGGGAACAGTGTCAAGTTGAGGTACCGCAAACAGCGATTACCTTGAGGAAGGTACTGTTTTCCACCCAAGTGGCTACCGTCAGGCTCTCCGCAGCTGAGGCCAGAAAGGTGGTAGCCGCTGGTCGGTCTGCCCCGTTAGTATTCCCCGACCGGTTACGGCTTGCTTTAGGTGCTTCGGTCAGGGCCATGTGGCCCGTGACTGTAAGAATACCGACAGGAGCAAGCTTTGCAGATGGTGCGGCTCGGAGGGCCATAAGGCGCGAGGTTGCCAAAAGCCGCTGAGGTGCACTATATGCGCGGAGAAGGGGAATACACCTACCCACCACATGGCAGGTGGCCCACGCTGCCCGGGGGCCAAGAGCAATGCTGCTAAGGCAAAGAGCAATGCTCAGCCATGTTCAAGGTAGCGCAGTTGAACCTGAACCACTGTTCGGCTGCCCAGCAACTGCTGTGACAATCGGCAGCGGAATGGGGCGCGGATGTCGCAATCATTTCCGATCCGTACCGCGTCCCAACCGGCAACGGGAATTGGGTCACGGACGCGTCGGGGATGGCGGCGATATGCACGATGGGGAGCTTCCCCATTCAGGAGGTAGTCGTGTCCAACTCGAGCGAGGGATTCGTGATCGCCAGGGTTAATGGAGTATATTTAAGTAGCTGCTATGCTCCGCCCAGGTGGCCTATCGAGCAATTCTCGCAGATGGTGGACAGACTCACTGCGGTACTTGTCGACCTAAGACCGGTGGTCATTGCGGGTGACTTTAACGCATGGGCGGTGGAGTGGGGTAGCCACCACATCAACCAGAAAGGATGCATCCTACTGGAGGCAATGGCCAACCTGTACGTTGTAGTATCCAACACCGGCTCGGTCAGTACCTACAGAAGGAATGGTGCAGAATCCGTCATCGACGTGACATACTGCAGCCCGAGTTTGGAGAGCAACCTACACTGGAGGGTCGATGAGGGTTAAACTCATAGTGACCATCAGGCGATTCGGGTGTGGGGCCAGGTGAGAGGCGAGTGGCAGGAGGAAATTTTTCCTGCGCTCGAGGCTAGTGGACGTCGTTCTTCGAGGAGGAGGTCTTCGGCGAAGCACTGAGGCGAGAGCGAATAACCCCAGATCTGACGGGGGAAGAACTGGTAGCAGCACTGACAAGGGCGTGCGATACAACCATGCCTAGGAGAGCCTATCCCAGGCATGGCCATAGACCGGTGTACTGGTGGAGCGAGTCGATTGCTATCCTCAGGGCGTCTTGCCTCCAGGCGAGAAGGAGGATGCAACGAGCTCGTACGACTGAATCTCGGGAGGAACGCCGTGTCGCTCTTCGAGCGGCTAAAGCAGCCCTCAATAAAGAGATCGCCAGACGCAAGCGCGCGTGCTTTGACAGCCTATGCCAAAGCGCCAACACGAACCCATGGGGGTGCAAAGGCCTCAAAATCCAATATCAATCTGAGTAAGAAATTAACCAGTAATAGACCCCCAGACGGTAGTAGAAAATACACAACTTAACAGCAGCAGTGACAATGTTGCACATTTCCAGGGTCAGTTGTTTATAAACAGTTGCTACCGCATCATCAGCGATGCGCGCTTGCTTAACTAGGTGCTTCGAGAAAGGTCAAAGTAAACATTGGTGAGTAAGCATCCTACATAGCCGTTCCTACCGCGAGGAGCATTAATTCTTGTTAAAAAGAAACAGACACTGACTTTCCAAGGAAAAAGCTATCTGTCTCGCTTTATATGTACATACTGGAGAAAAACTATTGTGTAGAGTTTAAGTTTTTTTTTTTTTTAATTCTTTATTTAAGAGATTTTTAGCCTTAGGCTAGTTCATCTCTAGTAGAGTTTAAGTAACAAATTCATGTATAAAAGGTTTCGAATAATAAAGAATCGGGGCAGTTGTTCTGATGAGTTTATTATCCGAGGTTTG
This sequence comes from Ochlerotatus camptorhynchus, assembly GCF_037179485.1. Taxonomy (NCBI): domain Eukaryota; kingdom Metazoa; phylum Arthropoda; class Insecta; order Diptera; family Culicidae; genus Ochlerotatus; species Ochlerotatus camptorhynchus. The sequence continues at coordinate 3,413,049 of NW_027040529.1, read as the reverse complement.
CTAGGTGCGGACGAGCACAGTTCCAACCTCAGGATAACTGATTCATCAAAGAGCTTTTTCCATACAGTAGAAATGGAATTACACTTTCTTTCATTTTACGGAGAAAGAAAGACCACGCGAGTTGTTGCTCTACGTTGGGCACTTCAACACGGGAGTTAAACATGGATGCGCAACGGAGTATGGGCGCTTCATCTGGTGACAGCGGAAACTAAACCGCTATTTTCAAGTGTTGGAACGCCAAAATTTTGACTGGCTAAAATCAGTAAGTGTTAAAAAACCAAAAAGTGACTTTGATTAAATTACAAAAAAAAAGGAAAAAGTGAACTAGTGATTAATAAAGACATTGGTGCACATCTGGTCAACTATAAAGATATGGGGACTTCATCTGGGAACTTCATCGCAGACTCAACCAGGAATAACCCTGATCCTGCTCCTGATAGGGTGAGTACACAGTTAAAAAAAAATAAAAAATTGTGTAAAGTTCTGATACATTACCGTATTATAAATATTTTACGCGTACAATATTATAAATAGTATACATTTCAACTTTGTAAGCAACATTTATTGCAAGATGCTTAATGCTTAATCAACCACTTTAAGGGAACGTTAAATTAACTTAAACAAATTTAAAAGGCCAACAGGCAAATTTGATTAACAAAACACAAAACATGAAAAAAAAATTGTCTTGAATTTACGCTGAAAGCGTTTTTGATCCAATTACATTCGCGAAAAGGCAAGATAATAGCAATATCGATAATTTAATAAGGGACTGAGAAACAGTCGCATTTTTTCTCGTTTGCTTCGAAAAACAAACAAAAAATGGCAGAGTTCCCAACTGAAAGAGCTATTCAATGCATTCCAGAGTTCAGAGGCGCGGCCTCAGAATTACGATCGTTTTTATACCAGTGCGATTTCTTCGCTAAGAAATTGCCAGTAGAAGAATCGCATGTAATTTTAATTTTGATGAAATTGAAAGATCCGGCATCAAAGTATTTCAAACGCATTTATGCGGAAACATGGCCCGAAGTGAGAATTAATCTCGAAAGAGAATTTGGGACAAATGTTAAACTGGAAGAAATTTTTCAGAAAATCGAAACTTTGGAGCAAGGACCAAACGAATCCTTTCAAGATTACAAAGATAGGGCATTAACATTAAAAGAACACGTGGATGAATATGAAGAAAACAATGCCAAAGGCAGAGAGTCATATGCACTACGGAATTTGAGGATACATTTTTTGGGAGGTTTGAAAAATAGGAACTTGAAAAATATGGCAAAATCACAGAAAAATAACACCTTCAATGAACTAGTCAAATATTTACAGGAAGAGTGTATCTACGAAAAACAAATTGAGGATATCGAAAAAAGACTTCAGTGTATTCACATCGCTGAAAAATCAAAATCACAAAGGAACCGAAATAATTGGGATAATCATGTCAATCAAACCAAATATTTTAACCAGTATCAACGAAACCATCAACAAAGCAATTCGTTTGATAGAAAATTTGGATCTCATAGAGATTTTCCGAATAATTTCGTTAGGTCTAATCAAAGGCCGTTCAATGGAAATCAAAATGTTTACAGGGGCACGAATTGCGAATACCAAAAAAATAATAATTTTAGCAGAAATATGAACAACAATAATTCACCGAATAGGTCAGACAATTACAACAGGAATGATAACGGAAACTACAACATAAATTACCAAGGTGAATACAGCAATAGATACAATGACGAAAACCGCAGAGAGAATTTCAGTATCAGAGATAATTTCAACACAAGATATAAAAAACTAAAATTCCGGAATCATGGAAAGACACATGTTACAGATTCCCAATGTTTTCACGCTGGGATAAAATTTGACCCAGTCATTACAACAAAGCATAAATATCCAATGTTCAGTGGAAATAACGGGGATTTCTACTGGTATATGTCAACAGCAGAAAACCCGGAGTTCTTTTGCAGATACTATTTTAACACAAGTAAAACCGAAAATTTTATGCATAAAAGTATAGCATTGAAAGTGGGAGCAAAACTGATAAACCCACTTAGTGTGGCATATACAGAGATAGACGGAGAAGAAGAAGAATCATTTGGAGACATTTGGGTCAATTTAAAAATAGGCAGAAGTAACATACCAATAAAATTTAACTTAGTTCATAATTTAGCTGTACCAGCCACGATAGGCACAGAATTCGCAAGAGATCATATCGAAAGTAAAGGTGGGAGCTTCAGATTTGCAATCTTCAAAAGCTTCTCTCATCCTATAAATAAAAAATATATTGATTATATACATAGAGAAAGTAGTGTGAAAGACATTAAACGATTTGTGGAAATTGAACCATACGTTTTTAAAAAGGACATGGTAGGAATTACAGCGGACGAAAATATAATTGAGAGAAATAAGGAGCTTTCAGGTAAAAATAGTAATGAAATAGAATTTAATTTTCATGCAATAATGGGGAAACAAAATAAAAATAAGCAATATAATAACAGAAAATCACCCCTTTATAATATAATATCAAATAAAATAGCACTTAAAAAAATCTATTCTAGAGATAACTTATTTTTTGTCGAGATACCTACATCTAATAACCCCGCATATAGGCTGAGATGTTTACTCGATACAGGTTCATCAGTAAATCTGCTCAGATATGAAGCAGTCAAATCGCTAAGAATAGACCAAGTAAATACAAATGATACTATAACAATAGCAGGAATTGGTGGAAATACAAAAACAATGGGATCAGTTAATATAGGTTTAATCATAGGAAACATAGTATTCCCAGCAAAATTTCATTTAATGACACATTTATTAGTACCATGTATACTCGGAGGAGAGTTCCTTCAAAAACATGTAGCACAAATTGGAAGAAATTTTGAATATGCTATTTTTGAGCTTGACACTTGCAAGAAAAACTATAAGGAAGACGAGTGTAAAGATTTTACACAAGTCCATACATTCAATGGAATGGAAATGGATGACCCGTTGGAAAATGATTTTTATCATGAAGAATATAATGAAGAAGGAAATGAATATGATGACAGAGAAATGTTGGACTTAAATGCTGACATAGATTACGATATTGTCAAATACAAAAATATTAAAATGCTTCAAGGACACGAACGATATAATAAAATCTTCGAACAGATCAAACTTGATCATTTATCACGAAGCGATTTAGAATCAATTGAATCAATTTTAAATAATTTTAGTGATGTGTTTTTTCTTGAGGGTGATAAACTAACCCACACAGATGCGGCAGTGCACGAAATAGAAACTTCAACGAACGTACCCATTAATAAACGGCAATACAGATTCCCAGAAGCAACAAAAAATCAAATTAATGAAGAAATTGAAGAAATGTATAAGCAAGGTATCATCAGACCAAGTAAAAGCCCATGGAATGCACCAGTCTTGTGTATACCAAAGAAGGACTTGGATGCAGCTGGAAATAAGAAATATAGAATTAGAATGGATTTTAGGGCTTTAAATTTGATAACTAAGCCTTTTGTATATCCAATTCCACTCATCAATGAAATCATGGATAATCTTGGAGATAGTGTATATTTTTCAACATTGGATTTAAAATCAGGATTTTATCAAATCCCAATCGATCCAAAAGATGCCGCTAAAACAGCCTTCTCAACCCCAAAAGGACACTTTGAATTTACAAGAATGCCTATGGGATTAAGGAATAGCCCATCAACTTTTCAAAAAAATAATGAATACGGTACTATACGAAATCGGAGATGTTCGAGCCGTTGTTTATCTGGATGATGTCATCATTTCAGGAAGAACACTCGAAGAACATAATGAAAACTTATATAAAGTGTTGCAAGGACTACGCAGACATAATTTAAAATTGGAACCGGTAAAATGCAAAATTTTAAAAACAGAAATCAAATATCTTGGTCATATAATAAATCAATATGGTATTAAACCAACCAAAGAAAATGTAGAAAGTATACAATTGATGAAAAGTCCATCTACAGTTAATTTTTACGGAAAATTCATTCCCAACATTGCAAAGTACAGGAAACCTTTGAACGATTTATTGAAGAAGAATGTAAAATTTGTATGGACACGTGAATGTGAGGAAGCTTTCGAAATGCTTAAAACATGCCTCATATCTGAACCTTTGTTAGTAAGGCCTAATTATGAGGATACATTTGTCATCACCACAGATGCTAGCAATTACGCGATAGGAGCGGTGTTATTTATCTAATGAGAAAACTGTCGATAGACCGATCGCATTTGCGAGCAGAGCATTAATAGGTGCAGAAAGTAGATACCACACAATCGAGAAAGAATTATTAGCGATCGTTTGGGCGGTTGACTATTTTAGACATTTTATATTTGATCAAAAATTCATTGTTTACACAGATCACATGCCTCTAATTTCAATTTGGCGGTTAAAGGAAACGTCACCCACATTAACAAGACTGCGACTTAAGCTGCAAGGTCTTAAATGTGATATACGCTACAAACAAGGGAAAGAGAACATTGTTGCAGACTTTTTGTCAAGGCCACCATGCACGAAGGAAAACAAAAACGTCAACCAGATTCAACCAACAAGTTATTGTCAGGGGCAATCAAGGTTACAACGTTGTAAGGTTAAAAAAGGTAGCGTAGACATTAAGAATCAACAAGATACGTCGGTAGAACAAGAGCAGGTAGTTGCAGTCATTACGCGACAGCAGCAAAGAATGCAGAGGCAGACAACCCAAACAAAAATAAACAACAAGCCATCAAGCGATTTGAAAACTGATCAACCTTGAAGCAACTCAGTTTTTAATGAATTAGTAAACATGGATATAAGTGACAATGAAAACACCACAAAGAAAGATGATAATCACAATTTATACACTGATTTCAAAGCAAGCGTAGAACAATCATTAGTAAACACAGATGTACTTATGATTTCAAGGCAATTAACTAATGGCTCAGCAGACGCTACATTAGTTATATTAAATAGTAGATCAGCCTACAAGGAAATTTCAACTCTGTGTAATTTACCACATGGATTGAAGGATTATGATAAAAATGGAATTATAAATATACCAAACGAAAAGATTGCAGGATTGATTATCGAGGGGAAAAATAACTCTTTGCTCAATGGTAAAAGTTTCCTACAGAAACTCAATAGTAGCTTTATGGAAGGTCCTGACTATCTAAAGCAAGCAAAACATGTCCATATATTATCATTTCGCAAAATAAAACAGTTTGAAATATTACAAATGATACAATTCATATCATTGAAATTTGATAAGAAAATTTCTTTGTACAATGCAGACTCTGAACGTATTCAAATAGAGGGTAAAGAAATCGCAAACAATTTTACGAGAATTTCATGACGCACCCCTAGGTGGACATGTAGGAGCAAAACGTATGCGAAAGAGAGTTGGATCTCTTTTTACATGGAAAAATATGAGACGAGACATTGAAGATTATGTAAGAAAATGCGATTCGTGTCAGAAAAACAAAATTTGCAAGTCCAACAAAATTCCAATGAAAATTACTACAACAGCTACAGAGCCGTTTGAAAAATTATTTATGGATATCGTTGTTTTACCCGAATCGGAATGGGGTAGTAAATACGGATTAGTCGTTCAAGATGACTTTTTTTTTTTTTTTTTAAATGCGTTTATTTTTCCAGGCTCATTTGCCGTAGCTTTGCGGAGCCGATATTCATTGTTTGGATGACAAAATTTCTTAAAACTAACGTTAGTAAAGCGGGGGCCGATTACTCGCGGCTATCTCCAGGTTAGGGGTAACAAATTGTAAAAAATGGATGGCAGGGTAGGGATTGAGAACACAAGGTTTGGAGAGCAATGTGCTTTTTATCTCGAACTAAGCGACCAACTGACGAAAAAGACAAACATGGGGGTACACCGATGGGCAGCTAACAACTTGGGGGAACACAAGATGACACTAAATACTAAATCCTCAGATCGATCCGTTTTAAAAACACATAAATTAAATTAAAATATTCGAGATCTCGGCTCGCCAAGATGTCTCTAACGGGCCGCATAGGTTGTTTTCCTCGGGCCCTGAGGGATGCGGATAACTCGGATCTAGCAACACAATGTAGGGTGCATGACCAAAGCACGTGGTCGATATCGTGATAGCCACTACCACAAGCGCACAAATTGCTGCCTGCGAGCCCGATTCGGAAGAAATGCGAGTCTAACGAGTAGTGATTGGACATGAGCCTTGATATGACACGTATAAAGTCACGGCTCATGTCCAATCCTTTGAACCATGGCTTGTTCGACACCTGTGGGAGAATAGAATGTAACCATCTTCCCAGATCACTCTCATTCCATTTTTGTTGCCAGTTGGTGAGGACGTGCTGACGGGTAATTGAGAAAAATTCCGCAAAGGCGATTTGTCGATCAAAAATATCGCCTTCCATAGCGCCCACCTTAGCTAGCGAGTCCGCTTTCTCATTACCCGGAATTGAGCAATGAGATGGGACCCAAGCTAAGGTGATAGTATAGGAGCAGTTAGATAAAGTACTCAATTTTGCTCGGATTTCGGTCAGGAAATACGAGGAGTGCTTCATCGGCCCTTATTGATCGAATAGCCTCCAACGAGCTAAGGCTATCAGTAAAAATAAAATAGTGATCAGATGGTAGTGAGGCAATTTGCTCTACTGCGTAAAATATGGCTGCTAGTTCCGCAACGTATACGGAACAGGGTTTTTGCAGTTGATATGAGGCAACATGGTCAGATCAAAATTTACAGAGGAACTATAAAAGTCTTGGAGGCAAACACGAGAGGAATTGAGTGAAGAAGGGCCAATCTCCAGCGTCATGTACTCGTAATAGAGACTCATGAATCTTGTTTGAGGATTTCTGTCGAGCAGCTTCTCAAAGTTTTCTATTACTAATGGGTTCATTACTTCACAACGGATAAGAAACCGGAAGGACAGTTCCGCGAAACGATCTGTCAGTGGGAGAACACCCGCGAGTACTTCGAGGCTCATCGTATGCGTCGAGTGCATACAGCCAAGCGCGATTCGGAGGCAACGGTATTGAACCCGTTGCAGCTTCAGGATATGTGTTTTCGCCGCGGATTGAAAGCAGAAGCTTCCGTACTCTAGAACCGACAAGATGGTTGTTCGGTACAACCTGATAAGATCTTCCGGGTGTGCTCCCCACCAAGTTCCAGTGATTGTACGAAGAAAATTGATTCTTTGTTGGCATTTTTGTTTCACATACGCAATATGTTTTCCCCATGTGCTTTTGGAATCGAACCAGACACCTAAATACTTGAAAGATATACTTTGAGTGATTGTTCTACCCTTTAGTTGAAGCTGTAACTGTGCAGGATGATGCTTCCTAGAAAAAACAACCAACTCAGTTTTCTCCCGAGAGAATTCGATACCCAGCTTCATAGCCCAAGTAGACAAATTGTCTAAGGTATCTTGCAATGGTCCTTGCAGGTCCGGTGCACTTGGCCCTATAACGGATACAACGCCGTCATCTGCAAGCTGCCTTAGCGAGCAATTTTCATCAAGACAACCATCAATGTCTTTTACATAAAAATTATAAAGAAGGGGGCTTAAACATGAACCCTGGGGGAGACCCATGTAACTAATTCGTGAAGTTGTCGAGTTTCCATGAGAAAAGCTCATATATTTCTCAGACAACAAGTTGCTCAAATAGTTGTTCATAATTGGTGAAAGCCCACTATCGTGGAGTTTATCCGAAAGGACATCGATACAAACAGAATCAAAAGCCCCCTTAATGTCCAAGAAAACTGAACCCATTTGCTGTTTTTGCGCATAGGCCAGTTGAATTTCAGTTGAAAGCAACGCAAGACAGTCGCTCGTTCCTTTGCCTCTCCGAAATCCAAATTGCGTATCTGAAAGTAAACCATTCGACTCGACCCATTTGTCTAGACGAAAAAGAATCATTTTCTCCAACAATTTCCGTATACAGGACAGCATCGCGATGGGACGGTACGAGTTATAATCCGACGCGGGTTTACCGGGTTTTCGAATGGCGATAACTCTTACTTGCCTCCAGTCATCCGGAACAATGTTGTGCTCCAGAAATTGATTGAATAAGTTCAACAAGCGTCTCTTCGCGACATCTGGGAGATTTTTAAGCAAGTTGAACTTGATTCTATCCATTCCTGGAGCTGAATTGTTACATGAAAGGAGAGCAAGTGAGAATTCCACCATCGAAAACGGGGAATCTATTTCGTTATTACCCGACGGACGATCACGAACGTTGGTTTGAACCGAGACCGAATCCGGGCAAACTTTCCGCGCGAAGCTGAATATCCAACTGTCCGAGTACTCTTGTCTTCGTTAATCGGTGATGACGCGTTTCGCATTCTCCTGCCGACATTCCAGAGTGTTCTCATGGAAGTCTCTCGCGACAAACCATCGACGAACCGACGCCAGTAACCGCGTTTTTTTGCTTTAATTAAGTCCTTAAAAGTTTTCTCGAGGTCGGTGTACCGCTCGAAATCCCCGACCTTGCCGTGTTTGCGGAACCGTTTAAACGCGGCGGACTTCTCGCTGTTCGCGTCGGTGCAATCCTTATCCCACCACGGGGTGGGAGGTCGCTTGCGGACGGAAACACCCGGAACACGTTTCGTCTGTGCTCGCAGCGCAGAATCGATGATAAGACGCGCGAGAAAGGAGTACTCGTCCAGCGGAGGAAGTACGTCAACCGATTGGCTGGCATCAAGAACCGCGGTCGCGAATTTTCGCCAGTCAATGTTTTTTGTAAGATCGTACGCGATGTCGACCGAACGAGTAGAAGATGAACCATTGGTAATAGAAATTTTGATTGGCAAATGGTCACTACCGTAGGGATCTTGAATTACTTTCCACGAGCAATCCAACGATAGTGAACTCGAACAAAGTGAGAGGTCTAATCTGCTTATTTTTGCTGGAGGTTTGGCTACTCGTGTTGCTTCCCCGGTGTTCAGAATTGTCATTTTGAAGAAGTCGCACATGTCGTATATCAAGGTTGAGCGGTTGTCGTCGTACAGTTCCCCCCAGCCTGTACCGTGAGAGTTAAAATCTCCCAAGATCAACCGTGGCTCCGGCATAGCCGTGCAGATATCCGAGAAACTTTGACGAGAAATCGCAGTTTGCGGTGGAAGATATACTGAGGCAATACTGAGGCATTTACCTCGAATATTAACCTGACATGCAACAACTTCAATGCCTGTCACCGAAGGCAGATCGATTCTGTAGAAGGAATGGAGCTTGTTGATCCCCAGAAGCACCCCTCCATACGAATCTGCGCGGTCAAGGCGAATAATGTTGAAATCGTGGAAAGCAAGATCGTTGTCTGAAGAGAGCCATGTTTCACAAAGGGCAAATGCATCAGAAAGTGAGTTGTTAACTAAAAATTTAAATGTGTCAAGTTTTGGCATAAGACTTCTACAGTTCCACTGAAGAACAGAGATCATATCCCCGACCTCATTCGGAGAATTATCCATCGAAAGATATGATCGATGCAAGGAAGGACCACCTAGAAGCTAGTTGCTTCAAAAGAGTTTTCACCATTGGCAGCACTAAATTAATAATGCTCCTCGTTGAGTCAGAGACATTGAATATACTGAAGAAGCTATCCACAATACCAGAAAACGTGAACATGGGGGCATGTTCTTGCTGATTATTCAGCTGCTTTTCTGGCCGAAAAACTGGGACACCTGGGGTTTTAGATGATCCTGGAAGTGACGGAAAGTTCTTGTCATAATTACAATGTTTAAAACCCGGTGGAATGGGTTTCGGTGTATTTTCGTTACCTCTTGAATTTTCCAAGGTGGAAGGGTGGTCCGTACGAGTGGCCTTACGAGGCTTTTCGGTGGTGTGTTGTTTTGCTCGTTTTCTAGTATTGCCTTTAAAGACAAACGGACTACCCTCACCGCCCTCTGAGTCAGAGTCTAGATCATCAACTGGCAAAATGGAGAACGTGTTACTGTTTTTTGGTGTGGTCTGAGAAGATGAAGCGGTATTCTTCAAGAGTTCTGCTAGTGTTCTCTTGGAGCGAGCTTGCAGAGACCGCTTAAGTTTTTCTCCCTGCTGTTTATACCTCGGGCAGTTAGTCAGGGTATGCAGGCTCTCCTTGCAGTACACGCATTTTGGTGGAGCACCGCAAGGGCCCTCTTGATGTTGCTCGCCACACTGATCGCAGCGTGGTTTGTTCGAGCAGTAGTCCGATGTATGACCAAGTTGTTTACATTTCGAGCAGTTCATTACCCGAGGTACAAACAGGCGTACAGGCAGCCGAACCTTGCCAATAGCGACGTAGTGAGGTAACGCTGAACCCGAAAACGTCACACGAAACGAGTTTGACAAGGAATAAGTTTTTTTGGAGCCTACTACGGATACTGACTGCATTTGAAGGCAGTCCAATATCTTCACCTTCGGCAGAGCACGGTTTTTAAAGATTCCGAAGGAATCGGGACCCAAGAAATCATCACTAGTCAAACTCGCTTCGGTGACCACTCCTTCAATTTCTACCTCACTACTGGGTATGTAGACTCGGTATTCCAATGAAAAAAGCTCGCACGCAACAATTTGGTTAGCCTGCTTCCGGTCATCAACGGTAACGCGCAGTTTTATTGGTGTTACCTTGAAAATATCGGTAACGGCCGAAAAATGTGTTGTTAGATCCTTAGAGATCCTCGGAATGTTCAAAGGTTTTTGTTTGGGCCGGAAAAAAACAACCCATGGGCCTTTCGAGGCTTCTGGGTAAGCCTTTAGGCGGGGGAGCGCAGAGGTTTTTGGGGGCAATGGTGTGGGGGGTGCAGGTGGACGAGGAGGTGATGGTGGGGGAGAGGGTTGTGGGCGATACCTTTTCTTAGGATATGCTCCAGTATTTTTGCTGGAGAGCGAGTCAACTGGAACGTCAAGGGTTTCCATTTCCACAACTTCCTCGAGACTTTCGTGTGAGGTGGAATTAAGAGTTTCGTCGTCTGAGATGGAAAGCGACCATCCCCCGCCTTTATCATTTTCATCCATTGCGGTTAAATATCGCCGCAATGGTGTTTTTTGTAAAAAAATTTACAAATAATAGCAGTAATTTCAAATAATATAAAAAAAAAAAAATATATATATATATATATAGTTTCACTCTACTAACAAGTAATACATGCAAAGAAAAAAAAATCAAAAAAAAAATAATGATTATATACTATTTACAGAGTTTTGGATCACCCTAAGTAATACAAAAATAATAATAAAAAAAAAATCAAGAAAAAAAAAATCAAGCGAAAAAAAAAATTGGATTTTTGGATCACCCTAATTAAACACCAATCTAATATTGGACCAGGGAAACAAGGAAGATGCTATACTGGCGAGAACAATACAAACGACACGATTTATACCTAACGCACTGAGGCGGCAGCAGACTGGAGAGATATAATTGTTTGATCCAACGGCTGCAGAGTCAATAACCTCGATGCTGGTGTGCCTCGGTCGACTCGGTAGGCAATATGACGCTCTTTCGTTGTTGCTATCGATGGGGTGATGTACCGATAGTGGTGATGATTTTGCTGATGATGTTGCGATGATGCTGGGTTAAAGCTGGACCGTAATGAAAGCACTCGGCATATCATTAACGGCTTCCTCACTCGCGCACTAGTCGTCTAAACACTATGCCAATTAACTTTGGCGAGAAAAAACCCTCGCGTGGGGAAAAACTCAAAACTAAATGATAGTGTCGTACAACGAGACCGATGCGACTTGATCGGCTCAGCGTGCGAGACGGAATGTAGATGACTTAACCAGATATTTAATTGTCGCATGTATGGAAAATCAGGAAGCACAAACAGTAGCAAGAACTTTTGTCGAAAATGTGATCTGTAAATTCGGGTGTCCAAAAGAAATAGTGACCGATCAAGGTGCGAACTTCATGAGTAACCTAATGAAAAACATATGTAAAATTTTGAAAATTAAAAAAATCAACACAAGTGCATACCATCCACAGGCTAATTTAGTGGAACGTTCAAACAGAGAGTTGAAAACTTATTTACGACAATTTATTGGAGGGAATCAAAGAACATGGGACCAATTGATACCATACTTCAACTTTGAATACAATACAACGATTAACTCTTCAACAAATTACACCCCATTTGAGTTATTATATGGACGAAAGGCAAAAATTCCCACATCCATTTATAAAAAAGGTAATTCCACAATGGACTATCATGATTACGTTGGTGAAATGAAGAGTATTTTGAGCAACATTCATTATAACGCAAGAGAAAACTTGAAAATATCAAAAGAAAAGCGGAAGGTTCAATATGACAAAAATTCAAATCAATGGCAACCAATGTGGGGAGATTTAGTTTTAGTGCAATCAAATCCTATGGGGGTAGAACAAAAACTACAGAGTATGTGGCGTGGCCCATACACAGTAATGGAAATTCCTAGTAAACAAACCGTGGTAATACAGAATGGGAAGAAATTAGAAAAAATCCACGTCAATCGTATAAAGCGATACAATGATTAATCAATGAACAATGAAAAGTACACGGAACAAATTCGTCAGTACCGATAAATAATTATTTATTTATCGATTATTATATACATAATATTTATATTATAATTAAGAATAGAGAGACACACATATTAAAATAACAATTAAAATTTGGATGTTACTCCAGGAGATGGCTATGAAAATGGAAAGAATACTGCGAGCAAATAATAAAAATATTAGTGAAAAAAAAAAGAAGTGATAAACTGTAGCTAATGTATAAGAGAGATACATGGAATGTTTGTGAGAGAGTGCGTTAGACAAGGAAAGACGTTCCCGGAACGAATGATGTATATGGTGATGATTAAATTGAATAGTAATATAAATAAATAATAAGAATATAAATCTAATGGATATTATTGACTAAATGATAATGACCCGGGGTATGTATATATAAAATTAAGTAATGTTATTTGAAAACGAATATATGGAATCACCAGAATGATAAGAAACAATTTAAAATTGTAAAGAAAAAGTATATATTAAATTTAAATTGGGATTAATAAGGAATTGAACAAAATGTTCAAAACATGCATATATGGAGATGGAAACATAAAAGCGAAGCTTCAGATAAAGTTTCAAGAAAATGAAAACAAAGGTAAAAACATATATAGTTAATAATAGTAAACAGTATTTTCTAATATAATTAGTGATGAAAACATTTCCACGAGATACAAAAAATTTCGACCTATATGTAATGCATGCAGTAATTGAATGATTCAGCTAATAAAACTAATAATAATAAAGCTAATCAAAAAAGAGCAAAATATTTTGCAGTACGATTTTGAATGGATCGAAGAGCTAAGGATTGACATTACAGCACACAATATGGGTTAAATTACTGAAAAACAGTTACAGATTTATACAATTATTTCATTTAAAAAAAAATTAACACGTTAAAAATAATACTTATGACAATGATGAAAAAAAAAATAAAAAAAAAAAAAAAACGGTGAAAAACAATATCAAAGTGGACAAGAATATTGTATCTACAAAGCGCTTTGGACTAACTGTGCTCTAGAATCACACAGCAAGATTGAATACAAAACAATTTTGAACGGAAAATACCGTCAAAACACAGAATTAATATACTGTAAATGATCCCAGAGTCGTAAATGATGTTATGGTTGACAATTTATTAAAGGCCGTTTTATTTTTTACAGACCGCTACAGATGTGGAGATGAACAATTGGACAATGGCATTCGGAATCCAGAATGCACGAGAATTTATGAATAAGTCTAACTGAAATTTAAGTTTACTTACAGATACCCACCGTTTCCACTCAATTAGGGAAGACGAGCACTTGCAGCAATTTGGCCACTCTCAAAACTGACTAAATAAAAAGTTAAACGTATTGCCAGAGGAATCTGCAACCGAGCATAGATGAATCGAATTAATACGTGCCGTTTAAAACCTCATTAGGAGAAAGAGAGTACTTGCTGCAATTTTATGACGTAGCCATTCAGATGCTTTGATTAATTGGTGAGTTACAACTACAGACAAAAAGAGTTAAACGAAGTAACAGAAAAAGTAGGGTAATAAAATAAAAATACTAGCAAAACATGATGAAAGATATCAGAATAAGAAGTATGACACAAAGGAACAAAGTTAAGAGTAAAACAAGAAGTGTAATATCGACAATCAGATAAAAATGTTCAGTTAAAGTAATTAATTCTGAATTTGTTTGCAGAAAATAGATAGTATACTGATTATTTATTGTGTAGATGAAAATATGAAATTGAAAAAAAATAAGAACAGCAAGCAACTAATGAAGAATATTATTAATCATATCTGTCAATGATATCAAAGTATGTAAACCAGGTTAAAAAATAATAATAATTATAGTTGATTCAAAAGATGAGTAGAAAATAATTTGAATATACCAAAGTTATAGTTTAATGAATGTTTTAGAGTGAAATTGAAAAAAAAAAAATTATCGAATAGAAAATTATTGGTGATACAGTGAGAAAGGGAAAATCGATTTTGGATATCCTTGGATGTACCAGGTGGCGAATCTAAGAGACCGTCAACAGCGAAGGAAGAGTCACATTCACAATGGCTAGATGACAATCGAAAGACAAATCATGCGGAAGATTGAAGATTGACGGTGTTGGGTAGGATCATCGGAAAAGTATAAGGAACAGGAAGATGGAATCGAGTGGTTTATCGAGGATAACAGAATTGATCAACACATTATACTGTATAGATGAGCAATCTTTGGCATAAGCTCATCACACAGCATCTAAAAAGACAAACTACTTCAGCAACGGTTTCGCAAACATCATCATAAAACTACAAAACATACAACGTAACGTTTGATATGACATCATTAAACATCAAACTCAAAAATGGCAATGAAGCACAATCAAGTACACAACTAACGCATGGTATGGCACAAACAATAAATTGACTAGCTGCATATATAAACACAGATAGAAAACAGTCGTGGATAAAATCCAAAACAAGTTTACATCTTATAACGAAAATCAAAAAAAGATGTGGAATCATACTACACCATAGAGAAAGTTGAAGTTCTAATAAGCACTAAAAAAGTTTCCAACAGAAACATACATAATGACGAGATGCGATCAGTACAAGACATAGATATGAAAGACGATGAAGAGTAACCTGAATGCGGCAAACAACGAATCATAGATGGTGGGGAATGGCAGATACACCCACACCTGATATTTGATATCAACCAAATGACGAGTCAGGAACAGTTTTCAATCGCATGGATGAACGAGCAGAAACGAAGGAGCTTTTACGAAAGGTACAATTGAGGATCACCCTAAGGTTAGGAGAAATATGGCAACAAGAAAGCACGAAATTTTCAAATCGAAGATTACCAACTCAAGCTTATTGATAATAATTTTTGAAAAATGATTCTCACGCTCAGTAAGTAAGGGGGGATGCAACAACCCCAAATTCTAACATCAATCCTCATAGTGAATTATTCGTAATGGTTCTATACAATGTTAACATTAAATATCAATTGCAACAAGAATGGTATAACTCAACTAAACGCATAATTAACGTAAGTCAGTTAGGCAAATTAGGTTTTTTTTTCCCGCGCAATATTTTGTGATCAATCTTTTCTAGATTAATCTCAAGCTGGTTAAGTAAGAGGGGATGCAAAGGCCTCAAAATCCAATATCAATCTGAGTAAGAAATTAACCAGTAATAAACCCCCATACGGTAGTAGAAAATACACAACTTAACAGCAGCAGTGACAATGTTGCACATTTCCAGGGTCAGTTGTTTATAAACAGTTGCTACCGCGTCATCAGCGATGCGCGCTGGCTTAACTAGGTGCTTCGAGAAAGGTCAAAGTAAACATTGGTGAGTAAGCATCCTACATAGCCGTTCCTACCGCGAGGAGCATTAATTCTTGTTAAAAAGAAACAGACACCGACTTTCCAAGAGAAAAACTATCTGTCTCGCTTTATATGTACATACTGGAGAAAAACTATTGTGTAGAGTTTAAGTAACAAATTCATGTATAAAAGGTTTCGAATAATAAAGAATCGGGGCAGTTGTTCTGATGAGTTTATTATCCGAGGTTTGCTAGGTGCGGACGAGCACAGTTCCAACCTCAGGATAACTGATTCATCAAAGAGCTTTTTCCATACAGTAGAAATGGAATTACACTGTCTTTCATTTTACGGAGAAAGAAAGACCACGCGAGTTGTTGCTCTACGTTGGGCACTTCAACACGGGAGTGAAACATGGATGCGAAACGGAGTATGGGCGCTTCAGGGAGATGCCTACAAAGTGGTCATGGCAAAGACCCACGGCGTGACGGCACCCCCGGAGAGATCACCAGCGGCACTGGCTCCGATCGTTGGGTTCCTGTTCCCGCGTAGGGACGTAGACTCCTGGCCGTAGATCCCAGGCGCGGATCAGGGAGAAGTGTCTAGAGTGACGAACAGTGAACTTGGCGGTATTGCCAGGTCGCTGGTGGTGGGCAAGGCCCCGGGCCCAGATGGGATCCCGGTTGTGGCTCTGAGGGCGGCCGTTGCGGAAAATCCAGACATGTGAAGCGCCCATACTCCGTTGCGCATCCATGTTTCACTCCCGTGTTGAAGTGCCCAACGTAGAGCAACAACTCGCGTGGTCTTTCTTTTTCCGTAAAACGAAAGACAGTGTAATTCCATTTCTACTGTATGGAAAAAGCTCTTTGATGAATCAGTTATCCTGAGGTTGGAACTGTGCTCGTCCGCACCTAGCAAACCTCGGATAATAAACTCATCAGAACAACTGCCCCGATTCTTTATTCTTCGAAACCTTTTATACATGAATTTGTTACTTAAACTCTACACAATAGTTTTTCTCCAGTATGTACATATAAAGCGAGACAGATAGTTTGTCTCTTGGAAAGTCGGTGTCTGTTTTTTTTTTTAACAAGAATTAATACTCCTCGCGGTAGGAACGGCTATGTAGGATGCTTACTCATCAATGTTTACTTTGACCTTTCGCGAAGCACCTAGTTAAGCCAGCGCGCATCGCTGACGACGCGGTAGCAACTGTTTATAAACAACTGACCCTGGAAATGTGTGACATTGTCACTGCTGCTGTTAAGTTGTGTATTTTCTCGTACCGTATGGGGGTCTATTACTGGTTAATTTCTTATTCAGATTGATATTGGAATTTGAGGCTTTTGCATCCCCTCTTACTTAACCAGCTTGAGAATAATATCGAAGAGATTCTTCTCAAGGATATGCGCTGGTAACTATTCTATATTTGCTAAATTTTTAACTGAATCTTCGTTTTATGGTTCTTACTCCTACTGTGCCTTTCTTAAGACCCTACTTAAACATATTCAGTCGTTCATACTTTAACTAAATTTTGTCATTTGGCTAAATCATCTGTGTTAACAAGTTTTAATCACGCGTTTTGCTGATATGAAAATTTGCCTAACTGACTTACGTTAATTATGCGTTTAGTTGAGTTATACCATTCTTGTTGCAATTGATATTTAATGTTAACATTCTATATAATCATTACGAATAATTCACTATAAGGATTGATGTTTGAATTTGGGGTTGTTGCATCCCCCCTTACTTACTGAGGTTGAGAATCATTTTGCACAAATTATTATCAATAAGCTTGAGTTGGTAATCTTCGATTTGAAAATTTCGTGCTTTCTTGTTGCCATATTTCTCCTAACCTTAGGGTGATCCTCAATTGTACCTTTCGTTAAAGCTCCTTCGTTTCTGCTCGTTCATCCATGCGATTGAAAGCTGTTCCTGACTCGTCATTTGGTTGATATCAAATATCAGGTGTGGGTGTATCTGCCATTCCCCGCCATCTATGATTCGTTGTTTGCCGCATTCAGGTTACTCTTCATCGTCTTTCATATCTATGTCTTTTACTGATCGCATCTCGTCATTATGTATGTTTCTGTTGGAAACTTTTTTAGTGCTTATTAGAACTTCAACTTTCTCTATGGTGTAGTATGATTCCACATCTTTTTTTTGATTTTCGTTATAAGATGTAAACTTGTTTTGGATTTTATCCACGACTGTTTTCTATCTGAGTTTATATATGCAGCTAGTCAATTTATTGTTTGTGCCATACCATGCGTTAGTTGTGTACTTGCTTGTGCTTCATTGACATTTTTGAGTTTGATGTTTAATGATGTCATATCAAACGTTACGTTGTATGTTCTGTAGTTTTATGATGATGTTTGCGAAACCGTTGCTGAAGTAATTTGTCATTTTAGATGCTGTGTGATGAGCTTATGCCAAAGATCTCATCTATACAGTATAATGTGTTGATCAATTCTGTTATCCTCGATAAACCACTCGATTCCATCTTCCTGTTCCTTGTACTTTTCCGATCATCCTACCCAACACCGTCAATCTTCAATCTTCCGCATGATTTGTCTTTCGATTGTCATCTAGCCATTGTGAATGTGACTCTTCCTTCGCTGTTGACGGTCTCTGAGATTCGCCACCTGGTACATCCAAGGATATTCAAAATCGATTTTCCCTTTTTCACTGTATCATCAATAATTTTCTTTTCTATAATTTATTTTTTTATCAATTTCACTCTAAAACATTCATTAAACTATAACTTTGGTATATTCAAATTATTTTCTACTCATCTTTTGAATCAACTATAATTATAATTTTTTTTAACTTGGCTTACATACTTTGATATCATTGACATGATATGATTAATAGAATTCTGCGTTAGTTGCTTGCTTCTCTTTTTTTTTCAAATTTATATTTTCATCTACACAATAAATAATCAGTATGCTATCTATTTTCTGCAAACAAATTCAGAATTTATTACTTTAACTGAACATTTTTATCTGATTGTCGATATTACACTTCTTGTTTTACTCTTAACTTTGTTCCTTTGTGTCATACTTCTTATTCTGATATCTTTCATCATGTTGTGCTATTATTTTTTTTATTTTATTACCCTACTTTTTCTGTTACATCGTTTAACTCTTTTTGTTTGTAGTTGTAGCTCACCAATTAATCAAAGCATCTGGATGGCTACGTCATGAAATTGCAGCAAGTACTCTCTTTCTCCTAATGAGGTTTAAAACGGCACGTATCTGTAATTCGATTCATCTATGCTCGGTTCCAGGTTCCTCTGGCCATACGTTTAACTTTTTATTTAGTCAATTCAATTAATATCTTGTATGTGGCCAAATTGCTGCAAGTGCTCGTCTTCGCTAATTGAGTGGAAATGGTGGGAATCTGTAAGTAAACTCAAATTTCAGTAAGACTCGTTCATAAATTCTCGTGCATTCTGGATTCCGAATGCCATTGTCCAATTGTTCATCTCCACATCTGTAACGGTCTGTAAAAAATAAAACGGCCTTTAATAAATTGTCAATCGTAACATCATTTACGACTCTGGGATCATTTACAGTATATTAATGCTGTGTTTTGACGGTATTTTCCGTTCAAAATTGTTTTGTATTCAATCTCGCTGTGAGATTCTAGTACACAGTTAGTCCAAAGCGCTTTGTAGGTACAATCTTATTGTCCACTCTGATCTTGTTTGTCACCGTTTTTTTGTTTTCATCATTGTCATTAGTATTATTTTTCAACGTGTTAAATTTTTTTTTTTATGAAATTTTTGTATAAATCTGTAACTGTTTTTCAGTAATTTAACCCATATTGTGTGCTGTAATGTCAATCCTTAGCTCTTCGATCCATTCAAAATCGTACTGCAAAAAAATTTGCTCTTTTTTGATGAATACATTTGTTTTATTAGCTGAATCATTCAATTACTGCATGCATTACATACAGGTCGAAATTTTTGGTATCTCTTTGAAATGTTTTCATCACTGATTATATTAGAAAATACTGTTTACTATTATTAACTATATATGTTTTTACCTTTGTTTTAATTTTCTTGAAACTTTATCTGAAGCTTCGCTTTTATGTTTCCATCTCCATATATGCATGTTTTGAACATTTTGTTCAATTCCTTATTAATCCCAATTGAAATTTAATATATACTTTTTCTTTACAATTTTCAATTGTCTCTTATCATTCTGGTTATTCCATAAATTCATTTTCATATAACAATACTTAATTTTATATATACATACCCCGGGGTCATTATCATTTAGTCAATAATATCCATTCGATTTTTATTCTTATTATTTATTTATATTACTATTCAACTTAATCATCACCATATACATCATTCGTTCCGGGAACGTCTTCCCTTGTCTAACGCACTCTCTCACAAACATTCCATGTATCCCTCTTATACATTAGCTACAGTTTATCACTTCTTTTTTTTTTCACTAATATTTTTATTATTTGCTCGCAGTATTCTTTCCATTTTCATAGCCATCTCCTGGAGTAACATCCAAATTTTAATTGTTATTTTAATATGTGTGTCTCTCTATTCTTAATTATAATATAAATATTACGTATATAATAATCGATAAATAAATAATTATTTATCGGTACTGACGAATTTGTTCCGCGTACTTTTCATTTTTCATTGATTAATCATTGTATCGCTTTATACGATTTACGTGGATTTTTTCTAATTTCTTCCCATTCTGTATTACCACGGTTTGTTCACTAGGAATTTCCATTACTGTGTATGGGCCACGCCACATACTCTGTAGTTTTTGTCCTACCCCCATAGGGTTTGATTGCACTAAAACTAAATCTCCCCACATCGGTTGCCATTGATTTGAATTTTTGTCATATTGAACCTTCCGCTTTTCTTTTGATATCTTCAAATTTTCCCTCGCGTTATAATGGATGTTGTTCAAAATGCTTTTCATTTCACCAACGTAATCATGATAGTCCATTGTGGAATTACATTTTTTGTATATAGATGTAGGAATTTTTGCCTTTCTTCCATACAATAATTCAAATGGGGTGTAGTTTGTTGAAGAGTTAATTGTTGTATTGTATTCAAAGTTGAAGTATGGTATTAATTGGTCCCATGTTCTTTGATTCCCTCCAACAAATTGTCTTAAATAGGTTTTTAACTCTCTGTTTGAACGTTCCACTAAATTAGCCTGTGGGTGGTATGCACTTGTGTTGATTTTTTTAATTTTCAAAATTTTACATATGTTTTTCATGAGGTTACTCATGAAGTTCGCACCTTGATCGGTCACTATTTCTTTTGGACACCCGAATTTACAGATCACATTTTCGACAAAAGTTCTTGCTACTGTTTGTGCTTCCTGATTTTCCATACATGCGACAATTAAATATCTGGTTAAGTCATCTTGAACGACTAATCCGTATTTATTACCCCATTCCGATTCGGGTAAAACAACGATATCCATAAATAATTTTTCAAACGGCTCTGTAGCTGTTGTAGTAATTTTCATTGGAATTTTGTTGGACTTGCAAATTTTGTTCTTCTGACACGAATCGCATTTTCTTACATAATCTTCAATGTCTCGTCTCATATTTTTCCATGTAAAAAGAGATCCAACTCTCTTTCGCATACGTTTTGCTCCTACATGTCCACCTAGGGGTGCGTCATGAAATTCTCGTAAAATTGTTTCGATTTCTTCACCCTCTATTTGGATACGTTCAGAGTCTGCATTGTACAAAGAAATTTTCTTATCAAATTTCCATGATATGAATTGTATCATTTGTAATACTTCAAACTGTTTTATTTTGCGAAATGATAATATATGGACATGTTTTGCTTGCTTTAGATAGTCAGGACCTTCTATAAAGCTCCTATTGAGTTTCTTTAGGAAACTTTTACCATTGAGCAAAGAGTTATTTTTCCCCTCGATAATCAATCCTGTAATCTTTTCGTTTGGTATATTTATAATTCCATTTTTATCATAATCCTTCAATCCATGTGGTAAATTACACAGAGTTGAAATTTCCTTGTAGGCTGATCTACTATTTAATATAACTAATGTAGCATTTGCTGAGTCATCAGTTAATTTCTCTGAAATCATAAGTTCATCTGTGTTTACTAATGATTGCTCTACGCTTGCTTTAAAATCATTGTATAAGTTGTGGTTATCATCTTTCTTTGTGGTGTTTCCATTGTCACTTATATCCATGTTAACTAATTCATTAAAAACTGAGTTCCTTTGAGGTTGGTCAGTTCTCAAATATTGGTCAGTGGAATCGCTTGATCGCTTGTTGTTTATTTCTGTTTGGGTTGTCTGCCTCTGCATTCTTTTCTGCTGTCGCGTAACGACTGCAACTACCTGCTCTTGTTCTACCGACGTATGTTGTTGATTCTTAATGTTTACGTTACCTTTTTACAATTACAACGTTGTAACCTTGATTGCCCCTGACAATAACTTGTTGGTTGAATCTGGTTGACGTTTTTGTTTTCCTTCGTGCATGGTAGCCTTGACAAAAAGTCTGCAACAATGTTCTCTTTCCCTTGTTTGTAGCGTATATCACATTTAAGACCTTGCAGCTTAAGTCGCAGTCTTGTTAATGTGGGTGACGTTTCCTTTAACCGCCAAATTGAAATTAGAGGCCTGTGATCTGTGTAAACAATGAATTTTTGATCAAATATAAAATGTCTAAAATAGTCAACCGCCCAAACGATCGCTAATAATTCTTTCTCGATTGTATGGTATCTACTTTCTGCACCTATTAATGCCCTGCTCGCAAAGGCGATCGGTCTATCGACAGTTTTCTCATTAGATAACACCGCTCCTATCGCGTAATTGCTAGCATCTGTGGTGATGACAAATGTATCCTCATAATTAGGCCTTACTAACAAAGGTTCAGATATGAGGCATGTTTTAAGCATTTCGAAAGCTTCCTCACATTCACGTGTCCATACAAATTTTACATTCTTCTTCAATAAATCGTTCAAAGGTTTCCTGTACTTTGCAATGTTTGGAATGAATTTTCCATAAAAATTAATTGTACCTAAAAATGATCGAACATCTTTCACTGTAGATGGACTTTTCATCAATTGTATACTTTCTACATTTTCTTTGGTTGGTTTGATACCATATTGATTTATTATATGACCAAGATATTTGATTTCTGTTTTCAAAATTTTGCATTTTACCGGTTCCAATTTTAAATTATGTCTGCGTAGTCCTTGCAACACTTTATATAAGTTTTCATTATGTTCTTCGATTGTTCTTCCTGAAATGATGACATCATCCAGATAAACAACGGCTCGAACATCTCCGATTTCGTATAGTACCGTATTCATTAATTTTTGAAAAGTTGATGGGCTATTCCTTAATCCCATAGGCATTCTTGTAAATTCAAAGTGTCCTTTTGGGGTTGAGAAGGCTGTTTTAGCGGCATCTTTTGGATCGATTGGGATTTGATAAAATCCTGATTTTAAATCCAATGTTGAAAAATATACACTATCTCCAAGATTATCCATGATTTCATTGATGAGTGCAATTGGATATACAAAAGGCTTGGTTATCAAATTTAAAGCCCTAAAGTCCACTACAATTCGATATTTCTTATTTCCAGCTGCATCCAAGTCCCTTTTTGGTATACACAAGACTGGTGCATTCCACGGGCTTTTACTTGGTCTGATGATACCTTGCCTATACATTTCTTCGATTTCTTCATTAATTTGCTTTTTTGTTGCTTCTGGGAATCTGTATTGCCGTTTATTAATGGGTACGTTCGTTGAAGTTTCTATTTCGTGCACTGCCGCATCTGTGTGGGTCAGTTTATCACCCTCAAGAAAAAACACATCACTAAAATTACTTAAAATTGATTCAATTGATTCTAAAGCGCTTCGTGATAAATGATCAAGTTCGATCTGTTCGAAGATTTTATTATATCGTTCGTGTCCTTGAAGCATTTTAATATTTTTGTATTTGACAATATCGTAGTCTATGTCAGCATTTAAGTCCAACATTTCTCTGTCGTCATATTCACTTCCTTCTTCATTATATTCTTCATGATAAAAATCATTTTCCGACGGGTCATCTATTTCCATTCCATTGAATGTATGGACTTGTGTAAAATCTTTACACTCGTCTTCTTTATAGTTTTTCTTGCAAGTGTCAAGCTCAAAAATAGCATATTCAAAATTTCTTCCAATTTGTGCTACATGTTTTTGAAGGAACTCTCCTCCGAGTATACATGGTACTAATAAATGTGTCATTAAATGAAATTTTGCTGGGAATACTATGTTTCCTATGATTAAACCTATGTTAACTGATCCCATTGTTTTTGTATTTCCACCAATTCCCGTTATTGTTATAGTATCATTTGTATTTACTTGGTCTATTCTTAGCGATTTGACTGCTTCATATCTGAGCAGATTTACTGATGAACCTGTATCGAGTAAACATCTCAGCCTATATGCGGGGTTATTAGATGTAGGTATCTCGACAAAAAATAAGTTATCTCTAGAATAGATTTTTTTAAGTGCTATTTTATTTGATATTATATTATAAAGAGTTGATTCGCTGTTATTATATTGCTTATTTTTATTTTGTTTCCCCATTATTGCGTGAAAATTAAATTCTATTTCATTACTATTTTTACTTGAAAGCTCCTTATTTCTCTCAATTATATTTTCGTCCGCTGTAATTCCTACCATGTCCTTTTTAAAAACGTATGGTTCAATTTCCACATATCGTTTAATGTCTTTCACACTACTTTCTCTATGTATATAATCAATATATTTTTTATTGATAGGATGAGAGAAGCTTTTGAAGATTGCAAATCTGAAGCTCCCACCTATACTTTCGATATGATCTCTTGCGAATGCTGTGCCTATTGTGGCTGGTACAGCTAAATTATGAACTAAGTTAAATTTTATTGGTATGTTACTTCTGCCTATTTTTAAATTGACCCAAATGTCTCCAAATGATTCTTCTTCTTCTCCGTCTATCTCTGTATATGCCACACTAAGTGGGTTTATCAGTTTTGCTCCCACTTTCAATGCTATACTTTTGTGCATAAAATTTTCGGTTTTACTTGTGTTAAAATAGTATCTGCAAAAGAACTCTGGGTTTTCTGCTGTTGACATATACCAGTAGAAATCTCCGTTATTTCCACCGAACATTGGATATTTATGCTTTGTTGTAATGATTGGGTCAAATTTTATCCCAGCGTGAAAACATTGGGAATCTGTAACATGTGTCTTTCCATGATTCCGGAATTTTAGTTTTTTATATCTTGTGCTGAAATTATCTCTGATACTGAAATTCTCTCTGCGGTTTTCGTCATTGTATCTATTGCTGTATTCACCTTGGTAATTTATGTTGTAGTTTCCGTTATCATTTCTGTTGTAATTGTCTGACCTATTCGGTGAATTATTGTTGTTCATATTTCTGCTAAAATTATTATTTTTTTGGTATTCGCAACTCGTGCCCCTGTAAACATTTTGATTTCCATTGAACGGCCTTTGATTAGACCTAACGAAATTATTCGGAAAATCTCTATGAGATCCGAATTTTCTATCAAACGAATTGTTTTGTTGATGTTTTCGTTGATACCGGTTAAAATATTTGGGTTGATTAACATGATTATCCCAATTATTTCGGTTCCTTTGTGATTTTGATTTTTCAGCGATGTGAATACACTGAAGTCTTTTTTCGATATCCTCAATTTGTTTTTCGTAGATACACTCTTCCTGTAAACATTCGACTAGTTCATTGAAGGTGTTATTTTTCTGTGATTTTGCCATATTTTTCAAGTTCCTATTTTTCAAACCTCCCAAAAAATGTATCCTCAAATTCCGTAGTGCATATGACTCTCTGCCTTTGGCATTATTTTCTTCATATTCATCCACGTGTTCTTTTAATGTTAATGCCCTATCTTTGTAATCTTGAAAGGATTCGTTTGGTCCTTGCTCCAAAGTTTCGATTTTCTGAAAAATTTCTTCCAGTTTAACATTTGTCCCAAATTCTCTTTCGAGATTGGTTCTCACTTCGGGCCATGTTTCCGCATAAATGCGTTTGAAATTCCCTGATGCCGGATCTTTCAATTTCATCAAAATTACCTGAATTAAAGGTTCATGCGATTCTTCTACTGGCAATTTCTTAGCGAAGAAATCGCACTGGTATAAAAACGATCGTAATTCTGAGGCCGCGCCTCTGAACTCTGGAATGCATTGAATAGCTCTTTCAGTTGGGAACTCTGCCATTTTTTGTTTGTTTTTCGAAGAAAAAATGCGACTGTTTCTCAGTCTCTTATTAAATTATGGATATTGCTATTATCTTGCCTTTTCGCGAATTTAATTGGATCAAAAACGCTTTCAGCGTAAATTCAAGACAATTTTTTTTCATGTTTTGTGCTTTGTTAATCAAATTTGCATGTTGGCCTTTTAAATTTGTTTAAATTAATTTAACGTTCCCTTAAAGTGGTTGATTAAGCATTAAGCATCTTGCAAGAAATGTTTTTTACAAAGATGAAATGTATACTATTTATAATATTGTACGCGTAAAATATGTATAATACGGTAATGTATCAGAACTTTATTACAATATCAGAACTTTACACAATTTTTTATTTATTTTTTTAACTGTGTACTCACCCTATCAGGAGCAGGATCAGGGTTATTCCTTGTTGAGTCTGCGATGAAGTTCCCAGATGAAGTCCCCATATCTTTATAGTTGACCAGATGTGCACCAATGTGCTGTACTCTTTATTAATCACTAGTTCACTTTTTCCCTTTTTTTTTGTAATTTTATCAAAGTCACTTTTTTGGTTTTTTAACACTTACTGATTTTAGCCAGTCAAAATTTTGGCGTTCCAACACTTGAAAATAGCGGTTTAGTTTCCGCTGTCACCAGATGAAGCGCCCATACTCCGTTGCGCATCCATGTTTCACTCCCGTGTTGAAGTGCCCAACGTAGAGCAACAACTCGCGTGGTCTTTCTTTTTCCGTAAAACGAAAGACAGTGTAATCCCACCGCTGTCACCAGATGAAGCGCCCATACTCCGTTGCGCATCCATGTTTCACTCCCGTGTTGAAGTGCCCAACGTAGAGCAACAACTCGCGTGGTCTTTCTTTTTCCGTAAAACGAAAGACAGTGTAATTCCATTTCTACTGTATGGAAAAAGCTCTTTGATGAATCAGTTATCCTGAGGTTGGAACTGTGCTCGTCCGCACCTAGCAAACCTCGGATAATAAACTCATCAGAACAACTGCCCCGATTCTTTATTCTTCGAAACCTTTTATACATGAATTTGTTACTTAAACTCTACACAATAGTTTTTCTCCAGTATGTACATATAAAGCGAGACAGATAGTTTGTCTCTTGGAAAGTCGGTGTCTGTTTTTTTTTTTAACAAGAATTAATACTCCTCGCGGTAGGAACGGCTATGTAGGATGCTTACTCATCAATGTTTACTTTGACCTTTCGCGAAGCACCTAGTTAAGCCAGCGCGCATCGCTGACGACGCGGTAGCAACTGTTTATAAACAACTGACCCTGGAAATGTGTGACATTGTCACTGCTGCTGTTAAGTTGTGTATTTTCTCGTACCGTATGGGGGTCTATTACTGGTTAATTTCTTATTCAGATTGATATTGGAATTTGAGGCTTTTGCACATGTTCCGTTCTGTTTTTCTGACTTGTCTGGACGTAGGCGTCTTCCCAGATGCGTGGAAGCGGCAGAAGCTGGTGCTGCTTCCGAAGCCAGGAAAACACCCTGGGGACCCGTCAGCATACAGACCCATCTGTTTGCTGGACACCACTGGGAAACTGCTTGAGAGGGTCATCCTCAACAGGCTGTCGGCCTACACCGAAGGTGTAGACGGCCTGTCAAGCAGCCAGTACGGGTTCCGAAAGGGCAGATCCACGGTCGACGCCATCCGCGACGTCATCCAGACGGCAGAGGTGGTCCATCGGAAACGAAGGGGCATTCGCTACTACCCGGTGCTAACCTTAGACGTGAAGAACGCGTTCAACAGTGCATGCTGGGGGCGATAGCCCGCTCGCTACACCAGCTCCAAATTCCCGGAGGGCTGTATAAGATTCTGGAAAGCTACTTCCAGAATCGTGTGTTGACGTACGACACAGAAGATGGCGAAAAATGCGTTAGAGTCACCGCAGGTGTGCCACAAGGCTCCATCCTGGGCCCGGTGTTATGGAACGTCATGTACGATGGACTGTTGAGGATAAAATTCCCGGTAGGCATGAAAATTGTAGGTTTTGCCGACGATGTCACGCTGGTAGTCTGCGGGGAATCCCTCGAGGAGGTAGAACTGACAGCGGCCCACTGCATCAGGCTTGCGGAGGAATGGATGAGAACCAGGAAACTGGAGCTCGCCCATCACAAGACGGAAGTGGTCGTAGTCAACAATCGCATGTCAGTACAGCATGCGGCGTTGACAGTCGGCGGAAGCACAATTAGGTCTGTGCGCTCTCTAAAACTCTTGGGGGTTATGCTCAACGATAAGCTCAGCTTCGGCTGCCACGTCGAGTACGCCTGCAAGAGAGCGTCTATGGCTGTGGGGGCATTATCCCATATGATGTCAAACAGCTCGGCAGTGAATGCCAGTAAGCGCATGCTCCTCGCTGGGGTCGTAGTATCTATCCTCAGATACGGCGGCCCTGCGTGGGCTGCGGTACTGGATATTGACTGCCACAGGCAGAAATTAGAGAGTACACACAAGCTAATGTGCTTGAGGGTGGCCAGTGCATACCGCACTATCTCGAGAGAGGCCGTCTGTGTCATAGCAGGGATGATGCCAATCAGCCTTATCAAATTCTTTATTTCCATTTCGTCAAGCCAGTGTAGACTACATACAATGATTATTACAATGTTTACTTACATACTATGCATTAATTCTATTCTGTTATATCTTAGTTTTTATTTGCTGCTTAGACATAGTGATGTCAATAGTTCCGCAATGCAAATTGTATAGGCGCATCATTCGATTGATTGGGCTATTTTTTGCATAGTTTGTTCTGATATCGACAAGATGTGTAAAAGTTTAATTGTGCGAGAATTTCTACCGAATCTATGCGCATTGAAATAATGTCGTTGATGAAGAAAAGCATTGCAAATTGGCGGCGCTCCTTAAGTGTTTGTATATTGATGAGCATGCAGCGCGCTTCATAAGATGGTAATGGATATGCAGTCCAATTCAATTTACGTAAAGCATATAAAAAGAATTGTTTTTGCACAGATTCTATGCGTTCTTCGTGTATGGAAATGTATGGATTCCATACTAGGTGGCAGTATTCCAGAATTGGCCTTACATATGTGATATATAAAAGCTTAATAGTGTATGGGTCTTCGAAATTATGACTGAACCTTTTGATTAGCCTAGCATTCTGTTTGCTTTACTAATGATAGTATTATAATGTTCTATAAAAGTTAGTTTGGAGTCTAGGATTACACCTAGATCTCTTACAATTTTGCTTTTTTCTACTATTTGGTTGTCTAATGATGTTTCAATACGCAGTGTTTCAATTTTTCTGCTAAATGCTATTGCAGTACATTTTTTTACGTTCAGTTGAAGTAGACTTTTACTACACCAGGTGTGGAATATATTGATTTCATTCTGGAATTCTTCTGCATCGCTAGAATTACTTATTTCCATAAAGAGCTTCATGTCGTCTGCATATACAAGAAATTTTATTTTTTTAAGTATGTAGGAAATGTCGTTTATGTACAAAATAAAAAAGTGGGCCTAAATGAGAACCCTGGGCTACCCCAGAGGTGACTGAAATTGGTTCTGAAAGTTTATTTTGAAAGCGGACTATTTGTTTACGATGTGTTAGGTATGATTGAAGCCAATTCAAAAGTCCAGGCTCCATTCCTATTTTCTGTAATTTGAGGATTAATAATGATATGTCGATGCGGTCAAATGCTTTACTGAAGTCGGTGTATAGCGCTTCAACGTGCTTGCCACTGTCCAACGCTTTAATATTGAAAGATACATATTCTAGAAGATTAGAGGTAGTTGAGCGACCTTTAAAAAAGCCGTGCTGTTTACTTGTAATTAGATTTTTCACCTGCTGAAAAATATTGCCGTTTACGAATGATTCAAAAAGTTTTGGAATGCAAGAAATAATAGCAATTCCACGATAATTTCAAATGTCTGATTTTGCACCTGATTTGAAAATAGGTACCAAATAAGATGATTCTCACGCTCAGTAAGTAAGGGGGGATGCAACAACCCCAAATTCTAACATCAATCCTCATAGTGAATTATTCGTAATGGTTCTATACAATGTTAACATTAAATATCAATTTCAACAAGAATGGTATAACTCAACTAAACGCATAATTAACGTAAGTCAGTTAGGCAAATTAGGTTTTTTTTTTCCCGCGCAATATTTTGTGATCAATCTTTTCTAGATTAATCTCAAGCTGGTTAAGTAAGAGGGGATGCAAAGGCCTCAAAATCCAATATCAATCTGAGTAAGGAATTAACCAGTAATAGACCCCCATACGGTAGTAGAAAATACACAACTTAACAGCAGCAGTGACAATGTTGCACATTTCCAGGGTCAGTTGTTTATAAACAGTTGCTACCGCGTCATCAGCGATGCGCGCTGGCTTAACTAGGTGCTTCGAGAAAGGTCAAAGTAAACATTGGTGAGTAAGCATCCTACATAGCCGTTCCTACCGCGAGGAGCATTAATTCTTGTTAAAAAGAAACAGACACCGACTTTCCAAGAGAAAAACTATCTGTCTCGCTTTATATGTACATACTGGAGAAAAACTATTGTGTAGAGTTTAAGTAACAAATTCATGTATAAAAGGTTTCGAATAATAAAGAATCGGGGCAGTTGTTCTGATGAGTTTATTATCCGAGGTTTGCTAGGTGCGGACGAGCACAGTTCCAACCTCAGGATAACTGATTCATCAAAGAGCTTTTTCCATACAGTAGAAATGGAATTACACTGTCTTTCATTTTACGGAGAAAGAAAGACCACGCGAGTTGTTGCTCTACGTTGGGCACTTCAACACGGGAGTGAAACATGGATGCGAAACGGAGTATGGGCGCTTCAGGGAGATGCCTACAAAGTGGTCATGGCAAAGACCCACGGCGTGACGGCACCCCCGGAGAGATCACCAGCGGCACTGGCTCCGATCGTTGGGTTCCTGTTCCCGCGTAGGGACGTAGACTCCTGGCCGCAGATCCCAGGCGCGGATCAGGGAGAAGTGTCTAGAGTGACGAACAGTGAACTTGGCGGTATTCCAGGTCGCTGGTGGTGGGCAAGGCCCCGGGCCCAGACATGTTCCGTTCTGTTTTTCAGACTTGTTTGGACGCAGGCGTCTTCCCAGATGCGTGGAAGCGGCAGAAGCTGGTGCTGCTTCCGAAGCCAGGAAAACCCCCTGGGGACCCGTCAGCATACAGACCCATCTGTTTGCTGGACACCACTGGGAAACTGCTTGAGAGGGTCATCCTCAACAGGCTGTCGGCCTACACCGAAGGTGTAGACGGCCTGTCAAGCAGCCAGTACGGGTTCCGAAAGGGCAGATCCACGGTCGACGCCATCCGCGACGTCATCCAGACGGCAGAGGTGGTCCATCGGAAACGAAGGGGCATTCGCTACTACCCGGTGCTAACCTTAGACGTGAAGAACGCGTTCAACAGCGCATGCTGGGGGCGATAGCCCGCTCGCTACACCAGCTCCAAATTCCCGGAGGGCTGTATAAGATTCTGGAAAGCTACTTCCAGAATCGTGTGTTGACGTACGACACAGAAGATGGCGAAAAATGCGTTAGAGTCACCGCAGGTGTGCCACAAGGCTCCATCCTGGGCCCGGTGTTATGGAACGTCATGTACGATGGACTGTTGAGGATAAAATTCCCGGTAGGCATGAAAATTGTAGGTTTTGCCGACGATGTCACGCTGGTAGTCTGCGGGGAATCCCTCGAGGAGGTAGAACTGACAGCGGCCCACTGCATCAGGCTTGCGGAGGAATGGATGAGAACCAGGAAACTGGAGCTCGCCCATCACAAGACGGAAGTGGTCGTAGTCAACAATCGCATGTCAGTACAGCATGCGGCGTTGACAGTCGGCGGAAGCACAATTAGGTCTGTGCGCTCTCTAAAACTCTTGGGGTTATGCTCAACGATAAGCTCAGCTTCGGCTGCCACGTCGAGTACGCCTGCAAGAGAGCGTCTATGGCTGTGGGGGCATTATCCCATATGATGTCAAACAGCTCGGCAGTGAATGCCAGTAAGCGCAGGCTCCTCGCTGGGGTCGTAGTATCTATCCTCAGATACGGCGGCCCTGCGTGGGCTGCGGTACTGGATATTGACTGCCACAGGCAGAAATTAGAGAGTACACACAAGCTAATGTGCTTGAGGGTGGCCAGTGCATACCGCACTATCTCGAGAGAGGCCGTCTGTGTCATAGCAGGGATGATGCCAATCAGCCTTATCAAATTCTTTATTTCCATTTCGTCAAGCCAGTGTAGACTACATACAATGATTATTACAATGTTTACTTACATACTATGCATTAATTCTATTCTGTTATATCTTAGTTTTTATTTGCTGCTTAGACATAGTGATGTCAATAGTTCCGCAATGCAAATTGTATAGGCGCATCATTCGATTGATTGGGCTATTTTTTGCAAAGTTTGTTCTGATATCGACAAGGTGTGTAAAAGTTTAATTGTGCGAGAATTTCTACCGAATCTATGCGCATTGAAATAATGTCGTTGATGAAGAAAAGCATTGCAAATTGGCGGCGCTCCTTAAGTGTTTGTATATTGATGAGCATGCAGCGCGCTTCATAAGATGGTAATGGATATGCAGTCCAATTCAATTTACGTAAAGCATATAAAAAGAATTGTTTTTGGACAGATTCTATGCGTTCTTCGTGTATGGAAATGTATGGATTCCATACTAGGTGGCAGTATTCCAGAATTGGCCTTACATATGTGATATATAAAAGCTTAATAGTGTATGGGTCTTCGAAATTATGACTGAACCTTTTGATTAGCCTAGCATTCTGTTTGCTTTACTAATGATAGTATTATAATGTTCTATAAAAGTTAGTTTGGAGTCTAGGATTACACCTAGATCTCTTACAATTTTGCTTTTTTCTACTATTTGGTTGCCTAATGATGTTTCAATACGCGGTGTTTCAATTTTTCTGCTAAATGCTATTGCAGTACATTTTTTTACGTTCAGTTGAAGTAGACTTTTACTACACCAGGTGTGGAATATATTGATTTCATTCTGGAATTCTTCTGCATCGCTAGAATTACTTATTTCCATAAAGAGCTTCATGTCGTCTGCATATACAAGCAATTTTATTTTTTTAAGTATGTAGGAAATGTCGTTTATGTACAAAATAAAAAGAAGTGGGCCTAAATGAGAACCCTGGGGTACCCCAGAGGTGACTGAAATTGGTTCTGAAAGTTTATTTTGAAAGCGGACTATTTGTTTACGATGTGTTAGGTATGATTGAAGCCAATTCAAAAGTCCAGGCTCCATTCCTATTTTCTGTAATTTGAGGATTAATAATGATATGTCGATGCGGTCAAATGCTTTACTGAAGTCGGTGTATAGCGCTTCAACGTGCTTGCCACTGTCCAACGCTTTAATATTGAAAGATACATATTCTAGAAGATTAGAGGTAGTTGAGCGACCTTTAAAAAAGCCGTGCTGTTTACTTGTAATTAGATTTTTCACCTGCTGAAAAATATTGCCGTTTACGAATGATTCAAAAAGTTTTGGAATGCAAGAAATAATAGCAATTCCACGATAATTTCAAATGTCTGATTTTGCACCTGATTTGAAAATAGGTACCAAATAAGATGATTTCCAAATTTCAGGGAATTTTTCATTTTTCAGAGACATGCTGAAAAGACGCTCTAGAGGAAATGCGAGTTCTTAAGAAAGGTTTTTCAAAAATATGGGTGCGATGCCGTCAGGTCCAGACCCTTTCGACGTGTTTAAGTTTTTTAGTTCATTTAGGACTTCATGTATAGCAAGTTGGTTGACAGAGATGTTTTTAGAAATTTCAGGAATGAATGAAAAGAAATCGCGGTCACGATCTTCTTCGGAAAATGTGGTGTATACTTCTTGGAAGAAATTTGCAAAGAGATTGCACATTTCAGAAGAATTCTCACCTACATTTGCATCCAAATTCATTCGCGAAGGAAAATTGCTGCTTTTTAATTTCGTGTTTACATAATTAAAAAAGTTCTTAGGACATGATTTGACTTCATTTTCGACTTTGCGGTTATAGTCCTCATATGCAGAGTTGATGGCTGTATTTAATTGGTTGCATAAGTTGTGATAGTTTCGCAAATTGGTTTCAGTTTTTTCTGTTTTGTATAGTTTATGAGCTTTCTGTTTTTTATTCGTTAAATTTTTCAGTTGTGGATTGAACCATGCGGGTAGTTTATTGTTTTGTGTTCGTCTTCTTTTTTTTAATGGTACAGTTTCTAAAATTAGGCTTTGAAGAATTGAGTGAAATTTTTCTACTTCAGTATCGACATTTCCTTCAATACTTATTAAATTTTGCCAATTTATTGTACATAGTCTACGTTTGGCTTCTTCGTAATTTGCTTTATGGTATTCCGGCACTTCCTCGTATTCCCAGTCGCTGGAGGAGGAAGAATTTTTTACGAAGATTGAGTATTCAATTGCTGTGTGAAACACTTTATTTTTCCATAAAGGTGCTAATGATGTATTCACACAGAAGTCTTCAGTACAATTTGTAAATAAATGGTCTAAATATGAGTTTTGTTGATTTTTTACATGGTTTATTTGATTAAGACCAAAATAAGATATTTTGTCGAATAATAATTGTAATGTTTCGTCTTCACCTACGACGGGGAGTAAAAATGATTCATTTTCAATGTCTGTAATAAAGTCTGCGTTTTGTTGATTGAAGTCGCCATAAATATGCAGTTTTACTTCTGGTTCCATATTTGACATTATAGTTTCAACAATTTGAAAAAATAGTTCAAAAGACTGCTTGTGGGCATGTTTAGGTGGAAAATACACAGAAGAAAAAATGTTTATTTCACCGGCAATAAGTGCTTTAACCCAGACATTTTCGAATTCCTTGTGCTTATTTGTTATGATTTCTTCAGAAGTAAAGTCAGCATTGATGGCAATGAGCACTCCACCACCAGACTTTTTATTACAGAGTTGAAAATTCCTGTCGTGCCGGAATACATTAAAATTGTTTCCAAAAATTTATTCGCTTCTGACACTTTCGTCCCAGCTTGTTTCAGTTCCAAGAATTATTTGAAAAGAAGAAGATAGAATGTTCTGGTGGATTTCTTTCATTTTAGCTGGGCTTTTCATGCGATTGAAATTTTGGCAATACACCAACATTTCAGTCGCATTCTGTTGAGGAAGTGAAGAGATTTTTAGAGGGTCAGTATTACTTACATTAGTAGGGTCTACCTCATGTAGAGTGCCGTCATTCGATAATAATAATTCCCTGGCATGGGAATAGTTGTCGTTACTTCCTTTAGTAGAGTGCGTCAGTGCCGTTGAAAATTTGGAGGACTGTAAAATTTGCGAGCGGCCTCCCTAGTTTGCTGCAGTCGTTGTGTGCGTTCACTAAGTAGAAACGCGCGGTGTGAATTCAGGTCTGCCAAAGCGTCGGTGCGTGGAATTCCGAGTTCTTCGTGAACGTCCAGGAAAATTTCGCGTAAAAGGGCTGTTTCCGTTGGTAGTCATTCTGCTGCCAGCATTAAAGTTGCACTAGTTTTAGTGATTCCGCGAATGCATACTGAAGGTGGCTGGTTGTGCAAGTATGAAAGATAAGTCCGCACAATGTCCATAATTTTGAGGTCCCGCAGCCGTGCCTTCAAAAAGCGTCGGTCGCCAATTGCAGACTGTTCCGTGAGTCTGACAATAGGTTGGTCTTTCGGCGCGATAAGGGTGAATAGTTTCCCCTTTTTCGAAGTTAATGAATTTTAGTCCATTGTCTGTGCTTGGTGGACGAGAAAATTGTATACGTGCAGCAGCCAAAAGCTCTTTGTCCAGAGGTTCTGCCGTATGTGTATGTGTGGAGTTAATAAGTGTCGTCGTTTTTTTTCCATTGCTATGATTGTTGTTGTTGTTGTTGTTGTTGTTGTTGTTGTTGTTGTTGTTGTTGTTGTTGTTGTTGTTGTTGTTGTTGTTGGTGGTGTTATTATTGCTGTTGTTGTTATTGTTGTAGTTGTCTGTTTTGTTCTTGTTGTTGTACTCATATGAATTTTCCTGGTGATGTTCCTTTCGTTGCTTTCGCCTACGTCTGGCTTTTTCCTTTTCTTTTTCCTGAAGGCGACGGGAACGCTGTTTGGTGTCAAATGCAGTCCAGTCGCGTTTCCATATTTTTTTATTTCCTAGCATTCGCCAGCTGGGGGCTGGTTCGTCACCGACGTTCTGCAGTTCAATTTCTATGTTGTTACATGCAATTGGATTGCAAGTATGTACTGCTTCAGAAAAGGTTTTTGCCATTTCTTCCATATGTGCTTTTACATCGGAAGCTAGAATAGCATTTGAGTCCGCTAAGTCGTTCTTAATTTCCATAATTAATTGTGGAATTAGGTCAATTGAGTGCACTGTTGCTGTTGTTGTTGATGTGATGGCTTCTACTGCTGCTGTTGCTGTCGAGTTGACCACCTTTTCTACAGCGATACAGGCGTCTGCT
The DNA here is from genome assembly GCF_037179485.1 of Ochlerotatus camptorhynchus. NCBI lineage: Eukaryota > Metazoa > Arthropoda > Insecta > Diptera > Culicidae > Ochlerotatus > Ochlerotatus camptorhynchus. The sequence continues at coordinate 3,376,519 of NW_027040529.1, read as the reverse complement.
GGAGGTGTGTCCAAAAGTGCTGACAGTTTACTTTTTATTTCAGTGGAATTAGTCTTGCTGCTGCTGGCGAGGTTGGAAATGGTTTGTTTTACGTCGACAAGCATTTTCTAAATGTGGTCGAGCGTTTCGTCATGAGTCGCGCTTAGGCTTTTGAAATTCATGAGGAGTTTGTGGTTTGCTGCCAATGTATGTCCGATGTTTTCCGTGATATTTTAGAATGACTTGGACAGTTCCTTCATGTTAAGTTCAGCGGTGAACTTTTCCTGACAGTCTTGGCAAAGAGGCAGCATGAAGGTCCGCAAAATTTCTTCATGATTCCGCTGTGCGCCTACGCAAGCTGCGTGGAAAGTCCGATTGCAGGCACCATGGCAGCGCCATAGGAAACGATTGTCATTTTGCACGCAATTCACGATACCGCACTTCATTGCACTCGCGTCGGGTGATAAAAAAAAGTAAAAATTTGCTACTTGAAAATGCCAACGCGGGGCTCGCGCACGGGTCAGTTATTAAAAGGTATGAAAAATAAAATAAAGTTTGAATGGTAAAATATATACAAGAACGCTGTGAACGCGCGTCCGAACTCAAAGGTGGTTCTCTGCTCTGTATCATTAAGGAGGATGTGGTGTGCTATGACGTGAGGACCGTTCGAGGGGTGCGCAACAACGCGCGAGTTGTGTCGACCGCGAGATGGCAATCGGAGTGAAAAAACTCCACAAAGGGGAGGTGGACTTACTTACCGCTTGATACCTTCCGTATCAAGCTGGGTTAACAGGCGCCATGGGGAAGTAAACTTCCACCTGACACAGTTCCTGTCTGGCCATGGCTGCTTTAGGAGCTACATGCATAGGTTCGGACATGCAAGTACTCCCATCTGCCCCACATGTGCTGGTGTCGAGGAGACCGCCGAACACGTCGTGTTTGCCTGTCCACGTTTCGAGCCAGTATCGAGCGCTATGCTAGCGATATGCGGAGCGGATACCAGTCCGGGTAACATCGCTTCTAGGATGTGTGGTACCCCCGAGAACTGGAGCGCGGTGGTGAATCACGCGCGCTTGCGTCTGGCGATCTCTTTATTGAGGGCTGCCTTAGCCGCTCGAAGACCGACACGGTGTTCCTCCCGAGATTCAGTCGTACGAGCTCGTTGCATCCTCCTTCTCGCCTGGAGGCAAGACGCCCTAAGGATAGCAATCGACTCGCTCCACCAGTACATCGGTCTATGGCCATGCCTGGGATAGGCTGTCCTAGGCATGGTTGTATCGCACGCTCTTGTCAGTGCTGCTACCAGTTCTTCCCCCGTCAGATCCCGGGTTATTCGCTCCCGCCTCAGTGCTTCGCCGAAGACCTCTTCCTCGAAGAACGACATGGTTCTATGCCCCCGAAACCCCCGAAACCCCCGAAACCCCCGGACAAAACTGCCCCCAAGAGCAGTGCTGCCCAGAACAGGAACAAGGGTGAAGCTCTCATCTTCAAGACAGAAGCGTCGAAATACGCGGAAGTCTTGAAGAAAATGAGAACGGACGAGCGCCTTGTGGAGATGGGCAGCAACTTGAGGAGCATCAGGCGCACTCGTACAGGCGAGATGCTCCTGGTGCTCAAGCGTGGTGCTAAAGACCAGGGACCAACCTACCAGAAACTGGCAAAGGAGGTCGTTGGTGCTGGGGTGCAAGTGAAGTCGCTAGGCTCGACTATCACCATCCAGGTCAAGGACCTGGACGAAGTGACGGAGGCGACCGAGATAGCCACGGCGCTCCGGGAACAGTGTCAAGTCGAGGTACCGCAAACAGCGATTACCTTGAGGAAGGTACTGTTTTGCACCCAAGTGGCTACCGTCAGGCTCTCCGCAGCTGAGGCCAGAAAGGTGGTAGCCGCAGGGAGGGTGCGAGTGGGCTGGTCGGTCTACCCCGTTAGTATTAGCGGATGTCGCAATCATCTCCGATCCGTACCGCGTCCCAACCGGCAACGGGAATTGGGTCACGGACGCGTCGGGGATGGTGGCGATATGCACGATGGAGAGCTTCCCCATTCAGGAGGTAGTCGTGTCCAACTCGAGCGAGGGATTCGTGATCGCCAGGGTTAATGGAGTATATTTAAGTAGCTGCTATGCTCCGCCCAGGTGGTCTATCGAGCAATCCTCGCAGATGGTGGACAGACTCACTGCGGTACTTGTCGGCCTAAGACCGGTGGTCATTGCGGGCGACTTTAACGCATGGGCGGTAGAGTGGGGTAGCCACCACACCAACCAGAGAGGATGCATCCTACTGGAGGCAATGGCCAAGCTGGACGTTGTACTATCCAACACCGGCTCGGTCAGTACCTACAGAAGGAATGGTGCAGAATCCGTCATCGACGTGACATACTGCAGCCCGAGTTTGGAGAGCAACCTACACTGGAGGGTCGATGAGGGTTACACTCATAGTGACCATCAGGCGATTCGGTACAGTGTGGGGCCAGGTGAGAGGATAGTGGCAGGAGGAAATTCTTCCTGCGCTCGAGGCTGGCGGACGTCGTTCTTCGAGGAAGAGGTCTTCGGCGAAGCACTGAGGCGGGAGCGAATAACCCCGGATCTGAGGGGGGAAGAACTGGTAGCAGCACTGACAAGAGCGTGCGATACAAACATGTCTAGGACAGCCTATCCCAGGCATGACCATAGACCGGTGTACTGGTGGAGCGAGTCGATTGCTATCCTCAGGGCGTCTTGCCTCCAGGCGAGAAGGAGGATGCAACGAGCTCGTACGACTGAATCTCGCTATGCTATGCTATGCTATGCTATGCTATGCTATGCTATGCTATGCTATACTACTTTTTTATACAGGGGAATCTGCTCACAGACACCTGAGAAGGAACTCAGGGTGTGGGGATGGGAGAATTTCACTCCCGACCCACTAAACCTTACCCTGCGAGCTTGGCCCTTGACCTCCCCGGAACCGCCCGAAGGCATTACTTCGTGGGAAGGGCCGCTGTAGCGCTATGGCGCCTCTCTAGCAATACTCTAACGATCTAGACGGGCAGTAGGTAACTGCTGCTCGGCTCGCCACTGTCGTTGTAATACCGAAACTATGTGGGTGACCGCAGTCACCACCGCGCTCCAGTTCTCGGTGGTACCACACATCCTATGAACGATGTTATCCGGACTGGTATCCGCTCCGCATATCGCTAGCATAGCGCTCGATACTGGCTCGAAACGTGGACAGGCAAACATGACGTGTTTGGCGGTCTCCTCGACACCAGCACATGTGGGGCAGATGGGAGTACTTGCATGTTCAAACCTATGCAGGTAGCTCCTAGAGCAGTCATGGCCTGACAGGAACTGTGTCAGGTAGCAGTTTTCTTCCCCATGGCGCCTGTTGACCCAGCTTGATACGAAAGGTATCAAGCGGTAAGTCCACCTCCCCTTTGTGGAGTTTTCCCACTCCGATTGCCATCTCGCGGTCGACACAACTCGCGCGTTGTTGCGCACCCCTCGAACGATCCTCGCGCACCACATCCTCCTTAATGATAAGGCTGATTGGCATCATCCCTGCTATGACACAGACGGCCTCTCTCGAGATAGTGCGGTATGCACTGGCCACCCTCAAGCACATTAGCCTGTGTGTACTCTCTAATTTCTGCCTGTGGCAGTCAATATCCAGTACCGCAGCCCACCCAGGGCCGCCGTATCTGAGGATAGATACTACGACCCCAGCGAGGAGCCTGCGCTTACTGGCATTCACTGCCGAGCTGTTTGACATCATACGGGATAATGCCCCCACAGCCATAGACGCTCTCTTGCAGGCGTACTCGACGTGGCAGCCGAAGCTGAGCTAACCGTTGAGCATAACCCCCAAGAGTTTTAGAGAGCGCACAGACCTAATTGTGCTTCCGCCGACTGTCAACGTCGCATGCTGTACTGACATGCGATTGTTGACTACGACCACTTCCGTCTTGTGATGGGCGAGCTCCAGTTTCCTGGTTCTCATCCATTCGTCCGCAAGCCTGATGCAGTGGGCCGCTGTCAGCTCTACCTCCTCGAGGGATTCCCCGCAGACTACCAGCGTGACATCGTCGGCAAAACCTACAATTTTCATGCCTACCGGGAATTTTATCCTCAACAGTCCATCGTACATGACGTTCCATAACACCGGGCCCAGGATGGAGCCTTGTGGCACACCTGCGGTGACTCTAACGCATTTTTCGCCATCTTCTGTGTCGTACGTCAACACACGATTCTGGAAGTAGCTTTCCAGAATCTTATACAGCCCTCCGGGAATTTGGAGCTGGTGTAGCGAGCGAGCTATCGCCCCCCAGCATGCGCTGTTGAACGCGTTCTTCACGTCTAAGGTTAGCACCGGACAGTAGCGAATGCCCCTTCGTTTCCGATGGACCACCTCTGCTGTCTGACGTCGCGAAAATGTTGTTGTTGTTGTTGTTGTTGTTGTTGTTGTTGTTGTTGTTGTTGTTGTTGTTGTTGTTGTTGTTGTTGTTGTTGTTGTTGTTGTTGTTGTTGTTGTTGTTGTTGTTGTTGTTGTTGTTGTTGTTGTTGTTGTTGTTGTTGTTGTTGTTGTTGTTGTTGTTGTTGTTGTTGTTGTTGTTGTTGTTGTTGTTGTTGTTGTTGTTGTTGTTGTTGTTGTTGTTGTTGTTGTTGTTGTTGTTGTTGTTGTTGTTGTTGTTGTTGTTGTTGTTGTTGTTGTTGTTGTTGTTGTTGTTGTTGTTGTTGTTGTTGTTGTTGTTGTTGTTGTTGTTGTTGTTGTTGTTGTTGTTGTTGTTGTTGTTGTTGTTGTTGTTGTTGTTGTTGTTGTTGTTGTTGTTGTTGTTGTTGTTGTTGTTGTTGTTGTTGTTGTTGTTGTTGTTGTTGTTGTTGTTGTTGTTGTTGTTGTTGTTGTTGTTGTTGTTGTTGTTGTTGTTGTTGTTGTTGTTGTTGTTGTTGTTGTTGTTGTTGTTGTTGTTGTTGTTGTTGTTGTTGTTGTTGTTGTTGTTGTTGTTGTTGTTGTTGTTGTTGTTGTTGTTGTTGTTGTTGTTGTTGTTGTTGTTGTTGTTGTTGTTGTTGTTGTTGTTGTTGTTGTTGTTGTTGTTGTTGTTGTTGTTGTTGTTGTTGTTGTTGTTGTTGTTGTTGTTGTTGTTGTTGTTGTTGTTGTTGTTGTTGTTGTTGTTGTTGTTGTTGTTGTTGTTGATGTTGTTGTTGTTGCTGTTGTTGTTGTTGTTGTTGTTGTTGTTGTTGTTGTTGTTGTTGTTGTTGTTGTTGTTGTTGTTATTGTTGTTGTTGTTGTTGTTGTTGTTGTTGTACTCATATGAATTTTCCTGGTGATGTTCCTTTCGTTGCTTTCGCCTACGTCTGGCTTTTTCCTTTTCTTTTTCCTGAAGGCGACGGGAACGCTGTTTGGTGTCAAATGCAGTCCAGTCGCGTTTCCATATTTTTTTATTTCCTAGCATTCGCCAGCTGGGGGCTGGTTCGTCACCGACGTTCTGCAGTTCAATTTCTATGTTGTTACATGCAATTGGATTGCAAGTATGTACTGCTTCAGAAAAGGTTTTTGCCATTTCTTCCATATGTGCTTTTACATCGGAAGCTAGAATAGCATTTGAGTCCGCTAAGTCGTTCTTAATTTTCATAATTAATTGTGGAATTAGGTCAATTGAGTGCACTGTTGCTGTTGTTGTTGATGTGATGGCTTCTACTGCTGCTGTTGCTGTCGAGTTGACCGCCTTTTCTACAGCGATACAGGCTGAAGCGCCCATACTCCGTTGCGCATCCATGTTTCACTCCCGTGTTGAAGTGCCCAACGTAGAGCAACAACTCGCGTGGTCTTTCTTTCTCCGTAAAATGAAAGACAGTGCAATTTCATTTCTACTGTATGGAAAAAGCTCTTTGATGAATCAGTTATCCTGAGGTTGGAACTGTGTTCGTCCGCACCTAGCAAACCTCGGATAATAAACTCATCAGAACAACTGCCCCGTTTCTTTATTATTCGAAACCTTTTATACATGAATTTGTTACTTAAACTCTACACAATAGTTTTTCTCCAGTATGTACATATAAAGCGAGACAGATAGTTTTTCTCTTGGAAAGTCGGTGTCTGTTTTTTTAACAAGAATTAATGCTCCTCGCGGTAGGAACGGCTATGTATGATGCTTACTCACCAATGTTTACTTTGACCTTTCTCGAAGCACCTAGTTAAGCCAGCGCGCATCGCTGACGACGCGGTAGCAACTGTTTATAAACAACTGACCCTGGAAATGTGCGACATTGTCACTGCTGCTGTTATGTTGTGTATTTTCTACTACCGTATGGGGGTCTATTACTGGTTAATTTCTTACTCAGATTGATATTGGATTTTGAGGTCTTTGCATCCCCTCTTACTTAACCAGCTTGAGAATAATATTGAAGAGATTCTTCTCAAGGATATGCGCTGGTAACTATTTTATATTTGCTAAATTTTTTTTTACTAGATCTTCTTATTATGGTTCTTACTCCTACTGTGCCTTTCTTAAGTCACCTGAACCCGCCTGCTAATAGAACTTTCCATATGGCTGACATTTTCTCTCTCTTAATTCTTAGTACATAGTGTTCATTCATTAATTCATTAGTCTCTCTCATGAGTCATATCCCCTGTTCAAACGTAGCGATATACTCTGGCGTCTTCATTTGTTTATATTGGTTTTTTAATTTTGCTACTCTGCACGGCCCTGTTATTTGTTCCCGTTTAACTTCCTTGTTTGGAGGGTCACTATGAACGCTACGCTGCGCTTCAATGTTTATTCGTTTTCATAACCGAATGAAAACATTCTCACCTGTTTGGCGTGTGGTGGTTATTCATTTGCTAATCTTTTCTATGCTTACGTTTACGCTGAGTCAGTGAATCTTGGGTTCACGGAAAATGGGGCGTTGCATCCCCCTATACTTATTGAGCTTGAGATTAATTTAGAAAAGATTGATTACGTTAATTATGCGTTTAGTTGAGTTATACCATTCTTGTTGCAATTGATATTTAATGTTAACATTGTATAGAACCATTACGAATAATCCACTATAAGGATTGATGTAAGAATTTGGGGTTGTTGCATCCCCCCTTACTTTCTGAGCTTGAGAATCATTTTTCAAAAATTATTATCAATAAGCTTGAGTTGGTAATCTTCGATTTGAAAATTTCGTGCTTTCTTGTTGCCATATTTCTCCTAACCTTAGGGTGATCCTCAATTGTATCTTTCGTAAAAGCTCCTTCGTTTCTGCTCGTTCATCCATGCGATTGATAGCTGTTCCTGACTCGTCATTTGGTTAATATCAAATATCAGGTGTGGGCAGAGCTGGTAAATATCACGGCCGTCATGTGACAATGAGAAAACAGGTCCTCTCACTATCACGAGACGAAACTACCTATCATTGGATTTCTTGTCATTTTCCAATGATCAAACACTCATGAGAATAATTCTTATGCGGTTTTGACATCAATATTTCTAACTGATTTAGATGAATTTAAGCAAGCAACCGTATGTAATCGGTAGAGTGAATATATTATTAAGATTTCCTCGGTACTAGTAACATTAACAGCAATAAATAAGCTAGTAATTACGATGATCACAACACTATCACTTTCTGTCATGACAAAAATTTCGATGAGATTTTGAAGAAAATCTCTATCATCGTTTTCTCATTCGATGATAGTGACAGAAGTACCTCTGTAAATATCGCGTGAAATCTTTCATTGAAAATGACATTTGCCAGCCCTGGGTGTGGGTGTATCTGCCATTCCCCGCCATCTATGATTCGTTGTTTGCCGCATTCAGGTTACTCTTCATCGTCTTTCATATCTATGTCTTGTACTGATCGCATCTCGTCATTATGTATGTTTCTGTTGGAAACTTTTTTAGTGCTTATTAGAACTTCAACTTTCTCTATGGTGGAGTATGATTCCACATCTTCGATGATTTTCGTTATAAGATGTAAACTTGTTTTGGATTTTATCCACGACTGTTTTCTATCTGTGTTTATACATGCAGCTAGTCAATTTATTGTTTGTGCCATACCATGTGTTAGTTGTGTACTTGCTTGTGCTTCATTGCCATTTTTGAGTTTGATGTTTAATGATGTCATATCAAACGTTACGTTGTATGTTCTGTAGTTTTATGATGATGTTTGCGAAACCGTTGCTAAAGTAGCTTGTCTTTTTAGATGCTGTGTGATGAGCTTATGCCAAATATTGCTCATCTATACAGTATAATGTGTTGATCAATTCTGTTATCCTCGATAAACCACTCGATTCCATCTTTCTGTTCCTTATACTTTTCCGATGATCCTACCCAACACCGTCAATCTTCAATCTTCCGCATGATTTGTCTTTCGATTGTCATCTAGCCATTGTGAATGTGACTCTTCCTTCGCTGTTGACGGTCTCTTAGATTCGCCACCTGGTACATCCAAGGATATCCAAAATCGATTTTCCCTTTCTCACTGTATCACCAATAATTTTCTTTTCGATAATTTTTTTTTTTTTTTTTATCAATTTCACTCTAAAACATTCATTAAACTATAACTTTGGTATATTCAAATTATTTTCTACTCATTTTTTGAATCAACTATAATTATTATTTTTTTTATAACTTGGCTTACATACTTTGATATCATTGACATGATATGATTAATAATATTCTGCGTTAGTTGCTTGCTGCTCTTATTTTTTTCAAATTTAATTTTCATCTACACAATAAATACTCAGTATACTATCTATTTGCAGCAAACAAATTCACAATTAATTACTTTAACTGAACATTCTTATCTGATTGTCGATATTACACTTCTTGTTTTACTCTTAACTTTGTTCCTTTGTGTCATACTTCTTATTCTGATATCTTTCATCATGTTTTGCTAGTATTTTTTATTTTATTACCCTACTTTTTCTCTGATTTCGTTTAACTCTTTTACTTTGTAGTTGTAACTACAATTAAAGCATCTGAATGGCTTCGTCATGAAATTGCAGCAAGTACTCTCTTTCTCCTAATGAGGTTTAAAACGGCACGTATCTGTAGTTCGATTCATCTATGCTCGGTTCCAGGTTCCTCTGGCCATACGTTTAACTTTTTATATAGTCAGTTTTGAAAGTGACCAAATTGCTGCAAGTGCTCGTCTTCGCTAATTGAGTGGAAACGGTGGGTATCTGTAAGTAAACTTAAATTTCAGTTAGACTCATTAATAAATTCTCGTGCATTCTGGATTTCGAATGCCATTGTCCAATTGTTCATCTCCACATCTGTTACGGTCTGTAAAAAAATAAAACGGCCTTTAATAAATTGTCAATCATAACATCATTCACGACTCTGGGATAATTTACAGTATATTAATTCTGTGTTTTGACGGTATTTTCCGTTCAAAATTGTTTTGTATTCAATCTCGCTGTGAGATTCTAGTACACAATTAGTCCAAAGCGCTTAGGTACAATATTCTTGTCCACTTTGATCTTGTTTTTCACTGTTTTTTTTTTTTCATCATTGTCATAAGTATTATTTTTCAACGTGAAAATTTTTTTTTAATGAAATTATTGTATAAATCTGTAACTGTTTTTCAGTAATTTAACCCATATGGTGTGCTGTAATGTCAATCCTTAGCTCTTCGATCCATTCAAAACCGCACTGCAAAATATTTTGCTCTTTTTTGATGAATACATTTGTTTTATTAGCTGAATCATTCAATTACTGCATGCATTACATATAGGTCGAAATTTTTTGTATCTCTTTGAAATGTTTTCATCACTAATTATATTAGAAAATACTGTCTACTATTATTAACTATATATGATTTTACCTTTGTTTTCATTTTCTTGAAAATTTATCTGAAGCTTCGCTTTTATGTTTCCATCTCCATATATGCATGTTTTGAACATTTTGTTCAATTCCTTATTAATCCCAATTTAAATTTAATATATACTTTTTCTTTACAATTTTCAATTGTCTCTTATCATTCTGGTTATTCCATAAATTCATTTTCAAATAACAATACTTAATTTTATATCTACATACCCCGGGGTCATTATCATTAAGTCAATAATATCCATTCGATTTTTATTCTTATTATTTGTTTATATTGCTATTCAATTTAATCATCACCATATACATCATTCGTTCCGGGAACGTCTTCCCTTGTCTAACGCACTCTCTCACAAACATTCCATGTATCCCTCTTATACATTAGCTACAGTTTATCACTTCTTTTTTTTTTCACTTCGCTAATAGTTTTATTATTTGCTCGCAGTATTCTTTCCATTTTCATAGTCATCTCCTGGAGGAACATCCAAATTTTAATTGTTATTTTAATATGTGTGTCTCTCTATTCTTAATTATAATATAAATATTATGTACATAATAATCGATAAATAAATAATTATTTATCGGTACTGACGAATTTGTTCCGCGTACTTTTCATTGTTCATTGATTAATCATTGTATCGCTTTATACGATTGACGTGGATTTTTTCTAATTTCTTCCCATTCTGTATTACCACGGTTTGTTCACTAGGAATTTCCATTACTGTGTATGGGCCACGCCACATACTCTGTAGTTTTTGTCCTACCCCCATAGGGTTTGATTGCACTAAAACTAAATCTCCCCACATTGGTTGCCATTGATTTGAACTTTTGTCATATTGAACCTTCCGCTTTTCTTTTGATATTTTCAAGTTTTCTCTTGCGTTATAATGAATGTTGCTCAAAATACTCTTCATTTCACCAACGTAATCATGATAGTCCATTGTGGAATTACCTTTTTTATAAATGGATATGGGAATTTTTGCCTTTCGTCCATATAATAACTCAAATGGGGTGTAATTTGTTGAAGAGTTAATCGTTGTATTGTATTCAAAGTTGAAGTATGGTATCAATTGGTCCCATGTTCTTTGATTCCCTCCAATAAATTGTCGTAAATAGGTTTTCAACTCTCTGTTTGAACGTTCCACTAAATTAGCCTGTGGATGGTATGCACTTGTGTTGATTTTTTTAATTTTCAAATGTTTACATGACGGATTTCACGCCAACTCATCCAGTGGTTGGCAGCACCCTCTCAGAACCTTATGGAACTTTGTGGGTTTGGAGACTTAGCAATTTTAAGCAACTTTGCGTACTTAACAGTTAGTTACTAATGGACACACCTAATACATAAAAATAAATGAATGATTATTTTTCTAATTAAATTAATCACAAATACATGAATTGAAATCTTTTCATGAATAAAACATACTAAGTGATTTTTACTTAGTTTACCTGTTGATTTGGAACAATTTGAGGGTGGTTTTATAGAAGTTGGATAGAGTGTATGCATATATTATAATAAAATCCATCACAGGAAAGTGCAAACCATGCTGAGATGGCTGTTCCTCATTAGAACGTTTTGTTCTGAACTCTTATTGGACGATTTGCAGGTAACTTCTCTGTACCCTTTTCAAATGTTAGGCTAGATTTCGCCCAGATTATCGAAAAGTATACCCATAAAGTTTAATCGAATTTTAATAAGGTTGTGCGCGTATTACTATTCGACTTTGAGTGAAACACGCTAAAAAAAAATTAACATGAAAAAGTTGTTGTTCGAACAACTTTTTTTCCTTAAAAGCGCCCACTTTGCGATGTATGAAGAAAAGTTAGGTAATTATATTGCCTTTCATGAGAAAAAATATCAAGCAAATCTGAGGGGTACCATTTTTGGGAAAATGACTTTTAATTTTTAAATATATTTTTTTAGAGTGTATAAACCAATTTTTTAATTTATTTAAATTTTTTTATAAAATTTCAGATTATTTGCTAAAAGTTCGCCATACATCACTATTTTGTAGGGCTTGTCATTTTAAAGCTATATCGATTTGAAAAAAAAATCGACAAAAAACTTTGACCCTTATCAAATGTTAGGCGAGATAAATTTTGAAAAAAATAAGTACTCAAAGTTGAATAAGTTGCTTCATGTACTGCAACTAAGGAAGGAATGTGGCTATCCAACTTGTTGACAGAATTGGAAGTGGATAACTTACCAATTGTCATATATGAAGCCAACATCCCATGCATCAACTTTTCAAAGGAACCCCGAGAACACCAGCGGATGAAGCACATAGACATTAAGTTTGTTTTTATCAGGGATATTATTAAAAGAGGACATTTAAAGATAATTTACAAACCAAGCAATGATCAACCAGCAGATGCATTGACAAAGCCATTGTCAAAAATACAACACAACAAATTGTTCGAATCTTTAAACATAAAAATTGAAGGGAGCTGTTGAGTAAGGCACTTTTTATTACCAATACTTTTGAACCGAACTGTATAATATTAACGCAGCTTAACCGTTTCTATCATTGCTATGTGTAATATTGAAGACATCGCTAACGCAACTATGTACAGACGAATGACTAGTGAGGGAATGCTTTGTACAGATCAATTTTACTTCCAAATTACAATTCTTTGGTGGATAGCCAAAAGAGGAATAAATAGTTTGAGGTAGTTAACTTCTCGAATACTATTCAACAAAACTGATCCTAGAACTCCGTGAATTTCCCGAAAACACTCATACACGTTTTATCAGAATGAATTCAGAGTTGTGACCTGAATATTGACTGTGGGTGCAACGCCCCATTTTCCCCCGTAAACCCAAGATTCACTGACTCAGCGTAAACGTAAGCATAGAAAAGATTAGCACGCATTAGCACGCCATTTCTGACTGGTGACAGCGGAAACTAAACCGCTATTTTCAAGTGTTGGAACGCCAAAATTTCGAATGGCTAAAATCAGTAAGTGTTAAAAAAACCAAAAAGTGACTTTGATTAAATTACAAAAAAAAAGGAAAAAGTGAACTAGTGATTAATAAAGAGTACAGCACATTGGTGCACATCTGGTCAACTATAAAGATATGGGGACTTCATCTGGGAACTTCATCGCAGACTCAACAAGGAATAACCCTGATCCTGCTCCTGATAGGGTGAGTACACAGTTAAAAAAAAATGTGTTAAGTTCTATTCTAGATACACATAAATGGAGCGTCTCATATCATACAAGTGAACATTATAAATTGATTAAAGTTCTGATACGTTTCAAGCAATGTTTTAAATATTGTACATTTAATCTTTGTTAGCAATATTTCTTGCAAAATGCTGGATTGCGTGATATGAAATATAAGTTTCCACTCATCAATGTCTACATCATAAGTAAAATTCAGAATTTTTGCGGTGTAATTATTATCCTTTTTTTTCAACCACTTTAAGGGAACGTTAAATTAATTTCAACAAATTTAAAAGGCCAGCAGGCAAATTTAATTAACAAAGCACAAAACATGAAAAAAAATAATTTTGTCTTGAATTTACACTGAAAGCGTTTTTGATCCAAATAAATTCGCGAAAAGGCAAGATAATAGCAATATCCATAATTTAATAAGGGACTGAGAAACAGTCGCATTTTTTCTCGTTTGCTTCGAAAAACAAACAAAAAAATGGCAGAGTTCCCAACTGAAAGAGCTATTCAATGCATTCCAGAGTTCAGAGGCGCGGCCTCAGAATTACAATCGTTTTTATACCAGTGCGATTTCTTCGCTAAGAAATTGCCAGTAGAAGAATCGCATGAACCTTTAATTCAGGTAATTTTGATGAAATTGAAAGATCCGGCATCAGGGTATTTCAAACGCATTTATGCGGAAACATGGCCCGAAGTGAGAACCAATCTCGAAAGAGAATTTGGGACAAATGTTAAACTGGAAGAAATTTTTCAGAAAATCGAAACTTTGGAACAAGGACCAAACGAATCCTTTCAAGATTACAAAGATAGGGAATTAACATTAAAAGAACACGTGGATGAATATGAAGAAAATAATGCCAAAGGCAGAGAGTCATATGCACTACGGAATTTGAGGATACATTTTTTGGGAGGTTTGAAAAATAGGAACTTGAAAAATATGGCAAAATCACAGAAAAATAACACCTTCAATGAACTAGTCAAATGTTTACAGGAAGAGTGTATCTACGAAAAACAAATTGAGGATATCGAAAAAAGACTTCAGTGTATTCATATCGCTGAAAAACAAAATCACAAAGGAACCAAAATAATTGGGATAATTATGTTAATCAACCCAAATATTTTAACCGGTATCAACGAAAACATCAACAAAACAATTCGTTTGATAGAAAATTCAGACATCATAGAGATTTTCCGAATAACTTCGTAAGGTCTAGTCAAAGGCCGTTCAATGGAAATCAAAATGGTTACAGGGGCACGAGTTACGAATACCAAGAAAATAATAATTTTAGCAGAAATATGAATAACAATAATTCACCGAATAGGTCAGACAATTACAACAGGAATGATAACGGAAACTACAACATAAATTACCAAGGTGAATACAGCAATAGATACAATGACGAAAACCGCAGAGAGAATTTCAGTATCAGAGATAATTTTAACACAAGACAAAAACTAAAATTCCGGAATCATGGAAAGACACATGTTACAGATTCCCAATGTTTTCACGCTGGGATAAAATTTGACCCAATCATTACAACAAAGCATAAATATCCAATGTTCGGTGGAAATAAGGGGGATTTCTACTGGTATATGTCAACAGCAGAAAACCCGGAGTTCTTTTGCAGATACTATTTTAACACAAGTAAAACCGAAAATTTTATGCACAAAAGTATAGCATTGAAAGTGGGAGCAAAACTGATAAACCCACTTAGTGTGGCATATACTGAGATAGACGGAGAAGAAGAAGAATCATTTGGAGACATTTGGGTCAATTTAAAAATAGGCAGAAGTAACATACCAATAAAATTTAACTTAGTTAATAATTTAGCTGTACCAGCCACAATAGGCACAGCATTCGCAAGAGATCATATCGAAAGTATAGGTGGGAGCTTCAGATTTGCAATCTTCAAAAGCTTCTCTCATCCTATAAATAAAGAATATATTGATTATATACATAGAGAAAGTAGTGTAAAAGATATTAAACGATATGTGGAAATTGAACCATACGTTTTTAAAAAGGACATGGTAGGAATTACAGCGGATGAAAATATAATTGAGAGAAATAAGGAGCTCTCAAGTAAAAATAGCCATGAAATAGAATTTAATTTTCATGCAATAATGGGGAAACAAAATAAAAACAAGCAATATAATAACAGCGAATCAACCCTTTATAATATAATATCAAATAAAATAGCACTTAAAAAATCTATTCTAGAGATAACTTATTTTTTGTCGAGATACCTACATCTAATAACCCCGCATATAAGCTGAGATGTTTACTCGATACAGGTTCATCAGTAAATCTGCTCAGATATGAAGCAGTCAAATCGCTAAGAATAGACCAAGTAAATACAAATGATACTATAACAATAGCAGGAATTGGAGGAAATACAAAAACAATGGGATCAGTTAATATAGGTTTAATCATAGGAAACATAGTTTTCCCAGCAAAATTTCATTTAATGACACATTTATTAGTACCATGTATACTCGGAGGAGAGTTCCTTCAAAAACATGTAGCACAAATTGGAAGAAATTTTGAATATGCTATTTTTGAGCTTGACACTTGCAAGAAAAACTATAAGGAAGACGAGTGTAAAGATTTTACACAAGTCCATACATTCAATGGAATGGAAATGGATGACCCGTTCGAAAATGATTTTTATCATGAAGAATATAATGAAGAAGGAAGTGAATATGATGACAGAGAAATGTTGGACTTAAATGCTGACATAGACTACGATATTGTCAAATACAAATATATTAAAATGCTTCAAGGACACGAACGATATAATAAAATCTTCGAACAGATCGAACTTGATCATTTATCACGAAGCGCTTTAGAATCAATTGAATCAATTTTAAGTAATTTTAGTGATGTGTTTTTTCTTGAGGGTGATAAACTGACCCACACAGATGCGGCAGTGCACGAAATAGAAACTTCAACGAACGTACCCATTAATAAACGGCAATACAGATTCCCAGAAGCAACAAAAAAGCAAATTAATGAAGAAATCGAAGAAATGTATAGGCAAGGTATCATCAGACCAAGTAAAAGCCCGTGGAATGCACCAGTCTTGTGTATACCAAAAAGGGACTTGGATGCAGCTGGAAATAAGAAATATCGAATTGTAGTGGACTTTAGGGCTTTAAATTTGATAACTAAGCCTTTTGTATATCCAATTCCACTCATCACTGAAATCATGGATAATCTTGGAGATAGTGTATATTTTTCAACATTGGATTTAAAATCAGGATTTTATCAAATCCCAATCGATCCAAAAGATGCCGCTAAAACAGCCTTCTCAACCCCAAAAGGACACTTTGAATTTACAAGAATGCCTATGGGATTAAGGAATAGCCCATCAACTTTTCAAAAATTAATGAATACGGTACTATACGAAATCGGAGATGTTCGAGCCGTTGTTTATCTGGATGATGTCATCATTTCAGGAAGAACAATCGAAGAACATAATGAAAACTTATATAAAGTGTTGCAAGGACTACGCAGACATAATTTAAAATTGGAACCGGTAAAATGCAAAATTTTGAAAACAGAAATCAAATATCTTGGTCATATAATAAATCAATATGGTATCAAACCAACCAAAGAAAATGTAGAAAGTATACAATTGATGAAAAGTCCATCTACAGTGAAAGATGTTCGATCATTTTTAGGTACAATTAATTTTTATGGAAAATTCATTCCATACATTGCAAAGTACAGGAAACCTTTGAACGATTTATTGAAGAAGAATGTAAAATTTGTATGGACACGTGAATGTGAGGAAGCTTTCGAAATGCTTAAAACATGCCTCATATCTGAACCTTTGTTAGTAAGGCCTAATTATGAGGATACATTTGTCATCACCACAGATGCTAGCAATTACGCGATAGGAGCGGTGTTATCTAATGAGAAAACTGTCGATAGACCGATCGCCTTTGCGAGCAGGGCATTAATAGGTGCAGAAAGTAGATACCACACAATCGAGAAAGAATTATTAGCGATCGTTTGGGCGGTTGACTATTTTAGACATTTTATATTTGATCAAAAATTCATTGTTTACACAGATCACAGGCCTCTAATTTCAATTTGGCGGCTAAAGGAAACGTCACCCACATTAACAAGACTGCGACTTAAGTTGCAAGGTCTTAAATGTGATATACGCTACAAACAAGGGAAAGAGAACATTGTTGCAGACTTTTTGTCAAGGCTACCATGCACGAAGGAAAACAAAAACGTCAACCAGATTCAACCAACAAGTTATTGTCAGGGGCAATCAAGGTTACAACGTTGTAAGGTTAAAAAAGGTAGCGTAGACATTAAGAATCAACAACATACGTCAGTAGAACAAGAGCAGGTAGTTGCAGTCGTTACGCGACAGCAGCAAAGAATGCAGAGGCAGACAACCCAAACAAAAATAAACAACAAGCGATCAAGCGATTCCACTGACCAATATTTGAGAACTGACCAACCTCAAAGGAACTCAGTTTTTAATGAATTAGTTAACATGGATATAAGTGACAATGAAAACACCACAAAGAAAGATGATAACCACAATTTATACAATGATTTCAAAGCAAGCGTAGAACAATCATTAGTAAACACAGATGAACTTTTGATTTCAGGGCAAATAACTAATGACTCAGCAGTTGCTACATTAGTTATATTAAATAGTAGATCAGCCTACAAGGAAATTTCAACTCTGTGTAATCTACCACATGGGTTGAAGGATTATGATAAAAATGGAATTATAAATATACCAAACGAAAAAATTGCAGGATTGATTATCGAGGGGAAAAATAACTCTTTGCTCAATGGTAAAAGTTTCCTAAAGAAACTCAATAGGAACTTTATGGAAGGTCCTGACTATCTAAAGCAAGCAAAACATGTCCATATATTATCATTTCGCAAAATAAAACAGTTTGAAGTATTACAAATGATACAATTCATATCATGGAAATTTGATAAGAAAATTTCTTTGTACAATGCAGACTCTGAACGTATCCAAATAGAGGGTGAAGAAATCGAAACAATTTTACGAGAATTTCATGACGCACCCCTAGGTGGACATGTAGGAGCAAAACGTATGCGAAAGAGAGTTGGATCTCTTTTTACATGGAAAAATATGAGACGAGACATTGAAGATTATGTAAGAAAATGCGATTCGTGTCAGAAAAACAAAATTTGCAAGTCTAACAAAATTCCAATGAAAATTACTACAACAGCTACAGAGCCGTTTGAAAAATTATTTATGGATATCGTTGTTTTACCCGAATCGGAATGGGGTAATAAATACGGATTAGTCGTTCAAGATGACTTAACCAGATATTTAATTGTCGCATGTATGGAAAATCAGGAAGCACAAACAGTAGCAAGAACTTTTGTCGAAAATGTGATCTGTAAATTCGGGTGTCCAAAAGAAATAGTGACAGATCAAGGTGCGAACTTCATGAGTAACCTCATGAAAAACATATGTAAAATTTTGAAAATTAAAAAAATCAACACAAGTGCATACCATCCACAGGCGAATTTAGTGGAACGTTCAAACAGAGAGTTGAAAACCTATTTACGACAATTTATTGGAGGGAATCAAAGAACATGGGACCAATTGATACCATACTTCAACTTTGAATGCAATACAACGATAAACTCTTCAACAAATTACACTCCATTTGAGTTATTATATGGACGAAAGGCAAAAATTCCCACATCCATTTATAGAAAAGGTAATTCCACAATGGACTATCATGATTACGTTGGTGAAATGAAGAGTATTTTGAGCAACATTCATTATAACGCAAGAGAAAACTTGAAAATATCAAAAGAAAAGCGAAAGGTCCAATATGACAAAAATTCAAATCAATGGCAACCAATGTGGGGAGATTTAGTTTTAGTACAATCAAACCCTATGGGGGTAGGACAAAAACTACAGAGTATGTGGCGTGGCCCATACACAGTAATGGAAATTCCTAGTGAACATACCGTGGTAATACAGAATGGGAAGAAATTAGAAAAAATACAATTTAATCGTATAAAGCGATACAATGATTAATCATCAAGTACGCGGAACAAATTCGTCAGTACAGATAAAGAGTCCTATAATCAAAATAAGTATTTATTTATCGATTATTCTGTACATAATATTTATATTATAATTAAGAATAGAGACACACACATATTAAAATAACAATTAAAATTTGGAGGAACATGGGAGATGGCAATGAAAATGGAAAGAATAGTGCGAGCAAATAATAAAAATATTAGTGAAGTAAAAAAAAAGTGATAAACTGTAGCTAATGTATAAGAGGGATACATGGAATGTTTGTGAGAGAGTGCGTTAGACAAGGGAAGACGTTCCCGGAACGAATGATGTATATGGTGATGATTAAATTGAATAGTAATATAAACAAATAATAAGAATAAAAATCGAATGGATATTATTGACTAAATGATAATGACCCCGGGGTATGTATATATAAAATTAAGTATTGTTATTTGAAAATGAATTTATGGAATAACCAGAATGATAAGAGACAATTGAAAATTGTAAAGAAAAAGTATATATTAAATTTCAATTGGGATTAATAAGGAATTGAACAAAATGTTCAAAACATGCATATATGGAGATGGAAACATAAAAGCGAAGCTTCAGATAAAGTTTCAAGAAAATGAAAACAAAGGTAAAATCATATATAGTTAATAATAGTAGACAGTATTTTCTAATATAATTAGTGATGAAACCATTTCAAAGAGATACAAAAAAATTCGACCTATATGTAATGCATGTAGTAACTGAATGATTCAGCTAATAAAACAAATGTATTCATCAAAAAAAGAGCAAACTATTTTGCAGTACGATTTTGAATGGATCGAAGAGCTAAGGATTGACATTACAGCACACAATATGGGTTAAATTACTGAAAAACAGTTACAGATTTATACAATAATTTCATTAAAAAAAAAAATTAACACGTTGAAAAATAATACTTATGACAATGATGAAAAAAAAAAACGGTGACAAACAAGATCAAAGTGGACAAGAAGATTGTACCTACAAAGCGCTTTGGACTAACTGTGTACTAGAATCTCACAGCGAGATTGAATACAAAACAATTTTGAACGGAAAATACCGTCAAAACACAGCATTAATATACTGTAAATGATCCCAAAGTCGTAAATGATGTTATGGTTGACAATTTATTAAAGGCCGTTTTATTTTTTACAGACCGTTACAGATGTGGAGATAAACAATTGGAAAATGGCATTCGGAATCCAGAATGCACGAGAATTTATGAATGAGTCTAACTGAAATTTAAGTTTACTTACAGATACCCACCGTTTCCACTCAATTAGCGAAGACGAGCACTTGAAGCAATTTGGCCACTTACAAGACATTAATTGAATTGACTAAATAAAAAGTTAAACGTATGGCCAGAGGAACCTGGAACCGAGCATAAATGAATCGAATTACAGATACGTGCCGTTTAAAACCTCATTAGGAGAAAGAGAGTACTTGCTGCAATTTCATGACGTAGCCATTCAGATGCTTTGATTAATTGGTGAGTTACAACTACAAACAAAAAGAGTTAAACGAAGTAAGAGAAAAAGTAGGGTAATAAAATAAAAATACTAGCAAAACATGATGAAAGATATCAGAATAAGAAGTATGACACAAAGGAACAAAGTTAAGAGTAAAACAAGAAGTGTAAAATCGACAATCAGATAAGAATGTTCAGTTAAAGTAATTAATTGTGAATTTGTTTGCTGCAAATAGATAGTATACTGATTATTTATTGTGTAGATGAAAATATAAATTTGAAAAAATAAGAGCAGCAAGCAACTAACGAAGAATATTATTAATCATATCATGTCAATGATATCAAAGTATGTAAACCAAGTAAAAAAAAAAAAATAATAATAATTATAGTTGATTCAAAAAATGAGTTAAAAATAATTTGAATATACCAAAGTTATAGTTTAATGAATGTTTTAGAGTGAAATTGATAAAAAAAAATATCCAAAAGAAATTTATTGATGATACAGTGAAATAGGGAAAATCGATTATGAATATCCTTGGATGTACCAGGTGGCGAATCTCAGAGACGGTCAACAGCGAAGGAAGAGTCACATTCACAATGGCTAGATGACAATCGAAAGACAAATCATGCGGAAGATTGAAGATTGACGGTGTTGGGTAGGATCATCGGAATAGTATAAGGAACAGGAAGATGGAATCGAGTGGTTTATCGAGGATAACAGAATTGATCAACACATTATACTGTATAGATAAGCAATCTTTGACATAAGCTCATCACACAGCATCTAAAAAGAGAAACTACTTCAACAACGGTTTCGCAAACATCATCATAAAACTACAGAACATACAACGTAACGTTTGATATGACATCATTAAACATAAAACTCAAAAATGACAATGAAGCACAAGCAAGTACACAACTAACGCATGGTATGGCACAAACAATAAATTGACTAGCTGCATATATAAACACAGATAGAAAACAGTCATGGATAAAATCCAAAACAAGTTTACATCTTATAACGAAAATCATCGAAGATGTGGATTCATACTACACCATAGAGAAAGTTGAAGTTCTAAATAGCACTAAAAAGTTTCCAACAGAAACTTACATAATGACGAGACGCGATCAGTACAAGACATAGATATGAAAGACGAAGAAGAGTAACCTGAATGCGGCAAACAACGAATCATAGATGGCGGGGAATGGCAGATACACCCACACCTGATATTTGATATCAACCAAATGATGAGTCAGGAACAGTTTTCAATCGCACGGATGAACGAGCAGAAACGAAGGAGCTTTTACGAAAGGTACAATTGAGGATCACCCTAAGGTTAGGAGAAATATGACAACAAGAAAGCACGAAATTTTCAAATGGAAGATTACCAACTCAAGCTTATTGATAATAATTTTTGAAAAATGATTCTCAAGCTCAGTAAGTAAGGGGGGATGCAACAACCCCAAATTCTAACATCACTCCTTATAGTGAATTATTCGTAATAGTTCTATACAATGTTAACATTAAATATCAATTGCAACAAGAATGGTATAACTCAACTAAACGCATAATTAACGTAAGTCAGTTAGGCAAATTTTCATATCAGCAAAACGCGTGATAAAACTTGTTAACACAGATGATTTAGCCAAATGACAAAATTTAGTTAAAGTATGAACGACTGAATAAGTTTATTAATAGTACAAAGTAGTGTCTTAAGAAAGGCACAGTAGGAGTAAGAACCATAATAAGAAGATCCAGTTAAAAATTTAGCAAATATAGAATAGTTACCAGCGCATATCCTTGAGAAGAATCTCTTCGATATTATTCTCAAGCTGGTTAAGTAAGAGGGGATGCAAAGGCCTCAAAATCCAATATCAATCTGAGTAAGAAATTAACCAGTAATAGACCCCCATACGGTAGTAGAAAATACACAACTTAACAGCAGCAGTGACAATGTTGCACATTTCCAGGGTCAGTTGTTTATAAACAGTTGCTACCGCGTCGTCAGCGATACGCGCTGGCTTAACTAGGTGCTTCGAGAAAGGTCAAAGTAAACATTGGTGAGTAAGCATCCTACATAGCCGTTCCTACCGCGAGGAGCATTAATTCTTGTTAAAAAAACAGACAGCGACTTTCCAAGAGAAAAACTATCTGTCTCGCTTTATATGTACATACTGGAGAAAAACTATTGTGTAGAGTTTAAGTAACAAATTCATGTATAAAAGGTTTCGAAGAATAAAGAATCGAAGCAGTTGTTCTGATGAGTTTATTATCCGAGGTTTGCTAGGTGCGGACGAGCACAGTTCCAACCTCAGGATAACTGATTCATCAAAGAGCTTTTTCCATACAGTAGAAATGGAATTGCACCGTCTTTCATTTTACGGAGAAAGAAAGACCACGCGAGTTGTTGCTCTACGTTGGGCACTTCAACACGGGAGTGAAACATGGATGCGCAACGGAGTATGGGCGCTTCAGTGGGGACCACAGGATGGTTCAAAAGAAAATCCGGAACATCCGTAAAAGTGGTCAATTCATGAAACTGATCCTAGAGCTCCATGTTTTTTTTAACCTTTCATAAACGTCTTATTACAATTAATTCGGAGTTTTGACTAGAATTTGGACTCTGGGGACTACAGGATGGTCCACCGAAAGATCCGGAACATCCGCAAAAGTTGTCAATTCATAAGACTGATCCTAGAGCTCCATGAGTTTGCGAAACCACTCATAAACGTGTTATCAGAATGAATTTGGAGTTGTGACCGGAATATGAACGCTTAAACGGAAAATTGACCTTTGGGACCATGAGATGGTTCACCAGGAAGATCCTGAACATCCATAAAAGCCGTATTTATGAAGACAAAAATATGAGCACCTAAACCATCACTTTTAGGTTTATGGTGTCTTGGGGAAAGCTTATTCGTATTTTTTAGCCGATTTGAAATTAGAGTGGTCCTTAAAATTGGTGCATTGAAAATTCAACCATTTTTTATTACTTGAGATAGACTAATGCAGTTTTTAAAAAAGTTGTAGAACAATCAATTTGAACCAACTTGGCTCATGTCATAAATTTTTTATCTCTTATGGTTCATGACTTATGGTTATTTTAAACAAGTAGGTTGAAGTGGCCCCTAGAAAATCTTACTTTAAATATTTTTTTTAGTGATCAACGTATCAACAATATTTAAATTAAATACTTTAAATACGCTCTCACAGTTTTTCCACAAATACTGAAAAAAAAACACGATCTTTTAAAAGAAATCGAAAGTTTGAAAATCGGTTTGCTCCATTTAGAGACATTGTCATTTTAATAAAACCATTTTTTCGAAGAAAATCTCCATTAATTTTATAATAATTAAACAAGATAGCAGCCTGGTTGCTTCAGCAAAAATATGCGTCATCATAAGTTCTAAATGTAACCAAAACAAGGTTTTTACGAGAATTGAAATTATGAAAAGATATTCGAAGAAATCTGTTTTTATGGGCCATTCCAACCTGCTTGTTTAAAAAATCATAACTCATGAACCTTAAGAGATAAAAATTTGGTGTCTAGAGCAAAATTGCTTCGAATTGATTGTTCTACAACTTTTAGAAAATTGCATTGGTCTATCTCAAATAATAAAAATAAGTATGTATTTTCAAATCTCTAATTTTGTGGACCACCCTAATTTCACTAACATAAAAAGATCGGCCAAACAATATGAAGAAACTTTCCCGAAGACACTATATCACTCTCATCACTGCAGATAATGGATGAGACTATTTGAAAAAAATATGCACTCTAAAAAAGACCCAACTTTTTTTTTTAATTTCAAATAAAATCTTTAAAAAAATTTTCTCAAAAAAGGATTTTTAAATTTTTTTTTGTTTGTTGATATGTTTTAGGGGACAAAAAATGTCATCTTCTGCACTATAGGTCAAGGTGGAGAAATAATGGGCAAAAAAGTTCAGATTTAAAAAACCTCAAGTTTTTGGAAAAATATCCAAAACTTGGTCCAATTATTGTTTTGACTTTATATAATGAAAGTACACCAAATTTACAATAAAAAAGCACCAAAGTAAAATAAATATAAGTCACACCGTTTTCGAGATGTAGCGGTTTAAAAGTAGATATTATATGTTGGTAGTTTTTGGCCATTTTTAATTGTATTTCACGGTTCTATAGTTCTGACAATATTTTTTTCGGAAAGATCAGAAAATTTTACATAAAAAATGCTCTTGGTGGCTCATTAATATATTAAATTAAAAATAAAACAATGCGACCTTTTTTCATGCGCCTCATAGGTATACACTTATTGCTAAAATGCTAACATGCTACCTATTGCTAAGCAATTCATGGTACCAAGTGGGTTGGTTTTGAATTACCTACGTCCACATATATTGCTATAGTACGGTTAATAGGGACCGCACTATAGGAACCATCATTAACGAATACACGTAGCATATGGGATTAGAGCTAATTGGAACCAAACACTGATTGTCGAGCAATTTGAAGAGATAACTTCCTGATGTCATCTGAGAAGTTGTTAAGCAGAAAGTTGGCTACCTCGTGGAATGATTTAGTTTCCGGTAGGACACAAGTCTGATCCTGTGGAAGATCCGGAATATCCGTAAAAGTGGTCAATTCATGAAACTGATCCTAGAACTCCGCGTTTTTTAGAAACCACTCATAAACGTCTTATCAGAATGTATTCGGAGTTATGACCTTAATTTGGACTCTGGGGACTACATGATGGTCCACCGAAAGATCCGGAACATCCGTAAAAGTGGTCAATTAATGAAACTGATCCTAGAGCTCTACGGCTTTTCGGAACCACTCATAGACGTCTTATCAGAATGAATTCGGAGTTGTGACCGAAAAATTTACCCTGGGGATTACGATCCGAAAAGTGGTCAATTCATGCAACAGACCCTAGAGCTCCTCTGATTTTTCGAAACCACTCATAGATGTCTTATCAGAATGAATTTGCAGTTGTGACCGGAATATGAACGCTGGGAACTACAGGATGGTCCACTAGAAGTTTCGGAACATCCGTAAAAGTGGTCAATGCATAAAACTGATCCTAGAGCTACGCGGTTTTTTCAAAACCTCTCATATACGTCTTGTCGGAATGTATTCGGAGTTGTGCTCAGAATAAGATATGGAGACTACAGACTGGAAGATTCGGAACATCCCTAAAAGTGCTCAATTCATGAAATTGATCCTTGAGCTCCACGATTTTGTAGAAAGCACTCATATCTTATCACAATAAAATCGGAGTTTTGACCAGACAGTTTATATTGGGGACCACGGGATGGTCCATTAAAAGATCCGGAAGATCATTGCAAGTGTTTAATTCATGAAACTGATCCTAGAGCTCCACGGTTGTTTTTTTTTCCAAAACCAATCATAAATTAATATTAACTGACATAACCCCAAGGCTGCAAAATGCGTGTCGATGCATGTTGACATGACTGGTTCTCAGCAATACAATCATCAATCGTTATGATTCAGCCACCAATCGAAAGATATGGCTATCTAATTTTATTTTGAATAGATAGCAAACCAATTGGACCTGTGGTTGGCCAGCCGGAACGGAAAAACCCGGAAAAGTCCCGAGCAAAATGCGTGTCGATTGAAGTTGACATGACTGGTTCTCGGTGATTTGGTTACCAAATTTCAAGATTGAGCCACTATTTGAATGGTATAACTATCTACTTTCGAACGGAACAGACAACGAACTGATTGCACTTGTGGTTGGCAAATCGGAACGGGAACACCCGCGAAAGGTGGCTCTGTGGAAATTCGGATTCACCGATAAAATGGTCAATTCCTGAAAGTAGACCTAGAGATCCGCGATTTTTTCTAAATTGCTAACAATTATGAGCAGAGAAGAAATATACCATCAACATATCGATTCTGCAACCAAGTGGCCAGAAAACGGTCCTCTGGATATCCGGAATCACCGGAAAAATAGTAATTTCTTGAAAGTAGACCTAGAGATCTGAGATTTTTTCTAAATTGCTAATAATCATGAGCATAGAAGAAATAAACCATCAACATATTGATTCTGCAACCAAGTGGCCAGAAAACGGTCCTCTGGATATCCGGAATAACCGGAAAAATAGTAAATTCTTGAAAGTAGACCTAGAGATCCGCGATTTTTTTCTAAATTGCATACAATCATGAGCATAGAAGAAATAAACCATCAACATATCGATTCTGCAACCAAGTGGCCAGAAAACGGTCCTCTGGATATCCGGAATCACCGGAAAAATAGTAAATTCTTGAAAGTAGACCTAGAGATCCGCGATTTTTTCTAAATTGCATACAATCATGAGCATAGAGGAAATATGACATCAAAATATTGATACTGCTACCGGGTGGCCGGAATATGGTGCTCTGGATATCCGGAATCACCGGAAAAATAGCCAATTCTTAAAAGTAAACCTAGAGATCCGTGATTTTTTAGAACATGTGAAGAACCCTTAGTTGAGAAGAGATATCTCAGTGCCATAGTGATTCGGTCCCCCGGTGGCCATAAAACGCCCTTCTGGATATCCGGATTCACCAGAAAAATGTTCAATTCCTAAAAGTAGTCCTAGAGATTCGCGATTTTTTCTAAATTGCATAGCATCATGAGCATAGAGGAAATATGACACCAAAATATTGATACTGCTACCGGGTGGCCGGAATATGGTGCTCTGGATATCCGGAATCACCGGAAAAATAGCCAATTCTTAAAAGTAAACCTAGAGATCCGTGATTTTTTAGAACATGTGAAGAACCCTTAGTTGAGAAGAGATATCTCAGTGCCATAGTGATTCGGTCCCCCGGTGGCCATAAAACGCCCTTCTGGATATCCGGATTCACCAGAAAAATGTTCAATTCCTAAAAGTAGTCCTAGAGATTCGCGATTTTTTTCTAAATTGCATAGCATCATGAGCATAAAGAAAATATGCTGTCACCATATCGATTATGCTACCGAGGGGCCAGAAAACGGTCCTCTAGATGGCCGGAATAATCGGTAAAATTATCCATTCCTGAAAGTAGCCTAGAGTTCCGCGATTTTTTTTCTAAATTGCATACAATCTTGAGCTTAGAGGAAATATGCCATCGCTGAATCGATTTTGCTGCCAGGTGTCCATAAAACACCCTCGTGGATATCCGGATTCACTGAGAAAATGGCCAATTCCTAAAAGTGATCCTAGAGTTCCGCGATTTTTTTCATAAATTGCACACAATAATAATCATAGAGGAAATAAGCTATCACTATATCTATGCGGCTGCTAGGTGACCAGAAAACGGTCCTCTGGATATCCGTAATCACTGTGATCAAGGGCAATTCCTGAATGTAGACCTAGAAATCCGTGATTTTTTAGAACGTGTGAAGAACGTTCAGTTGAGATGAAATACCTCAGTGCCATATTGATTCGATCCCCCGGTGGCCATAGAACGCCCTTCTGGTTATCCGGATTCACCGGGAAATTGGTTAATTACTAAAAGTAGTCCCTGAGATCCGTGATTTTTTATAAATTGCATACAATATTGAGTAAAGAGGAAATTTGCCATCACCATATCAATTCTCCTTCAGGGTGGCCAGAAAACGTTCCTCAGGATATTCGGATACATCGGAAAAGAAGAAATTTTTACAAAGTGGTTCTAATGCTCGGTGAATTTTTAGTTAATGTATTGATCCTTAAGTTAAGTGGAGATATCTCAGTGAAATATTAATTCGTTCACCCGGTGGCCATAAAACCCCTTTCTGAATTTGGAATCACCAGGAAAATGGTCAATTAAATTAAAAGTGGTCCTAGCGATCCGCAATTTTTGCAAAATTGCATACAATTTTCATCATAGAGGAAATATTCAATCACCATATCGATTCTGCTTCACGGTGACCACGAAACGGTCAGCTAGATATCCAGAATCACCAGGAAAATGAGCAACTCATAAAAGTAGACCTAGCGATCCACGTTTCTTTTTTAAATGTGAAAAACCCTCATTTGAGGAGAGATATCTCTGCTCCATATTGATTCGATCCCCCGGTGGTCATAAAACACCCTTCTGGATATCTGGATTCATCGGGAAATTAGTCCATTCCTAAAAATGGTCCTAGAGACCCGCGATTTTTTCTTAATTGGATTCTATCGTGAGCATAGAGAAAATATGCCATCACTATATCGATCCTCCTCCAAGTGATCAAGGTCAATTCTTGAAAGTAGACCTAGAGATTTGCGATTTTTTAGAAAATGTGAAAAACTCTTAGTTGAGAGAGATATCTCAGTGCAACATTGATTCAATCCCTCGAAGGCCATAGAAGGCCCTTCTGGATAATCGGAAACACCGGAAAAATAGTGTATTCCTAAAAGTGGTTATGCACCTCTCATAATATTAGCGCTAGCTGGTGTTACTAGCTCGCTGATCGTCTGCCTACTTACGTTGCAGGTTCAACAGCATTTGAGCGACTGCCCTGTTGACGGCATCCCAGGTGCCCTCCTCTCGACGCATTTCCTCGCCGACATTAATTGCGCCAAGGGCAGACATCTCCCTTCGTATTGTTTCGAATCGAGGTCGAAGACCACGTGATGAGTATATGTATGTGTGTTATACAATTTTGAGTAATGTTTTTCTCACTAACCACTGGACCGAATTGCATGCGTCCGGATATGTCATGTGTCCGGATGTGTCCAATGTAATTCTGGGCACTTTTTATAACATTGCACTTGGTTTTAATTCTCATGTTATGAGGTATTATATGAGGTGTTACTGAGAATCACGTTACTCAAAATTGTTTAACACACAAAGACACACACCACACACCACACACCACACACGTGGTCGTGTGGGAAGTCTAGGCTACTGAAGAGAGTAAAGCTGGGTTTAGACAGGGCAAGTCAATTGATCAAATCAGTTGAATTCAACTGACTTGAACGCGAATTGAACGTGTAAACTGACTTGATCACTTGAATTGAAAAAAGTTGAACCAGGCTCAACTTTTCAAGCCAATTGAATTCAACTGAGTTGATCAATTGACTTGCCTTGTCTAAACCCAGCTTAAGGAGTTGTTTTCAGTAGGAAGGATGATTAGTGAGTTCACATCGTGGTCAAGGGTACATATGGGTATAAACTCGATTACTGCATAACAACACCACAAAACAAAGCCAGGTTTTTGAAGCATTTTTATCCATACTATAAAAAAATTAAAAAAAGGGGCAGATCCCTAAGCGGCGGGCATCTCTCAATACCGGACATTGCTTTTATCCACGGTTTCATGCGTGTTATTCACGTGTTTTGGCATGTATGCTTCTTCTTATTTCTTGTCTTATACTTCCATTGACCGTTGAAATCATGGAAATCAGCAATGTCCGAGCAATGAGATATGTCGCGCTGGGGGATCTCCCCTTACATATGTACAGACATACACTAATAAAAATTCAATGATTATTTTTATGTGTCCCACACATGAATTTTTGCAATGTGATAAACAAATGATATATATGTGTCGGATACATAGTTCTTATGTATAAACATAAAATTCATGTGTAATCACACATTCTCTTAATTTGACTCATAAATTTCATGTGTACTTCTGAGTGGATTCTGTTGATGTGTGGACACATGATAATCATATGGAATTTTACATGGAAATTCGCCAATAAAAATGTGTCGAATTTTATGAGTGTAGGGGTCCCATAGGCCCCAATTCATGTATTGGTATTGGCATCGACGTCTCTCAATTCATAACTGTGGAAGTGTATTTAGAACACTAATACCCCGTTCACACTACAACCTATATCATGTAATATAGGCTGTATTGCACCGAGCACTCATATAGGATTTCCAGTGAAAACTAAATGTATGAGTGCTCATTGCAAGACAACCTATATTATATGATATAGGTTGTAGTGTGAACGAGGTATAAGTTGAGAGTACGCAATAAGGTAATATGCGATAAGCAATAAGATTTAAATGCGAAGAAGAAGAAGTTGTACAGACATATTCTGATCTCGGCGAGCTTACTTGAATGTTTTTTGAAACTTGGCATCGGATCAAAAGACGGTTTTCTTAGCGATACGTATACTCTCCTCTGTAAAAAAGTTGTAATGTAATGTGTAAAAATGTAATCTAAATCTATGTAAAAAAAAAGCAGATACGATATTACATACATGTATGTGAATTTGATCACAGTTTCTTAGTACATTGTACAATGTTATATTACCCAATAAGCCCATTGACAAATGTGCAGATGGTTTTGTGAAATATTGAATAGCTTTGTTGTGTGTGTACTAACACAATTTTTACTGTAATTCTATGTTTGCACTACGGAGTTATAACATGTTACATCAAGATAGCCTTGTAACATTTTATAACCCGTTATGCCAACGGCACAAGTGGTGTTTCTTGTTTTAGCGTGATTTGTTTATTTTTGAAGCCATCCATATTTCAAATTCAATCTATTCGAAAGTGACGTGTTTCGCTTTGTCTGAATAAAAAAAATGAGTGAATCAAGTGATTGGGAAGAAAGTGAGGATGAATCGGAATGCTCGATTGGTGAGGAAATGGTGGTGGAAGAATATTCCGAGGAGGAAGACATAATTATTGGTGATGACAATGAAGAAACTGTGGGTGAAAGTCAACTGAATGTGTATACATCAAAAAGTGGTAAGCAATAATGCCAGAAGCAACAACATTCCTGTTACTGTGGCTAATGACAATAAGATAATTGAATGACAGAGATGCTGAGGATAGCTGTCTGATGTCCTTTGTATAAGATCCTGCTCAACTGGCTTGTTGGTGTTAGTGATATGAGGCAATGTTTAGTGGTGTTTGTATTTTATCATAATGTTTACTTTTTTTTACATGAACTGCAGTGGTAACGTCACGTTGGATATTCGCTATGTGGAACGTTCGTAGGTCTCACGCGTCGTCACTGTACGCTTGCTCAGCAATGTTCACAATATTTTTGCTGCTAATGCAAGCAAGCTATCTGTTGGGCCAGATCTATAATATATGTGTTGTATCGGACATCGATCTATGCCAGGGTTTTGTCAATGTTATGAAGTATAGGAGGAAGGTGGTAAAGTTCGAGAATCTGTTTGTATTACTTAGTAAAACAAAAATAACGTAAACTAATAAAAACATTTCGTCAATATTTGCAAGGACAGGACTGAGATTTTTTTTCGGCGCCGGTGGTGTAGGGTAAGCGTGACTGCTCTCTCACCCCAATGGGTCTGGGTTCAATCCCAGCCGAGGTCGGTGGGATTTTTCTGAGGCATAAAAATCTCTGGTCACGTCTTCCTTCGGAAGGGAAGTAAAGCCGTTGGTCCCGGCCCTTATGCGTTGATGGGTACGATATCCTTACGCAGGTGTGGAAGCTGCCTCTCTGCACATTCGATTGTCGTCAATGGATGGCAATCGATATCCGTCGGTGATTGGCACTAGATTGCGGAACAGAAAACCGACGTTAACAAAAAAAAATAGAACAGCAGGTAACTCAGGACCATATTCAGAAATCTAACACTTGTCAGAGGAATCCGGATATCCAAGTTAATATTCTATGACTACCACGTGAGTGAATCGATATGACGCAGATAAATTTCAATTTTTCTCAGCATTCTGAGCATTTATTAAAGTCAAAAAATCATAGGTCCAGGCACACATTCAAAAACTGACCACTTTTATGAAGAATCTGGATATTCGGAAGGGTGTTTTATGGCTACTGGGTGTTTGAATTAATATGGTGCTGAGATGTATCCTCCTCGCAGAGTTTTATGACTACTTTTACGGTGATTCGGGAAATCCAGTTTTATGGTGGCATAATCAATATGGTGATGGCATTTTTTCTCTATGCTCAAGATTGTACGCAATTTAGAAAAATATTATGGACATCTAGGACTAATTTAAGGAATTAACCATTTTACCGGCCTTTTATAGCTTCCGGGGGATCGAATCAATATCGCGCTGAGACATATTTGTTCAAATAAGCGCTCTATTCATTTTCTAAAAACTTGCAGAGCTCTAGGTCCACTTCCTGAAAATGACTAGTTTTCCAGTGATTCCGTATATCCTGAGAACCGTTTTCTAGCAACCCCGGGCAGAATCTATATGGTAGTGGTATATTTCCTCTATACTCAAGATTGTATGCAATTTGGAAAAAAACGCGAATCTCTAGGCCTACTTTTAGCAATTGACCATTTTTCTGGTGAATCCGGATATCCAGAAGGGTGTTTTATGGCCACCGGGGGACCGGATCACTATGGCACTGAGATATCTCTTCTCAACTAAGGGTTCTTCACATGTTCTAAAAAATCACGGATCTCTAGGTTTACTTTTAAGAATTGGCTATTTTTCCGGTGATTCCGGATATCCAGAGCACCATATTCCGGCCACCCGATAGCAGTATCAATATGTTGATGTCATATTTCCTCTATGCTCATGATTGTAAGCAATTTAGAAAAAATCGCGGATCTCTAGGTCTACTTTCAAGAATTTACTATTTTTCCGGTGATTCCGGATATCCAGAGGACCGTTTTCTGGCCACTTGGTTGCAGAATCGATATGTTGATGGTTTATTTCTTCTATGCTCAAGATTGTAAGCAATTTAGAAAAAATCGCGGATCTCTAGGTCTACTTTCAAGAATTTACTATTTTTCCGGTGATTCCGGATATCCAGAGGACCGTTTTCTAGCCACTTGGTTGCAGAATCGATATGTTGATGGTTTATTTCTTCTATGCTCATGATTGTAAGCAATATAGAAAAAAAATCGCGGATCTCTAGGTCTACTTTCAAGAATTTACTATTTTTCCGGTGATTCCGGATATCCAGAGGACCGTTTTCTGGCCACTTGGTTTCAGAATCGATATGTTGATGGTTTATTTCTTCTATGCTCATGATTGTAAGCAATTTAGAAAAAATCGCGGATCTCTAGGTCTACTTTCAAGAATTTACTATTTTTCCGGTGATTCCGGATATCCAGAGGACCGTTTTCTGGCCACTTGGTTGCAAGATCGATATGTTGATGGTTTATTTCTTCTATGCTCATGATTGTAAGCAATTTAGAAAAAATCGCGGATCTCTAGGTCTACTTTCAAGAATTTACTATTTTTCCGGTGATTCCGGATATCCAGAGGACCGTTTTCTGGCCA
Organism: Ochlerotatus camptorhynchus; assembly: GCF_037179485.1. Taxonomy (NCBI): domain Eukaryota; kingdom Metazoa; phylum Arthropoda; class Insecta; order Diptera; family Culicidae; genus Ochlerotatus; species Ochlerotatus camptorhynchus. The sequence continues at coordinate 3,342,899 of NW_027040529.1, read as the reverse complement.
CTTGGTTGCAGAATCGATATGTTGATGGTTTATTTCTTCTATGCTCATGATTGTAAGCAATTTAGAAAAAATCGCGGATCTCTAGGTCTACTTTCAAGAATTTACTATTTTTCCGGTGATTCCGGATATCCAGAGGACCGTTTTCTGGCCACTTGGTTGCAGAATCGATATTTTGATGGTTTATTTCTTCTATGCTCATGATTGTAAGCAATTTAGAAAAAATCGCGGATCTCTAGGTCTACTTTCAAGAATTTACTATTTTTCCGGTGATTCCGGATATTCAGGGGACCGTTTTCTGGCCACTTGGTTGCAGAATCGATATGTTGATGGTTTATTTCTTCTATGCTCATGATTGTAAGCAATTTAGAAAAAATCGCGGATCTCTAGGTCTACTTTCAAGAATTTACTATTTTTCCGGTGATTCCGGATATCCAGAGGACCGTTTTCTGGCCACTTGGTTGCAGAATCGATATGTTGATGGTTTATTTCTTCTATGCTCATGATTGTAAGCAATTTAGAAAAAATCGCGGATCTCTAGGTCTACTTTCAAGAATTTACTATTTTTCCGGTGATTCCGGATATCCAGAGGACCGTTTTCTGGCCACTTGGTTGCAGAATCAATATGTTGATGGTTTATTTCTTCTATGCTCATGATTGTAAGCAATTTAGAAAAAATCGCGGATCTCTAGGTCTACTTTCAAGAATTTACTATTTTTCCGGTGATTCCGGATATCCAGAGGACCGTTTTCTGGCCACTTGGTTGCAGAATCGATATGTTGATGGTATATTTCTTCTCTGCTAATAATTGTTTGCAATTTAGAAAAAATCGCGGATCTCTAGGTCTACTTTCAGGAATTGACCATTTTATCGGTGAATCCGAATTTCCACAGAGCCACCTTTCGCGGGTGTTCCCGTTCCGATTTGCCAACCACAAGTGCATTCAGTTCGTTGTCTGTTTCGTTCGTAAGAAGATAGTTATACCTTTCAAATAGTGGCTCAATATTGAAATTTGGTAACCAAATCACCGAGAACCAGTCATGTCAACTTCAATCGACAGGCATTTTGCTCGGTACTTTTTCGGGTTTCTCCGTTCCGGATGGCCAATCACAAGTCCAATCGGGTATCTTCCTGTATTAAATGAAAGACGATAGCCATACCTTTCGAATGGTGGCTAAATCATAAAGATTGATCGTCGCATTATTGAGAACCAACCATGTCAACCATGAATCGACACGCATTTTGCAGCCTTGGGGCTTTGAGGAAGTTTTTATGGCTTGGGGTTATGTCAGTTAATAATAACTCAATAAGACGATGTTTTCAAATAGCTTATTCATTTAATTTTGATGTGATGAATTAAAAATATAAACATTGAAGCTAGTCCCTTGTTAGTTTGTAACTCCAATGAAACATCTCCAAGAAGTCAAAGGAAATAATATCATGAAATCCAAGGAATAATATTCAAAAATTCCGTTAAAAGTGTCTAGAAGTTATTAATTACTTAAATACCACCTAGAAATCATCCATGATAATAAATAAAAAAAAAACGTGTCTATGAGCAGTTCTTAAAAACCATAGTGCTTAGATCAGTTTTCTTGACCTATCCACTTTAATGGATGTTCCGGATATTCCGAAGGACCATCCAATGGACCCTGGGGTCCTTTTCCAGTCACAACTCCGAGTTCATTCTGATGAGTTGTCTATTATTTTCCAGATGAGCGTTCATGGTCTCCAGGGTCTGTTTTCCGATCATAACTCCGAATTCATAATTATAAGACGTCTATGAGAGATTACGAAAAAAACGGAGTTCTTGGATCAGTTCCATGGATTGAGCCTTTTTACGGATGTTGCGGATCTTTCGGAGGACCATCCACTGCACAATGGTCGCAAAGCCGTATTTAGGAAGACAACAATGTTTGCGCCCAAACCGTCAGTTTTAGGTATATAGTGTCTTCGGGAAAGTTTCTTCATATTGCCGAACTTTTTATGTTAGTGAAATTAGGGTGGTCCACAAAATTGGAGATTTGAAAATACATACTTTTTTAATTATTTGAGATAGACCAATGCAATGTTCTAAAAGTTGTGGAACAATCAATTCGAAGCAATTTTGCTCAAGACACCAAATTTCTATCACTTATGGTTCATGAGTTATGATTTTTTAAACAAGCAGGTTAGAATGGACCATAAAAAACAGATTTCTTCGAATATCTTTTCATAAGTTCATTTCTCGTAAAAACCTTGTTTTGGTTACATTTAGAACTTATGATGACGCATATTTTTGCTGAAGCAACCAGGCTGCTATCTTTTTTTATTATTAGAAAATTAATAGAGATTTTCTTCGAAAAAATGGTTCTATTAAAATGACAATGTCTCTAAATAGAGCAAACCGATTTTCAAACTTATGATTTCATTTAAAAGATTGTGTTTTTTTCAGTATTTGTGGAAAAACTGTGAGAGCGTTTTTTGTTTAAAGTATTTAATTTAATTTAAAAAATCTTTTTTTTTTAATCCAAAACTAGCCATAACTTTTAAATAAAGGAGATTCAAATTAGTGACTTCTGCAAAAATATGCGTCATAAAAAGTTCTAAAAGTATTTAGAACAATGTTTTTACGAGAGGTAAGGGTGGCCCCTAGAAAATCGGCTTTCTTTAATTATTGTTTATACGTTGATCACCAATAGAAATATTTAAAGAAAGATTTTCTAGGGGCCACTCCAACCTACTTATTTAAAATAACCATAAGTAATGAACCATAAGAGATAAAAATTTGATGCCACGAGCAAAGTTGTTTCAAATTGATTGTTCAACAACTTTTTAAAAAACTGCATTAGTCTATCTCAAGTAATAAAAAAGGGTTGAATTTTAAATTCACCAATTTTAAGGACCACCCTAATTTCAAATCGGCTAAAAAATACGAATAAGCTTTCCCCAAGACACCAGATACCAAAGAGTGATGGTTTTGGTGCTAATATTTTTGTCTTCATAAATGCGGCTTTTATGGATGTTCAGGATCTTTCTGGTGAAGCGTTCCTATTCCGGTCACAACTCCAAATTCATTCTGATAAAACGTTTATGAGTGATTTCGCAAACTCATGGAGCTCTAGGATCAGTCTCATGAATTGACAACTTTTGCGGATGTTCCGGATCTTTTGGTGGACCATCCTGTAGTCCCCAGAGTCCAAATTCTAGTCAAAACTCCGAATTAATTGTACTAAGACGTTTATGAAAGGTTTAAAAAAAAACATGGAGCTCTAGGATCAGTTTCATGAATTGACCACTTTTACGGATGTTCCGGATCTTCTTTTGAACCATCCTGTGGTCCCCACAGTCAATATTGAGGTCACAACTCTGAATTCATTCTGATAAGACGTGTATGAGTGTTTTCGGAAAATTCATGGAGTTCTAGGATCAGTTTCATGACTTTCCAACTTTTACGGATGTTCCGGATCATCCCGTGGACCATCTTGTAGTCCCCAGAGTCCATATTCCAGTCAAAACTCCGAATTAATTGTGATAATACGTCTATGAGCGGTTTCGAAAAAAAACACAGAGCTCTAGGATCAGTTTCAGGAATTGACCACTTTTACGGATGTTCCGGATCTTCCGATGAACTATCCCGTGGTCCCCAGGGCCCATATTCCAGTCACAACTCCGAATTAATTCTGATAAGAAGTCTATGAGTGGTTTAAAAAAAAACCGCGGAGCTGTAGGATCAGTTTCATGAATTAACCACTTTTATGGATATTCCAGATCTTCTGGTTAACAATCCCGTGGTCCCCAGAGTCCATATTCCAGTCACAACTCCGAATTAATTCTGATAAGTCGTTTATGAGTGGTTTCAAAAAATCCGCGGAGCTCTAGGATCAGTTTCGTGAATTGACCAATTTTACGGATATTCCGGATCTTCCACAGAATCAGACTTGTGTCCTACCGGAAACTGAATCGTCCCAAAAAGTGGCCAACTTTCTGCTTAACAACTTCTCAAAAGACATCAGTAAGTTATCTCTTCAAATTGCCGTACAATCAGTGTTTGGTCCCAATGAGCTCTAATCCCATATGCTACGTGTATTCGTTAATGCCGGATCGACCGTACTATAGGAATCCAGTGGCATCAGTACTATAGGAATCCGGCAAGAACGAATCCGCACTATAGGAATCTTGACTGTACATAAATATTTGTTATGTAAGCTGTTACAGAAATGCCTTTGTCCAACATTTTCTAATTGTTTCGATCCTTCATATTTCTCAGATTTCGAGTTTTAAAATTTTTATTTCTAAATTATATTTTTATTGCATGATTTTTCAATCAATTGCCATATGAGATCTTTAACTTCACGTAATTTTAAGTAAAATTATTACAATCAAACACCAAAAATTGGGTTGTAGATTTTTTGTGTACACTAAGGCCATCCCTAATAAAAAAAATACCATACACGAACGATAACCCAATGATTGAACTATTCAACAAATAGTTTGGATGATACCCCGAACACGTTGGAGGCGAACCAGCCTCAGGCTGAAAGCCTCCTTAATAAAGATAAATCAATCAATCAACCCCGAACACGTCGTTAAGCAAATTAACCATAACATTTTTATTAGGGATTACAAAAAATTTCAAAGTTTTTATCCCCTGGCTGTCTCGCGATTCGCGAGTTTGGAGTGACGTTTGACAAGCGGACAAAAAAACGCATTCGTACGAAAATGGGAATAGCACAACATCGTTCGAACGAACGATGTTCGAAAGTTAGAATTGCTTCGAACGAAAACGGGAATGGGAAATTGCTTTCGTTTCGAACGAATCCAGTTCGTACGAAACCGGGAATAGAGGTGTATTTGTTGCTCAAGTCATTTAATTTCGTTTCAAATCCAGCTTCTAAAAGTAGAAGGGTCTGTGCCTAGGGGCACGAACAAAAACTTGACGTAGGACCGCTAGTGGACGGAACAAATATGTTGAGCTTTTAGTTCTTTTGATTGATTGATAGCACTAGTTTACAACATATTTGAACTTTGTACGCTGATGGTTATTTCCCATGTAAAATCGTGCGCTGAATCTAAAATTGTAGTCCAAAACATGTGGTTAGTAAAATACAAATATCTCTTTAATTTGGCGTTAAAATAATTGATATAGTGTCACTTAGCACAAAATAATTGATATAGCCTCCCTTAGCTCAGTCGGGAAAGGCGCAGCTACAAAGCAAGACCATGCTGGAGGTGGCTGGGTTCGATTCCCGGTCCGGTCTAGGAATTTTTCGGGTTGGAAAATTTCTTGACTTCCCTTGGCATAGAAGTATGATTATACTTGCCACACAATCATATCAATGCAAAAATGGTACAGGCATCGAAAGCTCTTAATTAATAACTGTGGAAGTGCATCAATAACACTAAGTTGAGAGCACGCAATAAGCTAATATGCGATATGCAATAAGCTTGAAATGCGAAGAAGAAGAAGAAGAAGAAGAAGTCTTACTAAAACATACATTAAAAAAGTTTCTTTTTTAAAGTGAATTTTAATTTCTTAACTATATCTTGAAAACTATCCTACTGAGATTTTTTGACTACATTTTTGGATTCAGCGCGCAATTTTACATAAGAACCATTGGTCAAAGATTCAAGTTTTTTTTTACTTTTTTTTTGGAAAACTAGTGTAATCTATTATTTCAAGAGCAAATTTTCATTACGTCGAATGTAACAAAGGTAAACAAAGTCGAGCTATCAATGTCAATCGATTCTCCTGCTATTACACTATATGCTGTCCAAATATAGGATCAAATCCCATTTTTAAATTTATTTACCAGTCAAATTGCTTTTTGACGTAATCACCTTCCGATCAAAATAGTTTTCGATGTTACTTAAGTCACCCAATTTCTATTGAGATGCCGTTTGACTTAAGTAACAGCGCTGAGAAACCCGTGAAAAGTGTACGTTCGTTCGAACTGTTTGTTGCTAAGATGATTTCGGTGGTCCTAAAATGATGAATGGGCTGCACGTAAGGAGACGTAATTGATAATTCTCCCGAATATCCTGGTAAATACACTTTGACTTAAGTAACAATAGGGGCCACCAAACGACGTGTAATAACTTTTGACTCAAAAATCAGTATTTTTTAGCATGAAAGCTAGCGATTTGCATTTGTATGATTAAAACCCTGCTAAATATGTTAAACATTGCTATCACTATGAGATTATATGTGTTTACTTGGAAATAGGAATAACTTTTCGGTCATCAAAACAAAACTTTATTTTTCTCGGATTGGTGCGAATGTTACTTACGACATAATGAAAATTTGCTCTTGATTTTAACTCTTTCCGTTTTTGAATTCTTGGCCCTGAAAAGGGCCGATGGTGGCCCTGAGAAGGTGGCCCTGAGAAGGGCCGTTAATTTTTTTCTGGTGTCTTTTTTAACGTTTGGGACGACTGTACAAGACACGACCGCATGGTTGACGTAGACTACGTTAAGCTGTGCAGTTAAATTCTCGTGCATTTTTCTAAATATTGATTTAAAATACAGTAGAAGTAACCTATGATTTCGGTGCTATGTACATATTTTGGATGTCCTACTTAGAAAAAAAAACTTGGTTAAATTCAGGACCTCATAAAAATGCGAATACATATTCTATTACATTTGGTTCCTAAATTACAATCAGATATGAGTAAGGTGGCGGCCAGGGTAGACGGGATTCGCGATGCGACACGACCAATTCGAAAGAATCTTTTTATTTATTATTATTTCTTGCGTGAGTCGCATCGCGTGTCGCGTCTACCCTGGCCGCCACCTAAGGCTTTCTTCAGGTGACTCATTGAAGCGTCCAACAATGACCGTCTGATATGCCCTATCACTTCAAGATTTCGAGGGCAAAAATCTTGGACAGTGGTGACTTCACTCATGAAATTGATACTCCTTGTGTACTGCACTGCAGCAAACGTGAAGTTCCAGTTTCTTTGTTATAAGTTTCGTGAGAGCTGATATTTGTGCTCTTGAAATGCTTATGTGGTACTGAGATTGATCAGAAATGAGGTTTCCTCAGCGATTCAACTTCAAAAAGACTGCACACACGAAAACGGAGTGCACAATTTTACACCAATGTTATGCAACATTTCGTAGTTCCGGAGAACTTCGAGATTTGGGCGTAATTGCTATTGTAAACAAATATGTCAATCGCTAATTTCTTGCGAATAAAAGCTCAATCTCGCGAACAAACTATTCCAAATGACAGAGGAAACACTCCTCTACATAAATGTGTTGTTAGTTTTCTAGGCTGAGTTTTTATTCACGAGAAATCGGTGATTGAAGTGTTTGTTTACAAAAGCAATTGCGCCCAAATCTCAAATCACTCCGGAGTTGATCGGGATGATCTCGGTTAGGCATAAATCCCTCCAATAAGTTCTCGCTACATCTTTTATCTACCGATTGAGCCAAAAAGATTACTATGTATTGCTGTTTTTTTTTTTTAAGATTTCGTTTGCGTTTGTAGACGCACATGTATAAGTATAGAGTGTGCATACATAAGGACGTAACAGTGATCGATTTTCTCTTTTGTTAATAACTAGCTTGGATTAACATTTCTCGGTGCGTTTGCTGTTTTGCTTTTGATAACCAATACAACCTGTTACAGCACTACAATGAACAAATTTCAGATAATATACAGGCTGAACATTGCATTCGGTCTGGCCCCCGTCTGGAAGTATTATTGATATTATTCCCTTGCTGGAAGTTTTTAGAACATCTGGGAAAACCCGCAAAAATGAGCTGGAAAAATAAGCAAATCGAAAAATCGAAGCACACTACGTTGTAGCATAACTTTCTGGCAACATGATAGTTGGAAAATTTTTGGGAAAATCCAACCCACAAAAAAACTGGGTTGTTTTTCCGACATGAAGACCACCCAATTCCGGCCACGTGATTGTATAGATGTAGACACCATGTGCTATCTTTCCCCTCTGATAGCTCGTGATCTTTATTCTAAAGTACATGATAATTATATACTAGAAGATTCGTGAGAATGTCAGAAATCTTGTGGTGTACTCCAAAGTACAATTTTCCGACTTTCCTCGCATCGTTTTTCCATTTTCATTTCATGCATACCATTTTCCCGTTGTACCGGTACATGGCGAACAAGGCATGGGAAAGAAAAAAAATGTACTAATCACGAATTTCTCGCGAGGAGCTTTCGGCTCACATGATTTTTACGGACGGCTGACTGAAGCATGCGAATAGTGGTGTCGCATGTTTAGCAAAAAATAATTCAAGTTGTTGATCATTATCTTGTACCTTGAAGTTATATTTCCTGTGGCCATTCCTGAGTGCTGGATTTTTTCAAGGTTATTGAAATGCCAAGGGACCAAGTGCAATGACATTTGAAATCAAATACCATTGATTTCAGTGAGAGGAAGTTAATCTAAATGTGTGTTCTGCATTTTCATGGCGAATAGGTCTTCCCCGATACTGTACTTTGAAAGATAGAATAGACCTATGACTATTCCTGAGATCCGGAAATATTTTTCAGAGGTTTTGAAATGTCAAGGGACGAACATTAATGCTAATTGTATGAGTTCAAATACTGGTGTGTTCCGTAAGATAAAATCAACCTAAATGTGGGTTTTGCATGTTCATGGAATGCCGGCATTCTCCGATACTGTACCTTGACGAATAGTTCCTGGGATTCAGATATATTTTTTGAGTTTCTTTAAACACCATGAAACTGTGATGATATTTGAGCTCAAATACCGCTATTTGCAATAACAGGAAATCATCCTTAATATGGGTGCAGCATTTTCATGTAGGCCTCCCTTTGCTCAGTCGGTAAAGGCGCAGCTACAAAGTAAGACCATTCCTGAACGTCACTGGGTTCGATTCTCGGTCCGGTCTAGGTTATTTGGGTTAGGAAATATATCGAGTACCCTGAGCATAGAGTATGAGTGTACTTGCTACTCAATTATACAATGCAAAAATAGTACAGGCATCGAAACTCTCAACTGTGGAAGTGCATATAGAAAACTAAGTTGAGAGCACGCAATAAGCTTGAAATGCGAACAATAAGAAGAAGATTTTCATTGGAAACCGGCCTTTCCTGATACTGGACCTTGAAAAATAATTTCAAGGCCGTTTTTGAGATCCGGAAATATATTTCCGAGTGTTGTGAAATGAAACGTGATAATCTTCAATGATATATGAATTCAAATAAACACAGAAAAACATTCTGAATTTTGTAAACTAGCAACTTGCAAGAAATGTTGCTTACAAATATGGACAGTTGGATAGAACAAATGGAATATTTCATTTCATGTCTCATAAATTTACACGATCTATGATGTAAACGTATAGAATATATCACACTCTATTTATGTGCGGTTATTTACGTTACTTTTTTTTAACTGTGAAGGCAATTTACATACACGTGAATTTTCGGAGCCTTTCTTAGCTCAGTCCGTTTTAGTATAGTTCCATTTTGGAGGCGGCTGGGTTCGATTACTAGTTCAGTTTGGTGGTTATTCAACTATGCAAACATTGTATAAATTTACGTTATTTGATAAATCTCAGCTAATCATGCACACCAAAAAAAATTATGAATTTTAATGGTGATGTAAATATCCATGCATGCTAAAATTGAAGCATGTAAACTTCCTTTTTACGTAAACAAGCAACTTGCAAGAAATATTGCTTACAAAGATTGATGGTTGCATGCAATATTTTGAATATTTCATGAAATTACTCATAAATCTACACGATCTGTAATGTGAATTTGTATGGTATGTGACGCTCCATCTATGTGCATCATAGTGACAGAAATTTACACTACTTTTTCGAACTGTGTGATATTCACTTATAAATTAATGAAGAAAAGAATAGTTCTGCAGTCCTGATTATCAGAGTTAAATAATGTAAATATTATAGACCTTTGCATCCAAGAATTGAGTATGAATGTACAGCTTTCCCCCGGAGACGCTTTTTCTTGACGGGTTTTCAACCAACCGCTCTGATTTTCAGCGAATGGCTTGTTAAAACCGCCGAGAAAAGCGGTGGGTAGACCGCAGTACACAGTTAGAAAAAGTAGTGTAAATTTCTTATCAATATGATGCACATAAATGGAGCGAATCTCTGATACTGCACTTTGAAGAATACTTCCTGTGGCCATCCATGAGATCCGCTAATATTTTCTCAAGTTTGGAAAATTCCAGGCGATTAACTTTAAAGAAAGATAATCGAAATACCGGATAATTCCAGTAAACGGGAATTTAGCTAATTGTGGGTTTCAGTATTTTCATGAAAAACCTACCTTAACCGATATGAAAGATAACGTTCCCCGATGCTGCACCTATTGTATTCTATGAGCATTTCTGTGAACTGAAAATATGTCCCTAAGATTCTAGAAAAGCCAAGTGACCAATTTCAATGATATATGAGATCAAATACCATTGATTTCAGTACAAAATGTAGCCATAAGAATTTTTATGGAGATGCAACCTTCCTAGATACTTCACTTTGACGGAAAATGGCCATTCCTGGGATCCGGAAATATTTTTCAAGTTCCTTGAAATGCTAAGTGACCAACAATGGTGACCATATTCGAAGTCTACCCAAGTAACAATTCTAGAGCTGCTTGGCTATATTCAAAATTTATAAAGGTTTTATTGCAGCTGCAACCATTACCTACAGCTTTATGACGGTCATATACAATGCAAGTCATGAAACATTCTTATAGCTATCTACAAAACCCCTATAAAGCTAATTAAAAAACCAACTGATGCTTATGCTATTTTGACTTATGAAAGGTTTTATGATTGCTTTGAAGTATAAAAAAAAGTAATATGAATTGCCCTTATAAAACCCAAAAATAAATCCTTTTGTTGCTTTATAAGTAAGCGCAATAAAACTAGTTGGCCATGAAACGGTTATTTTAAAACAATTATAAGCATTCAGTTGCAACTTGTCAGAAATGTAAATAGGCGGTTTGTTTTTACAACATAGAAAAAAATCAAAACTTTCCGGTACTTCCAAGCGGAGTGCAAAGAAAATCAACAAAATTGTTAGCATAAGCATGAAAACATTTCGTGTATACGTATACGCGACGTAGTGTGCGTTAGAAAAACGTCAGCAATCTCTATAATTCTTTCGTTCTCGCTCGCATATACATGGGGTGACACTGTTAAATCTTGGTCGAAATACATGGAATGGTGACAGTCCTAGGACAAAAAGGTTGAAATCACGCATAACTTTTCATAAAGGTTAATGTACCATTCAAAACTTTTCCACATGTTTGTAAAATTCATCGGTTGCACCCGTAGAATAGGAATATACATTTGCCCTCAAATAAAAAAATGAATTCAAGCTGAACATTGCATTAGGTCCTAAGTAACATTGACAGATTCTCTTCGTCGACTTTCTCTTTGCATCCCCACGGTCATGTTAAGACATAAATCGCACAGTATGTTTCTTCAAAAAAGCTATTTATTTAATGTATTTGCATAAGAGAAAAATATAACCCTATATAGTTGTATTAGGTAGGTATTAGTAATTTATGAGACATGTCATGTAATATCCCATATATTGTATGCAACTGTCCACTTTTGTTTGCAACATTTCTTGCAAGTTGCTAGTTTACGTGAAAAGGAAGTTTACATGTATGAATGTTTGCATGCATGGATGTTTACATCGCCAGTAAAATTCAAAATTTTTTGGTGTGTAAGCAAGAAAACCGAAACAGAAAGAAAAAACCATATTTTCGACATTTTTTTCTTTAACTCCATATAACTTGGAACTAGTAGACTGTGGAAATTTAACGTCTTTGAAAGATAAACAACTTTGCGCAAGACATCAAGTCTCCAAAACGTCAGAGAAAGAAGTTAGATTGTGGCACCATCTTTGCGGAAGAGCTTTGAACTATTTGTTTATGTCAATAGATGGTCCTTATTATGATGAGAAATTTTGCCCAAGACACCAAGTCGCGGAAATGTTTCGTTTCGGAGTTATTAATTTTGCTCCGCTAGGTTGGATTCGTGACCCAGTGTTCAATGTAAGCATTAGTCATTTTAAGAAATTGCGCTTGGTGTTTTTCTTGCCTGCTGTCCTCTGTCGCCATATTGTCATTATGAAAATGCCATTAGCCTTGGAATAAAATCCAAGAAATTTCAATAAAATAATGGCTAAATAAGTGGTCCGAAATGATTTCCAGTGTGCATTGGTATGGTATTGAGATCTGTTTTCTGTAAAATTAAGGTGATTCCATAAAATTCATTCGATTTCTGAGACAATCTTTTTTGTTAACTTGAATTATTTTGGAGGCGCATTTATTTAACGCTCATATTATCCCAACAACACGATAACATTTCAAGCGCATATGTTTTGGAACTTTTAAAAAGTCATATATTTTCTTTAAGATTTTCACTAATTCAGCAGAACAGAACAACAACAAGCTAATTTATGGCGGTTGCTTTGAAGCCAATAAAAATTAAATTGGCTTATAACTGATTTTCACCAAAGCGTAATAAAACTGCTTGGATACAATATTACTCTTATAGAGGCTATGAGAACCTTTTGTAGAGTATGGGGCTTTCTGATAAAAGGTTTTAAGACAGCTCAAACATGCTTTATAAAACTTAAAAAAGAGTGGTCCACTAAGCTGGAAGACGATCTTATAGCGGTTATCAAGAGGTTATGCTGGAGCTATTAATTTTATTGACGGTTTTATAAAATTGATCTCAATAACCACTAATAGAGTGCAATAAAACAAGAAATGCTACTTGAGATATGGTCACATAGACCTTCCGGGATATAACTTGGTTCCCCTGGGGGCTGAGATAGCCTAGTCGGTAAATGCACTGTATTATTAATTCGATGGCGGTAGGATTGATTCTCGGTCTAGTAGAGGGAATCTTTCGGATAGGAAATTTTCTCGACTTCCCTGGGCATAGAGTATTATTGCGCTTGCCATATATGTAATATACAAATGAATGCATTGATTGGCATAGAAAGATTTCAATTAATAACTGTGACAATGCATTTAGAACACTTAGTTGAGAGTCGAAAATCGTTCGCTACAGAAGCGTGAATCTGGTGAATCGATAACAATAGCGTAAACGTGACATTTACACATAAAATTTCGTACAAGTTTCCCTAAAATTGATGAAAATTTACATGACACAATCAAAAATATCGCTTTAATTCGCATCCCAAGAAAACCTCATTTCTACACTATTCACCATTTCATAAGATTGATCCATTGTGTTTTACTTGATTGTTTAACAAAAGAAATGCTGAGTTTGCTTAGTTGAATAATACATTTTTAAATATTTATTTATTTTATAATTATTGTAATCAGGTCAATCGTAATAACTTAAAGATCCATAGAGAACAAGACTTCAAATACGGTCCACGGTTATACTTCATACATATTTGGACGTTGTAGTTCTTCTATGATTGCAATTGTTGGGATTATGTTACGATCCATGAAGCTTTGACGAACAACAATTGGGCAGTGAGCGTTGAAGGATCAGTGGAAAACCATTGATTTACTTGTCCATAACACCACATTTTGAGCCTTCAAATTATATGGAAGCTGTGGTTTGATAAATAGCTGTGACATCAAGGAAAAATAACCAACATCATCCTGATGTGCTCCTACAGTGCATTAGTTGGCCAAGAATCAGTCATTCAAGCAAGTAGTAGCCAATCATCTAAACAGGACATCTGATGTGGCATTAACCACTGTGCTGATTCTACACCGTACCATTTCATGTGTTTTCATGTGTTTGAAGAATAAATACTTTCATGTCATAAGTCGTTCGCAATAAGAAGTCGGTATCTTGTCCGAGGAAAAATGAGTCACGCCTTTGAAAACTTGTTGAAAAGAAATTCACCTACCAGGATGGATATTAGTACGTTGATAAAATACTCAACTCAATCATTGACCAGTGGCGTTGGTGGTTTAATTGTGCACAGTATAACCTTTTCGAACCACTTGTTTGTAAACCATATAGGGAAAATGACTCTAATGTTGGCCTATGGCTCTAAGATTGGGCCCATCGCTAAAAATCTAATATTGATCAATTTTATCTAGATGAAAGCGTTATTGGGACGGTACTAATGGATATTTTTGGTTGTTATTGAAAATTTAGTCAATTGCTGAATTTATGTATGGGCCCAAATTATGAACATTTAGGCCAACATTACATCCACTTTCCCTAACTTGGGTAGAATTTTGTTGTACCAATAAGTATCATCATATTCGACGAGATATTTGTTGTATATAGTTGGATCTTCCACAAAATAATGTACAAAATACATTTTAGTATTTTGGAACAATGCAGTACTGTTAGTGCCTTATTCATGGTTTTTGTGTCCATTTCAGCTGTTGTAGGTTAATTGCGCCTGTCCAACTGTCTTTTGCGTTTAATTAATGTAATATTATCCCCGTCATTTGAAACACCTATTGCAAAAGTATAATTAACAAATTATATATAATAGGGACCATAAAACGGTGTCAATTTGGTTTGCGGTGTGTGTTTGATCACTGAATTCTTCATTATTTTTCATAAAGTTTAATATTTTTGTTGTTTCAAGAGGATAGAATACATCCCATTTTAATGTCTTTCAGCAAGTATTGTATCACAAAAACTACGAAAAAACCCAGAAATCAATTTCAACCCGCTGATCTATTTTACTCCCTTGACATTTAAAAAAAAACTCTGAAGAATATTTCCGGATTTTCGGAATAGTCATAGAAACTATCCTAGATTTAGATCTTAGATTTACTTTCTCTCACTGAAATCAGTGGTATTTGATTTCAAGTGGCATTGAACTTGGTCCCTTGGCATTTCAAAAACTTTGAAAAAAAAAAATCCAGCACTCAGGAATGGTCACAGGAAATATAACTTCAAATTGCACTATCGGGTAAGGGAGGAACTCCATAAAAATAAGTTGATTACCATGTGTAGAAATAGCTAGTATTTAACCTTATAAATCATTGCAATTGGTGACATTTCAAGAATCTTGGAAAAAAAAATGCGGATCCCAGGACTGGTCATAGGAACTTTTCTTCAAGGTTCAGTATAGGGGAAGACCTATTCTCCATACAAATATAGATCACCACATTTAGGTAAATTTCCTCTCACTGAAATCACCGGTATTTGAAGTCAAATATCAATAAAGTTGATCCGTTAGCATTTCAAAAAACTAAAAATATTTCCGGATTTCCGGTTTTCCATGAAAAAGTTGAACCCACATAAAGGATAATTTCCTCTTACTGAAAACAGCGATGTGGGGGAATCAAATATCATTGAAGATGGTCCTTTGACAACTCGGAAAAATATTTCAGGATCTCAGGAATGGCCGCAGGAACTATTCTTCAAGGTCCATTATAAGGAAAGAATTATACTCCATACAAATATTGATCACCACATTTAGGTTAATTTTCTCTCACTAAAATCACCGGTATATGAAGTCAAATATTAATGCAGTTGGTCCTTTGGCATTTCAAGATCACCACATTTAGGTAAACTTCCTCCCACTGAAATCACCGATATTTGAAATGAAATATCAATGAAGTTGGCCCCTTAGCATTTCAAGAAACTTTTAAAAATATTTCCTGAGCTCAGGAATGGCCATAAGAACTTCATGGTTCAGTATCTAGGAAGGTCGGTTCTCCATAAAAATGCTGAACCCACATTTAGGATAAATTCCTCTTACTGAAAACACCGGTAGTTGAATGAATGAAGATGGTCACTTGGCATTTCGAAAAACTCGTAAAAATATTACCGAATCTAAGGAATGTTCACAGGAACAATTTTTCAAGTATCGAGGAGGTAGCTTCTCCGGGAAAATGCTGAACACCACATGTAGGTATTGAAACCACGGGTTTTTTTCTTACATATCACTGGAGTTGGTTACTTGGCGTTCTCGGAAACCTGGAAAAATATTTTCGGATCTCAGAAATGGCCATAAGCAATATCCTTCAAGGCACAGTATCGGGGAAGGCCGGTTCAACATAAGAATGCTGACCATCATACTTCCAAGTCTACGTACTCCCGACTAATATGTGTAGAGAGGAGCACATCATGCTGTAGACTGGAACTGATCGATGCGTCGGTCCGGTTTATGAAAATCGAAAATACGAACAACTGTTGCTCATATTCGGTTTTAGTACACGTCATTGCACTGTTTCTGTTCGTACACTACCAAGGATAAGTTCGGGAACACATAAATGAAAAATTAAATTGTACATCACCTAGCCTATCTGACCTTGATGTGGAAATGAAGGATAAAATGATATGATGAATAAATGTTGATGATAATCTTTGTAATTTTTTCGAGTAATGTTGTAAAGTACCTTTACGCTGATGTTAGATAATATGATATCAGGCATAACATTTGATAACGGCAAAAAAGCATTTGTAAACAAACTATCTAAGGCCCTTTACACGCAAACCAAACTACGCCCACGCAAACAAACAGCATCATCATATAGGGGCCACTATCACCTTTCCGAAAGTGGTATTGGTTTGCGTGGGCGTACTTTGGTTCGCGTGTAAAGGGCCTTAGAAAGTTTGTTTACAAATGCTTTTGTGCCGTTATCAAATGTTATGCCTGATATTATGATATTTTTAGAGATATTATGCGAGATACATGATAGTGAAACATCTAGGGAACCCCAAATTTATGAACAGTAGTGTACGCTAAGCTGACGACGTTCTTCGCGAAGCAAATAAATATTTCTTTCTTCTGAAGTAGGGATGATTACTTCTCATGAGAATGACATGTATCGTAGTCGCAAGTAATTGTCGCTTTTCATATCTGCCGGAAGTTGACTGTTACACTATCTATATAAAGTTACCGAGGTTTGTCAAACAAACCAAAAACTATTACTATTACTTCTATTACAGATAATGCGTCAATATAATTCGATAATCGCTAAACAATAAAATGATAATGTGATTATCGGGAGGTAACGATAACCGATAGTTGCTAACCAGTTTCATTCCAACCTTATTTCAGGAGTCTTTTAGTGTAAAATTTATAAATTATAATCATGAATGTCTCAAAATACAGGTTGCTCTGATTTTTTATATCGGTTAAAAAATTAGCGGAAGCGATAATCGCTATCGAAAATGTTCCTAGTGGATTAGCTAAACTGTGCCCAACTCTGAACGAAGCATTATTTTTTTACAACAGTTGAGTATAGTTTATAATTATCACGTTTTCACATTATCAATAAATGTTACTGTCATTTTGGAAGAAAGCAATTCCTTATGTTGCAACTACCTGATGCATTTTTTTTCTGCTGATAAAAGTTATTAAAAGTTTCTGAATCCATCATAGCAAAGTCTTGTCATTATCGGCTGTAATATCGTAATTATTAATTGAATTAGCTCGGTGAGATCTACATCTTACAACAAATC
Organism: Ochlerotatus camptorhynchus; assembly: GCF_037179485.1. Lineage (NCBI taxonomy): Eukaryota > Metazoa > Arthropoda > Insecta > Diptera > Culicidae > Ochlerotatus > Ochlerotatus camptorhynchus. The sequence goes on along the minus strand of NW_027040529.1, from coordinate 3,325,512 downwards.
ACACCATCAATAGTGACTCTATCCGCATCGCGGAGCTTCTTGAGGTATTGACAATTATATCATATGAAGTTTTGAATGTGATTCTTAGATACGGAAATCGATAATACCTGCTGTGTAGATTATATAGCCAATATCAAAGTGGGAGGATATTTTGCTTATAGCTTATATTGCTTTCCAAACAATATTTATATGTTTACTCCAAACAAAGAAAACACTAGTAAACTAATTAGTTTCATCGAGAACACTATGTTTCCCAGTGCATATTTGGACCCATTGTCATTCAGGACGAAATGGAGGATGTAGGGAAAGGCATTTTATTTCTTGCTGACCTTTTTCATTATCAACAACTTGAATTATTTTTTGCTAAACATGCGACACCACTATTCGCATGCTTCAGTCAGCCGTCCGTAAAAATCATGTGAGCCGAAAGCTCCTCGCGAGAAATTCGTGTTTAGTACATTTTTTTTTCTTTCCCATGCCTTGTTCGCCATGTACCGGTACAACGGGAAAATGGTATGCATGAAATGAAAATGGAAAAACGATGCGAGGAAAGTCGGAAAATTGTACTTTGGAGTACACCACAAGATTTCTGACATTCTCACGAATCTTCTAGTATATAATTATCATGTACTTTAGAATAAAGATCACGAGCTATCAGAGGGGAAAGATAGCACATGGTGTCTACATCTATACAATCACGTGGCCGGAATTGGGTGGTCTTCATGTCGGAAAAACAACCCAGTTTTTTTGTGGGTTGGATTTTCCCAAAAAATTTCCAACTATCATGTTGCCAGAAAGGCCTTAAGGCCCCCGTCTGGAAGTATTATTGATATTATTCCCTTGCTTGGATTTTTTAGAACATCTGGGAAAACCCGCAAAAATGAGCTAGAAAAATAAGCTAATCGAAAAATCGAAGCACACTACGTTGTAGCATAACTTTCTGGCAACATGATAGTTGGAAAATTTTTGGGAAAATCCAACCCACAAAAAAACTGGGTTGTTTTTCCAACATGAAGACCACCCAATTCCGGCCACGTGATTGCAAATGTGTAAACACCATGTTCTATCTTTCCCCTCTGATAGGTCGTGATCTTTATTCTAAAGTACCAGATAATTATATACTAAAAGATTCGTGAGAATGTCAGGAATCTTTTGGTGTACTTCAAAGTACAATTTTCCGACTTTCCTCGCATCGTTTTTCCATTTTCATTTCATGCATACCATTTTCCCGATATACCGGTACATGGCGAACAAGGCATGGGAAAGAAAAAAAAACTGTACTAAACACGAATGCGCGCGAGGAGCTTTCGGCTCACATGATTTTTGCGGATGGCTGACTGAAGCATGCGAATAGTGGTGTCGTATGTTTAGCAAAATATAATTCAAGTTGTTGATAATGAAAAAGGTCATCAAGAAATAAAATGCCTTTCCCTACATCCTCCATTTCGCCCTGAATGACAAAGTGTTCTCTGCAGGTCGATGAAACTAGCTAGGTTATTTGTGTTTTCTTTGTTTGGATTGAACATATAAATATTGTTTGGGAAGCAATATAAGCAATAAGCAAAATATCCTCCCACCTTGATATTGACTATATAATCTACACAGCAGGTATTATTGATTTCCGTATCTAAGAATCACATTCAAAACGTCATATGGTATAATTGCCAATACCTCAAAAAGCTCCGCGATGCGGACAGAGTCCCTATTGACGGTGTGAATCACCGAGCTGATTCAATTAATAATTACGATATTACAGCCGAAAATGACAAGACTTTGCTATGATGTATTCTGAAACTTTGCATAACTTATATCAGCAGAAAAAAATGCATCAGTTAGTTACAACATAGGCAATTGCTTTATTGCAAATGACAGTAACGTTTATTGATAAAGTGAAAACATTTCTCAACTGTTGAAAAAAGTTAATGCTTCGTCCAGAGTTGGGCACATTTCAGTTAATCCACTAGGAACATTTTCGATAGCGATTATCGCTTCCGCTAATTTTTTAACCGATATAAAAAATCAGAGTAACCTGTATTTTGAGACATTAATGATTATAATTTATAATTTATACACTAAAAGACTCCTGAAATAAGGTTGTTTAGCAATTATCGAATTATACTGACGTATTATCTGTAATAGAAGCAATAGTAATAGTTTTTGGTTAGTTTGACAAACCTCGACAACTTTACATAGATAGTGTAACCAGGCATGGAAAATCATTTACATTCATTTCATGCATTCATTTACATTCATTTGCCTCTAACTTTTTTCATCAACAGCATTCCACAAAATGATGTATAGAGCTTTAGTAGGTTTTGTTATTAGCTCCATAACTCAAATCTGTATCTCTTATGCATCACGAATTAGCGCGGGCAGATCATGTTCCTGTTTTTCAGTGAATGTAAAATACATTCACTGAAAAACAGTAGTGGCTTCTGTTCGCTCTGGTTCGTCATGCATAAGATATACGGATTTGAGTTAGGGAAAAAAGTTGTAGCTACTAACAAAACCTACAAAAACTCTATACATCATTTTGCGGAATTCTGTTGATAAAAAAAAGTTAGGGGCAAATGAATGTAAATGAATGCACGAAATGAATGTAAATGATTTTCCATGCCTGAGTGTAACAGTCAATTTCCGGCAGATATGAAAAGCCACAATTACTTGCGACTACGATACATATCATTCTCATTAGAAGTGATCATCCCTACTTTCAGAAGAAAGAAATATTTATTTACTTCGCGAAGAACGTCGTCAGCTTAGCGTACACTACTTTTCATAAATGTGGGGTTCCCTAGATGTTTCACTATCATATATCTCTCATATCTAACATCAGCGTAAAGGTACTTTACAACATTATTCGAGAAAGTTGCAAAGATTATCATCAACATTTATGCATCGAATCATTTTATCCTTCATATCCAAATCAAGGTCAGATAGGCTAGGTGATGTAGAACTTAATTTTTCATTTATGTGTTCCCGAACTTATCCTTGGTAGTGTACGAACAGAAACAGTGCAATGACGTGTACTAAAACCGAATATGAGCAACAGTTGTTCGTATTTTCGATTTTCATAAACCGGACCGACACATCGATCAGTTTCAGTCTACAGCATGATGTGCTCCTCTCTACACATGTCAGTCGGGAGTACGTAGACTTGGAAATATGATGGTCAGCATTCTTATGTTGAACCGGCCTCCCCCGATACTGCGCCTTGAAGGTTGTTTCTTATGGCCATTTCTGAGATCCGAAAATATTTTCCGGGTTTCCGAGAACGCAAAGTAACCAACTCCAGTGATATGTAAGAAAAAAAAATCCCTGATTTCAGTACCTACATGTGGTGTTCAGCATTTTCACGGAGAAGCTACCTCCCCGATATTTGAAAAATTGTTCCTGTGAACATTCCTTAGATTCGGAAATTTTTTTATGAGTTTTTCGAAATGCCAAGTGACCAGCTTCATTGATATTTATGTTCAACTGCCGGTGATTTCAGTGAGAGAAAATTAACCTCCATGTGGGTTCAGAATTTTTAAAAGAGAACCAGCCTTCTCTGATAGTGAACCTTGAATAATAGTTCCTAATGTCGTTCATGAGATCCTGAAATATTTTTCCGAGTTATCATGGGGACCATTCAATGAGATTTGAGTTCCCACACCGCTGTTTTCAATAAGAGGAAATTATCCTAAATGTGGGTTCAACTTTTTCATGGAAAACCGACCTTCTCCGATACTGAACCATGAAATAGTTCCTATGGCCATTCCTATGATCCGGAAATATATTTACAAGTTTCTTGAAATGCTAAGGGACCACCTTAATTGATATTTGACTTCAAATACCGGTGATTTTAGTAAGAGGAAATTTACCTATATGTGGTGATCTATATTTGTATGGAAAATAGGTCTTCCCCTAAACTGAATCTTGAAGAAAAGTTCCTATGACCAGTCCTGGGATCCGCAAATATTTTTCCAAGATTTTTGAAATGTCACCAATTGCAATGATATATAAGGTTAAATACCAGCTATTTCTACACCGGGGAATCAAATAATTAGAGTTAAATATTTTTATGAAGTTCCTCCCTTCCCCGATGGGACCAAGTTCCAAGGACCAAGTTAATCTAAATGTAGGTTCTGCATTTTCATGGTGAATAGGTCTTCCCCGAAACTGTACTTTGAAGGATAGTTCCTATGACTATTCCGGAGATCCGGAAATATTTTCAGAGTTTTTTTTTAAATGTCAAGCGACTAACATCAATGCTAATTATATGAGTTCATACACTGATGTGTTCCGTAAGATAAAATCAATCTAAATGTGGGTTCTGCATTTTCATGGAATGCCGGCATTCCCTGATACTGTACCTTGACGAATAGTTCCTGGGATTCAGATATATTTTTTGAGTTTCTTGAAACACCAAGAGACCAATTGCAATGATATTTAAGCTCAAACACTGCTATTTGCAATAACAGGAAATCATCCTAATTTTGGGTGCAGCATTTTCATGTAGGCCTCACTTAACTCAGTCGGTAAAGGCGCAGCTACAAAGCAAGACCATGCCTGGACGTTACTGGGTTCGATACTCGGTCCGGATAAGTTTTTTTTAAGTTGGAACATATATCGAGTACCCTGAGCATAGAGTATCATTGTACTTCCTACTCAATTATACAATGCAAAAATGGTACCGGCTTTGAAAGCTCTCAACTGTGGATGTGCATATAGAAATCTATGTTGAGAGTACGCAATAAGCTTGAAATGCGAATAATAAGAAGAAGATTTTCATAGGGAACCGGCCTTTCCTGATACTGGATCTTGAAAAATAGTTTCAAGGCCATTTCTGAGATTTTCGAGTGTTGTGAAATGACACGTGATAATCTTCAATGATAGATGAATTCAAATAAACACAGAAAAATATTCAGAATTTTACTGGTGATGTAAACATCCATGCATGCAAACATTCATGCATGTAAACTTCCATTTCACGTAAACTAGCAACTTGCAAGAAATGTTGTTTACAAATATGGACAGTTGCGTAGAACAAGTGGAATATTTCATGTCTCATGCATGTCTCATAAATTTACACGATCTATAATGTAAACTTGTATGATATGTGACACTCCATTTATGTGCATCATAGTAACGGTTATTTTCACTACTTTTTTTAACTGTGAAGGCAATTTACATACACGTGAATTTACCGAATTGTAGAGTTTAGCATATTCATAGAGATAATACTACGGAGCCTTCTTTAGATCAGTCCGTTTTAGCATAGTTTATATTCTGGAGGCGGCTGGGTCCGATTCCTAGTTCAGTTCGGTGGTTATTCATCTATGCAAACATTGTATACATTTACGATATTTGACAAATCTCAGCTAATCATGACATTCACTTATTGCAAACAAAATTAATGAAGAAAACAATAGTACTGCAGTCCTGATTATCACCTGTGCATCGAATAATTGAGTATGATTGTACAGTTTTCCCCCGAAGAACGCATTGCCGACTGTGTTTTACCCACCGCTTTTACTCGGCGGATTTTCAACCAACCGCTCTGATTTTCTGTGAGTGGCTAGTTCTCTATTGACACTACTAACATGAAAAAAATCATACCAACTGGTTGAAAACCTGCTACTAACCACTACTAACATGCAAAAAATCATACCAACTGGTTGAAAACCTGCAGAAAAAGACGTGACGTTTTTCCCCGTATCATTTCCATGACATTTACTCTGGTTATGACACTATTTATTAACAAAATTGACAGACAATGTTTATAGTGTTTATCAAGTTTATCTAATGAATATATCATGATCATCTATAATATAATGAGCAGATGTACCTTCTCAACAACAGAAAATCACCTACTTGTTAAACAAAAGCTAATTATGATCCAAAACTGCAAAGCAGGGAAACATATTTATAAATATCGATCTTGTTTTCCGTGCTGAGCACCAATACTACCGACGTACCAGGAAGGCAGCTCCCACACCTGGACCCTACCTATTGACCCATCAACTCATGAACCGGGGGACCAACGGCTTTACTTCTCATCGTGATCAGAGATGTGATGCCTCAGAACATCCCGGCGGCGCCGACTGGGATTGAACCCAGGCCTGCTGGGGTGAGAGGTAATCACGCTTACCACTACACCACCGGCGCTGTTATGAATAATTATTGATTTAAATTATTAACAACGATGGAATAGAATGGTGGGCTCGAGTCCCGCCAACAATATTTTTTTTTTTACTATTTTTTCATGCATACATTCATGCCCTGCTCATCATATGTTTCACACTGCCGTACTCTAACAGAACTATTTATCAACTCTATGTTTTCATCTTCTCATCTATCGTATAAAAAAATGCACTTTAGTCTGTTATTTGAAACTAGCATGTTCAACTATGTATATGTAACATGTGTTTTAATATAATATGTAACAACAGTAATCAGGAAAATGTTACGAGATTTGTTTGGAATAATTTCTTTCGTTCGATAACTATGGGAATTTGAAACACTTTTATTCCATCAATAATTTGAAAAATATAATATATTGGTAATTAATTGTTAGTACTTAAAATATATCAGTTATATAGTTTTTTTCTATGAAACACTGTGATAAATTATCCATTTACGAATCTCAATTGTCAAAACGTTATTGTTTACTAGGCATAAGGTCGTAAGTTCAATCGTAGGCCCGTACCGTGCCTTTGTCACTATTTTCTCTTGAATAAAAATAAAAAATCGAATCAATCTCTAGCGATTGCATAATTTCCATGTTTCTTAAGTTAATGATTATGATTATGATCAATCATTATTCTAACGATAGTTCAATTACTTCGGAGTAAGTCAAGGTATTTGCTTTCAAGAGTCTTTTGCAGACACATATGATGAGCAGGGCATGAATGTGTGCATAAGACAATAGTAAAAAAAAAGGTATTGTTGACGGGACTCGAGCCCACAAAGCACATTCTGTCCTTGGGCGTATTACCAATTCTATTCCATCGTTGTTAATAATTTAAATCAATAATTATTTATAAATATTTTTCCCTGCTTTGCAGTTTTGGATCATAATTAGCTTTTATTTTACAAGTAGGTGATTTTCTGTTGTTGATAAGGTACATCTGCTCACTATATTATAGATGATCATGATATATTCACTAGATAAATTTGATAAACACTATAAACATTGTCTGTCAATTTTGTTAATAAATAGTGTCATAACCAGAATAAATGTCATGGAAATGATATGGGGAAAAACGTCACGTCTTTTTCTGCAGGTTTTCAACCAGTTGGTATGATTTTTTGCATGTTAGTAGTGTCAATAGAGAACTAGCCACTCACAGAAAATCAGAGCGGTTGGTTGAAAATCCGCCGAGTAAAAGCGGTGGGTAAAACACAGTCGGCAATGCGTTCTTCGGGGGAAAGCTGTACAATCATACTCAGTTATTCGATGCACAGGTGATAATCAGGACTGCAGTACTATTGTTTTCTTCATTAATTTTGTTTGCAATAAGTGAATGTCATGATTAGCTGAGATTTGTCAAATATCGTAAATGTATACAATGTTTGCATAGATGAATAACCACCGAACTGAACTAGGAATCGGACCCAGCCGCCTCCAGAATGGAACTATGCTAAAACGGACTGATCTAAAGAAGGCTCCGTACACAGCAAAAAAATAATTTTGATATCACATCAAAGTGGATGCACTACAATCATGTCGAAAATTTCATGTAATTTTTATGACCACATAAATAAACAAATGCAGTAAAAGCAGCGTAATGTCAGTTCTTGCATTGTATTAATGATAATTTTGTCCTTTTTAGCAAGTAATATTACACCATATTTTCGACATGATTGTAGTGCATCCACTTTGACGTGATATCAAAATTATTTTTTTTTTATTATTGGTCTCTTGGTGTTTCAAGAAACTCAAAAAATATATCTGAATCCCAGGAACTATTCGTCAAGGTACAGTATCAGGGAATGCCGGCATTCCATGAAAATGCAGAACCCACATTTTGGTTGATTTTATCTTACGGAACACACCAGTGTTTGAACTCATATAATTAGCATTGATGTTAGTAGCTTGACATTTAAAAAAAAAAACTCTGAAAAATATTTCCTGATCTCCGGAATAGTCATAGGAACTATCCTCCATGAAAATGCAGAACACACATTCAGATTAACTTAATCTCACTGAAACCAGTGGTATTTGATTTCAAGTGTCATTGAACTTGGTCCCTTGGCATTTCAATAACCTTGAAAAAAATCCAGCACTCAGGAATGGCCACAGTAAATATATCTTCAAGGTGCACTATGCACAAGAATATTGATCTCTACTTATTTGATTCCCCTGTGTAGAAATAGCTGGTATTTAACCTTATATATCATTGTAATTGGTGACCAAGAATCTTAGAAAAATATTTGCGGATCCCAGGACTGGTCATAAGAACTTTCTTCGAGGTTCAGTATAGGAGAAGACCTATTCTGCATACAAATATAGATCACCACATTTTGGTAAATTTCCTCTCACTGAAATCACCGGTATTTGAAGTCAAATATCAATGAAGTTGATCCCTTAGCATTTCTAAAAACTTGTAAAAATATTTCCAGATCTCAGGAATGGCCATGTAGGAACTAGGTATTTCATGGTTTAGTATCGGAGAAGGTCGGTTTTCCATGAAAAAGTTGAACCACATTTAGGATAATTTCCTTTTACTGAAAACAGCGGTGTGGGAAAATATTTCAGGATCTTAGGAATGGCCGCAGGAACTATCCTTCAAGGTTCATTATAAGGAAAGAATAATTCTCCATACAAATATTGATCACCACATTTAGGTAAATTTTCTCTCACTAAAACCACCAGTATATGAAGTTAAATGTTAATGCACTTAGTCCATTGGCATTTCAAGAAACCTGTAAAAATATTTCCGGAGCTCATGAATGGCCATAAGAACTTCATGGTTCAGTATCTAGGAAGGTCGGTTCTCCATAAAAATGCTGAACCCACATTTAGGATAATTTCCTCTTACTGAAAACACCGATAATTGAACATAAATATCAATGAAGATGGTCACTTGGCATTTAAAAATATTACCGAATCTAAGGAATGTTCACAGGAATAATTTTTCAAGTATCGGGGAAAAAGCGGTGCCGGTGGTGTAGTGGTAAGCGTGATTACCTCTCACCCCAGCAGGCCTGGGTTCAATCCAGTCGGCGCCGCCGGGATGTTCTGAGGTATAACATCTCTGATCACGCCTTTCCTTCGGAAGGGAAGTAAAGCCGTTGGTCCTCGGATTATGAGTTGATGGGTCGATAGGGTAGGGTCCATGTGTGGGAGCTGCCTCCTTGGCGTCGGTAGCATTGGTGCTCAGCACGGAAAACAAATCAAGGGAAAAAAGTATCGGGGAGGTAGCGCGAAAATGCTGAACACTAAAGTAGATACTGAAATCACGGGCACAGACAAACAGACATAACCCTCGCAAGTTGTTCATCGAACAAGCATTTAACGGTCAAATTAAAAGTATCGTAGTTGGTAGTACCGCCACCTGTGGCGCGCATAGTCTATTGTCTTGCGTTTGACGTTACCACACTACTCAAATACCCACCACAGTGTATTCAACAGATGGCGGTAATGTTGTAACGACGATGTTTACAGTGATAAATATTCAATGTGTTATGTCTGTTTGTCTGTGTCACGGGTAATTTACCTTACATATCACTGGAGTTGGTTACTTGGCGTTCTCGGAAACCCAGAAAAATATTTTCTGATCCCAGAAATGGCCATAAGAAACATCCTTCAAGGCGCAGTATCGGGGAAGGCCGGTTCAACATAAGAATGCTGACCATCATATTTCCAAGTCTACGTACTCCCGACCGACATGTGTAGAGAGGAGCACATCATGCTGTAGACTGAAACTGATCGATGCGTCGGTCCGGTTTATGAAAATCGAAAATACGAACAACTGTTGCTCATATTCGGTTTTAGTACACGTCATTGCACTGTTTCTGTTCGTACACTACCAAGGATAAGTTCGGGAACACATAAATGAAAAATTAAATTCTACATCACCTTGCCTATCTGACCTTGATTTGGATATGAAGGATAAAATGATATGATGCATAAATGTTGATGATATCAGGCGTAACATTTGATAACGGCACAAAATTTTTTGTAAACACAAGTTTGTAAGGCCCTTTACACGTGAACCGAAGTACGCCCACGTAATCCAACAACATCATCGGCTGGGGGACACTTTCCCCTTTCCGATTATTATCGATGAACATTTAAAATGGTCCTATCTGCTTTGATCGATTTTCTTCATCGACTTTCTCCTTTCATAACCACTGATATGCAAACAGATTTTGTGCTAATTCTACCACATAGTTTGATAATAGAGGTTCTTATCTAGCGTCCAAAACGTCAAATACAACAGGGAACCCTAATAAAAAAATACCATAAACGAACGATAACCCAAATTGTCGAACTTTTCCACAAATGGTTTGGATGATACACCAAACACGTCGTTAAGCAAAATAACCATACAAATTTTATTAGGGAAAGGTTTTGCAGCTGAATTATTGACGAAAGAGATCAATGCAGATAGGACCTTTTGAAATGTTTATCTAGAATTGTATTGGTTTGCGTGGGCGTACTTCGGTAGGGTGTAAAGGGCCTTACAACTTTTGTTTACAAAAGTGTTTGTGCCGTTATCAAATGTTACGCCTGATATTCTTTGCAACTTTCTAGAATAATTTTGTAAAGTACCTTTTTGCTGATGTTAGATATGAGAGATACAGGATAGTGAAACATCTAGGGAACCCCACATTTATAAACAGTAGTGTACGCTAAGCTGACGACGTTCTTCGCGAAGCAAATAAATATTTCTTTCTTCTGAAAGTAGGGATGATCACATCTAATGAGAATGATATGTATCGTAGTCACAAGTAATTGTGGCTTTTTCATATCTGCCGGAAATTGACTGTTACACTATCTATATAAAGTTGCCGAGGTTTGTCAAACTAACCAAAAACTATTACTATTACTTCTATTACAGATAATACGTCAGTATAATTCGATAATAGCTAAACAACATTATTTCAGGAGTCTTTTAGTGTAAAAATTATAAATTATAATCATGAATATCTCAAAAAACAGGTTGCTCTGATTTTTTATATCAGTTAGAAAATTAGCGGAAGCGATAATCGCTATCGAAAATCTTCCTTGTGGATTAACTCAAATGTGCCCAACTCTGAACAAAGCATTACCTTTTTACAACAGTTGAGAAATGTTTTCACTTTATCAATAAATGTTACTGACATTTGGAATAAAGCAATTGCCTATGTTGTAACTAACTGATGCATTTTTTTTTCTGCTGATATAAGTTATGCAAAGTTTCAGAACTCATCATAGCAAAGTCTTGTCATTATCGGCTGTAATATCGTAATTTTAATTGAATCAGCTCGGTGAGATCTACATCTTACAACAAATCACACCGTCAATAGGGACTCTATCCGCATCGCGGAGCTTTTTGAGGTATTGACAATTATACCATATGAAGTTTTGAATGTGATTCCTAGATACGGAAATCAATAATACCTTCTGTGTAGATTATATAGTCAATATCAAAGTGGGAGGATATTTTGCTTATTGCTTGTATTGCTTCCCAAACAATATTTATATGTTTACTCCAAACAAAGAAAACACAAGTAACCTAGCTAGTTTCATCGACCTGCAGAGAACACTATGTTTCCCAGTGCATATTTGGACCCATTGTCATTCAGGGCGAAATGGAGGATGTAGGGAAAGGCATTTTATTTCTTGATGACCTTTTTCATTATCAACAACTTGAATTATATTTTGCTAAACATACGACACCACTATTCGCATGCTTCAGTCAGCCGTCCGCAAAAATCATGTGAGCCGAAAGCTCCTCGCGCGCATTCGTGTTTAGTACAGTTTTTTTTCTTTCCCATGCCTTGTTCGCCATGTACCGGTATATCGGGGAAAATGGTATGCATGAAATGAAAATGGAAAAACGATGCGAGGAAAGTCGGAAAATTGTACTTTGAAGTACACCAAAAGATTCCTGACATTCTCACGAATCTTCTTGTATATTATTATCTGGTACTTTAGAATAAAGATCACGAGCTATCAGAGGGGAAAGATAGAACATGGTGTCTACACCTATGCAATCACGTGGCCGGAATTGGGTGGTCTTCATGTCGGAAAAACAACCCAGTTTTTTTGTGGGTTGGATTTTCCCAAAAATTTTCCAACTATCATGTTGCCAGAAAGTTATGCTAGAACGTAGTGTGCTTCGATTTTTCGATTAGCTTATTTTTCTAGCTCATTTTTGCGGGTTTTCCCAGATGTTCTAAAAAATCCCAGCAAGGGAATAATATCAATAATACTTCCAGACGGGGGCCTTAAGGGGAGGTTTACTTGGATTTGGCTGAAAAACAGTTGAACTTTGGAATTTTTTTTGCATACCATTTTCCCGATATACCGGTACATGGCGAACAAGGCATGGGAAAGAAAAAAAACTGTACTAAACACGAATGCGCGCGAGAAGCTTTCGGCTCACATGATTTTTGCGGACGGCTGACTGAAGCATGTGAATAGTGGTGTCGTATGTTTAGCAAAAAATAATTCAAGTTGTTGATAATGAAAAAGGTCATCAAGAAATAAAATGCCTTTCCCTACATCCTCCATTTCGCCCTGAATGACAATGGGTCCAAATATGCACTGGGAAACATAGTGTTCTCTGCAGGTCGATGAAACTAGCTAGGTTACTTGTGTTTTCTTTGTTTGGAGTAAACATATAAATATTGTTTGGGAAGCAATATAAGCAATAAGCAAAATATCCTCCCACCTTGATATTGACTATATCGACAGTGAGCATGCATAAGGGCCTATACGCGATGATCGATTCTCTTCGTCGATTTTCTCTTTTGATAATAACTCGCTAAATTTAACGTTTATCGGTGCGTTTGCTTTCGATAGCCAATACAACCTGTTACTACTCTGCATTGAACAAATTCTAGAAAATTGTTTCGCCTAGCTGTGGCAATGCAAAGAGAAAATCGATGAAGAGAATCGATCATCTCGTATTCGCCCTTATGAATGCTCACTGTCGATATAATCTACACAGCTGGTATTATTGATTTCCGTATCTAAGAATCACATTCAAAACGTCATATGGTATAATTGCCAATACCTCAAAAAGCTTATATAGAGTCCCTATTGACGGTGTGATTTGTTGTAAGATGTAGATATCACCGAGCTGATTTAATTAATAATTACGATAATACAGCCGATAATGACAAGACTTTGCTATGATGTATTCAGAAAGTTAGTTGCAACATAGGGAATTGCTTTATTCCAAATGACAGTAGCATTTATTGATAAAGTGATAACATTTATCAACTGTTGTAAAAATGTAATGCTTCGTTCAGAGTTGGGCATAGTTTAGTTCAAGGCATAACATTTGATAACGGCACAAAAGCATTTGTAAACAAATTTTCTAAGGCCCTTTTCAGGCGAACCAAAGTACGCCCACGCAAACCAATACCACTTTCGGAAAGGTGATAGTTGCCCTTATCCGATGATGTTGTTGGTTTGCGTAGGCGTACTTGGTTCGCGATTAAAGGGCCTTAGAAAGTATGTTTACAAATGCTTTTGTGCCGTTATCAAATGTTATGCCTGAGTTAATCCACTAGGAACATTTTCGATAGGGATTATCGCTTCCGCTATTTTTTTAACCGGTATAAAAAATCAGCACAACCTGCATTTCGAGACATTCATGATTATAATTTATAAATTTTACACTAAAAGACTCCTGAAATAAGGTTGGAATGAAACTGGTTAGCAGCTATCGGATATCATTACCTCCCGATAATCACATTACGTAATAGTAATAGTAATAGTTTTTTAGTTTGTTTGAAAAACCGCGGTAACTTTATATAGATAGTGTAACAGTCAATTTCCGGCAGATATTAAAAGCCACAATTACTTGCGACTATGATACATATCATTCTCATTAGATGTGATCATCCCTACTTTCAGAAGAAAGAAATATTTATTTGCTTCGCGAAGAACGAGGTCAGCTTAGCGTACACTAATGTTCATAAATGTGGGGTTCCCTAGATGTTTCACTATCATGTATCTCTCATATCTAACATCAGCGAAAAGGTACTTTACAACATTATTCTAAAAAGTTGCAAAGATTATCATAAACATTTATTCATCATATAATTTTATCCTTCATTTCCACATCAAGGTCAGATAGGCTAGGTGATGTAGAATTTAATTTTTCATTTATGTGTTCGCGAACTTATCTTTGGTAGTGTACGAACAGAAACAGTGCAATGACGTGTACTAAAACCGAATATGAGCAACAGTTGTTCGTATTTTCGATTTTCATAAACCGGACCGACGCATCGATCAGTTTCAGTCTACAGCATGATGTGCTCCTCTCTACACATGTCAGTCGGGAGTACGTAGACTTGGAAATATGATGGTCAGCATTCTTATGTTGAACCGGCCTTCCCCGATACTGCGCCTTGAAGGATGTGTCTTATGGTTTCCGAGAACGCCAAGTAACCAACTCCAGTGATATGTAAGAAACTAAAACCTGTGATTTCAGTAACTACATGTGGTGTTCAGCATTTTCGCGGAGAAGCTACCTTCCCGATACTTGAAAAGTGGTTCCTGTGAACATTCCTTAGATTCGGTAATATTTTTACGAGTTTTTGCGAAATGCCAAGTGACCATCTTCATTGATATTTATGTTCAACTGCCGGTGATTTCAGTGAGAGGAAATTAACCTCCATGTGGGTTCAGCATTTTTAACTATGTTCCTGAGATCCGGAAATATTTTTACAAGTTTCTTGAAAGGCTAAGGGACCAACTTCATTGATATTTGACTTCAATTAATGGTGATTTTAGTAAGGAGAAAATTTACCTAAATATGGTGATCTATATTTGTATGGAGAAAAGGTCTTTCCCTATACTGAACCTTGAAGAAAAGTTCCTACGACCAGTCCTGGGATCCGCAAATATGTTTCCAAGATTTTTTAAATGTCACCAATTGCAATGATACATAAGGTTAAAAACCAGCTATTTCTACACAGGGTAATCAACTAAGTAGTGAAAGGAAGTTAATCTAAATGTGGGTTCTGCATTTTCATGGTGAATAGGTCTTTCCCCGATACTGTACTTTGAAGGATAGTTCTTATGACTATTCCGGAGATCCGGAAATATTTTTCAGAGTTTTTTTTTTAATGTCAAGCGACTAACATCAATGCTAATTATATGAGTTCAAACACTGATGTGTTCCGTAAGATAAAATCAACCAAAATGTGGGTTCTGCATTTTCATGGAATGCCGGCATTCCCTGATACTGTACCTTGACGAATAGTTCCTGGGATTCAGATATATTTTTTGAGTTTCTTGAAACACCAAGAGACCAATTGCAATGATATTTGAGCTCAAACACTGCTATTTGCAATAACAGGAAATCATCCTAAATTTGGGTGCAGCATTTTCATGTAGATCTCGCTTAACTCAGTCAGTAAAGGCGCAGCTACAAAGCAAGACCATGCCTGGACGTTACTGGGTTCGATTCTCTGTCCGGTTAAGTTTTTTTTAAGTTGGAAAATATATCGAGTACCCTGATCATAGAGTATCATTGTACTTCCTACTCAATTATACAATGCAAAAATGGTACCTCTTCGAAAACTCTGAACTGTGGAAGTGCATATAGAAATCTAAGTTGAGAGCACGCAATAAGCTTGAAATGCGAACAATAAGAAGAAGATTTTCATGGAGAACCTGCCTTTCCTGATACTGGACCTTGAAAAATAGTTTCAAGGCCATTTCTGAAATCCGAAAATATAATGTCGAGTGTTGTGAAATGAAACGCGATAATCTTCAATGATATATGAATTCAAATAAACACAGGAAAACATTCTGAATTTTACTGGTGTTGTAAACATCCATGCATGCAAACATTCATGCATGTAAACTTCAATTTCACGTAAACTAGCAACTTGCAAGAAAATGTTGTATACAAATATGGACAGTTGCGTAGAACAAGTGGAATATTTCATTGCATGTCTCATAAATTTACACGATCTTTAATGTAAACATATATCTCCATTTATGTGCATCATAGTAACGGTAATTTACACTACTTTTTTTAAACTGTGAAGGCAATTTACATACACGTGAATTTACCAAATTATAGAGTTTAGCATATTCATGGAGATAAGACTACACAGATAAAAATTCTGAATTTTAATTGTGATGTAAACATTCATTCACGTAAACTTAAATTTAATTTCACACAATCTAGCAACTTGTAAACAATGTTGTTTACAAAGATGGGCTTTTGTATACAATATTTGCTACATTGCATGAATTGTGCTAGAACTTTACATGATATATAATGTAAACTTATATGATATATGACGCTCCATTTGTGTGCATCATATTGAACAGAAATTTACACTACTTTTCGAACTGTGTACGGAGCCTTCCTTAGCTCAGTCAATTTTAGCATAGTTCCATTCTGGAGGCAGCTGGGTCCGATTCCTAGTTAAGTTCGGTGGTTATTCATCTATGCAAACATTGTATATATTTACGTTATTTGACAAATCACAGCTAATCATGACATTCACTTATTGCAAACAAAATTAATGAAGAAAACAATAGCACTGCAGTCCTGATTATCAGAGTTTTGTCAAATAATGCAAATATAATTGACCTGTGCATCGAAGAACTGAGTATGATTGTACAGCTCCCGAAGAACGCATTGCCGACTACCACCGCTTTTTCTCGGCGGGTTTTCAACCAACCGCTCTGATTTTCTGCGAGTGGCTAGTTCTCTATTGACAACATGCATTGACTAACATGCAAAAAATCATACCAACTGGTTGAAAACCCTCCGAGAAAGACGTGACGTTTTTTCTCCATACCATTTCCATGACATTTACTCTGGTTAAGACACTATTTACTAACAAAATTGACTGACAATGTTTATAGTGTTTATCAAGTTTATCTAGTGAATATATCATGATCATCCATAATATAGTGAGTAGATGTACCTTGTCAACAACAGAAAATCACCTACTTGTTAAATAAAAGCTAATTATGATCCAAAACTGCAAAGCAGGGAAAAATATTATAAATAATTATTGATTTAAAATATAAACAACGACGGATTGGTAATACGCCCAAGGACAGAATGTGATTTGTGGGCTCGAGTCCCGCCAACAATACCGTTTTTTTTACTATTTTCTAATGCACACCCCAAGTAACCAAAAGTTCCGCATTCAATACTTCCAAGTTCCATAAAGTTCAAATAAAGTTCCGACAGAACTTTCAAGTTTCATAAAGTTCAAATAAAGTTCCAAAAGAACTTTCAAGCCACATGAAGCAATCCGCACAAATCTTTTTTTGCAACAAAACTTAATGTACGTAAATATGAAATAATCAGTGGCCCGAATAAATCATATTTCTTATATTTAGGCAACATTCTATCCAAAAATTAAAAATAAATTAAAAAGTAATTTCCTGGATTCGAACCCGTGTATTCGGCATGTGATCTACGATTGCTAACCACTGCGCCACAAGTGTGATGGAACATGCGGGCAAACACCAATTTAAATTCATCAAGGTGTTGTGTTTCGTATTCAAGTCAGTCAGCTGGCTCAGAAAACTTCAACAATAGGCGGGACAACAGCTCACTTTAATATATTTCAGATGACGTAGTGGTTCGTGCTGAGACTCTCACGCAGAAGGACTGGGTTTAAATTCTACAAACAGCTCCATTACTCCTACTAATGCTTAATCAATACACATTAATAACCTGCCTTTAGAAATAGCTTTCATAAAAGTGCGAACTAAATAAAGAATTAGTGTACAGGACAAAAACTTTTTTAATTTATTTTCTAAAAGTTCCGTTCAAGTTCCGCCAGAGGCTGCTTAGAATGCTCTTCAATTATGGTACCGGAACTTTCAAGTTCTTATAACGACTTAAAAATTAGGCTGCTTAGAATTCTATAGACCACCTTCAACCGAGGTGCTTAAGCCATAAATAGCCTTTTATCAGAACTTTTGGCTACTTGGGACATTCATGCCATGCTCATCATATGTGTCTGTGAAAGACTCTTGAAAGCCAATACCTTGACTTCTTCTTCTTCTTATTCGCATTTTTAAGCTTATTGCTTAGCGCATATTAGCTTATTGCGTGCTCTCAACTTAGTGTTCAAATTCACTTCTACAGTTATTAATTGAGAGCTTTCGATGCCAATACCAATGCATGAATTTGTATATTGTGTGGCAAGCACAATGATACTCTATGCCCAGGGAAGTCGAGAAAATTTCCAACCCGAAAGATTCCCTCGACCGGACCAGGAATCGAATCCTCCGCCTCCGGCTTGGTAATATCGTGCCTTTGCTGACTAAGCTCTGATACCCCTAAAATACCCTAAATACCTAGACTTACTCCACAGCATTATTTCAACTGTCGTTAGAAGAATGATTGATCATAATCATAATCATACACTTGAGAGACATGGAAATTGTGCAATCGCTAGAGCAGTAGATTTTTTATTTTTATTTAATAGAAAATAATGACAAAGGTACGGTACGGGCCTACGATTGGACTTACGACCTTATGCCTAGTAAACAATAATCATTGAGATTCGTCAATGAATAATTTATCACTGTGTTTCATAGAAGAACTATATAACTGAAATATTTTAAGTATAAGCAATCAATTACCAATATATCATATTTTTCAAATTATGGTGTTTCAAATTCTCATGGTTATCGAACAAAAGAAATTATTCCAAACAAATCTCGTATATAAAGATAAAACATTTTCCTGATAGCTGTTGTTACATATTATAATAAAACACATGTTACATATAGTTGAAGATGCTAGTTTCTAATAACAGACTAAAGTTGTAATTTTTATGCGATAGATGAGGAGATGAAAACATAGAGTTGATAGTTCCGTTAGAGTACGGCAGTGTGAAACATATGATGAGCAGGGCATGAATGTGTGCATTAGAAAATAGTAAAAAAAACGGTATTGTTGGCGGGACCAGTCTTGTAAGCGGTCACGGTAGTCGAAACATTTTCTGTGATAATTGACTGCCTTTGCCTAAGACACTTGCAAAACAAGCTATCATAGTACAGTACCAAACTAAAATGTCATATGACAGGCTCTGTCATACGACACTGTCGCCGAAGACCGTCACGAATGTATGTATTTTAGTTTTTCTCATAATAAGAGCTGCTGATGGTGTGCTTGTGTGGATTCTGAAAATAGCAAGTAATGATGTCCTAGTAATAATATTTCTGATCAGAAATGGTTTGATTTACACCAAATTGAGGAATTACAACGAAATCACACATGTCATATGATAGCTATTTTGAAAATTTTCTTTTAGCTCGAATGTTATTCTACCGCTCGTGTTGTGTGAGAGAGACGATGGTAGAGCATGAATGTTCGAATACAAACAGACTGTCGCGCACGACAACGAAGCGAGTGTAGTAAAAAACGTCAACTGTTTCAACCCCTGGGCGGGACTCGAGCCCACAAATCACATTCTGTCCTTGGGCGTATTACCAATTCTATTCCGTCGTTGTTTATATTTTAAATCAATAATTATTTATAATATTTTTCCCTGCTTTGCAGTTTTGGATCATAATTAGCTTTTATTTAACAAGTAGGTGATTTTCTGTTGTTGACAAGGTACATCTACTCACTATATTATGGATGATCATGATATATTCACTAGATAAACTTGATAAACACTATAAACATTGTCAGTCAATTTTGTTAGTAAATAGTGTCTTAACCAGAGTAAATGTCATGGAAATGGTATGGAGAAAAAACGTCACGTCTTTCTCGGAGGGTTTTCAACCAGTTGGTATGATTTTTTGCATGTTAGTTAATGCATGTTGTCAATAGAGAACTAGCCACTCGCAGAAAATCAGAGCGGTTGGTTGAAAACCCGCCGAGAAAAAGCGGTGGTAGTCGGCAATGCGTTCTTCGGGAGCTGTACAATCATACTCAGTTCTTCGATGCACAGGTCAATTATATTTGCATTATTTGACAAAACTCTGATAATCAGGACTGCAGTACTATTGTTTTCTTCATTAATTTTGTTTGCAATAAGTGAATGTCATGATTAGCTGAGATTTGTCAAATATCGTAAATGTATACAATGTTTGCATAGATGAATAACCACCGAACTGAACTAGGAATCGGACCCAGCCGCCTCCAGAATGGATCTATGCTAAAACGGACTGATCTAAGAAAGATTCCGTAGTATTATCTCCATGAATATGCTAAACTCTACAATTCGGTAAATTCACGTGTATGTAAAATGTAAATTGTATGTAAATAACCGTTACTATGATGCACATAAATGGAGTGTCATATATCATACAAGTTTACATTATAGATCGTGTAAATTTATGAGAAATGAAATGAAATATTCCATTTGTTCTACGCAACTGTCCATATTTGTAAGCAACGTTTCTTGCAAGTAGCTAGTTTACGTGAAATGGAAGTTTACATCACCAGTAAAATTCAGAATGTTTTTTTGTGTTTATTTGAATTCATACATCATTGCAGATTATCACGTGTCATTTCACAACACTCGAAAATATATTTTCAAATCTCAGAAATGGCCTTGAAACTATTTTACAAGGTTCAGTATCAGGAAAGGCCGGTTCTCTACGAAAATCTTCTTCTTATTGTTCGCATTTCAAGCTTATTGCGTGCTCTCAACTTAGATTTCTATATGCACTTCCACAGTTGAGAGCTTTCGAAGCCGGTACCATTTTTGCATTGTATAATTTACTAGGAAGTACAATATGATACTCTATGCTCAGGGTACTCGATATATTTTCCAACTTAAAAAAACCTAGACCAGACCGAGAATCGAACCCAGTGACGTCCAGGCATGGTCTTGCTTTGTAGCTGCGCCTTTACCGACTGAGTTAAGCGAGGCCTACATAAAATGCTGCACCCAAAATTAGGATGATTTCCTGTTATTGCAAATAGCAGTGTTTGAGCTCAAATATCATTGCAATTGGTCTCTTGGTGTTTCAAGAAACTCAAAAAATATATCTGAATCCCAGAAACTATTCGTCAAGGTACAGTATCAGGGAATGCCGGCATTCCATGAAAATGCAGAACCCACATTTTGGTTGATTTTATCTTACGGAACACACCAGTGTTTGAACTCATATAATTAGCATTGATGTTAGTCCCTTGACATTAAAAAAAACTCTGAAAAATATTTCCGGATCTCCGGAATAGTCATAGGCACTATCCTTCAAAGTATAGTATCGGGGAAGACCTATTCACCATGAAAATACAGAACCCACATTTAGATTAATTCCTCTCACTGAAATCAGTGGTATTTGATTTCAAGTGTCATTGAACTTGGTCCCTTGGCATTTCAATAACCTTGAAAAAAAAAAAATCCAGCACTCAGGAATGGCCACAGGAAATATAACTTCAAGGTGCACAAGGGAAGATTTTCATAAAAATATTGATCTCTACTTATTTGATTCCCCTGTGTAGAAATAGCTGGTATTTAACCTTATATATCATTGCAATTGGTGTCATTTCAAAAATCTTGGAAACATATTTGCGGATCCAAGGACTGGTCATAAGAACTTTTCTATAAGGTTCAGTATAGGGGAAGACTTATTCTCCATACAAATATAGGTAAATTTCCTCTTACTAAAATCACCGGTATTTGAAGTCAAATATCAATGAAGTTGGTTCCTTAGCATTTCAAGAAACTTGTAAAAATATTTCCGGATCTCAGAAATGGCCAACTATTTCATGGTTCAGTATCGGAGAAGGTCAGTTTTCCATGAAAAAGTTGAACCCACATTTAGGATAATTTCCTCTTATTGAAAACAGCGGTGTGGGAACTCAAATATCATTGACTGGTCCCTTGATAACTCGGAAAAATACTTCAGGATCTCATGAATGACCTTAGGACCTATTATTCAAGGTTCACTATCAGGGAAGGCTGGTTCTCTGTTAAAAATGCTGAACCCACATGGAGGTTAATTTTCTCTCACTGAAATCACCGGCAGTTGAACATAAATATCAAAGAATATGGTCACTTGGCCATGGTTACTTCCACTCACTTCGCTATAAAAAATGTTTTTCATAATTATGGAATCATTGGATGCTTTTATGAAAGTTTGTACTTGTCAGAAGCAAGAAGAGGTTGGAAGGTATGTATTTGACACATAAAACCTGTCAATTTCGCTTTCAGTGCGTCACAATCAGCGAATTTATGACTCGTGAGCGTTCACTCAGAGTGAGCGCTCACGAATCGTAAAATCGCTGATTGTGACGCACTGGAAGCAATAATGACAGGTTTTATGTCTCAAACACCTAGTTTACAACCTTATCTTGTGACTTACAACTATTTACTATCATTATAATATCTAATGATTTCATAATTTCGAAAAACAATTTTTTATAGCAAGTGAGTGGAAGCAAGCCTGCTTGGCATTTCGAAAAACTCGTAAAAAAAAATCTGAATCTATGGAATGTTCACAGGAACAATTTTTCAAGTATTGGGGAGGTAGCTTCTCCGCGAAAATGCTGAACACCACATGAAGGTACTGAAATCACGGATTTTATTTTCTTACATATCACTGGAGTTGGTTAGTTGGCGTTCTCGGAAACCTGGAAAATATTTTCTGATCTCAGAAATGGCCATAAGAAACATCCTTCAAGGCGCAGTATCGGGGAAGGCCGGTTCAACATAAGAATGCTGACCATCATATTTCCAAGTCTACGTACTCCCGACAGTCCCGACCGACATGTGTAGAGAGGAGCACATCATGCTGTAGACTGAAACTGATCGATGCGTCGGTCCGGTTTATGAAAATCGAAAATACGAACAACTGTTGCTCATATTCGGTTTTAGTACACGTCATTGCACTGTTTCTGTTCGTACACTACCAAGGATAAGTTCGGGAGCACATAAATGAAAAATTAAATTCTACATCACCTAGCCTATCCGACCTTGATTTGGATATGAAGGATAAAATGATATGATGCATAAATGTTGATGATATCAGGCGTAACATTTGATAACGGCACAAAAAGTTTTGTAAACACAAGTTTGTAAGGCCCTTTACACGTGAACCGAAGTACGCCCTCGTAATCCAACAACATCATCGGCTGGGGGACACTTTCCCCTTTCCGATAATTGTATTGGTTTGCGTGGGCGTACTTCGGTTCGCGTGTAAAGGGCCTTACAACTTTTGTTTACAAAAGTGTTTGTGCCGTTATCAAATGTTACGCCTGATATTCTTTGAAACTTTCTAGAATAATTTTGTAAAGTACCTTTTCGCTGATGTTAGATATGAGAGATACATGATAGTGAAACATCTAGGGAACCCCACATTTATAAACAGTAGTGTACGCTAAGCTGACGACGTTCTTCGCGAAGCAAATAAATATTTCTTCTTCTGAAAGTAGGGATGATCACATCTAATGAGAATGATATGTATCGTAGTCGCAAGTAATTGTGGCTTTTCATATCTGCCGGAAATTGACTTGACTATCTGTATAAAGTTGCCGAGGTTTGTCAAACTAACCAAAAACTATTACTATTACTTCTATTACAGATAATACGTCAGTATAATTCGATAATAGCTAAACAACATTATTTCAGGAGTCTTTTAGTGTAAAAATTATAAATTATAATCATGAATGTCTCAAAAAACAGGTTGCTCTGATTTTTTATATCAGTTAGAAAATTAGCGGAAGCGATAATCGCTATCAAAAATGTTCCTTGTGGATTAACTAAAATGTGCCCAACTCTGAACAAAGCATTACCTTTTTACAACAGTTGAGAAATGTTTTCACTTTATCAATAAATGCTACTGACATTTGGAATAAAGCAATTGCCTATGTTGTAACTAACTGATGCATTTTTTTCTGCTGATATAAGTTATTAAAAGTTTCAGAACTCATCATAGCAAAGTCTTGTCATTATCGGCTGTAATATCGTAATTTTTAATTGAATCAGCTCGGTGAGATCTACATCTTACAACAAATCACACCGTCAATAGGGACTCTATCCGCATCGCGGAGCTTTTTGAGGTATTGGCAATTATACCATATGAAGTTTTGAATGTGATTCTTAGATACGGAAATCAATAATACCTGCTGTGTAGATTATATAGTCAATATCAAAGTGGGAGGATATTTTGCTTATTGCTTGTATTGCTTCCCAAACAATATTTATATGTTTACTCCAAACAAAGAAAACACAAGTAACCTAGCTAGTTTCATCGACCTGCAGAGAACACTATGTTTCCCAGTGCATATTTGGACCCATTGTCATTCAGGGCGAAATGGAGGATGTAGGGAAAGGCATTTTATTTCTTGATGACCTTTTTCATTATCAACAACTTGAATTATTTTTTGCTAAACATACGACACCACTATTCACATGCTTCAGTCAGCCGTCCGCAAAAATCATGTGAGCCGAAAGCTTCTCGCGCGCATTCGTGTTTAGTACAGTTTTTTTTCTTTCCCATGCCTTGTTCGCCATGTACCGGTATATCGGGAAAATGGTATGCATGAAATGAAAATGGAAAAACGATGCGAGGAAAGTCGGAAAATTGTACTTTGAAGTACACCAAAAGATTCCTGACATTCTCACGAATCTTCTAGTATATAATTATCTGGTACTTTAGAATAAAGATCACGAGCTATCAGAGGGGAAAGATAGAACATGGTGTCTACACCTATGCAATCACGTGGCCGGAATTGGGTGGTCTTCATGTCGGAAAAACAACCCAGTTTTTTTGTGGGTTGGATTTTCCCAAAAATTTTCCAACTATCATGTTGCCAGAAAGTTATGCTAGAACGTAGTGTGCTTCGATTTTTCGATTAGCTTATTTTTCCAGCTCATTTTTGCGGGTTTTCCTAGATGTTCTAAAAAATTCCAGCAAGGGAATAATATCAATAATACTTCCAGACGGGGGCCTTAAGGGGAGGTTTACTTGGATTTGGCTGAAAAACAGTTGAACTTTGGAATTTTTTTTCAGGAGAATGAAAAGACATACGAACTTCCAGTTTCGATAATTATATTTGTCCACTATTCCTGAATACTTGGAAATTTTTTGAAGGTAAAAAAACAAAATGGCGGCTCGCGTGGAGGAGTGTCAGTCAGGTTTTGCTGCAGAAATTCGAGTGCACAACCTCTGGTGGTGAACTGAAATGAATTTTTTTTATTGTGGTTAAAGTTGATAATATTCCCTATGGCTTATACCTAACTAGAACGAAATCCGACAAAAATTGACCAAATTATGGACATTTGAAAATTTAGTGCTTTTTTTACCCCTTTTTTGCTCACTTTGACCTTGCTTAAAAAATAGTAACTAACAATTTTTTTTCATTTTAATTATAAGCCATACAAAAAATAGTATCCTTCAAAGCGCAATTTTCCGATTGTAAATCGGATCATTTGTTCAAGCCCTATGCTCTATGTTGTTATAAAAAATATGGTTTCGAGAAAAACGCGTTTAAAGTTTTTGTAGCGTCCCTCAGCGCGCATGACAAAGGTTCACTCAAAGCGCCATAACTCGCTAAATATGTTTCGGATCGTAAAATCCTTTTGGCCACATATTCTACACACTTGAAGCTTTCATTTTATGCAAAAAAAATCAATTTTTTTGAAAAAATCCAAGTAAAACTCCCCTTAAATTATGTATAAAACCAATTACGATTGGTTAAATGGAGCATTACAAAAACGCAGCTAAATTTTTACCTGGATGATGAATTTGTTTCTGCGTTCGATCTTCAAAATGTTTCTATGTTTTAACTACCTAGAAAATTTAAAATTATCTCTGCTGAGTTCTTCAGAAAATACGCTTGGAATTCTCGTTAGATAACTCTAAAACAAATCTATTGATAGAACACTACCAAAATTAAGGACTTGAGTGATGCAACATTTTAGGTACAAGTGGGGTATAATGCGCTCCCCAAATTGTAGTGTGGAAAGCATAACCATCAGGCGTGTACCTTTGAAATTTAATAGAGAAAGAACGTAGATAAAGCCTAAATGTATGCTCCCTGTACATGGAATTAGACAGTGTGCAGAATTGTGGCGGCCTCCCTTAGCTCAGTCGGTAAAGGCGCAGTTACAAAGCAAGATCTTGCTTGAGGTGTCTAGATTAGATTCCCGGTTTGGTCTATTTCCGAGTATAAATTGCCACACAATTATACTAAAATGCAAAAATGGTACAGGCATCGAAAGCTCTCAAATGATAACTGTGGAAGTACATCTAGAACACTAAGTTTGAGAGCACGTAATAAGCTAATATGCGAAAAGCAATAAACTGAAAATGCGAAGAAGCAGAATTATGGCGGTTTACGTATTATAGTAGAACACTTAATTTCATTAGCTTGGTGCACAGTCTATGCAATTCCATGTTTTCCACGATGTTTTAACCATAGCGTCAATATTCAACAATTGAAACCAACCAATGAACAAATTAGTACCAATGAAAGCAAATTACTAATAACCAATATTATTTGATCGGTCCATGGGCTGAACGTCGCTATAAAACTTATAGATTGCCCAGAAAATACTCACCGTCCGAGCCAATACCAATCTTTGCTACAACCATGAAGCACCAACCATGTCCTACCGGGCGTGATTTCCTGCAACCGTTCACACTTCCACAAAAGGAGCCCACTAATTGAGTTATCCGCTGTTAATTTCACGTATTACCCGTCGATCAACCGCCCCGGCCGAGTTGAATTTCCTTATTTATCGCCTTTTTCTCACACTTTGCGCTACCGTTTTCGGCCGTATCACGTTTCATCAATTGGTTTGATTGTGACAGAACGTGTGCTTATTCTGTAACGCACTCGCACTCTTCAATCGTCAGCTCTGCTTTTTTCCTCCATTCGTTCCATGTCAGCGTGTTTCTGCATTTCAGCTCCAATTTGCAGCTTTGTTCCATGATGATTTCAAAAAAGGAATAATTTGTACCACGGTCTGCCCTGTACCTGCATTTTATGGAGTGGTGTTGAGCAGTTTGCGTTTTTGTTTCATGTTCTTCTGCTGCACCGACCCGGAGCGGCGATGGATATGGTGGTTATGCTCAATTACGTCAAGCTTTGCAGCCACCACCACGAGCAGCACCGGCATTGGTACCTATATCCAAATTTGGTAGAACAAATCAATTTGATCATAATTATGCTGTTATAGTTTCTTTCCTTCTTTCGTTTGGTACGCACGTGGGGTCCGAATGCTGCAGTGTGCAGAAGTAAAACGATTGGTGAAATCGCGTGCAGAAGATTAATTTGCACTTCTCCGTCTCTGGGAGACCGCACGGCGCGCTTTGGTGGTCAGGGATTCTTCTTTCCATTCAAAATGTGCTCATGTTACCTTCAATATTATATAGCAGGATAGCGTGATATTTATTGCATATTCTAATTATTCTTAGCTACAAAAACAGGCTAACAAATGTAACTGTCGCAATAGAGTAATTTCCCCACTCCTCCTCAACCACCCG
The DNA here is from genome assembly GCF_037179485.1 of Ochlerotatus camptorhynchus. Lineage (NCBI taxonomy): Eukaryota > Metazoa > Arthropoda > Insecta > Diptera > Culicidae > Ochlerotatus > Ochlerotatus camptorhynchus. The sequence goes on along the minus strand of NW_027040529.1, from coordinate 3,297,914 downwards.
TATGGTTCGGTTATGTCCCGCCTATTTCCTGTCCCAGAAGGGATAACTGCTTCAAAAATTGCTTCGCATTGGTCAACGTAGATGCACCGTAGATTATCCTGCGATTGCTGTTGGCTGTTTGTTTCGTTTTGATAAAATCTACCAAATTCTGATACTCGATGTAGTTGCCACCGCCGACCATGAATACAATGGCTTCTTGGAATGGAGCGCGATTTTTCGGGACAATGTCACCTCCCTTGAGTAGCTTGGGATCTAAATACAGATAGTCGTCCACCTCTCCACCGGCTCGGCACTCCATCAGCTGTTCGGTGATTTTCGTGACGGGAAGGTTCTGGAAGCGGGTTTAAAATTTACTATGGCAGTTCGCTCAAACACGGTTTTCAATGACTTACATGTCTTTTGACTACCAAATTTTTAACGCCTTCCATCACAAAGGACGACCCTTGAGTGACCAACTTGGAGAACATCGAAACTGTCTTCGTTCCACTTCCCTCGTATTGGTTCGGGTTTGTCACTGTGCTCTTCATTATGCTCCTAGGGGATAAAGATGACAAAATGATAATGATAATGGTAATAATGAATTTGAGGCAATGTCAACCTTTTAACATTTATAAATTTTATTAGTTGATTTGTTAATCTATCGGCTACTAAAACTAAATAGTTTTATTTCAATATGTTTAACCATTGGAAGCACAGGTTACCAAAGGTTGATTCCGAAGACCTCCAGACTATCAGAGTATGGAATTTGTCGGAAGAGCTTCAGGTGGATTTTTAATATTCATAAGACCTTTAGAGCTTCAGTTATCTTAGTTAGCTCGTTACCGTAGGAGTTGAACAGGACTGTATAGCTAACAGTTGATTTTGATCGGATAATCCCGTGGAATTAAACCGGCTAAATCAAATGCTAAAAATAAGAACCTGAATTTATCCACATATGGTGTGATCTGACTCGTTTTTGCAACATATCGGGTGAGATCTTTCCTTAATTTTTCTATTAATTTTCATGAAATATTATATATTAGTGATGGGTAAACCGATTCATTACAGTGAGCGGTTCAGAACCATGTGTTCAATTTAATGAACCGCATCATCTGAATGGCCAACAGGCCTGGGTTCAATCCCAGTCGGCGCCGCCGGGATGTTCTGAGGCATAACATCTCTGATCACGCCTTCCTTCGGATGGGAAGTAAAGCCGTTGGTCCCTGGTTCATGAGTTGATGGGTCGATAGGTAGGGTCCAGGTGTGGGAGCTGCCTTCCTGGCACGTCGGTAGCATTGGTGCTCAGCACGGAAAACAAGATCGACGGAAAAAACAAACCAAAGAAAAAAAAAAATCTGAATGGCTCGCCGGCCCTTTTTAAATAAATGGTTAGTTAGGATCGTGTTATAAAGGAAGAGACAATAAATTAAGAAAAAGTTAATGTCAGTATTAAAGGAAAAGAATAAAACACATGCAGGGTTGCTTCCAATCGCTTGCTATAAAAAAAATGTTTTTCTGAATTATAAAATCATTAGATGTTATTATGATATAAAGTATGTGTTTAACACATGAACCTTGTCAATGTCACTTTCAGAGTGCCACAATCAGCGATTTTATGATTCGTGAGCGTTCACTCAGTGTGAGCGCTCACGAGTCGTAAAATCGTTGGTTGTGACTTTCTGAAAGCAAATTTGACTTGGTTTATGTATCAAACACTTGCCTTTCAACGTCATCTTGTATCCAACAAGTACAAACTATCATTATAACATCTAATGATTCCAAAATTCCAAAAATCATTTATTTTATAACAAGCGAGTGTAAGCAAGTCTGCTTCAGATCAAGTTGTACTTCTCCTCTGTTGCACCAGTGTTCTAAATTTAAAAAATCGGGAAAAAATTTACTCACTGGATTTTCGATGAAAATCGAGAAGAAAATACTCACGCACTGAGATGTCCACATTCAATTGGTTCTTGACACCCCTTCCCATCCCCTGCGTGGATAAGTATCCATCAAATTTTTAAAAATGGTTATGGACCGTGTACATTTGTCAACCCAAAGGTTCTACGTAGTTTATGAACAAAACCTTAAACTTTCCACGTGGTATACTGCCCTGTGCGGCATAACAGTCCCATTAGAATTTTTGATGAAAATGAGTTATACATTGAAATCAGTTGTCAAGTACCATCATTTTACAATGTACACGCAAAGCTTCTTACTTTGTTCAGAAAATGTCGCGAAAATACCAAAACTATGTTGTCCCATCCATAAGAGCCCATGAAGAAAAAATAACTTCAACAGCATTTTCGCAGCTTGCTGTTTTAACGAATGGGACAACTATGCTGAAAAGGGCAGTATATGTGCAGCCCCTAACTCATAGACGTAGCTAGAGAGGGGCAACCGCCCCCCCCCCTAAACTCAGCAACACAAAGGCTTTCGGGGAAATGGCGTTCGGTGAAATGGCATTCGGCCAAATTTTCCATAGTAAATTTTTTTTTCGCCCCTCCCTAGCTCGAAACCTGATTTAAGACAAGCAGTGGTGAAGAAATCTGCCCGTTTCAAAATGTATATGCATCCGTTTCTTGCTTAAAGCTGGGTGTAGACAATGCAAATAAATTGATCATCTAAGTTGAATTCAACTGACTTGAACGCGAATTGAAAGTGTAAACCATGCCATTCAACTGACGTGATCAACTCACTTGAATTGAAAAAAGTTTAACTAGCTCATTTTCAAGCCAATTTAATACAACTGAGTTGATCACTTGCTTTGTCTAAACCCAGCTTAACGATAGACACAACCGGTGACATTCTTTTATGAAAATGTCCACGTTAGGTTTTTGCATACTTGAAGGCGTAAAATCATGCCGCACACTTCAATCTTACTCAGAGAGAGAGAGAGTAACTTCTACTCAGGTGGAAGAAAAATTTCTAAAAACGTAGGTTAGGGGCTGTCCATAAACCCTACACCGCACATGGCCGTTCAATCTTACTCAGAGAGAAAGTAACTTCTACTCAGGTGGAAGAAAAATTTCTAAAAACGTAGGTTACTCAGCGCCAGTGTCTGTTTTTATCACACACGCAAGGAGTAGCGCTTCAACCCAGTGTCGATGAATTGCGTTTGTTTTGAACATCTTCGTAGTTACGAAACGAGCGAAATGAACAAATGAGTTTATTATACATCAACGAATACGCGTTTGTTGATATTCACCAGTGCTCGATTATCAAACCCAAAATTGTCAAAATCAGAAGTGATCCTCAAAAGCAAAATAGGGTATACGTCCCTAACCTCGGTCTAATATGCAGCCATCGATTACGTTTTTAATCATAACTCATCAATGAATTTACCTGCAAACGATATTCTACTTGGTTGGAAATGCTAACATGAAGCTTTAGTGTGATGATTTATTAGCTGAGATATTCTACTGCTAAATGGTATGCTTAGATATGCTTATCATGTCGTTTGCTATCAGAAACCACGAAAAGTTGAAAAACTTACTTTTTTTAAGACAATAACTCACGAGGGAAATGTATGTAATATGGGTCTATTGTCCCCAAATTGGGTCTATTTATGGATGCAACTTCGTCCTATCTTGTTTGATCCTCAAAAAAACGCTCTTGGTAACGTTTTCTGATGTATTTTTTTTATCACTATCACTGTTAACTTAATGCTCTTCATTCCTCAAAACATTTCTTAGAGAAAATTTTACGAAAACTACATTAAATCACTCAATTTAAAAATTAAAAATTAAAAATTTCGCTTATCGTCTTTTGACCGCAGAATATCTAAATCAGAACATTGTGATGTTCATTATACAGGTTTGGCAGAAAAAATCTCCCTTCCTGTTCGTTCCTTATCATCCAAATGCAAAACAACATTGTTGACGTTACTCTTATTGCTATATGCTGTCAAATGAATTTCATGGGCCATAGTTAGGAACATAGAAAAGAAATGTGTCCCTAAAGTTGGGTCCATGTTTTACTTGTGAAAACGTTGTTAAACAATTAAAATAAACATAAAATATTCAAACAGCAACTGTAAGTTTTACGTCTAGTGTGTATTATCAGGTAATTCCAATCAATAAATGCCATAATCAGGCCATTTGATGATCGTCAGTCAACCTTCCCATCTTAACCTTATAAGTCATGGCGGCTAAAAACTCCGAACATTGTGATATTCTCAACCAGTTTTATTACTTACGAGAGCTGAAAATGTATTGAAATGTTGTGATATAAATTGATTTGTGTGTGGTACACATTTATCAACCATCAGTGATCAATATTTTCCTTATTTTTTGTGTAATATTCCTTAATTAATTATTTATTTGCGTGATAGGCCGAATGAAAGGACTAGACCCACATTACATACCGTAACCCTAATCAACGAAATTTTGGGCAAAATGATTATTTTGAATATTGTCGACCACACTGCCTTAATCATCGATATTATCATCAGTTCAGCTTGAGGCAATAATTTGCCGTCGACTTATGTCTAAAAACCACGTTCTTCAGCGCTATATTTGTTTAAAATGAAAATAATCATTTTGCATTTGATCCTCAATATCATCCCGCCCAAGATGAAGACGAATATCAATATTTACAACAACAGAGGCGATAATGAGAATCCAGCCACGAATGAAGAAAAACAAAAAATGTTATTTTTGATACTCAGGGGTTGCCTAGATCAAGGGAATTTGTTTATATCAAAATTCAAATTCATGCAGGTAGTTGGTCTATCTGTTAAGGTTTTCTTCATATTCAGCTAAATTGAGTGTAGAAGAAAGGATTTTTATCAGCACTGCTCAGCGCTGAGTCACCTACGTTTTAAAAAGTTTCTCTTTCATACCAAAACCAACAAACCGACATGAAACTTAAACTTAACTCTTGATCGAGAATCCATAACGGCCAGTTCAAATGTGCAGCGATCCCATCTATCCAAACCATAGAAATTTTTTATCTAAAAACATAATTTGTGAAATAGATTAAACACGAACCAGCTCATAAATTGTATAGACGTGTTTTTGACTCGAACGTGATTTGTGATAAACTCTATCCGCGAACACAAGGAAAGCAGTAAGTAGCGTCGTATTTTCCCCAAATTTCGCGTGACGTACTTTCAGCCGCTGATAAGACGAGACTCTTTCACGAAATCCCCATGCAACTGAGTAAAAGTGAGGTAGTCTCAGTCGAGCAGCCGTATAACTTACTCGGGGTTTCGTTGTACAATGCTATTGTTCTGTGCCTCAAGTTGCAATTGGTGTTTTTTTTTTATCGTTCAAAATGGGCCAAAGGGTCTCAGAATATGAACGAAATACAAAATTCAAAAAAGGTCGGAAAAGGTTACTCAATTGATGAGCACATCCAGTTTTTGCAAATTTGCTTGAATTCACCTCAACTTTGAGTCGATCGAGCGGAAAACTTCAATTAAAATTAATGGGAACACGGCAAATGAGAACGACCCAAAATTTGAGTTTAGTTCACTCATAATCGCCAAAAGTGCAGGAACTCAGCGATGAGTAAAATTTGTCTCATGTTTTCCCAGGTTTTTTCCAGAATTTTCCAGGGAAAAATTCCCGAATTTGAGAAAAGTAAAGATTGGATTCACTAAGTCTATTGGTACTACTCCGAGACTGAATAAAATTTTCGTCAATTTCCTCATTTTCCGGCAGATTTTCTAGGTTCTCCACAGGAAACCATGAGACAAATTTACTCATCGCTGAGTTCCTGCACTTTTGGCGATTATGAGTGAACTAAACTCAAATTTGGGTCGTTCTCATTCGCCGTGAAAATTAATCACCCCCATTTTTTTTAAATCCCCAATTTTAAGTGATGATAAATTTAAATAAATATTCACTCACACAAAATTCAGAATAAAACAATAATTCTAGATAGAGCTGAACTTAGGGCCTAACAGATTTTGTAAACAATTACTTCTCTTGATGACTTTCCCTATCAGATGGTTAGGTTGGTCTGCGTGGACGTACCTTGAATTTCTAGAAATCATCGGTAGAAGTCATTGTTTACAAAAGCTGTTACGCCTTAATTCCAGCTCTATCTAGAATTACCTTTTGAACTCTGTTCCCCTCTAAAATTAATATACGAGTGACGAAATAAAGAATTAAACCAAGAATACTCACTTCCACCGCTGCAGATACGGCATCGGAGCCAAATCGCAGCCGCATTCCTTCAGCACCTGTTCCAGCTTCTGATACTCCGATTCGGGCATATTCGTACAGATGTAGTAGATGATGAACAGCCGCATCTTGTCATCCGGTGTACCGAATTCCGGATCCCTCATCAAATCAACGAGCGGTCGATCCAGCGCTTGTTTGGACATAATCTTCTCTTCGAATTCGAAGTACGAATCCAACCTTCGGGCCTTGATAAAATTCAGAACCGCCGTTGCTATCTTCGTGTGCATATCGATCAGCCGTTTCTTCTCCATCAACTGAGGCAGGGAATTGACTGCACTCGTCAGCTTGGCCGTGTTGTCATTCACCATCGAAAAAGCTACATCCGACTCTCCGTCAATTCCCATCGTTGATTTCAGCTTCTTGATTTCATCCTCCGATGAACGATACTGTTCCAGCTCTTCCTGGATAGCTTCAGCTACAGTTGGGAATGGACTTCCCTTATGCGAACTCCAGAACTTGTCCCTCGAGTCCAAATCGCAAGCCTTCATTTTGGACTTTGCCCCCGTCGAAGCTGCTTTTTCGTTATCATCCTCCACAATCACCCGATTCAGGGAAAGTTCCAGGACATCGTGCGCCAACGCTTGGTATGTCCACGTATGATGCAGCGGAGTGGCCATGTCAACATTTCGATCCATCAGGATTAGCAACGGCCGTTGAAAACTGAACGTTCCCGTCTGGGTGGCATCCATGTGGAATAGATTGTTGCGTGCATCCCATAGATTTTCTCGTAATTTTTTCTCCAACTTTCGAGCTACCATTTCAGCAGCCGTGTTCTTCGGACATCGAATAATTGGAACGCTACCCAGTGTCACAAAAACCGAAAATAAACTATCTACTATGCTGTCCATGATACCTTCCATTTCAAAATCCTGCGTATTTGCTCGGTTGATGGCTGAAAATTGAACCAAGCTTGAAGTTCTCTATTAATGAAACCGATTCAAAAATCATACCGTAATACGACAGGGAATCACTATTCTGGTGCTTCAGAACAAACATTTCATCCTCCAGTGTAATAAAATTTACGTACTGATCGTAGACTTTGTGGATATTTGCCACACATCCGGCCTGCAGTGCTGCAGCAGCCAGGTCTTCCAATCGTTGCCGGGAGATGGGTGAAATAAAATTCAAATGGTAAACGTCGTACAATCCGTTCTGGAAGTCCTGGGCAATACGTCCAAGGTTTTCCTCTGTCGGTGCACAAAAGTATATCGCCGGAACATCCGGAATCGAATCTCGATCCGAATGGAGTTGTCTACAATGAAAATAAGGAACTCAATAATGCTCAAGCAAGATTATTTTTAGTTCCAAGCAGCGCTTACATATGTAGCGTAACACCTAATTCACGTAGCTCTCTGATGGCAATTAACGGCGAAATAATATCCTGTCCCACACGATCGTAGATCAAAAGCTTCCAAACGGGTTCCGCGGCCAGTGCTTTGGTTTGGGGCTGGTTCATGTTCAGCATCTGCTTGATTGCATCTAGAAGAGAGGAATTTCATTAGCAAAAGAACACTTACTACGCTAGAAAACTTACTTATTTGCCTGTCCTTGAGGGTCAACATTGTGTTGGATGATTTAACTATTGAAATGCTAACTAAAAAAATGTATTTCTTCTGGTCTCACTCCGATATTTTAAAAGATATTCAGAGAAAAATTTCTGCTATCACTACTGCTAAATAAAATACGTTCGTGGACAAAAATATTCTAGTGACGTTGATGATTCACTGTCAAAGTAATCTAGTACATCGTAGTATTTATTCAGCACGATATACACTAATTAAGCGCCCGAGGGGATAACAGATGAGGTTTTGGTGTTTGTTGAAATATTTCACAGTAAACCTGCAGTTTCCCGACCAACCATTTCGTTAATTTTCTTTAATTTTCTTCACACGGTAACCCCAAAATACCCAATAAAGACAACAACGTAAGCATTTTCGAGGGAGACTGGGACTACCCATTAAATGAGTAAAAATATTACCCATTTATGAGTATTTGTTATTCAAACATGAATCCTTACAACTTGTTTTTGTAGTTGTAATTACTCACATATGGGTAAAATTTTACTCATTTAATGGGTAGTCCCAGTTTCCCTCGAAAATGCTTACTTTTTAGTCATTATTGGGTATTTTGCGGTTACCGTGTAAAGAAAATTAACGAAATGGTTGGTCGGGAAACTGCAGGTTTACTGTGAAATATTTCAACAAACACCAAAACCTCATCTCAGCGCAAAACAATGCATTAATGAGTAGAATTTCGCCCATTTTTAAGAAAAGTGCCTTAAATCATTTATTAAATAAAAAAACATTTTGAGTAATTGTGAGCCACAAATAAGTAACGATAATTGTGGATAATTCATTAATGCGTAACAAATGCTTATTAATGCGTAATGAGTGAGGTAAGGGGCTGTTCATAAACTACGTAGACAATTAAGGGGGGGGGGCAATTATCCGCGGCCCATACAAATTTTAAAAATTTGGTCTGGACAATTGTCTACGCAGGTTTATAAGGGGTGGGCTAGGAAACCCAAAAAACTGGCTACGTAGTTAATGAACAGTCCCTAATGAGTTAATGAGTTAAGCCTCTTTTCTTTAAAATGGGTGAAATTCTACTCATCAGTGGGTATTTTAAAGTTAACGTGTGTTGTGCATTTGTCAAACAAAACGTCAACATTGTGAGTTTCATCCGTTTGATCCCTTTGATCCTCGGTTCGAGTGGTAAACATGAACACTGAAATGACAGAATACACTTAGGTATATCTGATTTTCAATACATTAATGCATAAAAATACACTTTTATTTTTCTAATACACAAAAACTACATACATTCAAAAAATACAAAAAAAAATACATTATTACACAAAATACACGTTTATTCGATAAAAATACTTCAATACGTTCATCAATACGTTGGCCTGAATCGAAAATACACAAGTGAATCGCCCCTCGGATGCTTCACATCAATACGAACTCCATTTTTGCAAATGAGCAGTTTGGATTTCGCCATGAGCATTCAACTACTCATCAACTCTTAAGAGTTACCAATTTAATTCGTTCAAATAAATCTGAAGGTAACTCAACTGGAGTTGCTCTTCTAGACATAGAAAAAATCATTCGACAGTGTTTGGCATGAAGGTTTGATTGCTAAATTTAAAAAGTTTAATTTTCCACTTTATATTATGAAATTAGTTCAAAATTATTCAACTGACAGAACTCTGCAGGTGAATTATCAAAATTCCAAATCTGAACGATTACCTGTTAGAGCAGAAGCATAGAGGTAACTCTAAGACTAGAAGGTCCCGAAATAACGTGCTCAACTTTTTGGCTCAGCTCTGGTACTCTCTTCGGTCCCAAGCTAATCGATTCACCCCTCGAAACATAGGAAAAACCAATAACCCCTCATTTTATCTGTCAAACTTTCATAGCGAATCAAAACAAACATTGCGTAGTACTAGAATTTCGACTAGAATGGGGTACGTTAATCGTTTGCTTGGGACCAATAGGCTATTCAAGTAGTGAATCAATTTAAAATCGTTAGTTTCCACCGGTTGGTAGCATTCTTGGGCCTATATTGTATAACATTTTCACTTCGGACCTCCCTGATTTGCCTCAGGGCTGCCACAAATCTTTGTTCGCTGATGATACAGGCATTTCCGCTAAAGGAAGAAGTCTTCGTGTTATTTGCAGCAGACTGCAGAAAAGTTTAGATATTGGGCCGTATGAATAAAAAGAGTTTACTTTACTTTCCCGTGCTTTTCTTACGGGAAAAGTAAAGTAAACGCTTTTATTCATACGACCTATTTTCTCTTCTTATTTACAAAAATTGAAGATTTCTCCCAACGCTTCCAAAACTCAACTTATAATATTTCCACATAAGCCTAGAGCTTCGTTTTTGAAACCTAGTAGTAGCACAAACGAAGTGACAGACGGAGCGGCTCGAAAACTTTGGTGACTAACCTGCTATTTCAATTTTTCAGTGTACCACATGGCAACACCACTACTACTGGATTGTACCACATGGCAACACTACTACCCTACTACTGGATTGTACTAGCATTTTCGCCAAATGTATTAGAATGTTTTGGTTCTATCTCTTTCACTCTATTCAAAACTGAAATGCATAAAAAAAATGACAAAATGATACGCACTCTTTGCACACTGTCAAAGAATCATTGAACACAAAATCAACTTTGTTCAAATCAAAACAAAAAAAACTAACCCATCTGGTGAATGATGGCACAAGCTTCCAAGAAAATTCTATTACAGTTAACCACATTATTTTAATGGATTTCTTCGCCAGTAAGTCGTCTGTCACTTCGTTTGTGGTAGTAGCATAGAGGTAACTCTAAGACTAGAAGGTCCCGAAATAACGTGCTCAACTTTTTGGCTCAGCTCTGGTACTATCTTCGGTCACAAGCTAATCGATGCACCCCTCGAAACATTGGAAAATCCACGAACCCCTCATTTTATCTGTCAAACTTTCACAGCGAATCAAAACAAACATTTTGTAGTACTAGAATTTCGACAATAATGGGGTACGTTAATCGATTTGCATGGTACCAATGGGCTAGTCTTCTTCTTCTTCTTCTTTTCCTTTTTTAACGTCGGTCTCTGTTCCGCAATCTAGTGCCAATCACTGACGTACATCGATTGCCATCCATTGACGGCAATCGAATGTGCAGATTGCCATCCATTGACGGCAATCGAATGTGCAGGAAGGCAGCTTCCAAACCTGCGTAGGATATCGCACCCATTCATCAGCACACATGGGCCGGGACCAACGGCTTTACTTCCCCCTTCCGAAGGAAGACGTGACCAGAGGTTTTTATGCCTCAGAAAAATCCCAGCGACCTCGACTGGGATTGAACATAGACCCATTGGGGTGTTAGAAAGCAGTCACGCTTACCACTACACCACCGGCGCCGGCATAGGCTAGTCAATTAGTGAGCCAATTTAAAATCGTTAGTTTCGAATTGATTGCGCACTTGACATCGGAAATCACTGTGTGATAATAGAATACCTTTGTGGAAATAAGTGTAACATCTAGAAGCCAACGCAAGAGTGCAGAAACTGCCACGAAATTGGGCAGTCACCATAAGGGCTCACCATAAGAGCTACCAACCAGCCAGCTGAACCACTAGGAAGCGCTAAACGTGAAACTCACTCCCCAAATAAAAATCAAACACAAAATTCTCGAGAATCAAAACACTCCCACGCAAACTAACAATGCCATTCGATAAAGAAAATTTGCTCTATCAGATGATGGTGTTAGATTGCTTATATGTGCTTTGATTCTCAAGGAATTTGCGTTTAAAACCATTGTTTACGTTTGGTTATTCCGCCTATTTCAATTGTTGGTCTAGAATTCCGGAAAACTTTGAGATTTGGGCGTAATTGCTTTTGTAAGAAAACACGGCCATCACCGATTTCGCGCGAATAAAAGAAGAATCTCGCGAACAAATTATACCAAATGATAGAGGAACCACTCCTCTACCTGTTTGTGTTCTTAGTTTTTGAGATTGAGCTTTAATTCGCGAGAAATCGTCAAATGACGTGTTTGTTTACAAAACCAATTACGCCCTAATCTTGAAGTTCTCCGGTATTATCGATTAGATCATTAGATGTATTCAACTTTTTCTTAAAACTATAACATGCAACTATCAACTCAAGATCAACAATTGAAATGGCCTTAACTCCATTTTGTAAAAAAAAACCTTGTAAGGCCATTTCAAAAACAACATCTGCAAAGGGCATACAAGCTTTTTATGAACAAACCTTCTTATGCCCTTTTCTCGCCACCCATTTGACATCAACGCAAACCATTAACATTAGCGGGTAGGGGAAGCTTTCCCCTTCCCGATGATGTTGTTGGTTTGCGTGGGCGACCCTCGGTTGGCGAGAAAAGGGCATACAAAGGTTTGTTTACAAAAAGCTTGTATGCCCTTTTCACATGTGGCTCTTGATTTTCTCGCGAACCGAAACCTTCATTCGCAAACCTAAACCATAAACGGGTAGAGGAGAATTTCCCCTACCTGTTCATTTAGTTGATTTGCCTTGGCGGACTTCGGTTCGCGAGAAAATGGTCTTACAAGGTTTGTTTACAAAATGGAGTTAAGGCCATTTCATTTGTTGGTCTTGAGCTGACAGACTACAAACTTAAACTAATCTTATGAGCTTAAGAACTCATTAAAAAACATTAAATTATTAGTGGCACCTCGAGTGGCACGTTAGTGGCAATTACTGGTTACTGTTACTGTTAGTGGCAATTGGGTTGCAGTGGTTTTATGTCCCGAACAGAGGAGAGAAAAAATATTAATTTCACACAAATTGCGATCTTATTGAGGTAGTTTTCCTAAAGCAACACAAATAACCAAATTGAAGTTTGAAAATTGACGTGTAAAAATTATATGCTAATTTTTAATAAATAAATTGTCTTAGTACCCCCTAATAAAAATAACCTTAAAAGAGAGCTTAACGACGTGTTCGGGGTATCATCCAAACCATTTGTGGGATAGTTTACCCATCCGGGATACAGTTTGTTTATGGTATTTATTTATTAGGGCCTCCACTACTAGCTCACCCTCTCACCAAACAATATAATTTTCAATAACACTGGACTCTTATCGCCACCGCCAAGTGCAAGACATAAATAGCTTTCATGTGTCACATCTGAGAGGTCCTGCGCTGCGGATCGATTTGCATCACTTCATCGCCTCCTTCTCCATACACTTTTATATTTACTTAACTAGACTATTCAATACGCTGCATATCATATCATCAGCATGGAATACAGCTCCGAAACCGTTAGTAGCACCGAGAAAACCAGATCCCAAGACGGAAGAGACCTTGAAATGACAGTCGTTGGCGTCGATTTTGCAATCCGCGTGAGCTGACCACTCCATCTGCGCCCGCCCGCATCACTTGTCGTCTAGACAAAGGCTCCCCTCGCCCTCATCCGCTTGCAGCGATGGGTATGAGTATGGGGATGCTGTAATTAATTGCCAGTCTCGAGAATGAATTGAGATTTTTCCCAGAAAATAATGTCTTCATCTTTTTTTTTACTCTTGAGTCTATACATTTCTACTGATATGTATGCCTTCTCTCATCGTAATGCTCTTTGAGCACTTCTGGGGTTGATGATTGTGAGCTTTGCATGAATTTGTATATTGTGTGGCCACCAGCATAATGAGGCTAACATTCCTTTCCTATCCCCACCACTTGCAAGGGCGTGGCTTGATTTTTTTTTATTTTAATCTGTTTAGGGTCATTAGGCCGAAAGTTGCTAGGCTAAATGAATCATAGGGCGAGCAGCACACATTACAAAGAATCGGTGCATTGAAGTTAAAATACAATCAAAAGTACTTAAAGTAATTAATGCGTTTTGAAGTAGTTCTGAAGGTAATTAAAATTAACTATCAGAACTTTATATTATTAAAAGTATTGAAAATATAATTATTGTTCTTTAATTACGAAATTTCGACTGTAATTAATAAACATAAAAAGTAGTTAGTATTCTACACTGTGTAATTAATTTAATTAAAGCAGTAGTTTTTTTTTTATCTAGTACGTTTATTTGGAAGGCTCAATCGCATTAGCTTTACGGAGCCGATAATTCATTGTTCACTGTGTGTAACAAAATTCACTTAATTCTATGTCTAGTAGGAGTTGGGCCGATTACTCGCGGCTTACTCGAGGTTAGAAGGGTACATTTTCGAAGGATAGGATCAGGGGAGGAGCTTGGGGTAGGGTTTCGTTGTCTCATCAGAGCGTTGTCGCCAGTATGAACGGTAGTGCTGTTCTAGCTTCGTCCGGAGTTTAAAGCAGTAGTTATTGGAATTAACTTAATTGCAGCCGTTGCCTGCATCGGATTTTAAGGTTATTGCGCACCTCTAGGTACAGAGCTCTTCAGTTTATTGCTGCTCAACACATTTACCTGTCGTTGACAACTGTCACTAATCGGCTATGTCGACTACACTGGTGTACGGGTACACGACGTTAGGCATAAGGTCATTAGGCATGCGGACGTTAGGCATACGGGCGTTAGGCATAATGTACGATAGGCATAATGGACGATGGGCATAAAGGACGTTAGGCATAATCTACCCGATGAATTCCAGAAGGAGGATAATGGGGACCGCCTATTGATTGCTGACTTCGGTGACAATAATGAAAGAGCCTTAATTTTTTGGAACTCATGAAAACTTGCGACGTCTTGGACAGGCAAAGTATTGGGTTACAGATGGTACGTTTGCCACAGTTCCTTGTTTGTTTAGGCAACTCGTCACTGTTCGTGGAAGTATCGCTCCCTCACATCAGCAGACGATTCCGCTAGTTTTCATTATGATGACTACAAAAACAGAATCGTTGAATGGAAAAGTATGGCAGGAAATCCTGGAAGCAGCAGGTTTTTTTGTTGTTATTGAATGAAAAACCACAGAATTCACCATTCTTCATCTCATGAGCTGTTCTTTGAGGAAAACCTTTTCTTCTTTGACAATTGCAATATGTGTGTAAGAATATATTACAACAAATGTGTGATTTTTTTTATTTCTAGATGCGATTGATTTCAAGATATAGTTCAAAACTATGCTGAATTTTCATTGCCAGATTACTTAACCGCTATCGCTACTAATCTTGGATCTAAGTAAATATGTAGCTACGTCACTTATGATATGATAAATAATGGATTCCAAACTGTGCTTATTAAATAAACTATGTTTGTTTAACATGTATCATTTTTTATTCAACGCTTAGCCTAATTTAAGCATTGTTTACCATGCTTGAAACAGGTTTCTAGAGTTGCACAGCAGCAAGATATTTTATGCCTAACGTCCATTATGCCTAACGTATATTATGCCTAACGTCCATTTGCCTAATGATTTTATGCCTAACGTCCATTATGCCTAACGTCCGTATGCCTTACGTCCGTATGCCTAACGTATTTATGCCTAATGGGGTACACTCCTTGTGTACACCTGTGTACTGCGGACTCACTCAATGTGCTTGTCACTTGGGAGCCAGTCAGAACTGTCAAACGGGAGCCAAACACTCAGAAGCAACAAACTCAGTTACTGTTCTTACCTCTTGTCAAGCATTGCAATCTCATAAAAATGATTCATACTTTTTCAAAACACATTCTTAATTGTAAGTTCAAAGACAGAAACCAACAGGCTCAATGATGAAAGTGTAAAAACCAGCATAGTTTTTATGACTGCGCTGAGTTTTCAATTGCAGTAAAACATACTTTGGCGAAACATGTATGTAAACAAACTTTGATAGAGTCATGGGGGCTCTCCTGGCTCAGAGCTTTAAGCGGGAATCAACTGAGAAAGAACAAAACAATTTTAAACGTGAACAAATTTTCAAGCAGTTTTCCATTGGCTTGTAAAATGAAATCGATTTACTCCGCAGTACTCAGGGGTACACTATAATATTCATTTCGAACGGATACAACACTTCTCATCCTTTAATCTGGGTTTGGACAGTCAATTGATCAAGTCAGTAGAATTCAACTGACTTGAACGCGAATTGAACGTGTAAACCATGCCATTCAACTGACTTGATCAACTCACTTGAATTGAAAAAAGTTGAACCAGGCTCAACTTTTCAAGCCAATTGAATTCAACTGAGTTGATCAAATGAGTTGCTTAGTCTAAACTTCAAGCTGAAAGTCCATTAGGTCCATTAGGAACATTGATCGATTCTTTTCGTCGACTTTCTCTTTCGTTAATAACTTGAGCACAAAACCGTTTCTTGTTGTGTTTGTCCTATTAGATGCTAGATAAAAGCTTTTTTTTATCGATCTGTGTGCTGAAAATACCTGGGGATGTCTTTACATGTCGACGAAAAGAATCTGAAAATGTTATTTAGGACTTAATGCAATGTTCAGCTTGAATTCTATCAATTTGAAACTCGATTAACCATTCTTTTGATTAAATCTGAATCATTTAATTTTACCAAAATTCCGAAAACAAAGTATTTTGCCAAAACTTCAATTACTTACATAACAAAGCTAACTCGAACGCAATTAATTGCTAAACGTATCTAATCATAATAAACAAAATCTTCACATAGGGGAAATGGCTCTAAGGTTGGCCTATGGATCTAAGATTGGGCCCATCGCTAAAAATCTGCTATTTATCAATTTTATATAGATGAACGCGTCATTAGACGGTTTTTTTATTTATGTGAATTTATGTATGGGCCCAAATTAGGGGCATTTAGGCCGACATTACATCCATTTCCCCTACTTTAAGTTTTTTTTTTCTACTGGACCTTCTTGGTACGAAATGGTTAACATCAGAATGTAGGCGTGACTCATTCGACAACGTCCGAAATAGAACGATCGGATGGACCTCGCTTCTAGGTGGGCATGGCTGTTCGATCTCGGGCACGTGTAGATTATGAGGTTCTGGGCCCAAATCCTCAAAATCCTTCAGATCTCCGAATGTCCTCTTCGTCCCGCTCATCGTCCTTCACCTTCAGCCAACCGAAGCTGAATATGTCGCCTTGGTTTATTGACTAGTTTTATCAGCTCCCTGTGGGCCGAGAGAAGCTTTGCTCTGATCGTTATCTGAAAAAAATATTGAGAGAGATTTGTTTAATAAATATTCCCTCAATCCATTTTTCAATACTATCAGTGTTATAATTCTTGTAGTAAACCTTGTCTCCTCGCACTAATTTTTCAAGAGGATCTTTCTTATGATCAATAACAGTATTAGGTCTTGACTTCTACCCTTTTTCAATTGTCTCCACGTGATGTTTCTTCTTTCCCAAGCGGCGGTTGACCAAATCGATTAAAGTTTTTGGCTTATGCCTTGTTCAGACTGGAGAGTTATAGCATGTTAAAACGGTTGTCAAATAATTGCAACACAGAAACCACCATCAAGATAGCACTATAACATGTTATAACTCTGTAGTCTGAACGTACTATTATATGCGATAACTCTATCCGAAGGATTCCTGACTCAGAAGTCAAACAACTATTGCAATAGTTGAATTAAAAATAGTCAATTTTTTCCAGAAAGTCTAATGACCTAAATCCTTTGCTACCCTGACCAATCTCTCACCCTGTCCATTGCTTTGAGGATGGTATGGACCCAGACAACCAGAATACACGTATATTCAAAGTTGTTTTCGTGATATACAAACATATATACAAACAAACCAGTCGTATAGAATGCAAAGAAATTGCTTATACGTACAAAAGTGGAGGCCATATACGTGCATATTTTCGTATAATTGTAAACGAGTTGATGTATCATCATATACGATTTAATCTGTAATAACAAATCAATTTAAAAAAGTCTTACGATGAAATCCGATTTAATTTGTGATACAGTACGACGGAAAAATGAGTCATGGCATATAAGTCGGGAATTTGCATTCTATGCGATTTAACATAAACATAATGCGAGGTATGCCATTCTTATATGCGATTTTGACTTAAACTGTAGCAATTTACGATACTGTGTGTACGTTTTTATACGACTTCTGGTTGTCTGGGGAGGACTCTTCAAAACCTCAACTCCGTGCCTTTCAAAAAAAGTTATAAATTGATTTGAGCTAAATAGATGACCATTGTCAGTTACAATAGTGTCAGGGAGTCCAAATCTAACAAAGAAACTTGAGACATTTTTAATGACTTTTGAAGCGTCTGTACCGAATCTCATCCACTCAATTTCCATCCACTTAGAATAACTGTCAACAATTAAGAACAAGGTCTTCTTCTCTAAAATGAAAAAAAAACAGCGTAAACTCTCCCAAACGGTCGATCTGCAGGAAACCATTTGATGGAAATATTTTGTCCGGTTAAAGTATTCCTTTTCAAACAAATATTGCATTGCTTAACATATTTTTCAATGTCGGTATTAATATCAAACCAATATACTTTTCTACGAACTTTTTGCTTCATTTTAATCATTTCTGCACGATTTACATGGAGCATTTTCAAAATCTTGCGTTGTAAAAATTAAAACATTTATCTATCCGTTTCGGCTATCCAAGCTTCAGAAAAAAAAAATTGTCGAGGAAATGCAGCTACCAATTTGTGGTCTAAAGGGAGGTCTTCTGAAAAATTTAAACTTTTTACATAATAACGTTCAATTTTTTTTAGGAACCTCATCTTTCAAAGAAAATCTAGAGCAAAATTTTTTTTTTTTTTTTTTTCTTTATTTTAGAGATTTTTAGCCTGAGGCTAGTTCATCTCTTATCTAGAGCAAAAGTCAGCGGTTCCCCATACGCTCTGAAGGTCGATACAAGATTTCATAATCATATATGGACAGTTCCATTGTGTACCGTTGGAGTTTTGTACCGAAGATTGAATTTCTTCCAGATTTACCAAGAATCCACAAAACAGGCTTATGGCTAGCTCTGTCTCTTTACCTTGTAACCATCAAACGAATACGAAGTGTGTTATTAAATACTTTCTAGAATCTAGACAGCCCGCTATGAAAGTCAGTCCTCCTTTCAACCATACAATACTGTAATCTAATGTTTCACGCACGAATTGGATAGCTAAGATTTCCTCCTCAGAAGAATGGTTTATTTATTTACTCAATTTTCTATGCGTTGCTTCCACCTTCGCTCGAGCGCAGCGCTACTATATCTGTCGCTTGGATTCTGGAAAAGCTGCCAGTCATCATGATACCTTGTCTTCGCTGTTAGGCACATATAATCAGCAAAAGTATGTACACTAAACGATTGGTAACTTAATAATGGTATTATTTTAACATTATCATATGACAAACGCATTAAACATGGAGCGATGTGCATCCTACTCCGTCTGATATGTTGACTTTGTTTAATGTTTACGTGTGTCCTTCAATTAAAACCTGTTTACAGTTAGCGACCTTTCAGTTCAAAGTATTTCACTAATCTAACGTTGATTGATTAGCATTTATTTAGTTTTGTAGATATTGTGGACGTAAAAAGTATGGCGTTTTATTTAGAATTGTGATATTGATTCACTAATAGAGAAAAAGACTTCACTCATATTCGTTGGCACCATCGTTCGATGTAAAATCAAAATTCAAAACAACCTCCACTCGATCCTGCCTTTAGTACACTAGCACTAAGTGGGTAGATAGTAGTGGTAATCAAATAGAAAACAGTTTTAATTTATTCTTTTTTTTTTTCTCGATACGAGAGAAGAATGCAGTCATACGACATTAGATTTGTAGTCCGAGTAGTACTACCATACTACTATCTCGTGTATATATAGGTATCGCGGTGTGAGGTATAGTATTGGTACGTAAACAAGCCGTGCCCCCACCGTCTGATTCGTTGAGAAGAGCAAGGGTCTGCCGAGCAATCGCGTCAGCAAAACCTGAGTGAATGTGAATTTTAAGCTTGAAAAACTGTTGTAAACAACAACAACACTTGACAGGCGATGCGTGGTTAATTAGATGTCGTAAATATATAATCAACAGTCTCGCGTCATCACTAACGCTTTTAAAGGCAGCCGATCGTTCGATACCATCAGAATAACATTTCGTTGAGTCACTTGGATTTGTTTACCTTGAATGTGATTAAGTTTTCTTTATATTTATTCCTCGCCGATTTCAAAGGGCATTCATTCGACTCGGTGGATTCGAACCCGAGAGGTGATTGAATTTATGGCAATGTCATTGCACACAAAGTGGTTATTATTTACGTAATCAACGTTTAATTGGGACAACTTTTGATTTGTTGTTTGAAATTATGTGTTCTAAAAATGAAATATAACACGATAATCATGTGATGTAACAGTATGTACTCTTAATAACTAACAAGGGAGAATGTAAAACGCCTCACATCCCCATTGAAATGACGTTGTTCAGGATAGTAGATAATACACAATATTTGGTAGAATAGAACGGTAAAAATAAAAGCTACACGCAACCGGGAAATGTAAGATTCTATTGCAAATTTGCATGAAAAGTATGTCGAATTTACAATGCTTCGCGACATGATCAGATTCTGCAATATGGCCGCAGAAAGGTTTTTAAAATATTTTTTTAATTTTTATGTTAGTTTATTTTTCGAAAAAAAAAATTATGTTGCCCTAAATGCATTGCGTCTAGAAAATCATCCCGTGTAGGTTTTATACAAAAATATGCATTCTGCAACCCACCAATTGACCATTTTGCAGCCACTCACTAAAACAAAGGAAAGTGAAAGGAAAGTGAAGGAGAGTGAGTGGAAGAAACGGACAGCAGGTAAATTCCCGGAATCACCATTTTGGTTCAAAAGTCCTAATGTGAACCGTTTGTCTGTTAGGACCTCGCTATAATTTTTATACAGTACCGTTGAGGTATACATGGTAGACGTACCGGTAGGCTACGCCAGTTCCCAGCCAAATAAGGATCTTCTTCTTCTTCTTCTTCTTCTTCTTCTTCTTCTTCTTTCCTTTATTTAACGTCGGTCTCTGTTCCGCAATCTAGTGCCAATCACCGACGGACATCGATTGCCATCCATTGACGGCAATCGAATGTGCAGGAAGGCAGCTTCTTCCACACCTGCGTAGGATATCGCACCCATTCAACACACATGGGCCGGGACCAACGGCTTTACTTCCCTTCCGAAGGAAGACGTGACCCGAGATTTTTGTGCCTCAGAAAAATCCCACCGACCTCGGCTGGGATTGAACCCAGACCCATTGGGGTGTTAGAAAGCAGTCACGCTTACCACTACACCACCGGCGCCGGCCAAATAAGGATAATTCCGGCACGAACCGCCGAAGCCAAGTCCGTCAACATACTCGGTGGTCCAGCCAGCATCAGAAGTGTCGAGGGAAGTTCAGTAGCGCGCAAAAAAGGTATCCGACGCCGCCAAAAGAGAAAAGGAAGAAGGTGGAACGTGGAGCCGAGCGAAGCAGTCGTCGAGGAAACGTGGTGGTGGAACTGCGAGGGGCCCAAAGAAGTAGTAAAAGACAACAGAAACAGGTCAGATAGAAAATAAGAAAGTGGGAGTAGTACATATGCAAGTATCAGTAGAATCCGACAGTAAAAGTGGTATTTTTGACTGTAGGAGTTTTTACTGCCACGTGAAAACCTAGTTCGGTAAGCGTGCCGACCCTGAAGCCATTGTAGTCAAGGAGTCTCAGGATTGCTCCTAACTGAGGTGGCTAGTACTTACACACGTCTCTGAGAGGAATATAGGGTTGTCTTCCTTGGGCCTCGAAGGTATTGAAAAGTCGCTCTCTGGCGGCGTGATTGTCCGTACGTTGCCAAACTGCGTGATCGATGTCATCGTAGCCGTTTTCACACTGACAGATGTTGCAAGGTTTATTATATGGGCATGCGCATCTAGTGAGTAGTGGTTGACATAAGTCTACTCATCACGCAAATGAAGTCACGAACTAAGGCCAAGGTTTTAAACCACGCTCTCGAATAAACATTAGGATTAATTTAAGTTAGCCACCGTAACCACCGTCCAAGATGTCCAGTGATCCAATCGGTTTGCCAACTCGAAAGGGTACCCTGACGCACTAAATGGTAAAAAAGTTACTGTCAGAACTGTTTGTATCAGTGTTTGTATTGATTCAGCACGGATAATGTTCAACAGGGACTGCAGGAGCTAATGAAGAATCTGCGAAGAAGAATAATAACAAGACAGATGTCCTGTCATAGATACCAGCACTCGATCAAGCTGTTTGTAGCGGTCGTAGTGGTTTGTAATTATATAAGGGTCTGTTCATAATCTATGTCGACCTCGAGGGGGGGGGGGACGGTTATTCCATGATGGGTATATTCATCCCTGCGACCATAACTTAGTTTATGGATAGCCCCAAGGGGCTCGGTGGCCGAATGGCAACCGTTTTTGCGTACTGCGTGGGTTCAATCGCAAGATCCTCCACATTAAAGAGTAGCGAGGTCGCATCGATTTCTTCTCATTTCACACTGGACGTTCGCTAACTGAAATGCATTTAAAGTGTCAAACCAGTTGGCAAATGCATTTAAAATGCATCAATGATCGTCGTCGTGTTCATCTGGTTCATCTTGACAGTTTGAATTACACTAATTTTATAGATAAATGTCCTTTAACTGAATCTAGTTTCAGGTAGTTGACTTTCAGTTAAAAGTCTATCGCTTAGCTACCGTCTAGTATACGAAATGTACTGTCGACGGTCATTTAAGCTCAAGCTGAAAAACGGCTCTGATCATCATGATAATCATAGAATTTAATAAATTCTTCCCCAAAATGTCAAAGTTGCACGGCCACTTATTTGTAAAAACAAAACCTTTAACACTCGTAAAAACTACATTCACTCAACTCCATCGGAACTTTATAAAACAACAACACTATACTTTGTTTATGCTGATCGGCCCCAATCTATTTTCGAATAAACCAGATCAATGCTCAACTTTTGTCTACTCTTCCGACTCAAGGCGAAACCATTTCCTCTCACCTATAATTTATTTTGCCAGTTATTAAACATATTTATTATTCACATGTCCTTTCCATAAATTTTCCACAGCTATTCCAACAAAACCAGCCATTCACGGCCATTACGCTGCACCATCATGTCGATAAGGTATCATTTCCCAAAATACTTCCCCACTCCACACCGGCCAGCCTGGCTGTTCGCTAATCAATATACCGTTCCCCATCACCCGTTGAATGGTTTCTTCCTTTCGCGCTTATCTATCATTGTTTTGTCCAGAAAATCGTGTAGATAGGTATACGGGACTGATTGGCGAAATCTTTGAGTCATCGAACGCAATGGTATGGCAGCAGCGGAATCTGCCCAGAACCGGTTTGATTTTCGGTGCAGCATTTCGCCGATTTACCTGTTTTGATTCGGTAACCTGAACAGGCAACATATTCTGCTCCACCCGGCCGTTGCCGCAGCCAGTGCTGTTTTGAATCTGTTCAGATGGCTACTTAGCTCAACAACAACAACAAATATGTGGCTATCAAGAACTGAACCCTCTTGCTGTTCAGAGACACTCCTTCTAAAGCGCCCATTACACATGTCAATATATTGACAATAAATTGACATACTGACAATATTATTGAAAAGGTGATATTGATGATGATGATTGATGACAAGTATTGACGAAAAGCTGATTTTCATTTCACTTTGTCAATACTCAGAATATATTGACAAAAAAAACAGTCAATTCTATCAATATCATCAATATACGAATATTGACAACATCAATGGCAATACGTTTGAAGCCTTTTAACCTCAATGTTACTTGTCTCAATTTCCCCACACAAGAAACACGGATCAGCTGGTCAAAAGATAAACGTCGTTGCTGGACCTATGCACTGAAAAAAGTTTTCATATAGTTTTCATTGGGAACGCACATGATATGATATGACATGATGATATCTGAAATTCAAATAACGTTCATACGATCACATGAATTGTATATGACAAATCACATAAACTTCATTGGACACATGGTTCATGTGATTTTGTGATGCGATTCCCAATTATGAGATCACATGAAAGTTAAGTGAAATTCTAACGGATATTTTCCATTGGAAATGTGATTTATTTTTTGAGTGTGGAAAATACTAACTACACATCAAATTCAGATTTTACCCGGTTTTTGAACTACTGAAAAAGTCGGTAAAATTTCAAATTACCATCACTCGTAAGAAATCAATAAAATCGACACATTATCATTGAACGGTTTTAAATAGGTCCGTACAATTTCGTAATAAATTTCAAAATTGTTGAATTGGTTGGTACTAGAAATACTCAGAGATGGGCAGAGAGAATGCTTTAAGCCAAATGAGCTGTCAAAATCTGAGCCAAACAAATTCCCATTAGAATTTTTCCGAGGATTTCTTATTCTTTCTAGAAAAAATTTGAGAGTATTGCAATCGAACAGAAATTCAATCCCTTTTATGTTTTGTATGCTTCTCAAATTCAACTAGGTTTTGGAACCAAAAACAATATTCAAACTCTATTGATTAATTGATCTTCGTTGGTTAATGAATAGCACCAAGAAATGTGCAAAATATTGTGATGCAATCAATTACCACCTATCTCACCCTCTGAGTATTTCTAGTTGGTACTATCCTTTCACTCCACTGAAAGTTCCAATAAGAAACTGTCAATATTTGTTAGAAGAGACGATTTCTCGACGGTTCCGTCAACGCCAATATCAAATGTTGTATCTTTTTGACAGGACACAGAAAATACATAGGACAACATGATAACAAACTAATGGAATTGAATCAAATCGACTGTCGACTGCGCGGAATTACCACTCGTGTTGAATAACCCACGTTTATGGTATGCAGTTTCCCATAAATAAACTATTATGCTGATGTTTTGGTAAACATTCCTAAAACTTGCATATATTATTGAATTTGCGTTACGATGTAGAAAATGAACATCGATATAGACGAATCCTGGGTAGTGATTGGCGACTGTAAAAGGATACTTTCTTATTTAGTTTGATATCCATTTTATATCACAAACGAAGATTTAAACAAAATGCCAACACTGCATGGGTGAAGGTGCATTGTGTGTCAGTCGGTCTAAATGACGTACGTTCTCCCTCTTCTTGGGTAGGGGAAGAATATTGAGAAAGTGAAATGAAAATCAGCTTTCAACAATACTCGTCATCAAACCATCGTCATCAATATTATCTTTCAATAATATTGTCAGTATGTCAATTTATTGTCAATATATTGACCTGTGTAACAAACGCTTTAGTGTATTGTCATTAATGTTGTCAATATTTATATATTGATTATATTGTAAGGAAAATTGACAATACGATGTTTGTCAATATATTGACAAATGTAATGGGCGCTTAAAGCAAACCCCACACGCAGCAATATATTGAAGCGAAGGGGCATTATTGACAATAATATTGATTATGTGAATTCAGATATATTGTCAATCTCAATATATTGACGTCAATATAGAATGTATTGACAATACGATTATTGTCAATAAAAGCAATCGTGTAGGGTCCACTTAAGTATATTGACTTGAGTTATGCATGGTGAGTTACACTGAACCAACAAAAAACGTTAATTTCACCTGAAACTGCAGGTAGCTTCTCAAGAATAGTAATTCAATATAAGTTACATGCTGCACATAAAACTCAATGGTATTGTAATGAATCCTGATGAATGTGGGCGTCTCTCATAATCTCGTAAAATTGACGTGAATTTCACATATCTTTTACCACCATGACACAACAATTCGACCAGTCAATCTAGTGGAATACATTACAATACCATTAAATTGTATGTGCAGCATATAATTATTATTGTGTTACTATTCTTGAGAAGTTACCTGAATTTTCAGGTGAAATTAACGTTTTTCGTTGGTTCAGTGTAGTTCAACTTTGGAAAACCAAGCAGAAAACAAAATTGCTACAATCATGAATGGCATTAGCATCTTCCCGATATGAACGAGATGTCTAGCTTGCGGCCTCTGACATGATCATAGGAGTGATGAATGAGTATTACATTTCATGATAAGGTATCTAAAAAATTCACAAACTGCGCTGTGGAATAAATGGCCGGCGCCGGTGGTGTAGTGGTTAGCGTGACTGCTTTCTCACCCCAATGGGTCTGGGTTCAATCCCAGCCGAGGTCGGTGGGATTTTTCTGAGGCATAAAAATCTCTGGTCACGTCTTCCTTTGGAAGGGAAGTAAAGCCGTTGGTCCCGACCCATGTGTGTTTGAATGGGTGCGATATCCTACGCAGGTGTGGAAGCTGCCTTCCTGCACTTTCGATAGCCGTCAATGGATGGCAATCGATATCCGTCAGTGATTGGCACTAGATTGCGGAACAGAGACCGACGTTAAATAAAGGAATGAATAAGAAGAAGAAGAAGAAGAAGAAGAAGAAGAAGAAGAAGAAGAAGAAGAAGAAGAAGAAGAAGAAGAAGAAGAAGAAGATGAAGAAGTGGAATAAATGATGAAAAATTTGTTTAAATTTGCTTCGGTTATATAACTACTCTGGGGCCTCCCTTAAGGCATGCGGTAAAGATACAGCTATAAAGCCAGATCATGCGTGCGATCTTTTCCCGGTCTCTTCAAGAAATTTTTCGGACTAAAATATTTTTCGACTTCCCTGGACCCTGGGACTGTCCCATTTATCTTTTTCTAAAATCAAGCTAAACATTGCATTCGGTTCTAAAAGACATTGGCAGATTCTCTTCGTCGACTTTCTCTTTATATCCCAATGGTCATGTAAAGGCATTTTCAGCACAAAGATCGATAAAAGAAGCTTTTATCTAGCATCTAATATTACAAGCACAACAATAAACGGTTATGTGCTCAAGTTATTAACGAAAGAGAAAATCGACGAAGAGAATGATCAATGTTACTTAGGACCTAATGCAATGTCCAGCTTGAAATGTTTGCTCCATCGTAATTATTGCTTTCTAAAGCAAACAACAAAGGCATCAAAAGAATACCGTGACTAGCGTTGCCGGTATTCCAGATTTATCTAGATTTTCCAGATTTTTAGTCGTTTTGTCAGATACACAGACAGACCACGTAAATATCCAGATTTTTTAAAAAATGTTCCAGGTTTTAAACATGTTGCTTTAAAAAATCACTGCAATTGATTTACCCTCCAATAAAAAAATAAAAAGCCAAACTTGCTACTCTAATTATTAAAGGCCATCAACGTTGGACATTATTGGAATTTTAAGGTAATTGTGAAAATAGTTCACAGTTAAGTGTGAGGCGAATTCTTTGTGAAATCAAAGGAGAATTTCAAGCTACTTCTGAGTAGAATTACATCCATCTTTGTGGGCTTCAGGGTCGTGCGGTGTCACCCATCATTTAGGCGTATTGTGAGTGCCACGAAGTGAGGGTTCGATTCCCGCTCCAGCCGGGGCAAATTATGGCAACCTGAAAATTTCCCTACTGTTCTAATGGGTGTGGTGTGTTGTCCGTTGTCTAGTGTTAAATGTTCAGTCTGTGCAACCTCTGGTTGAAGATGGTGTCAATTGTCTTGTCAACTCTGATGACAATTGCATGGAGATTTTGTCAATAAAGGAAATACAATCCGGAAGAGAAATCATAGAAAATTCTTATGATGAAACATAAAGAGTATGCTGATATGAATCGTGAGAATAATTTCAATGGAACTCTGTCCAATGTTTCTATGGAGATTAATTTTAATACAATTTTAAGCGCTATTTCTGGGAGACTTTCAAAAACATTTTGGCAAAGTACTGGAGAACTTAGGTAATACTGAAAAGGATTTCAAACCAATTCTAACCTTACCTACAAAGCAGTTCAAAGAGAATTATCGGATGAGTCTGAGAAGAGTGTGACGGTCATTCTGAAGAGTGTACCAAGGAAATTAGGAGTAAAAATGATAATGACGTTTCGATATCAAATTGCATGATTTTTTTTTGTACATCATCATTTGTGTAATAAACTAGGTGCCGCATGAACAGGTTTGGCTTTGCTTTGATTCGCCAATTATGTTCAGCAGTTCTCATCACGAATGTAAAAATCTCCATTGAGATTATATGGCATTCACATGGCATCGACAAAAATAGTATTGACAATCATATTGATGCAAATATTGACGAAAATATTGATGAACAATTCCAGCAATTCCCACAAGCCTGAGAAAGCCCAGTTATGAACTTCCTTAAAAAAGGCCAAATAAATAAGAGCTAAAACGTCGGACAGCTAAAAAGATTAACCGGTTCAATTTTAAAAAGACTGAGTAAGCCAGTACAAATTTCAGCAACACTCCAAAAGTTTGCAGATTACGGGAAAAAACAGGAATCGTAAAACTAAGATGATGTATAGGTTTTATGTTCCAAATATCCCTGCCCATACATAAGTTTCGAAGAAAATTATTTTTTGACACTGTTTCACTACACACTTAGAAATACTTAATCTTACACGGGACGGAATCCATCTTTGACATAAACGATGAAACGTAAAGAGACATGTAATGTCAAATTAAGTGCTCCGAGACTGAAAAACTGGAAAGTACGTTTGATTGAGCTGAATTTTGCGTCTATTTGGACTCAATTTTATGTCAAAATTGACGCTCGTATATGTCAGTCTCTGAGCACCTAAATTTACATGAATTTTTCTAAGTATGTAGCAACCAAAAATATCCATTTGAATTGTGCATGATGACTCATTGTTCAACGATACGTGGAGGCGAACCAGCCCAAGGCTGAAAGCCTCCCTAATAAAGATAAATTAATTAATTGTTCAACGATAAAATGAGTATCAGGATATTTTTATCAATGGGCCCAATATTTAGATCCATAGGTCAACATTAAAGCCAGAGGCAAGAGTGCACATGTGGCAATAGATTTTGCTGACGTTTGTGAAATGTTTAAGAAAGAGGACAATAATGGAGTGAGCTCCTTGGACACCATGGCGTATTTTGGTGTGATGAGTGCAATAAATGTGATCTCTTTAATAAAGTATAAATAAGATAAAGATAACAATAAATGTGCAAGAATGAGGTCAGCTCATTGAAAATCGTCAAAGAAGTAGAGTAGTAGAGCCAAACGGTGGAAACTAACGATTTTAAATTGGCTCACTACTTGAATAGCCTATTGGTCCCAAGCAATTCGATTGACGTACCTCATTCTAGTTGAAATTCTAGCACTACACTATGTTTGTTTTGATTCGCTATGGAAGTTTGACAGATAAAATGAGGCGTTTGATGATTTTCCTATGTTACGAGGGGTGCATCGATTAGCTTGGGACCGAAGATAGTACCAGAGCTGAGCCAAAAAGTTGAGCACGTTTCTTCGGAACCTTCTGGTCTTCGAGTTACTTCTATGGTATTAGGGTTTCTAATTCGTGAGATAATATATCATCATGTTGCCAGTTATTTTAATTGTCTTCGCGTTTCTCTCTCTCTCTCTCTCTCTTATAGAGATTTTAACGTCCAGTTGTCCGGCGATATGTGAAAGCGTGGTAGTGAAAATTCAACGAAAATATATAACAAATCGCTGTCAAACTTATTTTGACAGAGATAATTTCATGCAACTTTTAGGTTAGTCCGAGGAAAATAATAAACAACCGTTGTTTATTATTTTCCTCGGACTAACCTAAAAGTTGCATGAAATTAGATCTGTCAAAATGAGTTACTTTTAACGGCGATGCACCCGATGGTATGCGTACGTTAAACGTCACTAATCTCTATAGGGGTCTACTCTACTGGACCAAGGTGACTACATATAGATGTTCTAATGTGTCAAATTCATGATTCCGAGTTTGTTTACAATTTGCTCTAAAACCACCCCCCCCCCCCCCCCCCGCGACCTCCTATATAGTGACAAAGCTGTATCACCATGTATATACCCACCATGCACTGGACCACATGGTAGGTCAATGGTAAACAGGTCAATACTGCTGGGATTGAAAGCTCTGTACGAACGAAAACGAGAATATGGCTGATTGTGTAAGATTACAGTTTATCGAAACAATACAAGGATGAAAAACTAAGTGTTTACTCTTGCCCAAAGTTACACCAATGGATACGAATGTTGTTTGTGAATTAGATCAAGAATCACACTTGTTTATGAAATTGAAATTTTATACATTTCCAGGTGGAACTCACTATTAGGCATTGTTGGAGTGTAACAATGGACAAAAACAAAATTTCACAAATAATGACATATAATTCACATCATCTTTTTATTGCGCCAAAGATGTATAAATCACATGTGATATTGACCGCATTTTTGCGCAAATAAACAACATGAAAAGCTGAGGTTTAACTTTCAACGTGCCATGTTTCAATCAGTTTTGAGATCCAAAAATTCGTTTCTCGTGTTGCAAAAGTTAATTGTACCATAACTAATAATTAGAACGTTGCCAGTACCGATGCGAAAATAAGCTCAAATCACTGTTTTATGTGATGCATTTTCTTTGAATGCGTACGTGACTGAATGAGCGTATTAAAAAAAAACTTATTGCGCCAAGGTGGTAGTTAATCTTACTACTCTGGTATGTGACAAAACGTGGCGTATATACGCCATTCTGGTCAATTTTCACCTTTTTGGTATTTTCATATCCATTGCATAAACACCACCTATTGATGACAATAAACTTGAATTTGGATCATTATTGATCGTAAGGAAATTTGTTCTACGAACGTCACTTTGTTGCATAATGTGGATTTGATATCTCGTTGATGCAGTAAAGTGACATTCAAGGAACAAAATATCAAAAAAAAAAATTCGAATTTTCCTATTATCTTCTGAAGATGTCAAATTGCCTGAACAAAAAACAAGTTTCTTTTGAACAATTTTGATTTTGTAATTTGCGTCACAATGCTGTCACACGACCGTAATCACGTATATCGCCCAAGGATCTACCGGCGACTATGTAAACACATTTCGGTGCCTACATTTCATTAGGGCGAAACTGCTTTTAAAAACAATGACTCCAACCACCGATTTCTCGCAAATAAAAGCACACTCCTGCAAATTAACGATGCCAGCTGGTAGAGGAAACATTCCTTGTGTACACATACTCATTGCTAAAAATACCGCAGGCCGTTGATCTTCTGACTCTGGGTGCACTGATGACTAGAAGATGTACTGTGCGGCTTGGATTCCAATAGAGTTGGTTTCACACTTCCTGATCGTAACATGCTTCGTAAGTCGTGTGGAATTATATAACAATCACGCACCATCTTATCAGCTTGAGGCGGTGCTACTTAAGGTTTTGCTTCTTTATCAAAAACGAAACTCAGATCCGCATTAAACCTATTGTGGTTATCGACCGCATTCGGCACGCGTCCTCATGGCATTTAGTGTGGAGCACATTTAACGATTAATCGAAACGAGCGCAGACTAGCATGTATACTACCTATGTAGCTGATACGACCGAAAGAACTAGGTCATGGTGAAAACTGTTCCTACGTCCGATATCATCATCATCATCATCATGCGAGAGTGTATATATATACATGACAACCTCGAAGATAAAAAATGTTGACTCTTACTTTCGATCCTACTAGCAAAGAAGAATCAGTTAAAATTAGAATGTGTATCATTCACATCAGTGAACAGTGAGCCCATTTATAAGACATCTAACTGATTAAGTGACTTAGTGTTGTATTGTTTCCACAGAATTTTATACATTAGCTCTGCACAGCCAGTAATGGCGTACAACGACGATAGTTTGTTTTGTTTTCCCAAGTCAACATTCTACGCGTCGCAGATCCTATTTATAAGAACTAGCCGAAATTTCAAGCCGAGACTATAATATATCCATTCCGCTTCTCCTTCGTACCGAGAGGGAGCCGGTAAATCCTCGTAAATATGACCGCACCGGTGTTGTTGTTTATTTCCGTGATGAAAATACGTAAAATGTTGCATCACACTTGGGCTGGGAGTTGTGCGAGGTTCTGAACGCTGAGGTATCTTCATTCGAATGCGATACGGTGGGTATACCTAACAGAGATTTTTATTTGCACCTTATTATTCTCTGAAAACGAATTTACCATTGGAATGGGCAATAGGAATATCTGGTAACATCTGGCGTTAGAAGCGTTGATTCTTATCCAGTCGACTGGACATGAACATTTAATTTTACCTTTGTACGTGTACCGCTGATATAGTCTGGCGAGCATTTTTGAAAAGAAAAAAAAGAAAATTGGCAAAAGCAGTACCAATTGAACATAAACTTACGAAAACGGAACGGAGAATAGACGAAATAGATTGCTGAAAATAAAGCGGGAATAATAAACATTTGAGAATAAAATATGAGCTATGTATGAGGAATAAAAGAGCATTAACCTCTAAGGTTTATGTTTAAATTTTATGTCTTAAAATTTCATCAACTTTTTTTAATTCACGCTTGTATTTAACGTATTAATATAAAATATGTATGCAGCATTAATATTTAAAATATACTTTTCCGCTTCAACATTTTTTACAGTGTACAACAAGTTTGGGAGCTGCGATACTAACTTTTTATTTTTATTTACTCCGAAGTTAACTGTGAATCAGGAATATAAGTATGAATGTTATAGTGAAAATGCTAGGGAAATACACAACAAACTGCCCTTAAATGTACTCGCCATGCATTTTGAAGTAAATTTCCGAGGAAAATTATAAACAACTTTAACATTAATGTGCATGCAAAATACAAAATGACCTACACGGTAAGAAAAAAGTCCCCAAAAGTAAGTTCTTTTCTTTCCTCTCTTCACTATAGTGTGGGAAGCCAAAAGTAGGTAATGCTGGTCACAGTAGTTTTCATTTACTTGAGGCCATGCATTAATTATGTCACGCTAAAACCAAGAAAAAATACCCCCTCCCCCTATCGTCACGTTTTTCCTATACCTAATGCATTGCTTCTTACAAAATCTTAGACCCTCCCCCTTAAAGCGTGACATAATATATGCATCAACCCTTGTGTGCAAATCGTATGGATTTTTCCACTCGCTTTCAACCCAAAAGTAAGTTAGTTGTACCCAAAAGTAGGTAAATATGCTTATAAAGGGTGTCAACAGTTAGATTGGATCACTTTCAAAAAGCTGTAACATTTTGCCCTTTGCGTTAATTTTAGTGAGATGGCCTCAGCGTGTACTGTTTGCACTGCGTGAGTTTCATAGTGAAATTTCTAGTAGCTTTGAAAATGGAGTCGAAGGAACATCTTTCGCACCAAGCCAACAGAAAGATGTTGGGACTCCAACAATCGATCTCAGGACAAATGACCGAATGACGAATGGCCGAATGGAAGAATGGCCAAATGGAAGAATGGCTGAAAGGACGAATTTTAATTTATCAGAACGATGGATTAATTAAATTAATACCTTAATCAACTTGAAAATTGCTGAAGATACATTTGATTTAAATGTTGCACAAATCAGCAATAAGATCATTAAATTAGGAAACAGTCTTAAAATAACTGAAAGATATAATCTTAGATCTTAATAAATAACTAAAATATATTTTTAAATAGAGATTATTCCTTCTTTTTAACATGAACTGTTCTCCCGAAATATTTTTTGTAGTGATTTTTAGAGCTTTCGAAATAATAAAAATAAGCTGTTCTTTCGAGTTATATTGTAGCAGATTTATTGACACTGCAGTTATTCATGAGATTTTTCATCATTAACCCTGTTGTGCGTGAAGAATTTTTTGCTTTTTTCTACACCGTGTTATTCAAATGGAAGCTGGGAGCCCGGGTACCCCGTCACGCACATAACAGTTAAAACTGAGAAGAACAACCTTCTAGTTGAAAGAGTTAGAAATAGATGAATCTTATATTCTTCCGAAACATATTTTTGTAGTGAGTTTAGGCGCTTCGGAAATTAATATTGCTAATAGCGATTTTCCCTTCTTTTAAACATGAGTTTTTCTTCCAAAATACTATTTTTACTGATTTTTTGCGCATTAGAAACAATATTTTTAATGGAGATATTTCCTTTTTTCAACATGAGCTATTCTTTCAAATTGTATTACCAACCAATTACCTCTATGTTATGGTATTACTAATATCAAATAATAATACAGAACGCCATATTCCAGAAAGTACGTAGAATCAAAACAAAAAATGGTTTTTTTTTTCATTCGTCCAGTCTTGTCCATTCGGCCATTTGTCCATTAAGTCATTTGTCCATTCGATCATTTGTCCATTCGGCCATTTGTCTATTCGGCCATTCGTCTTTTCGGCGATTCGTCCCTTCGGCCATTCGCCCATTCGGCCATTCGTATTCGGCCATTTGTCATAAAACCCAACAATCTACTGTTTCTCGTATCATAAAATGTTTCGGAGAACGTTTATCTAACCGGTGGAAACTAACGATTTTAAATTGGCTCACACTGGACTAGCCTATCGGTCCCAAGTACACCGATGAACGTACCCCATTTTAGTTGCAATTCCAGTACTACAGTATGTTTGTTTTGATTCGCTATGAAAGTTTGACAGATAAAATTAGGGGTTCTTGGATTTTCCTATGTTTCGAGGGGTGCATCGATTAACTTGGGACCGAAGAGAGTACCAGAGCTGAGCCAAAAAGTTGAGCACGTTATTTCGGGACCTTCTTAAAGTAACCTCTATGGTTTAACCAACCGGTGGAAACTAACGATTTTAAATTGACTCCCTACTTAACTAGCCTATTGGTCCCAAGTACATCTATAAGCGTACCCCATTCTTGTCGAAATTCTAGTATTACGCTATGTTTGTTTTGATTCGCTATGAAAGTTTGAGAGATAAAATGAAATATGTTGGGGGGTATGCGTATCCTTTGTTGTGGTTAAGAAGATTTAACAAAAAACAATTCTGATTGAAGCTAATTGCTTGAAACTGAGTGGAAAAGCAAAATACTGATATGCTTATTAAGTGTTTTAGAGTTCTTCTGGAATTTCAAAATACATTAAACTGTTTCGATCAAATACCATATGTTTTTCCACACATTACATTGAATGCGCAGTTCAAAACGCATATGCTTACCCTAGGAAGAGTTTATGGTTGATTGTCAAATCTATTTTGACATAAGATTTTAACATCCAGATGCCTAATAGCGAACACCCAACTAACGAGCCCTTAACGAACGAATCTCCGCAGTACTGTCAGAATATAGGATCACACCTTATTTTTAAATTTATTTACCAGTCAAATTGCTTTTTGACGTAATCACCATTCGATCAAAATATTTTTCGATGTAACTTAAGTCACCCGATTTCTATGGAGATGCCGTTTATCTTAAGTAACAGACCAGAGAAACCCGTGAAAAGTGTACATTCGTAGTTTCGCTTTCTCATTATTAAAGTGAATAAATCGAACGGTTATTTGCATAGATGATTTCGGTGGTCCTAAAGTGATGAATGGGCTGCACGTAAGGAGACGTGATTGATAATTCTCCCGAATATCCTGGTAAATACATTTTGCCTTAAGTAACATTATGGGGCCACCAAACGACGTATAATAATTTTTGACTCAAAAATCAGAATTTTTAGCATGAAAGCTAGCGATCTGCTTTGTATGATTAAAACCCTTCTTAATATGTTAAACAATGCAACAATGCAATCTCATAGTGATAATATGTGTTAATTTGAAATAGGAATAACTTTTCGGTTAACACTTTATTTTTCTCGGATCGGTGGGAATGTTACTTTCGACATAATGAAAATTTGCTCTTGAATTAAAAGAAATAAACGTAATTTTACTACTACTACTAGGGGAAACAGCCCTATTGTTGCGGTACGTTAGCAGCGTTAGAAGCCTATTGTTGTGTATGGAGGTCTCCATACACATGAATAGGCTTCTAATGCTATTAACGTACCGCAACAATAGGGCTGTTTCCCCTAGTACTGCCTCCGTTCATTCTCGTTTCGGATGGCGCGGTGAGTGCAAGCAGGAGCAAGTCAGCGGTTAAAGGTGGAATTTTTCCCTTTCTCTCTCTTTCTCATGCCATCGTGCAGAATATTCTCGCAAGCGGGCGTATTAAAAGAGCCCACTATCCCCAATTTGTAGTAATAATAGAGATTGCTGACGATTATCGTACGCACACTACGTCACGTATACGTAGACGCAAAATGTTTTCATCGGGAAAAAAACTTCATAGCGGAAAATTTTCCCGATGAATACAAATCACTGACACAATCATACTTCAGCAATCTCTATACGCACCTTTTTTGTACCTGAAAACAGGTGGCTGCTGTTTTTCAGCACTGTTCTTCTCGGCGTCCGGGGATGTCACATCAATCACCACCACCTTTTCTACCTGGCGATGCACCTCCAGTCACTACACCAGCCTACTGATACTGCTCTCTTCATTATTGCGTTATTGGTTTTCTTCTTCCGTTTGTTGCTGCACTTACTGTTTTCGATCCTTGCGCTTGGGACAGGAATCCGATGCCCCTCTGCTTTCCAAAGGAAGCACACATTTGTGTTTCCTTCATAGAATATGTTCCCGAGGTATTGCAACGAGTTGGTAATCTTCTTTTTTACATCCATATATAGACTCCGCACACCTGTGTGCATGTCGAAGCCCAAGGCAGCTGAAAATTTCTCCCGAGCTACACATTTTACATTACCGTGTGCTAGATGCTAGATCGATATCCGGGACTTCTGATGGGAGGTAGTACCAACCGGTGGAAACTAACGATTTTAAATTGGCTCATTACTTGACTAGCCTATTGGTCCCAAGTACATATATAAGCGTACCCCATTCTAGTCGACATTCTAGTACTACACATTGTTTGTTTTGATTCGCTATGAAAGTTTGACAGATAAAATGAGGGGTTCGATGGGTGCATCGATTAGCTTGGGACCGAAGAGAGTACCAGAGCTGAGCCAAAAAGTTGAGTACGTTTCTTCCGGACCTTCTGGTCTTAGAGTTACCTCTATGGTAGTACACTCTCACATATTGAACGGTGCTCTCTGCAGATGACATGCGTAACTTGACTCACTTCCCATCATAATGGAAACTTAATTTCTCATGGTTGTGTAGCAAACAATGAAGCATCGCATCCTCTGATTTAAACTTTATAAACATAGATTTCTCCTCCGCTATGCGATATGTAGCTAACGATTTCACAAAATTCGTAATTTCTTCCATGGAGTGCTTTGAACTGGTAGCTGTGAAGCTGAATCAAATGGTCAGCTTTATACTAAGAGCGTACTGATCATTTACATTAAAAGAAGGCTCATTTAATTATAAACAACTTCTACGAAGACACTAACTCCCGGACCACTCTGGCCTTAAAACCTTGCTGATGAAATCGATTTTGAACTGTTTGAGGTACCACGTGGACTGGAATCTCATCCTCGATGTGTTCAGTAACTAAAAGAGTTGACAAACCTCGGTTTTGCTTATTTTAATCTAGGTATGTATATAAAAAATCAATTTCTGTCTGTCTGTCTGACCCTTATAGACTCGGAAACTACTGAACCGATCGGCAAAATACCGATAAAATAAAATAAAAATATATAAAAATGAAAGTAATGGTCTTCGATAGACGTTCTGATCGGTTTGCAGGAAAGATCGAACCACACTATTTAAACTTTTGCACAATTTTTTGCAATGGCATCTTTAGTTGTTTATTAATTTATTTGATAAGGCTCAATTGAATTAACTTTACAGAGCCGAGCATTCTTGGTCACTATACAATACATCTTAAAACTATAGTCAAAAAATACAACACAATAAACACTTTATCTTCCGCTAACCAAAAAGCCACCTACATCAGAACGGGAATCGCTTCCAGTGGTTTCATTGTATGGCAGTATTATCAACGGGGGTCTGAGCGCTTCCATTGCAGCAATGGACGCAAAACGTGGTCAGCACTCACACAGTCATCACTAAACGGTTGCTTTCCAACGGTTTCCAACGACGAATCGACCGAAAGAACTGCTGATGAAGAACAATGAGGAGGACCACACAATGGTTGCTGCCAAGAAAACAGACGACCGCGTGGCACACTTAGAGAGTGGCCTGCTTTTATCGACAGCCGAGTGAACACTGTAATGGCATCTTATCAAAGCATAATTTGGTGCAGTGGTTGCTGATACACAGTGCTGCACATACACATATAAACCACCAAAAGCGATATTTAAACCCTTCTGAAGGGTAAATTGATCCGTAAATTATTTTGTATTACAGAAGCTGTTACAACTTGACTGATGTCGGGTGTAAGACGACCACTTTTGGATGGAATTTGTCG
This sequence comes from Ochlerotatus camptorhynchus, assembly GCF_037179485.1. Classification (NCBI taxonomy): domain Eukaryota; kingdom Metazoa; phylum Arthropoda; class Insecta; order Diptera; family Culicidae; genus Ochlerotatus; species Ochlerotatus camptorhynchus. The sequence continues at coordinate 3,260,156 of NW_027040529.1, read as the reverse complement.
TACCTCTAGATTCGGAACGAATGCAGTAAATAACAAAATCTCGTATATAAATTTCTTTAGTTTTTACAGCAAACATTTGTAAGTTTGTTATCAGAAACTAAAACAGCTTTATGCTAAAATAAGGCTGATTAAGCTCTTAATGAGCTAAAATGTTCGCAGGAATGGTTTCTATTTGATATTCCTAGTTTATTCCAGAGATCAAAGTCAGTGGTAAGATATGAACTGACCAAATTGATTACAAGTTTACAATCTTCGGGAAGCATGTAAGCATAGAGTAGTTTGTCACAAAAATGAATAATAACTATCATTCCATGTTCTTGATAAATTCTGGGTGTAGTGATTATTGGCAACATCCCTCAAAAAAAGTAATGTCCCACATAACTACTACACCAATATCGTCCATTTATCCGGGACCGCTGGGCGTTGGGAGTTTGGTAGCTACGCTGTATGCAAATACTTGAGACCGCTCAGACAAGGTTCGAACGTCAGATCGGTGGATTGGATTGCAATTTGGACCAAACCCCCTAGACTAGTGATATCGAGTTGTCTATACGTTATCCAATTTTGGTTGATATATGTATTTCTAAAGATGATTTGTCATGCTAATAATATGAAATTTTCACACCTCGCTTAACGAGTATATATTTGGGACTCTATTTGATAGTATCATATTTTTATAAAATAAAATAAACAGATCTTCTGTACCTTCTGAATAACGGATCGCTGCATCGCGTATTTCACTTAGAAGTTTCAATTCATTGTAATTTATTGAAGCAACAGCTTCTGTCCCTGCACAGAGAAAATTTTCTTAATACTGACATTAACTTTTTCATCTTTAATTCTCGAATCCTGAAATTTTTTAGCTTCTAAGACCAAGATTTGAAAAACTTGATCAAATTTTCGGAATGCTGGTATCTGACCAAAATACACTATCCACCTGAATCAGGAAGAATAAAGTTTCTAAAGAGTCGGGAATAAATGCACCACTATGAGGGTTTCCACTGGATGGGCGATATGATAGGTAACAGATTGATTGTTTTACCGGACATTAAAAAAAAAATAAAAAGTTTGACATGTACCTCATGACTTGGACGTACCTACAGTGCAATGTTGTCACTACCTGTAAGGTCAGTATAAGTCGGGCGTTCCTCCTCCTTTGAGGAAGACGAAGCAACTGACTATATGCACATCTTTGTCACCAGTTTACCAAGGGAATTGATAAATTCGTTGAGGTTGAGTACAGTTTTCTGTTTCCAAGTATAATCGGAATCGATCTCCAGCATCTTGGATAACACCGAAGCACTTTAAACACCGTACTGAATGAGGCAGAGGAAACTGGATGGTTCAAAGATGCAAATATAAAGCTGTGAATTGCCGAACAATTGAACTTTTAAAGTGTGATCATTTGAGAGATAGCTATTAATGGCCTACCGATGTGATAACGAGATAACAATCGACGTGTGATTTGGATCTCGCACGGGTACCGTCAGTTGTGCGATTTACGACTACTGGTTCGTGTTTCTTAAAATCACGTTAAATAAATTCCAGCGTTTGAAACCACTACATTTATCCCAACGCTATTGGATGCTATTTCAAAAGTTTCAATTGATATAGAAGATCTTTCCAATTTTTAGATTAAAAAAAAACAGCGTATGTCTCTCTGAAAGCACCAGGTATCCAAGTTCGGATTGAGGCCGAAGAACTTGGCCGCTTGGAGCCGGCTTTGAAATTTTTGTTGCAACCAAATAATACTTCTCCACCTATTTGAATTCCAGTGGGAAGGTTGCGGTGATTGCGTGGTTATGATTCTTGCTTTTTGTAAGTGTGATTATGAGGAACTTACGATGCTATGCAGTGCTGATTGAATCTCCATAGACCTGTTGCTTGATCCATTGGAAATTTCCTTTTTTACATTGGTTCAAATGGAGTGAGGTAGTTTGCCTGTGTCCCATTTAACCCATGGAAGCCACTTCTGCCTGTAATCATATTTAGAGGGCCAAATACCTTGAAATGTATGGGCTTAGTAGTTTTGTGTGACCTCTAAGCCTTCATCAATCTTTACCATTTTTTGCACTGACTCATATTTTGAGGTAATAAATTAATTTGGAGGGTGGCCTTAATTATTTCAAATCCTTTTATCAGAATGAAGCATGCTAATGGAAAGATATCACCAACATCTCCCTCCTTAAGCCCTTTGCTAGAAACTGAATCACTACTGCGGTGGCCTTCTGACACGATAAAATCGACTAGGTAACTGGTGAATATCAGCTTATTGACTGGAAACCAGTCGATGCTGTTGCTGATGGTGTTGATGATTCGGAACTAGTTCTGCCTTCTTGTTTTTTTATCATCTAAGACTCTTGCATCTCTTCATGTAGGATTTAGCAGAATTTCATCTTGTTGTCAAGAAACGTTCTGTGACACAGAAATGTTGATGAATCTCCTGACAGCAAGTCATGTGGCGTTTTGAGGACTTGTTTGAGGCACCTAAGACACGTTCTAGAAACTTCAGAAGTGAATGTGAAGTCTCAAATGAATCTCAAGCTGGATTAAATTAGAGTCAGAATACATCTCACGGCACATCGTAGTGAGACCTAAGTAGTCTTCCAGAACTACCGTCATGGTTCTTTCTCCGTTCTCTCTCCAAGGTAGAATGAGAACTGATTGAGCTTTAACGAGAAGTGTCTCATCTAAATAGATAAAAAAAAATCCAAAAGTATAGAATAGAAATATAATATTTAGCAAAATAATAAACAATTAAACACCTTGGGCAATCTTCACCTTATAACTCTCTTTTAAGAAAAGATCTAACACAATGAAGAAAAAACGGGGAATCCCCTTACAAGAGAAATTTAGGCAAGAAATAAAAACTGGCTCTCAGTGGCACCGGTGGTGTAGTAGTAAGCGTAATTACCTCTCACCCTTTGGGACCAGGGTTCAATCCCAGTTGGTGCCACCGGGATTTTCTGAGGTATAAAATCTCTGATCACGCCTTCCTTCGCAAGGGAAGTAAAGCCGTTGGTCCCCCGTTCATGAGTTAATGGGTCGATATGTAGGATCCAAGTGTGGGAGCTGCTTCCATGGCTTTGGTAGCATTGATACTCAGTACCAAAAACGAGATCGACGGAAAACAAATCAAAGAAAAAAAAAACTGGCTCTTATTTTTGTGTAAGAGTTTTTATTTTTTTTTTTTTCCTTTTTTACTTTTTCCGATATTTTACATACCTAGATCACCAAAGAAAAAGTTCACAAGTCATAGTGAGTTTTGGTGAAGTTTTCTAACACTGGGCAGATTGATCATATTATTATATTCTGTGATAAATATTTATTACATCAATTGAATTCATTATAGCATGTATTACCCTGATAAGCAGTATCAAAGAATTTTGCTATGAAGAGTAACCATGTAGAAAATTTCATTTGAAAAACGTTTCAGTAACACCCAACAAGCCGTGCTTCATAAGAGTTTACTAAACGTGTTCAGCAAGTCTACAATTGAAAATTGCAGCATCGCAAATAAGAAGGAATGATTTATGAACAGGCTACCGGCACCTGAAGCCCCTGAAGAAGTTGGGGAGGAGATCGGTTGACTGAAGAACAACAAAGCAACTGGTGTAAATCAACTACCAAGTGAGTTATTAAAATACGGTTGTGAAGCACTAGCTAGAGCGCTGCACTAGGTAATTGCCAAGACTTGGGAGGATGATATCTTACAGAAGGAGTGTTACTCAGTGTACATCAGACTGGCGGATTGGACTTGCCATCAACGCATCGAAGACGAAATCGAGGTGGTCGACGAGTTCGTGTATTTGGGCTCACTGGTGATCACCAAAAATGATACCAGCAGAGAAATTCAAAGACGCATTATGGCAGGAAATCGGAGCTATTTTGGACTCCGGAGGACGCTCCTGTCGAATAAAATTCGCCACCGCACGAAGTTAACTATCTACTTCACGGCCACGGTACCTGAACTATGCTCGTGGAGGACTAACGCGCCCTTGGTGTTTTCGAACGGAAGGTATATTGCGTACCACCAACGGTAGAGTGCAGATGGATGAAGGAATATGAAGGAGGCGAATGAACCACGAATTGCACCAGCTGCAGGGAGAACCATCCATCGTCTACATTGCAAAATTGGGCGACTACGGTGAGCTGACCACGTCTTAAAAATGCCGCACGACGACCCAGTGAAAATGGTTCTCGAAACCGACCCAACAGGAACAACAAGAAAAGGCGCGCAGCGAGCAAGGTGGATCAACCTGCGGACCCTTCGCAGACTACGATGCTTGCGAAATGTGGCCATGGATCGAGTAGAGTGGAGACGACTTCTTCGGACAGCAGAGGACAACAAGGCCTTAGCCTGATTGGTAAGGTAAGTAAGACTTAGGAATTCAAAATGGATGGGAGTTATGTTTCATCGAGAAATAATATTTTAAATATGGCTAAACGATAAGAAGGTATTGTATTTGGCAGTACAAGAATTTAATTCCTTTGTCTTTTGTCTCTCTTTTTTAGTTTTCGTTTGTCTTGTTCCCCCGTCTCGATAAGTCTCATTGTCGTCCACTGGTCACCATAACTGGTCGAACTCCAGACGAATCTAGAACCGCACTGCCGTTCATGATGGTGACAACGCTCTGATGAGACTACCAAACCGCACATCCTTCGACTAACCTCGAGTGAACCGTGATTATTCGGTCCAACTCGTACTAGACATAGAATTAAGTGAATTTTGTTACAAACAAAGAACAATTAGAGTTGTGTGATAATTTATTAGCTGGAGAATGGTCTTAGAAGAGGGTAGTTAGATAGTTCCGTTAGAATACGGCAGTATGAAAATTGAATATAAGTCAATACTGTTGTACCCAAACGGAACTATCTACCTACCCTCTAACTCTGAAAACAGCAAACATCGGGTATGAAGTAACATAAAAATACTTTGAATTAAAGAACAATTAATTATCGGCTCCGTAAAGCTAACGCGATTGAGCCTTCGAAATAAACGAATTAGACAAAAAAGAAAAAAAAATTACTTCAGCAAATACCACAGAAGGTGGCTAGAATGACTAACATATTGAATCAGCAAAAGATATGGTCAACGTCCACCGGGCTGCACTATTTTTTTTTTCCTTTGGTTTGTTTTTTCCGTCGATCTTGTTTTCCGTGCTGAGCACCAATGCTACCGACGTGCCAGGAAGGCAGCTCCCACACCTGGACCCTACCTATCGACCCATCAACTCATGAACCGGGGACCATCGGCTTTACTTCCCATCCGAAGGAAGGCGTGATCAGAGATGTTATGCCTCAAGAACATCCCGGCGGCGCCGACTGGGATTGAACCCAGGCCTGTTGGGGTGAGAGGTAATCACGCTTACCACTACACCACCGGCGCCGTTGACCGGGCTGCACTAGATTTGGATGAAAATAAGGATTGGCAGGAAGAAGGCATGGGATTGAAGAATGATGATTCAGTATAAACCACCGTTGCATTGGAGCAGCGGAATTTAGAAACATTTATCACCGTTGAACGTATGTGTTTAACACTTGAGGAATAAACACAAAAAGCAGTTGAGTTACTCAGAGCTACTCAAAATTAACTCAAACATAACTCTTGATCAAAAGCTGTCTTATGCGTCTATAGAGTAGTTTTTTAGTTTTAATCTCCTGTTGAATCATCGAAAACTTTAGTAAAACCTTTATTTGAGAAATTGAAGCATTTTAAAATTTCACTCCCATACCTCACAGTGCAAAATTTTGAAATCTGCATCATTATGAAGTTTTTAAAGATGGCCGCGAGAGGCCAAGTTTTATAGGCGTAGGCCTAGCACAACACGCGTTTATGTCATAGACGAATTTCACACTAACTCGACAAAGAAATTGGCAGCCCCCTCTCAGATTTCAATGAAATTGTGGGTGTGTAGATTTCGTCTACTTAAGCAACTTTGCATACTTATTTTCTTTAAAAAACGCCAGGCCAACATTTAAAAAGGGCGGAACTATTTTTATTAACATTTTATTGAAAAAATTATTACTCAATAATGTCAAGTCCTACAGAAATATTGCCAAAGAATGATTTGTGGAGAAATAAATGAGCTTCCATGATAATATATAAAAAAAAAATTAAAATTTTATTGCAACACTGAAAAAAATAAAAGCGTAAAACTGAGAATAATTTTTTCTACAGATAGACAGACGATGTATCTACAACTCGTTCATATATGCCAAGATGGGCACTTTAAAAAAAGTAATATCGTACTGCTTGTGTGATTTTGTTACAGGTGCATGGTCCTCATGTTCCTTCATGAAATTGGCGAAACATTCAATGTGTGAACGATGTTATTGAATATTTCCACATTAGATGGTCCCTGTAACTGTTCCGCTGATGTAATTAATTCGAATGATGGAATCTACGGAACTTTTGTAAAGTAAAACATGAATTAATAAGTGTGTAAGGTGTAAACAAGTATTTTTTTAGCCTACAAATAAAAAAAAGTAAATTTAAATTATGGATCCAAGTATTCTTACCTGGTATTTCATCAGGTTGGTGGCTACTTGTGGTTATTTATCACTTGTTGGTGGTTCATACCTACTTGTTGATAGTTGTGGATCGCACAGATCCGAGCACGGTTTTTTTGGATGTATATCTATTGTGCTGAACCAATGACTCACAAATGCGCATCTGTACATTCAGTTGGTGAGAATATACCCTAAGATTGCATTTTTTAATTAATGCTGGTGTTAAGTAACGTTGTTTGTTTCTGTTGCACTTGGGATTTGAAATACCAGCGCTGCATTTAAAGACACATCCATGTGAATAATTGTTATTAAACGATAAAGAAATTTACTTGCTCACTGTCACTGTTTTTTCACTACATTCAATAGGGTCGTATCTACATCGTACCTGATTTGTACCTACATCTTAGACGGGAAATAATATATTTTCTAGGTAAATTTCGTGACATTGAAACTGGTTTTCCTACTCGTTAAAAATATCTTGTTTGCGATTTATGTGATTTGATATATCAACACCCATATTTACCCATATTATTTTATTTTCATTTGGAGTTGAACGCAATCCTATTTAGTGGCAGACGTGAAATACGACTTTAACATTTTTGAAATTTCTCGTTCCCAACCCTGAAAAAAAATCATAGATTTTATTCAGTGTGAAAAGGATAAAGTTTTTGTTGTATAACTTTTTTCCTTTAAAAGTGTTGAGATGTGTGAACGAGTTGTAGATAAATAGTATGTCTATCTGAAAAAAAAATATTCAGATTTAAAAAATAATATTTTTGATAAATCTCAATTTTAAGCATACAAAAATATTTTGTTCAGTGTAGAAAAAAGACTATTTTTTCAGTTTAGAAAAAGAAAGATTCGATAATATTCATCATTCATCATCGTCATCAATAGCCGTGTCCTGCACCAGCTGTTACAGTTGTGAACAACCGCCGTTAAGTAAAGACTATAGTTTTTCCATTCCATTGCTTCGCTATTGTTGTACGAGTGCAAGCAGTGCAATTGAGTTTTTTCATTCGTTTGTCTGATCGCATTTTATTAGTTTCAAACAATTAATTGGATAGCTTTAGATTTTGAAGTGTTTTATTCTCGAGTTTCTGATGCGATGGTGCATGGTGTGCTCTTTCATTTCCCGTTGTTTCCCGGTATAACCTCGATCGTCCGTGATGTACTGTTCGGTTTGTATGATGAGCCTGGCGTTTATTCCGCAAGTGTGGTGTGTTCATAACATCGCAAAATCACGTTCATCAAGCAGTGTTTGAGCTTGGCTCTTGGCTGATTGGGTGAATTACAGATATTGGTAATGAAGTAGTCCCCAGCTAGCAGCACCCAATAACCTTTAACTCCAACGCAGGCAACGGCTGTAATTAAATTAATTCCATTAACTACTGCTTTAGTTACATTAATTACACAATGTAGAACATTAACTACTTTTAACTCCATTAATTACAGTTGAAATTTCGTAATTAAAGTACATTAATTACATTTTCAATACTTTTAATTACATTAATTACGGATAGATAATTTTAATTACTGTCAGTTCTACTTCAAAACGCATTAATTACTTTAAGTACTTTTGATTGCATTTTAACTTCAACGCACCGATTCTTTCTATTGCGTGCCCCTCGGTCCCCAGGCAAGGCGGATAGTTACAAGTGGGCTGGAACTCACGGTCATGGAGTGTTGGTGAGTTCTTTGCCGTTAATGTTTATGAAAAGTTCACTGTTTTTCCATAAGAAATGCCAAAACTAACAAAAATACGGACGGATTTGGACTGCTTTCAGTGATTTATAGCCTTATGCAAATAAACATAATTCAGTGCTTTCCCGTTCGGTATGATGTTTAAATCAGGTATATTTTTTTCCCAGATAATTCTGGATGTTCTTTAATATATTATCAGTCATCCCTGATCCCTAACAAACTTCCAAAAACAGGAAGGCACTGTACACGTTTTACTGTTATTTTCAGGTTGAACAAGTATGTAGCTATGCTTCTGTAATCAAAACATTTGATCGAAACAAACTATAAAAAATATTAATCACCCATAGCATGGTCTTGCTTCAACATTGGCCCAATGTTGAAACAATTGTTCCGTAGACCTGTTATCAATGCCAAAGTGCTTCGAAACAAACGAAAGCACAATCGCTTTACTTTGTACCACATTTTCTTGCTTACATTGCGGAATTCTTTCCTCATTACTAAGAGATTCTCCGTCGTTGTCGTCCAGGGAAGATGATGAAAACATTTGTACAAGTTGCAAAGTGCGCCTTCATCTGCACTGTGGTTAAAACTGATATTCCAATCGCGTAAACAAATTCCTTTTCTTTCCCTGAACCACAGACAAACAGACGTAACACTTCATTCTGGATAATCGTTCAAGAAATTTACGATTGATTTGAATATTATCATTTCCACGAACTATTCACCGTAGCGCTGGCATCTGAACATTTTGAACACGGAAACGAACCAGCCCAAGGCTAAAAGTCTCTTTAATAAAGATATAAAAAACAACACTTTGGCGTTTGTATATATTCTGTTTACCTTCCATGCAACATTGTTGGCGACTTAGCTAGCCAGCTTTTTTTCCGCGAGATGCTCGAGAAATGTCGCTACTGAGGTCCTATTTTTTTCAAGAAAAACTTTTTCAAAGAGATTACGTCTGTTTGTCTGTGTCTGCACTATGTACCATTATTATTCAAGGTCGGTGACCTAAAAATCGAACACTGAAAATGCAAAAATCTTCGCCACTGCAAATCATCTTCGACGTACACAAATTGCGCCGAATCGGGATATAATTTCCTAGTGTCGTATCATCGTTGGTTTTCGCACACATTTTTCTCAATTTTCGCCTGAGTTACAATAATCCAGCCCAAGGTTGTATCGGATAAAATCAATTTTCTAGCTAATTGTGCCTTTATCTCTCAGTTCATTATAAGTTTTTAGTATAGGCAAGCTGCATGAAAATAAAGTTTCAATTTTCTTATCAACATCCCATGGACTGGACATGTGTCGATTGGTGTAGTGTTTGCGCTTCGGTCGTCGGTAACTACTGTCGCTCGATGCTAGTTCAAAATGTAATTGATTGCATGACTAATGAGCGTGTTCTGAAGAACTTCTGGTAGAGGCGCGTGGTCGTTACGCTCTTTGTCGAAGATTCTTATTTAAATGTTTTCCTCGTACTACACAGTTGTTTAACTATGTTGGTGACATATGCCAGACGGACGACACATATGGTGATCGGGTTTCACAACAAAGATACTGAATGGTATGAGCAACTCCAACTAAAATAAAAATAAGGTACACTGGGGGAAGTGAGACTTGAGTAAGTGGGATCATTGGCTTGTGTGACAGAGATTATATAAATTTTGTCTTATTTCCACTAGAATATGAAAGTTTGCGTTGAATATTATCGTAATTCACCAAATACTGCACGGTTCTTCAGTTCGGACATTTCAGTTTTTATTAAATATTACGTATAAATATTATGCCACATAATAAATAGGTGTAATAATCCTGAACGATACTTGAAAATCATCATAAAATGTATGTAATATTTCAAGAATACTGCTGACCAACTTTTAAAAGTTTCCGGATTTGTGGACTAAGACAGCAATGCAATATCAATTTTGCATTTTTTTCTATCAATATAATTAATTTCATATATCAGGCATAACATTTGATAACAGCACAAAAGCATTTGTATACAAACCTTCTAAGGCCCTTTACACGCGAACCAAAGTACGCTATAGGTTTGCGTGGGCGTACTTTTGTTCGCGTGTAAAGGGCCTTAGAAAGTTTGTTTTCAAATGCTTTTGTGCTGTTATCCAATGTTATGCCTGATATTTTTGATGAAAAGCTACGACATTGAGAGGTTTTCATTTCTACTTACCCCACGTAATTAGAGACCGTGGGTTTAGTGGAATCACAAAATAAATGAAGCTTTATTGTGCTAAATACACCTCGTGCGCGTTTTATAATTTATTTATTATATTTTATTTGTACATCAACAGGTTAGAACAACCCCAATGACTAACCTAAATTAAGTAACATGTAAAAATAACATCAAACAGATAGGGCTCTCACAAAATTATGTGTAATCATACGTCTAATTTCCGTCCTACTAAGCACAACCCACGCTTTCCTCTCTTTTCTGAGAGTGTTTAAACAAAATTAGGAATATTTCTGTCAAACATGACTTCTAAGTTTATTCACCTTTCCATATGTACCGTTGGACTTGATAAAGAGTCACAACAGTACATTAAAAATCGAATACTGCTTCTTGATTCTAAATTCGCCCTATGAGTTTCAATTCCGTCCTAACGCTTTGAAACGCCATTGGAATTTCTTCGTCCTACGGATAAACGTAGAAAAAGGGAATTCACTAGGAGCGCTTCTTTTGTTTTGAGAACAATGAGCGTAAATATTCACACAATGCGCTCTAATAGGATTTATGTTGTAGCTTATGAACTAACGCATCGGAACAAACCTATTGTTGATTTGTGCACGGTGAAATCATTGATATTATTGATATTTTCTGATCGATAGAACGGAAATGGGCGATTACGACGAGCTAGCGCTCTACCCTACTCTTGACGGGTTCGTGCATTCCATAATTAATCCTAGATCTAGCTATATTGAGAAACGTATGGGAATGAAGGACACGTCTGCGGATGTTCACGTTCAGTTGACTAAGAAGCTCTGGACAATCGATATTGGAGGTTAGTAAGTCGCTAAGAAGCTTTGGCTACATCTCTCCTAACGTTGAGTGAATCAAGATGAATCAACCTGCATCGATCAGCAGAGTTGGGAAGATTAGTACGGTCATTCCACGGCAGGTGACGAGGTGCGTAGCGTACTAACTTCCGTTGGACTATCAATTCTATTTATTCCGTTTGGATAATACTGCGTTCACACCACAGCAGAATGCTCGAGCGTTGAACGCACTAAAGCACAATATAATGCCTTCAAGCAATATACGTCCTTGAAATGTTTGCCGAATCGGAAAATTAATCCCAATTAGGATGAGGCTTTTAAAACGACGTATGACACTTGATCGTTGAACGTCAGTGAAGATTCAATAAGTACTCCAAGATCTTTCACAATGCTCTCATCTTTTAGAGCGGTACCACTCAAAACGTAGTCGTAGAAGGCCAGTGGCCAGCTTTTAGAAGCATTTAAGAATATACGATTCGTCTTGCACCAAGCTGCGATGGCCTCTAGTTGTTCTTGAAGAAAGAAAGCATCACTTGGTTTGTTGATAACATAATATAGCTTGAGGTCGTCAGCGTAAGATTTTTTATGGCATTTAAGAACGTTCAAAGATATCTAATTAACAAGATATCCCACTAATCAATTCCTCATACAAGGCATATAATTCCACCCGTATGTGATCGCAGTGCCATCTGTTGAGTGCACATTGAAACTGTTGGGAGTTCTCCGCCAACTTCACCACCTGGGCTCAATAACTGACAGGTGTCAGCATGATAGATGTCAATGCGGACGTTGATGATCAGTCGAGTAATTAGGACGATATCATCCTCGAAGTCATCATCATTATATTGCGATAGCAAGATTCTTACTTGTTTGTGATTGTTCCGATTTTCAATCATTACCACTTTATATGCAACAAAAACACTTGAGAAAACACTCACACATCCAAGCACGCATCATGATGTGCTTGTAATATGTTTTGCTTTCAAGCGAAAGAGTTTCCAATATACCACCGTTATCCGTAAAATGCAAATTTCTAATAGTAATTGATGATTTGCGGAGCTGGTGCTCAAAAGAATCTTAATAAGCATAGAAGTAAACATGGGAAAAGCATTCACTCTCTCTAAAGAATTATTCCAACACCCCAGTCACTGGAAATGCAACGTATCGAAATCATTGCTAAACGTAATAAAATATGCCGTCTTCTTTGGCCAACGCAGCACGCATTCTATTCAAAAACATTGGAATAATCATTACTTTCCTATTTTATAACGTAGGAAGTATTTGTCAACGCCGGTGAAAGCAAACGCAAACGGAAGTAGCAGAAGCTGAATGAAGACGATGAGTGATGACACCACTTTGTGTTTTGATTTGCGCTGTACCGTCCGCTCAGTTGTGTGGGTTCGTACATGTATAGATGTTGGTGTGCGTCTTTTCTTCCAACGCTGCAGTTCAACGTTGTCTCGTCACAAACCGTTTGGCGCTGTTATCTGTCCCTAAAAAATCCAAAGAGTGAAGGGGGTCTGGAACGTTGTTAACATCATGAATGATGCATATTGCAGTTAAAGGTATTGTCCATGCTGACTGCCTTGTGGTACTCCGAACTTAACAAGAAAAGAAGACGAAACTTGATCACCAAGCTTGACGGACATTTTCCGTCCAGTCAGGTACGAGCGCAGCCAACAGTGAAGGTTACCGTCAATTCCTAATCTGTCAAACTTGGCCAGTGCAATTTCGTGATCCATTTTATCGAAAGCAGCTCACAGATCCGTATAAATCGCATCTACACACCAAATTTGAGATGTAGATTTCAGTAAAACGGATTGCTGAATCATGATCAGCAGAACAATGCTTTACTGAAAGACAGCAAACGATATTTTTACCGAAAAATACAGCTAACATAAACGGTTTGCTGAACACCCAGTAATGAACTGTCAAACTGTTAACGTCACAGTAGCAAGTACGTACGCACCACCGTCTACATCGAAAGAGGAGGAGTAGAAGTAGGAGGAAATAATTAAAATTATGCTGGTAAATACACTGGTTATATCTAATAAAATATATATGGCAAAGAGCCTGGTGATCTTGTTGGTGATTCTATAATATTTGTGTGTTTGTATCAACAATTTTCTTCAGAAGCTGCATGCTCCTAGTTTAAAAAAAATCGATTTACTGAGTCTATTCAGAAAAATGCTGCTAAATGATAGAATTTGGGATTGCTGAAAAAATCAGATCTGAAATCTGAAATCTGAAATCTTTACTGATTTTCAGTAAAATGTTGTAATTTTGACAGAAGTTGAAATTGCTGGAAGATACAGCAGCATTATTTTGCTGGAAAGTTTGCTGGTCTTTCATCAAGTCTAAAATCAGCAAAATTTTGGTGTGTACTTGCGAGCCTTTCTTCATTTGGCGAACGACGAAAGAAGTAAATGTCACAAGGTTGGTAGTAGTCGACCGTTTGGGAACAAATCCATGTTGATCTGATGAGATAAATTGTGAGCATTTCTGAGATAAGAAGTCCAGGGCAATCAGTTCAAAAAATTTTGACGACGCACACAAGGCAGCAATACCTCGATAGTTGGAAACAGTACGCTTGCATCCTCTTTTATGAACCGGGAAAACGAATGAGTTTTTCCAGCAGCTAGGAAGAACACCAGAAGCCAACGAAGAATCAAATATAGATGCTAATGGAGATGAAATTGCATGGATGCAATTTTTAAGAATAATGGCTGTAATGTAATGGATATTAAGACTATTGTTTAACACTTAGAATGCCATAAACTCAATCAAAAGTAACATTTTGTCAATTCTAAGGACTAAAGGATTAAACATAAAATCAATGTTATGAAACGCCCAAATGTATAAATCTTATCTCCAACTTTGGATAGTAATTATTATGTGCATAATCTAATTAAACACAAATTATAATTATTATTTGATTTTTTCAACAGGAATGTTTACCACGGTAACATTTATATTTACGACGATGAGATTGAAACTATTTCAAAACTTTCTATTTTTCCAAGCTGCCCTTGTTTTCTGGACAGACAAACGAATTTAATCATACCACAAGATTTAAATTTGATACACACAATTTTGGTGAAGCGAGCTTTAAATATAACTGTTTTTCCGGTCCCACTTCCCCCCAGTGTCCCTTACATACATTCAGTTCCTAGTAACCGATACCACACTCATGAACAAAGCGCGCAGAGGTGGAATAACTTTACATTTTGATTGAAAATTCATTGGGAATCTCAAGTAGACACAACACCTCCCACAAAGATAAATTTATAAAATGAACTAGGGGAAACGCTCCTATAGTTGCGGTACGTTAGATGTATTAGGTTCCTGTAGTTATGCATGGAGACTCATTACACAACAATAGGAACCTAACGCTTCTAACGTACCGCAACTATAGGAGCGTTTACCCTACTAGCCTTTTCTTGAGTGCCACTAGGTATATTTGACATCATTGCAAAATTTGACACGTGTGATTCAATTTACCAGTCAATTATGTGTTCATTTTTTTTACAGTCACTTTTACTCATTTTTACTAAAATGGAACTATACAACTTAAATATTCGATAGACACCTACATAGCCTACTAATGTTGCCTGCATATATTGTGTGTCAAGTCAATCCCAGAAATGTCGAGAAATATTCCAACCCGAAAAATTACTTGATCGAAACGGCATTCTCAGAACCACACTTATGGCGTGTCGCTGGATTCAGGAGGTGTGAGAAATCTAAGCATATTTAAATTATTTCGAGAAATCAAATGTCACTGGTTCTGTCCTGTGCAAACCACTGGAAGTGCCCCATTTATTCTCTTTTACGGTCAATATTCACAGTTATTTAGGGGAGCAGCAGCACATTATGTAAGTTTTGATTCGCTATGAAAGTTTGACAGATGAAATGAGGGGTTCGTGGATTTTCCTATGTTTCGAGGGGTGCATCGATTAGCTTGGGACCGAAGAGAGTACCATAGCTGAGCCAAGCTGAGCTCTTCATATGAAGATTCTCCGGGACGTGCACCCGGTTCCACAACATGGAGTATAGTTCTGGGGTACGAACATATTGGGGTTGAAAATAGATTCAACTAGCGTTTATTTTATATATCAAAATGAAAATACTGATACTCCACAGTGCAATTGCAGCTCTACCCAGGAACATCCAGATCATTTCCAGATACGGCCAATATGACAGCACAAATGATGTTTTGTTAAATTATGAAGTTTGATTTGCGTCATATTAGATTTCTGAGTTTTTTTTTCTGTTCTAACCCCATGGGCAAGTCATGTTCCATCCATGTTTCCGGAACCGGAAGTCTGATTTAGAATTTATTCAATATAACCTTGAAAAGACAAAGAAGAAGAAGAATTTCAATAATGGTTGCACCACTTTCATCAAAACAAATCGCTATCCATGTCAGAGTTGAATGGACTCGCTGAGCACTCCAAGAGATGTGTGCCCAAAGTCCAAAACATCCGCTGAAATAATATTTCTTCATCGTATACTGCATACATTGATCTATTCGTCTTCCAAACTAGACGGCCAGACCATTCCAGCCAGCACAAAGAATACTAATCAAACAATCGCGACTGAAATTCAACACATTCTAACCTCCCTATGTCAAACCCTACCTCCTCATATATATTTTTCTAGCACAAACGTTTGACTGCTTGGTTTGACTGTGCTCTATCGTGGACCGGAGAACCGATATACATATGTAAATGACAGCAGTCCGGGTGTTACTTGCTGGCCGTATCTATTTGGTCACACCAGAATAAATAACAGCTACTAGGTATACTATATTATTCTACCATCCACCAAATGTGTGAGTGATTATATTTTTTGCTGTATTTTACTGTCCTCCACATGGGCGCGTTAGAGGAGCCAATCTTGATTTTCATTTTCTGCTTTTCAGTTCATTGGACGATTGTTAATTCAATGCTCAACATAGAAGCATAATTTATGTTGAGCCAACTCCCCAGACTCTCTAACCTAGTCCACCGATTGCCAAACCTTTGGTGCTTAATGCCTATGTTTGTAAACATAAGCCCTCCCGTGGTTCAAATCTTAAAACAATTCATACCAAGGAATGCTTATGTTGAAATAATAATAGTAAGAATAATAATAATAGGAGTGTTGTGAGTGGAAAATATTATAGGGAACCGGTTTCCGGAGGCAATCGCAATTTGTATTTTTACGAAGAATGTCGGGCCCATGAAAGTCCACAAGAAGAAAAAGAAGGAACAAAATAAAAACAAAAATAAAAAATATATAATAAAATCCGTACGCACACTGCGCCACGTATCCATCCTACATATTGGGTTAAGCTTGGCCGCATTAATAAATACCTATAGGTTATACAAGGGGAAGAAAGAAGCGCGTAAGCATTCGCTATTATGGAATGAAAAAGATTATTCACCTAGCAGACTCTTCCAGACTACAAATGGCATGTAATTTACTCGCTATGGTTGGTGATAAGCGATTGTGATGGGTTAGTTTAGTTTTAAATAATTCCGGAATTCTTTGTGCATTCTGCCTAGTTGTGTGGTTGGACTGTTTTCGATAAGAGCGAACTTCATTTAAGGAATCTCACTATCATTAAGTGACTCGAGGACGTGCAAAAATGAGTTCAAAGCAAAAGCAGGTTTTTTACGCCACTATTATTGTATGTATAAACTATGCTTTGCGAATTTTTATTAAGAAAAAGAGGACTGAGTTCGAAAAATGAAACAACTTCCTCCTTGACACTTTGAGAAGGTCTGAGTAAAGCATTATCTATTAATTTAATTGACTTCAACTTATCATGTTTGAATTACTTCATGCGTGAAATTAATGGTTTACATAGTTGGAGATGCTTAACGTCAAATATCAGACTTAAAGTGGTCATTTTATATGATAGACCAGGAGATGAAAATTGAGTCTGCATCATGCTCTCCTGCCTACCCTATCGGAGGTAATCCTGCTTGGATATCGATTTGGAAAACTCCTCTTCGATCCTTCAGATTCTTATAGTAATCTGCTTGGAAGTCGATTTCGAGAAATGTTTTACTGCCGCCATGGCGCCTAAACGGAAAACGAAAAGGGTAATCTCTTGATCCCCCTTCAGATGAAAATTATTTGACCAATCAATTTGATATGCTTACGGATGATGAGAATGATTTACCATCCAGGCAAAATCCAAGTAATCTTTCCCGGCTTAATGGCCCCTATTATGATAACCACTTCTGATTTCTATACTCTTCGCACGGAACATTTGAATTTCGTTAAATTCACGTTTTCACTTCAAATTGGCCGTCGGGTTGAATGCCGTGTATTAGCTGAAACCTTGGGGAATTCAAACGTCTTCTGAAGTATGTTATTGAGAAGCATTACAATTTTTTTACGACACCAAAACTGAACGTGTGTTCAAGCCTTGAACTTCAAGGTTGTCATGAAAGGTCTGCCCAGTGGTAAATCCCTGGATGAGATCAAAGATGAATTGACAAAATTACTTGGAGTTGTGCCAGTCCAAGTAATAAAAAAATGAAATCCCGTCCTGGCGATTCACGCAACGGGATTTTCAATGATTTTTATTTAGTTCACTTCAAGTCTAGTGGACTAAACAACCATAAGGCTTTTTACAAAGCTAGCTTTATGCTCCATGTCCGAGTGAAATGGAAACACTGGAAGAAATTTCCAAAACCTCACCCATTGCCAAAAGTGCCAGGGATAGGGTCACGGAACAAAAAAAAATGCTACATGCCAGCTTAATGCACGAATTGCGGAGATTCCTCTCACGCAAAGCACGACTGTCCTGTGAAGAAGGATCATAAAAGTTTAAATGTTCAAATTGTGGCGAAAACCATAAATCCAATTTTTGGGAATGTAAGACTCGTAAAGCGTCGTTCTAAGCGACAGGTAGGAAACGCTCCACCACAGACAAACAGACATAACACATTGAATATTTCTCACTGTAAAACATCATCGCTAAAACATTACCGCCATCTGTTGAGTACACTGTGGTGGATAGTACGCTGAACAGATGACGGTAGTGTGCAAACGTCAAACGCAAGGGAATTGACTATGCGTGCCACAGGTGGTGGTACTACCAACTATGATACTTTTAAATTGACCGTTAAATGCTTGTTCGATGAACAACTTGCGAGTGTTATGACTGTTTGTCTGTGGCTCCACGTTTCCGAGCAGGTACTAATTTCTCTGCTGTTAACAGCGGTCATCCAGGAACAAATTCTACATTCGTACCCGTATGTACAAGCAGCTCTCCTGCTTCAATTTCTTCATGTATTCCTGCTGCTAACCATGTTCAGCAAGTAAATGGAGCTACCTATGCTGCTATTGCAGCTGGTAGAAACCAAAATCAAAATTCTAATGATGATTTTGACTTAGGTAGCATTTTTACAGACATGATATGCTAAAAACTAAGTCCAACTGGAGTAAAATTTGCGAACAATATCGTCATTGCTTTGAAATTCAGTACACAGCAAAAAAATAATTTTGATTTCACATCAAAGTGGATGCACTACAATCATGTCGAAAATTTCATGTAATTTTTATGACCACATAAATAAACAAATGCAGTAAAAGCAGTGTAATGTCAGTTCATGCATTGTATTAATGATAATTTTGTCCTTTTTAGCAAGTAATATTACACCATATTTTCGACATGATTGTAGTGCATCCACTTTGACGTGATATCAAAATTATTTTTTTGCTGTGTAATAGATTTTAAATCATTACATATTTTGAATTGGAATGCTCCATTACTTAAAGATAATAAAGACGAGCTATTTAATTTTTTGATAGTTCATAACGTGCATATTGCCGTTATAACTGAAACCTTAAACGTTATAACTTAAACCTGATCATAAGGTTAAAAGGGACGCAAATTATTTAATTTATATCCTTGATGGAGATAGCGTTGTCATCATTGTTTATAGACGTACACGGCCAACTCCAATAACTCAGCGACTGAATTCAATTGACTCAGAGCATTTTTTCAATACGAAATTTACTCATATCTGAAAAAAAAAACTGCAGTTACTCATTAGCTATGAGTAATTGCAGTTTTTTTCAAATATGAGTTGGTTTAGTATTGAAAAAAATGCTCTAAGTCAATTGAATTCAGTCGCTGAGTTATTGAAGTTGCCCATGTACATCAAATATTTTCCAATAGCTCAAAAGTATTCTTGTATTTTTATGAATTATAAATCTAGCCTCACAGCAAAAACATAATTTTGATATCACGTCAAAGTGGATGCACTACAATCATGTCGAAAATATGGTGTAATATTACTTGCTAAAAAGGACAAAATTATCATTAATACAATGCATGAACTGACATTACGCTGCTTTTACTGCATTTGTTTATTTATGTGGTCATAAAAATTACATGAAATTTTCGACATGAATGTAGTGCATCCACTTTGATGTGATATCAAAATTATTTTTTTTGCTGTGTAAGTATTTTTATGAATTATAAATCTAGCCTTATGTACCGGTTGCTAGTGCAGTTGTTTCACAGAAATGTGCATGTAGTGCTTCAAACAGTTTCGTACCCTAATAAAAATAACCATAAAAGAGAGCTTAACGACGTGTTCGGGGTATCATCAAAATCATTCGTGGGATAGTTTACCCATCCGGGATACAGTTCGTTTATGGTATTTGTTTATTAGGGCACATAGTTATTGGGTATACTGCATTATTTGATTTTATGTTCTTTATGTATGATTGCAGCTCTAACAATTCAGTGCCAACATTTCAAAGGGGCGTAATTGCTTTTGTAAACAATGATTTTAGCCGTCAATTTCTCGCGAATGAAATCTTACCTCTCCAAAATTACAATGCTAGCTGGTAGAGGAAACATTCTGCTACCTACTGGTGTCATTATTTTTCATTTCTCGCTTTTATTCGCGAGAAATCGACGGCTAAAGCCATTGTTTACAAATGAAATTACGCCCCTTTGAAATGTTGGCACTGAATTCTTTAGGTATCGCCACTGCCGAGATTCTGCAGGAGAAAGCTCATTTCTATTTCTTCGCGAAAAACGAAGAATAACTATCAGAATTCCATGTGGACACCGGCTGCATACATTGTCCTGGGTGTTGTGTCAGAAAGACACCAGCAGCAAAGGGTTTTAGACAATTTGGTTACGTGGATTTGGCACTACCTATGATTTGTAAGGTTTGCTTTCGAGTTATATTGAAGGAAGAGAAGATGATGCAATTCGATGCATGGTAGACGAATCCGAATCTTTTCTACTTTACGAAGAAGTCCATCCATCGCCACACAGCAAAAAAAATGTAATATCAATCAACGTAATTCAAGCTGATGTATGACATAATTATGTAATAGCAAAAAGCAGATGCAATATTACATCAATGGATGTAATTTTGTTCACAAAATCGATGTACATCGTACAACGTAATATTACACAACCGGCGGAATGATCTCTGTGCAGCTGTTTGGATGTAATATTTAACAACTTTTTTTTCTGTGCAGGTGCGAAGACATCGAGGAAAAATACAAGGTGTCCATAGTGCGATACTTTGAAGTGGCTGGTAAAAAAATGGACAGACGTTTAATTAAATTATCCTGAATGAAGGGAACCGTAAAATATCAAAGACGATTTATTGATGAAGGAATTGAATTCGATCTAGCTGCTAGATTTGTTTCGGAAAATTTCACTGTTGGGAATGACTTCGCCGGAATTGAATCTGGCAAATCTCATATATACCAATGTGTATGTTTTACAGGTTTGTGTTCGTCTGTCGGTGGTTTCCTTATCTTTTATCAGTATGTTGAATTTAAATAAATAAACTAAAATCTAATGATCATCAATTGTATAATTATGCTCCATTGAAGAGCTCAACAGTTAAAACCTTATTGAATTGGTATAGTGTACTGAGTGTGCATGAGATGTGACGCTCTGGATTCCACAAGCTCTTGAAGCGGAAATTTTGCACAACTATAGAGATTGCTGACGTTTATCGTACGCACACTACGTCACGTATACGTATACGCAAAATGTTTTCATCGGGAAAAAAAACTTCATAGCGGAAAATTTTCCCGATGAAAACAAATCACTGACACAATCATACTTTAGCAATCTCTAGCGCCCATTACACATTTCAATATATTGCCAAACATCGTATTGTCAACTTTCCTTGCAATATTATCAATACATAAATATTAACAACATTAATGACAACACTCTAAAGCGCTCGTTACACGGGTCAATATATTGACAGTAAATTGATATACTGACAATATTATTGAAAAGGTAATATTGATGACGATGGATTGATAACGAGAATTGATGAAAAACTGATTTTCATTTCACTTTGTCAATATTCTTTTCCTACCCAAGAGGTAGGTACACTATAAGACAATCAAGTAATTTTCCAATCGGAAACGCAAACGAATGAATTAATACAGAATGAGCAATGCATCGATGGATACTCCTCAACAGGGGAGTTTGGTCAATCGTCAATCAGTGTGGACGCGTTTTTCAGTCGCTCCTAGCCGCGTGCGCTTTAATTTCGTTTTCATTTTATTTTATTTTTTTTGCGTGCGGGTGCCGTTTTGCGTGTGTGTGTGTTTTTTTTTTTTTTTTTTTTTTTTTTTTTTTTTTTTTTTTTTTAACTTTTTTTGTTGTACGCCGTTAAAATGAGCTGTGAAATTTGTGCTGTGGATTCTTCCACTGACTCCGGCATGTGGAAATGTGCTGGATGCCCGCGTCAATTCCACGCAGCCTGCCTAGGATTATCTGTACCTGTGCCTGTTCAGAGGAGCTCAATTCGCAAGAGAGACAAGACAATCAACATTTTGTCTTATGTATTACCATGCTGTAGCTCATGCCAAACTATGATAACGGCTAGTTTTGAGTTCAACGCGCTTGTGGAGCAACAAGCGCGGCTGGTCGACCAAGTCAACAAAAACACGGAGGTGACTCATCGCTCCACGGTTCACCCAAATAATGCTGACATTGTCCATGAAGCGATCGACCGACTCGATGCTTTACTCGTCGATATAAAAAAACAGCTGACGGCAACTGGAAGCAGTGGTTCTACTGACAACGTTAGTGCTATTAAAAACCACATTACCTCGCTTTTTGACATAGCGATGAAAGCTTCACAAGAAAATTTTGCAAATTCAATGCCAACAATGACAGCAGGAATTTCCGAAGACCTTAACTTTCTCAAGGACGAGCTGAAAAATATCAGCAATATAACTTCTGACCTGTGCTCTACTGTTGCAATGCAACAAAACCCTATACTAGGGTTAGGTATTGTATTAGATGAGCTGAAATCGTTATCGGCTGGTATTGGCAACATCGAAACCCAAATTAACTGTGTCACACTTAATATGCCAGACTCCCCATACGAAGTGATATCACCATCACCTGACCCTCTCCCCAGTTTGCTGGAAGAGTTAAACAATGAGCAAAACGTTGATGACTCAGGGTGGCGTCTTTTGGGCATGAGGAGGGTCTGGAAGGCAGACTGGTCAGATTACGACGCGCGCAAATCACGACGGCTAAATCAACAAAAACATGCTGAAAAAGCTAGAAGGAAAAGGAAACAAAATACAGCACGAAATTATTCTAACGTAAGGAACAACATACACAGCAACAGTTTAAAGCATCGTAATCATCGAAACATGAATTCCGACAACGGTTACAGTACCAAGCACACAAGGCGTATAAAAAGTTTAAAACGTCACAAAATTTAGAAAAATACGTTGAAATTTGCGGAGCACTTGAGGCAGAAATATCGTCAGCATATGAGAATTACAATTCAAGAGTAGAGGTAATACCGTTGAAACCTTATACACTGACTTTAGTAAGGCCTTTGACAGAGTAGACATTCCCTTACTTCTTTTTAAATTAAAACGTTTAGGTATGACAAGTACACTTTTAAAATGGATTGGATCATACTTGACAGAAAGAACACAGATGGTCCGCTTTAAAGGAAAAATATCTTCGCCAGTTAATGTTACCTCGGGAGTTCCACAGGGATCTCATTTAGGTCCTTTATTATTTATTTTATTTGTGGATGACGTGAAGTTTGTGTTAAATCGTTTAAATGTGCTCATATATGCTGACGATATGAAACTGTACATGGAAATCTTTGACAATTCTGATTTGCTACATTTTAAAAATGAAATTGATGTTTTCTACAACTGGTGCGTTAAAAGTCTGCTGGATATTAATGTTAAAAAATGCAATATTATATCATATTCCAGAAAAAACACTACTCTAGATTTTACATGTACTCTAGGAAACCAGCTGGTTGTAAGGTGCGATAAAATTAGGGACTTAGGAGTAATTCTTGACTCGAAGTTGACATTTGTAGATCATGTGAATACCACAATTCACAAAGCAAATAATATGTTGGGATTCATAAAAAGATTTAGTTGTGACCTTCTGAAAGCAAAATTGACAAATTGTATGTGTCATACACAAACTTTACCACCTCTTCTTGCATCTTACAAATAAAAATTATCATTATAGTATCTCATTGTTTCATAATTACGAAAAATAGCATTTTAGCTGTAATGAGCAATTGCAAGCCTGTTTTTGTTATTTGCTCTTAGGAAACTAGGCTGGACCTCTTTTCCCCTTCCTTCTTATGAGTCCCGTTGCATGTTGATAAACATTGAAACACTTAAGAAACGAAGAGAAATTTCCATGATTTCCTTTGTCAATGATATTATCTCACAACGCGTAAATTCAGAAAAAATATTAGCAAGATTAAATTTTTACGTACCATCACGCATGTTAAGAACTCGAAATGTATTTCAACTGTCACCTCACAGAACGAATTATGGTAAAAATGGACCAATTAATAGAATGATGAGAGTGTATAATAATTATTGTGAGCATATAGATCTAACGATGTCTAAAGATACAGTAAGGAGAACACTAACTGCTAGGATTTCATCTCGTTAAGTTTAAAACAATTTTTATTTTTTAGATATTTGTAGGGTAAATGTCGGCTTCGGCACTCATTGACTGTTTTCGGCAACCAAAATTTAAACGTTAATTTCACTATGTTTTCCCATCAACACACTTCCCTGAATGCATCCAAACGATTCTTTAGTCTTTCAGCTTCAATCTGATTGTATGTGTACGTCTGAGCAGTCCTGTTATGGCAGATTTTTCTTCAAATGAAGCATACGTACTCTAAAATGGGGTTGATTTCAAGTTGCCGATAATAGAACAGCTGGTTAACACGCAGTTCTAATGGGAAGGTTGCCGAAGAAAACGAGGCTGCCGACAATAGTCACACTCACCTGAGAAGTTTGGAGCGTTGTAAAAACGCTTTCAAACAGTTTTGAAGAATTCTGTCGATTAAAATGGATAGAGCAGCAAGCAGCAGATGAATGTAAACCAACAGACACGTCATATATGTGCGTGACGCTGAGAAAATGCTAATAGAAGTGTGGACACTGCTTAGATTGACGAGAATACGTAAATTCCCCTATATGCAGTCTACATTTGCTGACAATTTCAAATAAAACGTATGTTTTAAAATAGCATGTAAGGCAACAGCACTATTGTAAAACGGTCTACACTGATTGACGACAAATAAATAAATAAATAAATAAATAGATGATCAACCCGATACCTTCCTCAATTGTGCTTTGTTCGCTTTCTGCTCTCTATAATTTTTACACTGCCGTACCATAGAGGTAACTCTAAGAGCAGAATGTCCCGAAGAAACGTGCTCAACTTTTTGGCTCAGCTCTGGTACTCTCTTCGGTCCCAAGCTAATCGATGCACCCCTCGAAACATAGGAAAATCCACGAACCCCTCAGGGTGCTCGTATACAACGTATATTTGTTATGTCAGGTAACACAATAGTTGCCTTTGATAAGGGCCGTTCTCCAGTTCGATATGAAATTATTCTGCCTTAAACAGCACACCTTCACGAAATTCCACATTGAAGTAGATTAAAAGGATACGAAGAACCGTTCACAAGGTCCGGATCACCTTTATGAATGAACAGGTTCTAATAACCATGCTATCAATTGACGATTGAGCGGATTTTATGAGTTTTAAGCTGGAATGATTTTTTGGCGTTCTGAGTATGAGTTCGTGAAAATACAAGGGTGAGATTTGTTTGCCACATTAGCACGCAAGTTTATTCTCGCAGGGCAGCTCAATAAATGAGATTTGAGATTGCTTTTCCAAACACTGCGTCAGATGCTGAGTGCTGAATCCGTGATTTGTCTCAAAAACAGTACGGTGTACTTCGTGACGATTCTCGATTTCTACGAAGTATATCCGCAATTGTTGAATATGGAAACACATAACATTTGGATTTTCCTTTCTTTTTCCTTTCTTATTATGAGACAAATTGACTCTTTCGATAGACAATTTAGGATGTTCACAAATCTGTCGGATTAGTGGTAGGATACTGTAGTATAGTGGTTCTCAATTTCTCGTTGAATGCTACCCACTTTTAAACTTTTCATAAGCTTGTGACCCACCAATTTTAAAGAATGTCGATGTAAAGTCATAATGATTTAAACAAACACAAACAAAAATCTAAAAACGCCTGCTGGAAAAGCCTTTAAAATGTATACATGTAATCCACATGATCACGTTAAAGTACTACACAGCAAAAAAATAATTTTGATATCACGTCAAAGTGGATGCACTACAATCATGTCGAAAATATGGTGTAATATTACTTGCTAAAAAGGACAAAATTATCATTAATACAATGCATGAACTGACATTACGCTGCTTTTACTGCATTTGTTTATTTATGTGGTCATAAAAATTACATGAAATTTTCGACATGAATGTAGTGCATCCACTTTGATGTGATATCAAAATTATTTTTTTGCTGTGTAGGTGATGATGATGATATGGAACTACCACTCACTGTAGCAAGACAACTGTCGCCCCGTAACGTGGGTAGATCACCTTTTCGTGGTACGTTACGGAATGTACAATCTAACA
This sequence comes from Ochlerotatus camptorhynchus, assembly GCF_037179485.1. NCBI lineage: Eukaryota > Metazoa > Arthropoda > Insecta > Diptera > Culicidae > Ochlerotatus > Ochlerotatus camptorhynchus. The sequence continues at coordinate 3,233,947 of NW_027040529.1, read as the reverse complement.
CCGATTCCTAGTCCTGACTACTTCAAACTAGGGGAACAGGATTTTTCAGTAATCAAAGGAATACATCTTAGTCCTTGTTAATTTTTATGCCTTGTTAATAGTGATAAGTTCTCGGATTACTTGGACCGAGGATGATCTTGAAACAAGGAAAAAATTAGTTAGCTAGTTTTCATCTATGTGATTCATAATCTTCTATTCGTTGTCCCCTAGTTTGAAGGGGTTAAAACTAGGGTTCTGATGCATGGTCATAGGCGGTGTCATTCCTTAGTTTTGGTGCTAAGGAATCCAATTTTGACTGACAAAGGGTGTTTCAACACTACGAAGGTTATAAATAGCGGGACCTCAATTAGAGTCCGATCCTTGCGATAAATGCATGAATACTTCATCATTTCTCAATAGTGATGGAGTAATATGACATACACTAAACTAAGGACACGGAATATACATACTACAATCGATCAAATGACTGGTTGCAGTGGTGTTAGGTCCCGAACAGAGGAAAAAAAAGATATCTGTCAGTAGACTGTGGACTTTCCTTGCTGTTCGACTTGATCAAGTTTAATAACCTCTAATTGTACTCAACCTGCTATTGTGTGAAGGGCCAACAACGGTTTGGGTGAATCCGTGGGCAACATCGCCCACGTGCATCCACGGGATAAATGAGAATCTCATTCCAAAAATTACACTAATTAATCAAAACAAATCCCTCAAAAAGACTGAGCTTCTGTGAATTTCTCCTATTTCTAGAACAAAATTTGATAAAAAATGTGTTGACATAAGATCGTATGAATAAAAGCATTTACTTTACTTTTCCCGTAAGAAAAGCACGGGAAAGTAAAGTCAACTCTTTTTATTCATACGGCCCATAGTTAATAGTCAGAACGAAAATTATTTTGTGTTTCAAATGTGCATATTCAATTCAAATTTAATGAAAACTGTCACTGAATAGCTTAAACTTACGGTATCAGTGATGGGGGGCGACTCTATCTACGATGCAGAAAAATATGTGTTAGCTGCGCACACGCTGTGTAGATAGAAAGAAGATTAATGACGATTCTGAAGATTTCCTGCAAAAAGATGATGCACGATCCAAGTAGATGCAAGAAATGAATGAAGATTTTTCAAAGCTTGATTCGCTAGTGTGTGATTTTCTTCGAGGGGGACGACTCTATCTACGATGCAGAAAATATTGTGGTTTGCTGTTGGTAGCTGCGCGCACGCTGAGTAGATAGAAAGAAGATTGATGACGATTCTGAAGATTTCCTGCAAAAAGATGATGCGCGATGCAAGTAGATGCGACAAATGAAAGAAGATTTTTCGAAGATTGATTCGCTAGTGTGAGATTTGTTGAGCATCTAAGCTTGAAATTTAGATGTGTCGCCCCCCTAGGATTTGTTGAGCATCTAGAATTTAGATTCAGATGTGTCGCTCCCCTCAGGTATCAGCAAAGGATAAGATTTTCTAAGATTGCTACGTAAGTATATAAAGAGGATCCCTTAGAAAAAATTGAAAAAACCTTGTTTGTTTACGCGAGAAAGCAAAATGATGGAAATATTGAATTTTATTGTTTTGGTAATTTGTATATGTGTTTTTGATAAGATTGCTGTGATGGTGTATTCTGAAGATATGTATTGGATTACCATTAATTTAAGCAATTCATATTTTTGTTTGGGTCATAATCCATACAAATCCTGTATAAACAATACGGATACAATGAAAAATAAATAAGTTACAAACAATTTTTGATGTCCGTTTTCAACCTTGAACAGTCCTTATTCAGGTTTGTGACTACCAAGGCCATACATTGGCTATGTGACCGTCGGCAGAAGCGGTTGCCATCGGTTCATTTAAATTAATAAATTACTTAGATTTTATATAAAATTTCACCTAATCGTATCTTCGAAGGAATTTACCATACCTAGAGTAATAAATTAACATCTGCCAACTTCAACATAGCATCCATCGGTGGAAGCGAGTTGTATTTTTCAGCGTAGTATAAATAAGTTCACTGAAGACCGATTTTTCAACGAATAACAATACCCGTTACCATTAAAAACAATATCACCCATTTTCTTGCACCAGCATCTCGTTTCTTTCGCTCGATACGTGCCTGCTTTTACTCGCCTTTTCCACACATTCACTCTTCCTCTATCCCTCTCTTCTAGCATGTTTCACAGTAAACACCCATCCACCACCCAGACCCACTCCTCACAATATTCTTCAACCGGCAAGTGCCTCCCGCCCCCCTCGACAGCTTCTTCTTCAGCCTACCGGCGTTTTCACTGCACACACTAATGTGTGTATTCGTTCTCGGAGCAAACCAAGAAACTACGTCGTAGAAAATGCTTTGGGTAAAGGCGAAAACAATGTTGAATCTCTCGCTCTCTGTGTGGTGGCATCGCATCTCGGTCCCCGTATCGTACGATCCGACCGATTGGATTCAAAAGGGTGATTCAAATATGACGTCCACTCTTGAGGGGGGTAGCGTTTGTGATAGTTTGGGTAATATGGGAAAATTTGTGACGCCGGGGGGAAGAAATTTGTAAAAGTTGTGGACGTCATATTTGAACGGCACCAACACAAAAAAAAATGGCTCCAGAAATGGAGCAAGGGATAGGGAAAGGGTGTGGAGCCAATTTCATTGGATGAAAGTGAGCTCACTGACTGCGCGTTTAAACGAATCTTAATTGATAAATGACCCAGCCCATGCTGAGCTGCACTACTAGCTGAAATGCTGAGCTATAATTTAGTCCGGAATGATTTATTAACAGGCGCCGCAGAGGCGTGACACTGGCTGCTGAAGAACCGGTTGCGGAGTAGATGGATCTCTTGAAGGGCACACTCGTGTGTTATCAGCATGCCTTTTCCTTTCGGAACCGTTTGTTTATCTCACCATTTCACACTTCGTTAACGTTACGAGTGTTGGACGAAGATAAGCACCCAATTACTAATACACATTGGATGCATATGTGGGATACTACGACGCAATCCCAAACAGCCGGTCACTTCGTCCGACTCCACCTCCCATGTGCAACCCCCTGGCTACTGCCTTGCCATACGTCTCCACAAACCACGACCAGCGCACAGTATACTCGCGATGTCGATGTTGTTGTTTTCGTGCGGCTTTAAATGGCAGAGCGAACCACGCCGAATCTTTAGTCAGTGCCAGCATTTCAAACCGTTACGACAGCTTACGTTCCTCACGGAAAGAAAGAAAGGAAGCACAGAAGGAGCTACTACATTCTACTTCCACTAGTCCTTTCCCCCGCTGCAACAGGAAGCTGATATTGGTTCGAAACTGCCCCCGCCTAGTTTCGTAAAAAAAAAAAACGTATACTGCCAAGTGTCCCTCAGCATTTCTACAGAGCAGTGCTTGCGCCGGATCTGATTGAAGTGTGTACAGTGTATTGTAGTGTAGGAAAGAATTGTCGAATTTAGTACAAATTTTCCATTGAGAATAAGTACCTGATAAGCAAAGCTTAAAACCCGAAAACAACCAGCCCACAAGATGTCTGCATCACCAATCGCACGCCAAGCTTGCAGCCAGATGCAGGCCATTCCATCGAAGAGAGTTCTCATCCATGACGCCTCCGAATTACCGGATCTCTACTCGTCGACACCCGGTGGTACCCTGTATTCTACGACCCCAGGAGGTAAGTACCTACTGCGTTATCTTCAAGTAACACAGGAATTACATCTACAGAGGTACGCGTTATCCTGACCAACCACTGCCAGCGCCCAAAGCGTACTGTATCAATTGCTGAACGTACATGCTGCTAGCTTAAGGTAGTGCGAGTGATGAAGATACACACATTTGTCCTTCGAGCGTATCTCTAATGTTACGGCGCAGTTAGGCAAAGTGTGAACCATCACACCGGCAGGCTCGTCCTAAATGTATGTAAATTAATGCAAATTATGGTGCAAATGGTGGTTATGTAGGTTTCCGTATTGTGAAAAATTTGCAAATTAAGTGCTTACTGATATATCCCAAAAACCACGTGCTCGCCTCGAATACTCGAGTCAATGGTAGAAGCATCTCTTGGTCGCTAATTGGCACAACCAGTGGGAGCTATATTTAGCAGACTTAACCAACCCAACGATGTTTCACACACAGAGCTGATAGTCTCTCGCGAGCTAGAGTTTTGAAACTCGCGAAAAGAAAAGCGTTTACCAGTCAGCGCCGCACTTGGCCTGATCATCAATCTGCAATTCAATATCCAGCCGCAGCCAGTCTGGAACAAAGACCTCTTTTTCGAATCATGAAAAACGCATTACAGCTATCCCCCGAAGAACGCGTTACCCACTGAGTTGCACCCACCGCTTTTTCTCGGCGGGGTTTCAACCAGTCGGTCTGGTGTTTTGCATGTGAGTAGTGCCAATGGAGAACTAGTCACTCGCAGAAAATCAGAGCGCTCGGTTGAAAACCCACCGAGACAAAGCGGTGGGTAGAACTCAGTGGTTAACGCGTTCTTCGGGGGAAAGCTGTAATCGATGCGGCAGGAGGACGATCTTTTCGAACGACTTCTTTGTCCATCGAGTGAGACTACTAAATATTCATTACCATCATCGTGACAAATCTAGTGCCCGTACGCACGGAACTCGTTTTACCTGTTCTATCCGTCGTCAATCTGTGATCGAAATAGGGCCCGACATCGAATCCTGCACAACCAACCAGCATACTTTCCGTATTCATATGACTGGTGTATTGAGGTGTTGTAGATAGTCGGTCACGATCATTCAATCGAGTTTTTTTTTTTATTATAGGGTAGTACAATTTAAGCTTCTCCACTGTACCTCTGACTGACGTTGGCGATGGAGGCGATTGCTACCGAGAGCGGTCATAAAATTAAATTTACTGTTTGGAGCACTGCCGCTCAGCTGCTCATCATCATCGGTCATTTGGCTGGGTACAACATTAATGGTTGTTTTGTTTTGAAAATAGACCACACGTGTACGCACCGAGGGTTATGTTTAGGCGGATGCCTGTCGAGCTGATTGGGAGTGATGTTTTCGTTCTGGATCGCCTTGACTATCGCTAATGTTTGAAGCTTTCTTCAGTGGTTGACCGTTGAACTGCACCGGGCTATTAATTCCCCGTCTTAATCGGTTGACATGCAACCCATGAATGTTTTTCATTTTAAAAAATGTGAATCTCGGAAAAGCTAATGACAATTTCGGTCTGCTAATTGTAGAATTTTCAAACTGCAACTACAAGACCAATTTTAGAGTGGCTGTTGAATTGCAATGATGAATAAAACGTCATGGGTTGCCTCAATAATTTAATTGTGTCCACATTTCAGAATCATGGGCTGTCTATATACTACGTAGACAGTTAAGGGGTCCGAATGGCTACGGTCCATACAACCCAACAAACATTGAACTCTATTCCATGTGCTAGATGACGTTTGAGCAAGTTTTAGTTTGCATATTAGCGGGGTTCAAAATAAAAAGTGTTCAGATTACCGGGCGTCCTTTGAGTCTTTCGAGTTGTTTACCTCCAACTTAGTTTCAAATATTGTCAAAAACGTGAGTTGAGTGAAGATTGTTTTTCATTTTGTACTTTTTTTACACGGTTAGCGTTCATCGAATGCAAACAATAAATGACACGTAAAAGAATAAAAAAATCGGGACTTATAGGTACTAGATCTGTATTTTAGAAGTATTAGAACCGTAGCATATTTTTACTAGGATTAACCTAATGCCTTTTTTAACGTTTCTAATGCGCACACTTGGTAAAAGCTTTTTATATATGAATGTTGTTATCATTACTGTAGCCTTAACGTTCATTTGTTAAATACTTTCATTACTTGAGGATCAATAACACTCACGTGTTTAGATCAGTCTGCACGAAAGCTAACCTCACTTTTCTCCTTTATTTCGCTTCATCTTCTTCATGTTCCTAGTGACCACAACGAATGGGAATTAAAACAAACCTGACAGAACGGCGGGAAAATTGAGATTTCTTGCACTTGGATGCATATTTTCGTTTTTGACGCTTTACTTTTTATTCAATTTTGAACATAAAGAATACATCGCCTAGCCCGAAAAAAAAAATTACAGTGAAATTTTCAGTGGAAACAATGCTCTAACATTAATATTTATTATCGACAATAAAAATGATTGTTATAATGTTGTACCCTTCCGAAAACGGCAAAACTGCTACCTAGCTGTACAATGAATGTACATAATAAAATGTTGTTTTTATTGTATTTTTCATTTATTTTATTGTTAACATGATTCGATCACGAACAATAATGAACAATTCTATTACAATAAAAAATATTGTTACATTAAATATTGGTGTGTTTTCATTGTGGGTTACTTCACGAACAATAAAAATAAATCTGATTGAAGCATGCAGACTATGAGAGGGTCTACACTGCCAATGTAATCAAGATAGGCGCTGCTCGTATGGCTCTTGCTTTGACAGTTCGTTTGGCTCTATTCGTTGCCAAGTCAATTGAACGCCTACGACCAGATCGGTTTGAGTTGAACTCAACTCTCCTGCCTCATCTAAATCCCGCTTAATGCAGACCTTTTCCGTATACAGTCAATAATCATACAATAATAATAAAAAAAAAATCCACCACTTGAAGATGTCAGGAATTAACTCTCAGGTGGAAGCATATTTTCATGGGCGATTCTCTCCAGTTGAATGCATTAACTTATCAACGACGCTCAACCACCAAGGAGACGTGACCTAGAGAGATCGAGTGCAGGGGAGTTTTTTTTTTATCTAGTTCGTTTATTTGGAAGGCTCAATCGCGTTAGCTTTACGGAGCCGATAATTCATTGTTCACTGTGTGTAACAAAATTCACTTAATTCTATGTCTAGTAGGAGTTGGGCCGATTACTCGCGGCTTACTCGAGGTTAGAAGGGTACATTTTCGAAGGATAGGATCAGGGGAGGAGCTTGGGGTAGGGTTTCGTTGTCTCATCAGAGCGTTGTCGCCAGTATGAACGGTAGTGCTGTTCTAGCTTCGTCCGGAGTTCGACCGGCTATGGTGGGTGACCAGTGGGCGACGATGAGACTCATCGAGACGGGGGGACAAGACAAACAAAAACTAATAAAGAGAGACAAAAGACAAAAGGAATTAAATTCTTATACTAGACATTTGAAGAAAAACATAAACGGACTGCATATAGCAGAGATCACGGGTTGCCAACACGTCTCTGATAGGAACATAGGGTTGTCTTCCTTGGGCCTCGAGGGTATTCAAAAGTCGCTCTCTGGCGGCGTCATTATCCGTACATTGCCAAACTGCGTGTTCGATGTCATCGTAACCGTTTCCACACCGACAGATGTTGCTGTCCACGAGGTTTATTCTATTGAGATGAGCATCTAGCGAGTAGTGGTTGGACATAAGTCTACTCATCACGCGAATGAAGTCACGACTTAAGCCCAAGCCTTTAAACCACGCTCTCGAAGAAACATTAGGAATAATTGAATGTAACCACCGTCCAAGATTTCCAGTGTCCCAATCGGTTTGCCAACTCGAAAAGGTACTCTGACGCACTAAATGGTAAAATTCATCGTGTGAAATTTGCCTGTCATACAATTCGCCTTCCTGCGCGCCCACCTTTGCGAGAGAGTCCGCCTTCTCATTGCCTGGGATTGAGCAATGTGAGGGGACCCATACAAAGGTAATCATATATGATCTTTCGACCAGCACACAAATCTGCTCCCTTAGCTTTGAAAGGAAATAAGATGAGTGCCTACCTTGTTTCATCGACCGAATAGCCTCAATCGAACTGAGACTATCCGAGAAGATGAAGTAATGGTCTGTGGGCATATTGGAAATCATCCCCAATGCGAAGTTGATTGCTGCCAGCTCAGCAACAAAAACGGAACAAGGTTCCTGAAGTTTGCGGAAGGCGCTAGAGTTTTCATTGAAGACACCGAAGCCAGTGGATCCATTGAGACGGGACCCGTCTGTAAAATATCTTTTCATGCAATTGACTTGTTGGTACTTTTCAGTAAAAATACGTGGGATAATAATAGGTCGAAGTTGATCGGGAATCCCATGAGTTGCTTGTTTCATGGTCAGATCATATTCAATTGAGGAACTGCGATTGGTGAAGTGAACACGGTCTGGAGTATAACAAGGAAGACACATATCTGATGATATGTAGTGGTGGTAGATTCTCATAAATCGAGATTGTGTGTTCAACCCAAGAATTTCTTCAAAATTAGCAATTATAAGTGTGTTCGTCACTCCGCATTTGATTAGTATTCTGAGAGAGAGCTCCCAGAAACGGTTCTGGAGGGGTGTTACTCCTGCCAGAACCTCGAGACTCATGTTATGCGTTGAGTGCATACAGCCTAGAGCAATACGCAGACAACGATATTGAATTCGTTCCAATTTTATTAGGTGACTTTTTCTTGCCGAGAGAAAGCAGAAAGAGCCGTACTCTAGAACAGAGAGAATTGTTGTTTTATAAAGCGTTATGAGGTCTCCCGGATGAGCACCCCACCATGTGCCGCAAATTGAACGGAGAAAGTTGATCCTCTGTTGACATTTTCGCTTCAAATACGTAGTATGGGTATTCCAAGTGCACTTTGAATCAAACCAGACCCCAAGGTACTTGAAAGACAATGATTGAGTAATGTTTCTGCCCAAAAGATTAAGATGCATTTGGGCTGGGTACCGCTTTCGAGTAAACACTACCAGTTCAGTTTTCTGCGGCGAGAATTCGATCCCTAGATTCATAGCCCAAGAAGACAAGTTATCTAAGGAATTTTGCAATGGTCCTTGCAAGTCCACGGCATGTGGACCTCTTACGGAAACCACACCGTCATCTGCAAGTTGTCTTAGCGTGCATTGTTCTGCCAAACAGTTGTCGATATCTTTGACATAAAAGTTATAAAGAAGAGGGCTGAGACATGAGCCTTGGGGCAGGCCCATGTAACTAATTCTGGAAGTTGTCAGTTTTCCAAGAGAAAAGTTCATTTGCTTTTCTGACAACAAATTGTACAAGAAATTATTCAAAATTCCAGAAAGTCCACATCTGTGCAGATTGTCTGACAGAATTTCAATGGAAACTGAATCAAAAGCCCCCTTAATGTCCAAGAATACTGAAGCCAATTGCTCCTTGTGTGCAAAGGCCAGTTGAATATCTGTGGAAAGCAGCGCTAGACAATCGTTTGTTCCTTTGCTCTTGCGGAACCCAAACTGTGTATTTGATAGCAAGTTATTTGATTCGACCCAGTGATCGAGTCTCCGAAGGATCATTTTCTCCAACAATTTCCTAATGCACGAAAGCATAGCAATCGGACGGTATGAGTTATGGTCAGACGCTGATTTGCCAGGTTTTTTAATGGCTATTACTTTGACCTGTCTCCATTCAGGCGGTACAATGTTGTTTTCTAGCAAGGAATTGAATAAATCTAGCAAGCGTCTTTTAGCGATATCTGGGAGATTTTTCAGAAGATTGAATTTAATCATATCGCTTCCCGGTGAGGAGTTGTTCGATGAAAGAAGAGCCATAGAGAAATCCAGCATTGAGAATGGTCTATCCAGAGAGCCGCCGCTAGGAGACGCTTCTCGAAGAATATTTTGTGCTGGAACTGAGTCCGGACAGACCTTTTTAGCGAAATCGAATATCCATCGGTTGGAGTATTCTTCACTCTCATTGAAAGATGAGCGGTTACGCATGTTGCGAGCCACCCTCCACAAGGTGTTCATTGAGGTTTCTCGTGAGAGTCCCTCGACGAAATTGCGCCAATAACCGCGTTTTTTTGCTTTGATTAATTGTTTCAGCTTTGTCTCAAGCTTTGAATATTCCTCGAAGTAAGTGGAGGTTTTGTGTCTACGAAAAGCTTTGAAAGCATCAGATTTTTCTACATACAATTTTGTGCATTCTTCGTCCCAACCAGGTGTGGCTGGTCTCCTTTTAAAGGGTGCACTTGGAACTTTTCTTTTTTGTGCTTCCAGTGAGCTTTTGTAAATCAAATCGGCTAGGAATCGATATTCTTCCAATGGTGGAAGCGCATCTATTGATTCGACACCGATTGTCACCGCCGTTGCATATTTCTGCCAGTCGATGTTCCTTGTAAGATCAAATGGAACCCGAGATGGTTCTGCAGAGTGAGGGCCACACTTTATTGAAATGATGATTGGCAAATGATCGCTACCATGGGGATCATTGATAACCTTCCACTGACAATCCAATGATAGCGATCTTGAACACAAAGATAGGTCGAGTCGGCTTTCTCGAGCCGGAGGTTTTGCTATACGTGTCGCTTCACCAGTGTTCAAAATAGTCAAATTGAAATCGTCACATAAATCGTAAAAAATAGCCGCTCTATTGTCGTCATATAGATCGCCCCACCCAGTACCATGGGAGTTCATATCACCCAGAATTAATACTGGGGATGGAAGAATCGAAACTAGATTCCAGAGTTGACTACGGCTAATGGAGGTTCTTGGTGGAACGTATACTGAAGCTATGCAAAGATCTTTGTTCTTCACATTTATTTGGCAAGCGACGATTTCGGCGCCTGATAGAGCAGGAAGGGAAATTTTGTAGAAAGGGTAGCACTTTTTGATCCCTAAAAGTACTCCTCCATAAGAATCGTCTCTATCCAGGCGAATAATGTTAAAATCGTGGAAGTTGAGTTCTTTATCGGAAGAAAGCCATGTTTCACAGAGAGCAAATATATCACAATCAGAATTGTGAAGTAAAAATTTGAACGAGTCTAGTTTAGGCACTAGACTACGGCAGTTCCACTGTAGCACAGTGATCATATCTTCAACCTCGTTCGACGAATTATCCATCGAAAGATATGATTGATGCAAGGAGGGGCCATGAAACAGTCAATTGCTTAAGATATGATTCTAATGTTGGAAGCAAGGCAGAAACTAAGCTTCTTAGAGGGTCTTGTATGTTGAACATGTTTAATATGAATTCCACAATGTCCGAAAAAGCTAGCAAACCTCGTTCGGACTTGGATTTCTTTTGAGAAGTTTGAGGAGCAGCTTTTTTATTTTTTTTATCTTTGTTGGGCAATGGCGGAAAATTCTTGCTGCATCCAGGGATTGGATCAACAGGAGCCTTCGGTTTTGTTTTTTCATCCCCATTACCCTGGGAAAGTGCAGGGGAGTTGGCTTCCATTTCTCACAAGTTTCGGATCGAATCTCAATCCATAACCAGTAAAAAAAGGACTCACCCGTAACAGACATTACCACCCCCTTCCCTCCCCGGAGCGATGTTTTATTTTTTCGATTAATTTTTAAAGTCGATAAAGTAGATCTGTCAAGCCAACATATACACTCTAAAGTACACTGTTATTTTTTTTAATCAATAAATTCGCCAACCAACAGTAAAATAACAATAATATATAATGTTATTGAAAAAAAATTATATGGGGAAATCACGAAAATTTCATTGTTAAGATACTTAACAACCCCCCTTTTTTATTGTAAATTTTCCATTTACCATGAAATTTACTGTTTTGTACAACATAAATCAAGGTAAATTTATTGTAGACGTAACAATATAAATCATTGTTAAGACAATAATTTTTGGTCTTATTGTTACATTGTTTTTTATTGTATTTTTGTTGTTATTTTTTTTCGGGCTATTATAGCGATTTTTTTTTCAATCGGAGTTGGAGCCAGTCAGTGCAAGCCTGAAACCTGAGGTGGCTTCGTGGTCGTGCGATGAGCGGCGTCACCCTTCGTTCAGACGTATTGTGTGTGTGTGCCACAAAATGAGGATTCGATTCCCGCTCCCAGCCGGTGGAATTTTTTGTAAAAGAAAAATTTCCCTACTGCCTTTTTGGTGTTGTGTGTTGTCCGTTTTCTAGTCTTATGGTGCCAATACACACTGTAGCCAGCGGAAGACGAGAGCTGTCAAATTTTTGTTATTGCAACATAAATAACCAACAGAAAAGCGAGTTTCTGGTAGCCCTATTTGTTGTTGTGTTTTGATTCTGTCATATGCCAGATGACGTTTGAACAATTCAAACAAATTCAGATTAAGAACGGTCAGATTACCGGGGTCTACGGTATTGCAAAAATAAAGAAAGTGCAGGTTAGATTTAAAAACTCACCTGCTTTTTTTACATAAACACATCGATTGGTTGCTATGGTTGTGAAGACATCGAATATCAAATGTGTACATTTAAACTGGAACGAATCAGTACATGCATGTTTGCTTGTAAATTGCAACCGGTGTATTTTGTTTACATTGTGAACATGTTCTCCACTTAAAAAACGTTGAATAGGTCTGTTCCCGTACATTTTGTCATTCAAAATCCACTCCGGTGGCAGAAACGATATCCTCAAACATTTTGCTTGAAGCCAAAGTTTTTGGCTCTTTGGTTCGAATATCTTTCAATCTAAGACAGCTGATGCAAGCATTGAGCAATTCTCGGTTACTTTTTCAAAGGGACGTATCAGCTTTTGTAAACAATGCATTTGTTCGTCGATTTGGTATAACTGGTAATACGCATGCTAACACTACCATCAGATAGAGGTCATTCTCCACTACCTGATAGTGGTGTTAGTATACGTGGGCGAGCTACCAGCTAATCCAAATCGACGATCAAATGTATTGTTTACAAAAGCTGATACGTCCCTTCGGAAAATTAATCGAGAATTAAGCTTTATTCATAGAAATCTCGATTACTTTTTCAAAGGGACGTGTCAGTTTTTGTAAACAATGCATTTGATCGTCGATTTGGCGATGTTCGATTTGTTGACAAGATCGAGTGTTCATTGAGAAAATCAGCTCGAAGTAACTTGGCAGCTATTTGTTGACAAACAATCCCAAGTAAATTTGAAATTTGTCCGGAAAGCACCACTTCTAAATAGATATACTAATCAGCTTCCGTCCTTGAACGAAGACTTAACAAACATTACCTTGCTCTCATTTTTTTCGGACGAAATGTTTCCTGAAGTCTTAAAATAGATTTCTAGAACTTTTTTTTCCTTGTGATGTAAAACTATAAATATACTATAGCTCAAACTGTAAAAAAAACCACACTGATAAGAAGTAGTCTGATTGGTGTCAAACGGAGTGACATAGCACAAGAGGTGTGTCCATTTATTTTTGCGACTGCTCAAATTTTAAAACTTGTACATTTCACCGCTTCTTTAAAAGCGTCTATCATCCTGCCGTCATAGGAACAATTGGGTTAATTTTCTCGATGAAACCAGTTTTGCTTCCGCTACCTGCGCAATGGTGGTGGTAATAATTTCACCGCATGTTGACGATGTCTCGGTAAGATAGCTTTTAACGATTTCAATTTAGGCAGTTTCTAGTAAACAGTAAACAGTTACAATGATTTTCAATTGCCTTACGCTATCTTGATACAAAAATAGATGTAAACTGAGCAATGTATATGTACGATGTCACTCAGTTAGCTTTTAATAAATCGTTGGAAATCTAACGTAATTCGATATTTTCGCTAGCCTGATAATCCCTTCGTAATTCAATTAAAAAAATTACACTATAGGTACATTAATTTAGTGTTGAATCACTAGACTAATAAGTGAAAATTGTAGAAAGCTTCTATTCTTCAAATCTTATTTCGTTCAACGTAGTTTTTGTTTCATAAGTTTACTATATAAAAACATGGCATTGAGATCAACATTTAGAGCAGTCCTTGTTTACATAATTTCTTAATACTCGTAAGAAATCAGTCAACGGCCCCCGAGCAACAGTGGTTAGCGAATTACGACGTTGCAAATTTACTACCATCAATGACGGACCATTTATCTTATCTCGCTTTAGTCAAATAAGCTACCTTACGACTACGCCGAAAAAAACGTATCTCACGCACATTTTATCGTGTCAAATGTACCTTGAATATCTTAAATAGAGTAGACTGTGATGCGTCTCTTACTTCTTGGGGCGTGGTTTCGCTCACCATGGTTAAAATAGAACCATTAGAAAAGATAGGCAAGCCCAAAAAATCATATCGCGTGCCTACATTTGACGCCAAAAATTACAGTGAAATAATTCAGCCCTGTTCACGCAATGTACGCAATCGGTGTGTTCGTTCTTCCTGTTACGTGAGTGACAAAAAAAAACATAAAAGAGAGCTTAACGACGTGTTCGGGGTATCATCCAAACCATTTGTGTGATAGTTTACCCATCCGGGAGACAGTTCGTTTATGGTACTTGTTTATTAGGGAACGCACTGTAAAATGTAAGTAAACAGTGCAGTCCTCTTGTCCCCAATGTGAAGAAGAATGCCCCATGTTTAATTATAGCACCATCTGCGGGTGGAAATGGAACACACAACACAAGGTTAATATCGGCTTTGCTCCTCACCGCATAGCTGTCAACCGAAAGCATTTCTATGGCTTCAGAGGTTCTTGAAACAGAAATCGATTGTTTTTGTAACTAGGAAAAGGGAAGAGTAATTTATGGAAAAAAAAATCGTGTTGAAAAATGTTGCAGGACATTTCGAAACTTGGCACCGATCGTGGTGCTAAAATTATCGCACAAGGTTCCATTGCACTTTGACTCGGTTAATCCGTTTGTCTTACGATTCAAAGAAAGTAAACAGAATCTCGTTATAGACGCACGTCACCCGGTAGCGATGACGGCTGCTTGTTCGGTGCCTTTGGCAGTTTAATTAGCGTTCAAAAACACACTACAAACAACTTAATGGCAATGATGTAAAGGCAACACCCGACCAAAATTAAATTTAGCCACATTCGAACCGCAAATACGGAGAGCGTTTTCCGACAGTTTCGCATTTTTCGGATAATTTGTGCATAATCATATAATGGAGGTTTTCCTGTTTTCCTCCTACGACCGCGTGGTGGATTCAAGTCTGATTTGATCACGTGGCGAATTCGTTGAGTCGAACACAAATTCAAATTTTGTCCAGTAGGCACACCTTATCTTATCGGCCGCTTTCGGTTTCATCTTCGTTCTTTCACGACGGGCTGTTGTAAATATTTCATTGAAATAGATTGATGGTAATGGCGAAGTTTGCAAATTTCCTAGACCTCGTCCATTGACGTAGAGTAACATCCTATCGCAAGGTCAACACGTTTAACCAGAAGCGACTGGCTAGAACTGGCAAAGCAATCTTCAGTCTGCACGTTTGTGCACGAATCATCTACGGTGGCCTCGATTATTCCATTGTAAAGCTTTATACGACCTCAGCAGATAACGCCTATCACTTCGATTTAGTTCAATTTCAAGCATTCATCTGACGTTCGCTAATCTAATCAACGCTCCGTCTTCTCGCTTTTTCAGGTACACGCATCGTCTACGAACGTGCCTTCATGATGAATCTGAAAAACTCCCCTCTGGCACGCACCCCACCGTCTAACTTGAACAACCTACCTCTCAACATCCTGCGGAACAGCCCGACTGGTGTCACTGGCAAGCCCAAGGCACAACCCCAGCAGCCGCCAAACTCAGTACCCAAGTTCGATGAGCATCAGGAGCAGTTCGACATGGACCTGTAGATTTTGCGCCATCGATGGGGTTCTTTGTTACTAATGGATAATTCAAGTTCTATACGTTAAGCTGATCCACGATATAAACTTTATAAGTTTATCCTACTTTGTAAGATTAATGTTAAAGCTTTGCAACACACCTATAAAGAACACACTGATTCGAGGAAACGGGAAACAAAAATGCATTCATCGTAACGATGATAAAGCCCACGTGCGAAGACTGCTACTAAATCCATCTTTATAGTGAGCTCTGGCAACCCCAAGAAGCAAGACAGAGTACTTATGACGCCTTGCAAGAGTGCACGTTCGAGTGAGAGGTCATTCTGTTTTGTCGAATTAGAGGTTAATACTTATTCTATTCTTTCTAATCGTGCGTATCCCCCGACGACAGTCAATCCTGTCAGCGCCATGCCGTGCTGTCACTGGCCAACATGTGCGGGAAGTTTGTGATACTGGGTGGCTGAATCAACAACCATCCATCTTCTAGGGAGTAGAGATTGGTTTAGAAGAGAAAAACAAAAATCAAAACCGTTTAAGTATCAGAAAATACAACATTAGCTGTTAGCCATTTTGAGTGGAATTGAAATTGACACCATCTTCCAAAAATAATTGTCACATTTTTCTTGAGCCATTTCATTTAGGTGGTACATAGTTGCTTTTCGACTTGAAGATTAGGTTTCATAAAGCTATAGGAGTAATGGTAACAGATGATAACCAATTGGTGTAAAAATTGTCTCTGCAATTGCAAAGTCAATCATTATACGATATCACATAGCAATAAGTGACAAGTATGAATAGAAACATGATGATGTTTGTTTTTCTTTTGTTTTAATGTAAATGTTTTGTTGTATGTATTTGAATAAATGATCCTATTTGTAATGCTACAACTACTTCTACTACTACTATGACTATTACTAGCAGCCGACAGAAGATCATATGCAGTTTGAATCTAATTCAATCACTTTTTTAAAAGCACGATGCAATGATATTTTACTTGATTACAGTTAAACAAGATAATAAAAAACACAAATATGAATTGATATTTATAATTATTGAACACTTATCCGAAATCCAATGACAATATGGGAAGGTTCCCGAGACATTGAAACTTTTGCATTGGGTGTCCATAAACTACGAATACCCCCTAAAATATCATTACCAGAGACTAACAATTTTGACCTTATGTCACATAGCACTGTATCGCAAGAACCACAAGTGCTACCTCAGTCCGCATCGTGCTCTCTTGCCGTGCGGATCTATTTGCTGTTTGCTGAAGGAAGTTTGACGGTTTGACTGCTACCTAAAGCTACAACAAATTTAAACAGCACTTTTCAGTGCTCAATTTGACTCTTATTCCTCTTCGATCCTTGTTTGGACCCTACCCGAGGTAATCCTTCTTGGATATCGATTTGGAAAATTCCTCTTCGATCCTTCAGATTCTTATAAAGGGCGAACACGAAATTATTGCGACACCGAAAATGTCATGCCAATTTTCTTATAATGTTTAGAATCAAACCAAAATTTTAGGGTAGTTTTATACATATATTTACTTCAAAAATCAAAAGAAAAGTTAATCGATGGAGCCTTGAGTGTAAAATTGAACGCATTTTCGCTTGATGTCCTCCATCAAAGTCTTTACAGTGTCATCCGGTACCAGTTTCTCAGTTTTTTTTTTCCATTTTCTTAACATGTCCTTTTCGTCTTTGACTGTCTTCTTGCTCTTCCGAAGTTCCCGCTTCACTATTGCCCAGTACTGCTCCACCGGGCGCAGCTCCGGACAGTTTGGCGGATTCATGTCCTTTGGAACAAAATGGACAGAATTGGCCTCATACCACTCCAGGACACATTTAGAATAGTGGCATGATGCCAAATCTGGCCAAAATAGCGGAGCTTCGTCGTGCTGCTGCAAGAACGGCAAAAGGCGCTTCTCGAGGCACTCAGATTTGTAGATCCCGCCATCTACTGTGCCCTTTGTCACGAAAGGCTCACTCCTCAGTCCGCAAGAGCAGATGGCCTGCCAAATGAGATATTTGGAGGCGAACTTTGACATTTTCTTCTTCTTAAATTTGTCGTCCACATCGAACTTGCTCTTGCCGGTGAAAAACTCCAACCCCGGAATTTGCTTAAAATCGGCTTTTATATACGTTTCGTCGTCCATCACACAGCAGCCATATTTTGTCAGCATCTTCTCGTAGAGCTTCCGTGCCCGAGTTTTAGCCGTCGATTGTTGCCGCTCATCGCGGTTTGGGAAGTTCTGTACCTTTTATGTATGTAGTCCAGCTCTCTTCTTTGCATTCTGGACGTAGCTCTGCGACATGCCGATCTTTTTAGCCAAATCACGGCTTGAGACGTTGGGATTTGCTTTAATCATCCGCTTCACCTTTCCCTCCGTCTTTTTGTTCTCCGGTCCCGGTTTTCTTCCAGCTCCTTTGCCGTGGTCCAACGTCAACCGCTCCTGGAACCGCTTCAACACTCTGGAGACGGTTGAATGGTGAATGTTCAACATTTTTCCCAACTGCCGGTGCGACAGGTCAGGAAATTCCAGGTGTTTGGAAAGAATTTGTTCTCTCAACTCGCGTTGGTTCACCTCCATTTTCGTTGAATCGAAAAACACGACTTCAAGTTTGACAGCATGTACACAATACACATCAATGAGAAAGTGTGCTAAATTTGGTTGATTTTTACCTAATGGTAAAAAAGTTATGCCCTGTTGAATGTGTCGCAATAATTTCGTGTTCGCCCTTTAGTAATCTGCTTGGAAGTCGATTTGGATAAACGTTTTACCAACAATCAATACGAAACTAACGATTTTAAATTGGCTCACCACTTTAGTAGCCTATTGGTCCCAAGCAAACGATTAACGTACCCTATTCTAGTTGAAATTCTATTACTACACTATGTTTGTTTTGATTCGCTATGAAAGTTTGACAGATAACATCAGGGGTGTGTGGATTCATGCAGAACATGCAGGGGTGAGTGAAATAGCTTGGGACTGCTTGGGACCGTTGTTCTGGTACTGAGTGAGCCAAAAATAATAATGATTTTCTTCGGGACCCAGTGGTCTTAGAGTTACCTCTATGGTTTTACTGCGCCTAAGCGCAAAAGAAAGAGGCAATCTCTTGATCCCCCTTCTGATGAAATTAATTTGAGCAATCAATTTGATTTGCTCAGGTATGATGAGAATGATCCACCATCCAGGAAAAATTCTAGTAAACTTTCCCGGCTTAATGCCAAGTTTTCACTGCAAATTGGTCGTCGGGGTGAATGCCGTTTATTGACTGAAACCTTGGACGAATTCAAATGTCTTCTCAAGTATCTTATTTTTTTACTTACGATACCAAAACTAAACGTGCGTTCAAGGTTGTCATGAAAGAACTGCCCAGTGGTGAATCCCTGGAGCAGATCAAAGATGAACTGGCAAAATTACTTGGAGTTGTGCCAGTCCGAGTAATCACAACGAAAATGAAATCCTGTCCTGGCGATTCGCGCAACGGATTTCTAATGATTTTTATTTAGTTCACTTCAAGTCTAGTGAACTAAACACCCTTAAGGGGGGAAATACAAATAAAAAAAAAATTATCGATTTTTTATATTTTACGAGCACGAGGAAGGAGTGATCTATGGCCCCGGTATCGCCGATTAACCGTAAGTTCCAGAAATCATGTTTTTACACAACCCAAAACTTTAAATGCGGTTGTCTCGAAACGGTGTTTTCCAAATTGGCGGGAAAGATAACTCAAAAAGTTCTCATCCAAATGACTTGAAACCTGGCGCATCTTAAAGGAAATAGATTTTTACTCTATGTGAACCACTGATATCAATTAGCAATAAATAATTTTCAGGTCTGCCTAAAGTGGAAAAAACAGTGAAAAATCAACTTTTTTTTTTTCAGATATTTTTTTCTAAATTTTTAAATTGTTTTTCTTTTTTTGGGTTTCAGAGGTACACATTGAACAAAAATATTTTCTTAATAAGGTTCAATTGATAAAAGTAAGTTTTGCCGATTTTTCAGGTCTAGAGGAAGATTTATGCAATTTAATACAAAAAACTCCAAACGTTTGCGTTGTTTCATTTGCTCACAAAAAAAATTCGAAAATCGTCGAGTTTTTGACGTGTTACTTGTATTTCCCCCCTTAAGGCCTTAGAAAAGCTAGCCTTATGCTCCATGTCCGAGTGAAGTGGGAACACTTTAGGAAGATTGGAGGAGATTTCCAAAACCTCACCCAGTGCCGTAAATGCCAGGGATGGGGTCACGGAACAAAATATATCTACATGCCAGCTAAATGCATGAATTGTGGTGATTCCTCTCACGCAAAGGACGACTGTCCTGTGAAGGAAGATCATAAGAAATTTAAATGGTCAAATTATGGTGAAAACCACAAATCCAATTTTTGGTAAATATAATGTAGATAATGAAGACGAGCTATTTAACTTTTTAAGAGATCAAAACGTGCATATTATCGTTATTACAAAAATGTTCCTTAAACCTGATTATAAGGTTAAAAGGGACGCAAATTATTTCATTTATCGAAATGGATTGATGGACCCTGTGGTGGCGTTGCCATTATTGATCATAGACGAATCAACCATAAAATTTCTACAACTTACGTTTACAGCTGCCTATTTGCCATTCCAATGCGTAGACCAGCTAGAGAATTTTCTCAAGGGTGACCTCCAGAAACTTACCCGTCATAGGTCTAAATTCTTCAATATTGGTGATTTTGATGCAAAATATCGCTCATGGAATAATGCTCAAAGCAATTCCAATGGTAATATTCTCTTTGATGATTGTTCTGCAGGTTATTACACTACCCAATATCCAAACAGCCCAACATGCTTTTCTTCAGCAAGAAATCCCTCAACTATTGATTTGGTCTTAACTGATTCATGTCAACTTTGTAGCCAATTGGTTACCCATGCTGACTTATACACCCCGGACAGACTATGGCTTATATCATGCAATATAGGCTGTCTTGCAATGAGCACTCATACATAGGATTTCCAGTGAAAACTAGATGTATGAGTGCTCATTGCAAGGCAGCCTATATTACATGATATAAGCCATAGTCTGTCCGGGGTATAAGGTTCTGATCACCTTCCAGTAACTTTTAAAATATACCAAGAAATATTTTCTAATCCCAACAGCTCTACTTGAAATTACCATAGAGCTGATTGGGAGCTATATCGAACATTTATGGAATATAGCTTTGATCTAAACATCCCTTTGCAAACCAAAGATGATGTTAATTATGCTCTAGAATCTCTGACTATTTCTATAGTTGAAGCAAGAGCAGTACCAAAATGCGACGTTAAATTCGATTCAATTATAATAGACGACGATCTTCAGCTCTTGATCCGTCTTAAAAATGTTCGTAGGAGGCAATATCAAAGAACACGCGATCCTGTCATGAAAGTTATCTGGTGGGATTAGCAAAAACAAATTAAAAAGCGATTCTCTGTCCTGAGCATCAAACCTTTTAAAAATAATGTTTCTAAATTAGACCCGAGTTCCAAACCCTTTTGGGAACTCACAAAAATTTTGAAAAAAAACCTCAAAAGCCTATAAAGGCTTATAAAAGGTGGTAAAATTTTGATAACAAATTTGAAAAAAGCTCAGCAACTTGATAAGCAATTCGAGAGTTCCCATTATTTCAGTTTTGGTCTTACTAGTCCTATTGAGAATCAGGTTGCTCGGGATTATCTGAATATTTTCTCTCGGGAAAACATTTTTGATGATTCCTGGGGGACAGATTTAGACGAAGTAAGATCTATAACTAAAAAGTTTCATAATATGAAAGCTCCAGGTGATGATGGAATTTTCTATATTCTCATCATACTGGCATACTTTCCCGATAAATGGAAAAATGGAAAAGTTGTTCCAATTTTGAAGCCGGATAAAAATCCAGCTGAAACTTCTAGCTACCGTCCAATGCGTTTGCTTTCTTCAATAAGTAAACTTGTTGAAAGGATAATTTTAAATAGAATGATGCTTCCCATCAATACGAACTCAATTTTTGTAGATTCATTTAACTGGAGCTGAAGACGACCGAAAATCGTCTCCACATGCAGTTCCTACTTACCTTAATTCATTTCGGCCGGTGTTATACAATAATTTCACCGATTCTTAGAGCTTTTTTCCCCCATACGGCTGTCAATTTTCTCTAAGTCCCGGATTTGGCTGACTGACTTTTACTCAGTTTGACATTTCTCGTATACTCAGATTTTGACAACCTGACAAAATTGAGTACGATCGACTCACCCGGATCAAGCCGGCGCCGGTGGTGTAGTGGTAAGCGTGACTGTTTTCTCACCCCAATGGGTCTGGGTTCAATTCCAGCCGAGGTCGGTGGGATTTTTCTGAGGCATAAAAATCTCTGGTCACGTCTTCCTTCGGAAGGGAAGTAAAGCCGTTGGTCCCGGCCCATGTGTGTTTGAATGGGTGCGATATCCTACGCAGGTGTGGAAGCTGCCTTCCTGCACATTCGATTGCCGTCAATGGATGGCAATCGATGTCCGTCGGTGATTGGCACTAGATTGCGGAACAGAGACCGACGTTAAATAAATAGCGAATTCGTTTATTATTCAGTTCCAACCTGGATCGGGTATCAGGATTGGGTCTGCTTGTTTTCTGACAAACGTCAGTTTGCTCGTTTGTTTTTAAAACCTAGCGCAGGTTGAGGTTCGCACTGACAAAAAGTTCGGATTCGCACTGGGTTGGAACTGGTAATATTGATAATAAACGAATTCGCTAAAAGAAAAGAAAAAAAAAGACTCACCCGGTGAGTTAGTTCAAGTAAGCGTGATATTCGACTCAATGTTGAGATGTTGCGTGCTACCGTGTAGCCTTGTTTATGAAATATTTCACAATTTACACGAAGTACTAGCACAGTCAAGTGTATTCACACCCGAACATTCTCGAGGAACTTCACTTTCATCCATCAGCTGTCAGTTGTTTCGTTTTTCAAGGCATCTTTCAAGTTGGGTGCAGTTTTTCTCGGAGAAAATCACGAAAATAGGTATTTTCCGCATTTTGTAAAGTAAATCGCTATGCTTCACGTTTAATCTATTAAAATCTCCCAACAGACCATGCCGGAAGCACCAGCACGCAATCCTTTGGAGAGCTTTACCAACGCCGTTGGTTCTCTGATCGATGGTCCGGTTACTTGGTTCCGAGGTGAGTTTTCAATTATATCCCAAGTTGTGGAGATTATTTTATTTATTCATTTACAATTAAAATTAGTATTACTCTTAAGTATTGTACTTGTGCAGGATAAATTGGTTTTTATCAAGGATTCGGGCTAAATAACACCGTTCAGTTTGTTTTGTTACATAATTTCTCATAACCTTTTTGCATGTCCATCAGCTTCGTCGGCTTTGCAATCAAAACAAATGCGAGAGCATGGGGCAAAACGGAGAATGGAACTGATGTGGCGATTGACTTGCTACTTATAAATCGCAAATGTGATGATTTCTGGTTAGATAGCTGCGATTAAATGCAATGTGAATAAAATATAGTTTCGATTGTTTATTACATACTCTGCTGTGTAGAAGTAAAATAAAAATTGTCTCATTTCAATGCAAACAATAGTCCCCAACCCAACGTTTTTTAATAGAATTTTCCTGCAAAAAACTAGTGTCATTTATTTACCAATTATATTACATTACAATCAATATTTAAACCTTGGTGCATGAAATTACAAATACATCAAATAGACAGAAATGAAATAATGCGACCATACTAATAAATTTATTTATTTTATAAACCTCCAGAATCCGTCGTCGAACCGAACCGCAAAACCTACCCATGGTACCACCAGAAATTCCACCGTGTGCCCTCGATCGATCAGTGCCACACCGACGATGCGGTGTGTTTCTTCGAAGCCAACAACCAGTTCAAGCGGGACAAGTAAGTACCGATTTTAGATCAACCTAATCCGGCAATCAAAGCCACCAGCAAAGCAGAAACATAAGTGCGATAAACGCAAACACCACATCACGGATGCATGCTTCCTGCCGCCAGCGGGTGTATCCGTTCCGAAGCATTGTTGGTGGTATTTCGAAACTTTTGAGCTGCCAGCTGTAAAAGAATCATAATTTAAGGCATTATTTACGTGAAACAAAGCCAAACATCACGAAAATGGAATTTTACTACAGTAAACCGAGATCGTAAGCGCGAAATGTTTTTCCGATGCGAGTGAATGCATGATGTGTGAAAAAAAAGTTTGTTTATTCGAGCAAGGATTTTTACAGTCTGCTGTGTTTATATTGATAAATTCCAAAATTAATCCATGCCAAATGATTATTACCAGCCAAATATCCAGTCTTATATACTTACTTTTATTTATATTATTAGTACAAAAACAATCATCTTGTGCAACGACAAGGATCATATGCACAACAATTCTCCTAAGACGCTGCTTCTATTCGTCTAAGGTTCCGCATAAAGCCGAAATTTCATACGCAATCTAATACAATTCAGTGAAAATTAAGCTTTGCTTACGCTACTTTGAAATCAACAAAAAGACGATGTGTTTACGCTGCTTCACTACGCACTCATTCTGATCCATGCTTTGTGACTGACAAATATTTCTACAAGATCGGAATTCTTTACTTACGAGATACCTAATATTTGCGGTCTACACAAATTAGCAATCCCCCTTATTCTGCGAGTCACGTGACTCTCTCTCACCGGTGAGGTGACAATAGTCACCTCGTGTGAGGTGACTCTCCATTTGATTTACATGGAGGGTCACCTCACACGAGGTGACAATTGTCACCTCACCGGTGACAGAGAGTCACGTGACTCGCAGAATAAGGGGAATGTCCCAGAGTCTTTAGGCCTATTCTGCGCGGCGTGTGAAGTGAGGTGACAGTGAAGTGATGGTGAAGTGACAATTGTCACCTCGGGTGAGGTGAGTCTCCATGCAAATCAAATGGAGAGTCACCACACCCGAGGTGACAATTTTCATTGCACTAGTGACAGCGAGTCATCGCACCTCACAGGCCGCGCAGAATAGCCTATTTATAAATGTGTCAAGTCCAAGTCCATTTTTCTAAATGATGCTAGTGGAATTGCTATACAAACTCCAAGCCTCAGACATGTTTGTTGTTACGTCGAAATCTTAGAATCTTGAAACAATTTCCTTAACCCTGGATCTTGAATTTCTATGAAAAATGTTCAATGTCTGGATTAACTAAATTATTTCTTTTGAACTTTCTTAGAGATTTCCTTAGAATCATCTAAAAATGACTTTAGAGTTGGGCCTATTCTGCGCGGCGTGTGAGGTGAGGTTACAGTGAAGTGATGGTGGAGTGACAATAGACACCTCGGGTGAGGTGACTCTCCATCAGTATACCGTTAAAATTAGTCTCGAAATTCTGTATTCTTGTTCTTCTTCGTATTTTAGCTTTGGCGTGGTCACAACTTAGTGTTCTAGATGCAATTCCACAGTTATTAGTTGAGAGCTTTCGAGGCCTTTACCATTTTTGCATTAGTATAATTGTGTAGCAAGTACAATCATATTTTATGCCGTGAAGGAAAGTCGTGAAATTTTCCAACCCGAAAATTCCTAGACCGGACCGAGAATCAAACCCAGCCACCTCCAGGATGGTCTTGCTTTGAGCTGCGTCTTTACCGACTGAGCTAAAGGAGGCCCCACAAAAACATTCTAGAAATTCCATCAAGAAACTCTAGAAATTCATATTGCATTTACCTTTGTATCTTTATACACGGCGAATGAGAACAACCCAAATTTGAGTTTAGTTCACTCATAATCGCCAAAAGTGCAGGAACTCAGCGATGAGTAAAATTTGTCCCATGGTTTCCTGTGGAAAACCTAAAAAATCTGCCGGAAAATGAGGAAATTGACGAAAATTTTATTCAGTCTAGGAGTAGTACCAATAGACTGAGTGAATCCAATCTCTACTTTTCTCAAATTCGCGAATTTTTCCCTAGAAAATCCTGGAAAAACCTGGGAAAACATGAGGCAAATTAACTCATCGCTGAGTTCCTGCACTTTTGGCGACTCAAATTTGAGTCGTTCTCATTCGCCGTGTATTATATTTTTTTAATTACCATGGAATATTCTTCAGAAATCTCGTGGTACGCCCTTTAGAATTTAGATAACATGGAATTCAACTCAGAGTTCCCTAGAATTTTCTTGAAATTCTTAACACAATCATCTAGGAATTATCCTACTCTTGGGATTCACCCATACATACCATACCAGTCAGGCTAACGCCGTATCCATTATACTCGATCCATGGCTGCACGTCACCAGCCTCGCAGGTCGTCTGGAATTCACCCATGACGATGCCCAAAATATTGTCCACAACTCACTACATAATTCCATATGACTTTTTCTCAAAATTCCATTGAAATTCTTCTTAACGTGTTTTTGAGATAATGTCTTGGATATTCCTAAGAATTCTTTAAAACTCTCCATAGAATTCCCTTGGAGCTATTCTGAGAATTCGATTCCCTTGGATTTTTCTGGGAACTTTTTTACAAAACTCACTGGAATTCTCCTCACAATCCCCATAATAGTCTCTTCAGAACTTCCTAGGATTTCACCTTTAGATCTCTTTACAATTTCCTTGAAATGCTTCTCTAAATTACCTATAACTTCTAGTCGAATTGCTTTGGAATTTTACTCATTTAGAATTGAGGGGGTTAGAACGAAAGGGGTGTAAGTAACTTTGATCGATTCTCTTCATCGACTTTTTTTTGATAGCCACAGCTTTATAAACAGATTTTGCGCTATTTGTTTGATAAAGGAGGTTCTCATCTAGCATGCAAGGAACAGCTTAATTATTAACGAAAGAGAAAGCCGAAGAAGAGAATCGCTCAAAGTCTCTTACATCCCTTTCCTTCTAACCCCCTCAATTATGTGTACAATTCTTCTCAAAACTCATTAGGCATTATCATTGAAAGTATGTACACATGAATGTACAGCCACGCTTTTTTTTTTTAAATCTTTGATCTTGAAAATTACACCATATTACTCGCTCAAAAACGTGATCGTCTTAGATTTAAGTGGGAAACAAATATTTAGCCAGCGAATCGGGAAATCCGGGAAAATTCCGGGAAAACGGGGGGAAGTTGATCACTTTTTACCGGTAAACCTGAATATTTTTCCAACCATATGTTTGGCACACAATTAAATACCGCTGAAATCTGTATTAGCAAATGCTTCTCTAATGTGCAAATTTAGTTTTTAAATTGTATGTTCGGCTAAGTTTTAAAATTAATTTAAAATGCAATGTTTGAATTTTGATGTGAAGTTGGTTATGTAGGTTTTTATGCAATGGAATATTCAGAAGTTAGCGTTTATACTTGAATTGTGTTCGCTGTAGAAGAATCTGGTGTTTAAAATTTAAAAAAATGTGGGTTACGCTAAACTGCATATGTTGTGCAAAATAGTTAAAAATGCGCCTAAATGTAGGTAATTAACACCAATTTTTCACAAAAATCATTTTTATGATACGAAATTGTTCATTTTAGGAGCGCCGGTGGTGTAGTGGTAAGCGTGATTACCTCTCACCGCAGTAGGTCTCGTCCCCGGTTCAGAATTCCCATTAGTTTTTTGAACTGCTCCTCATATTTTCCTTGTAAATTTCTTTTAAATTTTCTAAAAAAAATTTCACTGAAATTTATTACATTGGAATACTCCTCAGTGCTCTGCACCCTATTTTTTGTTGGGATTTGGATGTTATTCATTTTCAAGTTATTTTGCATTTCAAATGAAAAAGCATAATGTTTTAAAGTGATGTTCCAGAATACCTATTCCGCTTTAATTCATTAGAATCTGTGTGTAATGTGTTTAATTATGTTTATTAAATAGTCAGCATTTGTACTACCAAGAACATGAATAACTGAAGATTATATATTGTTATTTTTTTTGTCAAAGGGTACAAACGATACTCCATAAGCTGAGTCGGTAAAGGTGCTGCTACGAAGCAAGTCTATGCTGGAGGAAGCTGGGCTCGATTCCCATACGTTCTATTAAATTTTCGGGAAGGAAAATTTCTTGACTTTCTTGGGAATAGGATTAAACAGGCATAGAAACCCTAATGAATAAATACCATAAACGAACTGTATCCCGGATGGGTAAACTATCCCACAAATGGTTTGGATGATACCCCGAACACGTCGTTAAGCTCTCTTTTATGGTTATTTTTATTAGGGAAGCTCTCAATTAAAATGTGGAAGCCCTTCAAAAACACTAATTTGAGAGCAAGCAAACAGATAATATACTAAAAGCAATAAGCTTGAAATGCCATGTAGTAACGGGTGATACGAAAAAACATATGTTTGGAAAAAGAAATAGTGATTTATTTCAAATTATTCTACGATTCGTTTCTACAAAAAAAAAATCAATGACATTTGTCCGTTATCAGCTTATTGACGTAGCTTTGTCGTGATGTGAGAACATGGGCGTTGTACAGCATTTAAATCGATTTTATGAATGCAACTTTCGATTCAGTTATAAGCTGATTACAATTATTGGTCCTCCAATTGCTTTTGTACACCAACGAACTCATATTTCAAAAAAAATCATTAATTGGGCGACACTGAGGCAAGTTTGTTGGATTGCGGTTTTTTTGGTACATACGGGATATTTTGATTTTCCAAGAAGGTTATTCTTAGCATAATGAGATGATGCTTTATCCGGCCAAAACACGTAGTTTTCTTCAAACATTGATTTTGGTACACTGCTTGGTTGATAGCCAAACCGCTAGGCTTGAACCTCTTGGCTTAGAAATTCCTCTCTCCGATATGACGATATACAGCATCACTTTCTGCTTAAACTTGTGTTTGAATTTGAATCTTACATTTGGAGATGCTGTCCAACTTTTATCTGAATAATAAATACTGTCCTCGAAAAAAAAATACAACAGACAAAAATGATCACCAAAATCCATTTTAAGTTGGATATTTTTGAAACTCTGAGCGAATAAATAGACACATGTTAGCTATGTTTTTGCAAAGTTGGTTTATTCAACCTCCTCTCTTAGGCTAAATTCCGCACCTTGGACTTAACGCTACCCATCAAATTCTTGCCGCTTTTGAAGACCTTCCCTGTTTTCCGGAGCTTGCCCTTAATAATCGCCCAGAATTTTTCTATTGGGCGATGTTCTGGCGAGTTTGACAGATTTGCCTCTTTCGGCACAAAAGCAACATCGTTGGCTTCGTACCACTCCATCATCGGTTTCGCGTATTGGCACGATGCCAGATCCGGCCAAAACAGAGGCGCTTCTGGAGGCATTCTTCTTTATATATTTGGTCGTTGATGGTGCCGGTCGTTATGTACGGCTTGCTGAATTTGCCGCACCCACAGATCACCTGCCACGCAAATTGTTTCGACCTTCTTCTTCTGGAACATCCAGGCGGGACTTGTCGACGAAAAACTCAAGGTCGGGGATCTGCTTGGCGTCCGCTTTAATGTACGCAGGATGTCCATCCACCCGGGAAATCCGGGAAAAAACCGGGAATTCGGATTTACCGGGAAAAATGCGGGAAAACCCAAATTGCACCGGGAAATACTCATCCCAAGTAACAAGTTTGATTTTATATTAGTCTTGTAGGCCATTTGGTCTTGAAGAATCCTTTAAACCTTTAAACTTATTATGTTACTTGGAATCAATCAACTTTATAACACATACATCATTATATTCTCTTGCTTACAACTTTCATATTATTCTTTTCTCTCACTCACAATTTGTTCGTGCCCGGATCAAGCGGTGATTTTGTCGTTGTTCCTTCTACGATAGCTAAATTTATAGAATTTAATATGGTATGTGAAGTAGTTCTAGTATAAAGACTGAGCGAGACATACCCTGTTACGAAGCCACTTCAAGATAGAGAAGCAGATTCATGCCATCTCAAACTCCTTGCAAACTCCGATCATGCTTGGTATGCAAATGTTCGACGCCAGACATAGAGATAAATTAAACATTGATTTCTGCATTTTGTGCTAACCAGGTACCAAGATTAGGACATCTTTGAATACCGAGGTTAGTCTGTAAAACATAAAGATCTGAATCCATACCGCTCACTCCAAAATCATGAGTTCAAATCTCACCCGGATAAAGCACGAATGATCCGAGAGTGTAAAAATTACTATAAATAAAAAATACATTCCTTGAAATTTTGCTAAGCATTCTCAAATCATCCTCTTGGAATCCTGTAAAGAAAGTCCGTCATCTTCAAGAAAAATTAGGATATACAATTTTTTCTATTGTCTATGATCTCAAGATATCACACATTTTCTAAGGTTTTGAAAAAAAAAACTCTGGTTCCGATATCTTTTCGTTATCTTGAAAGTTTTCCAAACCTAATATGTTGGAAAATGGTCTAGGAAACTTTCCAAGCGGTAGAGATTTTTTCAAAGACCTGAATTTCGATAAATCTTTGAAGGCCGGAAGCTTTAGTATTGGCAAACATCGGAAAATCATGTAGTAGAATCTTCTTTTTTTTTCAGAAATTCTTTTCCAAGCTCATCAAATTGTATTTTATACAAGTACGGAATCAACAAATTTTCATGCTTAAAATCATGAAATATTTTCTATATTTTAGAATCATTAAATGTTTCTTGGACTGTGAACTTACATTCTAACGTATCGTAAATTATTTTACGCTTTCTTAATTTGTTTGAATTAAAGATAACGAATTACTAAGTACCAGAATTAAATGAAAAAAAATGTCAAATATCTCTAAAATGTATACCAGAATCTTACAACTTTTCGAGAAGATCGAGATTTTTCGAGAAATTTTTTCTCGTTCCAGCATAATGATAATTATTGATACGATCCAGAACACTTGTCTAGGTTCCAGAGATATGAAAATTTGTTTTACAGAAGTTTCTATATTCTAGATCTTTAAAATTGCTTGACGAATTTGTCCAAGACGTTGAACATTTTTCCCTCCGCTTTATTTTTTTTCAATTTAAAGATTTCCTAATAAATTTCTATGTTTAATCTTTCACATCCCGAAATTCAACCAATTCGCGATCTGAATCTTAATTCAACTTATTCAACGGTTGGTTTCAAAAAATCGTGGCAGAAAAATGATTACTGTGTGAGGAAATGGAGGTTACAAATTAACCTATTGATTATCCAATTAATTCTGATTTTACGAAAACAAATTTATAAGATCCTTCAATAAAAAAAAAGCTTGTGAAATGATCATGGTGGTTTACGAATTTATAATATTTGTCACAGCGGATCGCATTCAACGACAGATTAGATTAATATCTTTAATATCTTTCCGATCAATAAATGTTACTATTGGTCACTTTTTTTTTATTGCTTTAAAGTCACTATTTGGTAACTTTTTTCGTTATTGTAGTCAATACTATTGTATAACCCACTACCAGCCCTGTATATTCTAGAGGAATTCTGCTGAATAAATTTTATTATTATCTCTAAAGGGTTATTTTTGAACGTCTTTTTTGTTTAAGGTAGAGTTTTTTAATAACCGGGAAAAAACCAGGAGTTGAAAAATGGAATTTGAATGGACACCCTGTGTACGTCTATTACGATGCATTTCGGCTGCACCAACCACTCGCGGTACACCTTCCTGGCGCGGGATTTGGCCACCGTATTCTGTTTATCGATTCGGTTAGGTGCCTTCCTTACCTTGAAAACCAGAAATTGACCTTCTAGGTCACGTCCCGAATCGAAAGGTTCAGATTGCGCTTGAAGTAATCCCTCACCTTCCTTGCGTTCACGGGGTCGGTCGTCTTCGCTTTTCTTCCGCTGCCAGCTCGCGGCTGGGTCGTCTGGGTCTCTATTTGAACGATTTTACCACACGGGACACGGTCGAATTGGCGATTTCAAACGGTTTCGCGATTCACCTGTGGGACTGACCTGGATTTTCCATTTGTTGTCGAAGCACTACTTGCTTGGAAGCCATCTCTGTAACCACTTGACAGATTGTGACGTCACATGTAAACAATACACTCTAAAGTAGTTTTACTCAATTTCATCAATTTATACCCATCCTTATTTGCTTAAAGTTGTACACAAAACAAATTGTTGCATTGTTTTTCGAGTACAATCTTTATCGATCATTTCCAGGAATGTGAGATTTTGAAAGAGGAAAGTAACTTTCAACATCCAAAACGAGACATTTTTTGATCGGCGTATTCTGGAGCCCTTGATTTCTTTCGACAAACTATTCCTATCCTTTTCAACGTTTTACAGATGTGAGGTTGCGTGAACTTGAATTTTTTAGCGGCGTCCCGCTGACTTATCGAATCATTGTTGTTGAACGTATTGTGAAGCGACTCATTACTTTGGCTGGTTTTCCACTATCCCTCTTCCGAACTGTTGTCAAGGATGCCAGAATACGATAAACAGTACACGGCGAATGAGAACGACCCAAATTTGAGTTTAGTTCACTCATAATCGCCAAAAGTGTAGGAACTCAGCGATGAGTAAAATTTGCCTCATGGTTTCCTGTGGAAAACCTAAAAAAATCTGCCGGAAAATGAGGAAATTCACGAAAGTTTTATGCAGTCTCGGAGTAGTACCAATTGACTGAGTGAGTCAAATCTTTACTTTTCTCAAATTCGGGAATTTTTCCCTGGAAAAACCTAGGAAAACATGAGGCAAATTTACTCATCGCTAAGTTCCTGCACTTTTGGCAATTATGAGTGAACAAAACTGAAATTTGGGTCGTTCTCATTCGCCGTGTTGAAACTGGTACATTTTCTGATTTGAAATGAGCACCGTAAACTTTTTCCCACGATCTTCGTGTGTTTTGAAGAACTGGATAATGCGCTTACGAAGTGCTTTTTGTTTTGATGCTATTTTGAACACAAAATGAAAAATTCTATAGTTTTGTGGAGAGAGAGAGAGCATTGATTTACATAACCTGTCTAATTTTTGAAGACATTTGTGGTTTGGTATGAGAGAGTTGAAGCTATTATCATTTTTTTAGTTATCATCCGTTAGTAAAGGTAGTTAAAAGCAATGAAAACAGTTTCTTATCTGTCACGGATTAGTATTTGAAGTCGCGGATTTCTTTTAAGAAATTGTGGATTTTGCGATCAAGGACAAGGATCGTGTAACAGCCCTGCATTTTACTCGTTTATTATACCTACCTTATATTTGAATTCATGTTTAAAGTCGTTTTATCTTATGAAATTATTAAATAAATTCGTCATTTTTCGGACACTTTATTTTTTTAAGAATGAAGGGAGTGCGTTAATATTTTCACCAGCAATTCAGGGATGATAAGGGAAATGCAGGTAATGTCGGTCTAAGTGTCCCTAATTTGGGCCCATACATAAATTCAGCAATCGAATAAATTTTCAATAGCAACCAACAGGCATGGAAAATCATTTACATTCATTTCATGCAATCATTTACATTCATTTGCCTCTAACTTTTTTCATCAACAGCATTCCGCAAAATGATGTATCGAGCTTTAGTAGGTTTTGTTATTAACTACAACTTTTGCCCACAACTCAAATCTGTATCTCTTATGCATCACGAATTAAAGCGGGCAGAACTTGTTACTGTTTTTCAGTGAATGTAAAATACATTCACTGAAAAACAGTAGTGGCTTCTGTTCGCTCTGGTTCGTCGTACATAAGAGATACGGATTTGAGTTGTTAATAAAAGTTGTAGCTAATAACAAAACCTACAAAAACTTTATACACTATTTTGCAGAAATCTGTTTATCAAAAAAGTTAGGGGCAAATGAATGTAAATGAATGTACGAAATGAATGCAAATGATTTTCCATGCCTGGCAACCAACAATATCCATTAGTAACGTCCTAATAACGCGTTCATCTAGATAAAATTAATAAATAGCAGATTTTTAGCGATGGGCCCAATCTTAGATCCATAGGCCAACATTAGAGACATTTCCCCTACCTATAAAAAATGATTGTAAAACCGCGGGCTCGCTACAGGAACAAGCGTGAAATATTTTTAATGTTTATATCATATAGGATTTCAAGATATCACTATAAATGTCCGAAATACGAATCAGAACTGTACATGTCGCGCCGCGTTGCGTAAAATACAGAATGTTTTTTTAGATAACATTCATTTTGACCATGCTTTGACAATATTTCACGTCTTGAAGAAGTTTGAGACCTTAATTTGTGTTAGATTGTTCATTCAAATCTTATACATCGGGGCACATATACATATCACCCACAAAACACACAAAGATTGTGACTTAACCGTTTATCTAAGGTATGGCCAAAATAGAAAACTATGGTTAAAACTGGTACTCTTACCCTACTGGAGCATGATTCACGCAACTTGTGTTCGTCAATACGAAAACAGCTAAATCAATTTTAAATTGATTATTACGGGAAAATAAGACTGATTTTGATGATATTAAATTTGTTGTCACTTTGCCGCATTAAATGATGGGAGCTTAAATATGTTTTGGAGCAGCAGCACCTTAGCTCAGTCGGTAAAGGCGCAGCTACAAAGCAAGGTGGTGGTGGCTGGGTTCAATTCCCGGTCCGGTCTAGGAATTTTTCGGGTTGGAAAATTTCTCGACTTTGGCATAGAACTATGATTGGAAATTGGCACATTGGACTTTCCACACAATTATACCAATGCAAAAATGGTACAGGCATCGAAAGCTCTCAATTAATAACTGTGGAAGTGCATCTAGAACACTAAGTTGAGAGAACGAAATAAGCTAATATGCGATATGCAATAAGCTTGAAATGCGAAGAAGAAGAAGAAGAAGAAGAAGAAGAAGAAGCACTGCTGATGTATTCGGCAGCTACAAGAACTGGATCTCATCACTGGGGGTTGCACTGTGCGCTGTATGGGGTAAGATGAACAGATACACTACATAATTGTATCCTTTTTAAAAAGGCAACTTTATACGTTTTCAATTACAATTCAATATTTTTCTATGATACGATACGTATCATAGAAATACGTACGAAACTTTTGATACAAAAAAATCTTGTTTATGTTACCTCCACTTTCAATAAACCATTTCGACTTGCCCCTGTACCTTATACATTCCATAAAATGACAATGCTGTATCAGCATATTATTTATTTCAACTAAATTTGGCGTGTATTAGAAAACTGGATTTGTATCACCTGCAACTTGGTCAATGCTAATGCTAATTTGGTGTGTAGGTATTAGGAAACAACTTAACGACACATATTTCGAAAACTGAGAACTTTTTGAAACAACCCGGAACTTGCAACCTTCTACGTTTTGTCATCAACAGCAATGAAATAAATAAGCAGGATTTCGACACTTCAATGATTACACATTTATGATTTTCGTTCATGCTTTAATACACGATCTCGTCTTTGCAGTTCGGCAACACATTAATGATCAACATCTATGAAACATTGAATATTCCACATGTAACAGCTCACTTCCTTTTTGTACCTTCTACGATCCGTCGTGTACTTCACTCTTCCTCAAGTGAAAACTATTTTTAACAATCAACAACCAACAGCCAACAACTCGATTTGTAGTAAAACATTTAACGACTTGCTCCGCCGCGCAACTGATGAATCCATCCACGCCGTTCATCGATCAAAATCCATCGACGGCGGTGACGCTCTGCCGAAAATCAACCGATCGACCGCGCCGCTGTGCTTCAGTTGTTTTGGTCCATCGCCAGCGCTCCCCTTCGGAATCGGAATTGTGCGTCATTAATCCGAAGCACAGGTAGTGTCACACTTGCACTAGATCGTCTCAATCTTCTTCTTCGTCGTCTTCCTGATCACGTCTTGCACTAACAACGAACATTGCTACAAGCATGGATGCAAGTTAACGTGAACTTAAACTTTTTCTATCGAAATCGAAAATAATTCTGATTAATTAGTGGAAATTTCTGATATTCGTTCATCTTTCGAATGTCGCCAGTGGGATAATAAAACGAAAAAAGCCGTTTATTTTTAAACTGTATGGAATTTAGAAGCACTTGCTGGCTATGTTGTTTAAAATCGTGAATACTTTAATCAGTATCAGGTAGAATAGGTTGCCCGATCCCAGTCGGAACATGCTTCGCTGGACGGGCAGGCACTTGTTTCGAACTTTGCACTCGGAGGTGTTCTTGCTATACTTGGTGTACTGCTTCGGATTGTTCTGATTGCCCATTTGCTTCCAGGAGTGGCCACGGCCGTCGCCAAGTTCTGCAAATCACTTGAAAGGAATGAAATCGATTGAAGCCACTATTGGCATACGAATGGGTAACGCGAAAGCTTACCAACCGTCTCTTTCACTCGCCACGCGACTCAGAGTGCGCCAAGCAATGGTGATTATGATTAGCTAGCGTCCGAAGCAGCTGCAGGTGTAAAGATGTATTTGGATGTTATTTTCACGTTCGAATGTGTTCCCAGCAGATTGATCTGCGGCGAAGAAGCGTCTGCCATCGACTGACCGAACTGAACTGACCACTCTCTCTCCACCAGTCTCTGGTGTTCTTCTCCAATACGGTTCCTTGAGAAATGGTCTGGGTTGTCCGATTGGTGCGTTCTATATCTTTACAATATGTATAGCATCGATTTCCGCACCGTGTTTCAGTATTATGACATATTTGGTCATAATTAAAAGAAACCTGCAGGGGAAAGAAACGAAAACTCGTACAAGGGAGTGAAATTCCGAAGAACTTCGAGATTAGGGCGAAATTACTTTTGTTAACAAACACTTCATTTGACGATTTCTCACGAATTAAAGCTCAAAGACTAACAACACAAACAGGTAGATGAATAGTTCCTCTATCATTTGGTATAGTTCGTTCACGATATTGTTCTTTTATTCGTGAGAAATCAGCGATTGACATGTTTGTTTAAAAAGCAATTACGCCAAAATCTCAAAGTTCGCCGGAATTCACTGTTGAGGTGAAAATAATCCAGACACCGGAAGCCAGTCCAGTCGACGAAATTTTTCGGGTATGACATTTTCGCGATTTTATTAACATGGAGAATCATTGGTATTCACCACACAATACAAAAATGCAACTTAACTAACTAACTAACGGTACTTAACTAATAGAAGGAACAGATCGTACAAAATTAGCGATGCTGTTAAATAGGATTGAATGAAAGCATCTGGATATTGCTACCCCATTTTCTCTCAAATGTTAGATACGTCCTTTTGAAAAGCTATGCTACAATCTAATAAGGAACAAACTCCGACACTTGGTCACTTGGCCACAAATTCTTTGAAAAGGCAGCACATTCCATGGTCCAAGTGAATTAAATACAAATGTACACAAATCGGGCATCGCTCGCCTGTGGTTTATTTTCAACCGTTAACGCAAATAATATGTTCGCAATCTGTAAACAATTAGAAATTCCCGATTGTTCCTGGGAAAATTCCCATACGCATGTTTATGTTGCTCATCAATTCTGTATTGTTTCTTCAAATCAGAGGACACATTCATTCATACAAAAAAAAACCCCGTCACGAACATTCCCACACAGAACCTTGATCGATTTCACTCTTCGGCGTCGGTCAATCTATCCACATGCCGCCCACGCTTCCCGACTGGAAAAACGGGGAAAGCAGGCGGATTTCAATTTTCCGTTTATGTTTTACCAATCGATTCGCATTGCTTAACCGTTCCTGTGTAAACATTTACAACCGCCGCACAATGGGGTATTTTCTATTTTAACTGGCCAAAAATGTTAAACCCTCCCAATTTGCAGGGCTGTTACAACAGGCGCGGATTTCGCGAATTTCGCGGATTTCGCGATTTTCGCGGATTTGAACTTTCAGTCGCTAAAATCGCGGAAATATTAAATGATGTCGCGAAAATCGCGAAGGGACTGATGTGCTGCCACAAAAATTGTGGAATTCATTGTAACCTTTCCGTCCTGGATTATTTTGCTGTCATAAGTTTTGTTGTTCAAACACCCTGCAAATAATCGAGAAGTGATCTCCAAGTCCAGAAGTCCAATGTAAGACATTTTCATGTGTTTTTTATTTCCAATATGAACATACCATTTTTCGTTGTCAAATCATAAACGAATCGTATATATGCGGGTAATTGCCATGTATACCGGATATTCTAGGTTCTCCAAATCGTCCTGGAGTTCAGTTGATTTGTTCTACTATATCAACCAAGACTGCAATAATGTCTGTAGTATCGAAATATGTCCAAACAGATTCAAAGTGTCTATGTGGATCGTACCCGACCTATTGCTACGTATACAAGATGTTATAGGTTCTGAAATCATTCTGGAGATCAGATTATTTTTCTACTAGATCACCCAAGCCTTATTCAATATCTGTAGTATCGAAGTGTCCAAACAAATTTGCAGTGTCTATGTGGATCATGCCAACCTATATTCGTGTATGCCAAATATTTCCTAAGTATTTCCATTTCGATATTTCGATACTACAGATATTATTTCAGTCTTTGTTTATCTAGTAAAACAAATCATCTGAACTGCAGGACGATTTGGAGAACCTAGGTCATCTGCTATACGTGTAAATAACACTAGTTTACAGCATTTTTGAACTCGGTAAGGTGATGATCATTTCCAATGCAAAATCCTACGCTGAATTCAATGCCGTGGTCAGAAAAAATTAAAGTAGAGCCATTTTTGAGATATACAAAAATTTGGATTTTTTTTAATTTTGGACAAAAGTACGATTACTAAAATGTCAATATCTTTGGAACTAGTGCACCAATTTTAAATCTTTTTTTATGAAAATGAAGCTAAATAAATTTGCTATCGTTCACTAGTATATTATGTCTTGATTAAAAATTTAATTTTGAAATCATTTAAAAATTTACAGCATTTTTTTTTTATTTTTCCTGCGAATTTTCCATAAAAATCTTGTTTTAATCAACATTTTTAATGGGATAAAAAGATTCAAAAAATCATTCCATAATTTATTCTTATATTCCATTAAAAACTGGAGAAAATGAGCCTTTAATGGATGAAATCGGTTGGAAATTGTCGAAGTTATGAGCATTTTTGTAAAACACTTAAAATGTTGCTGAAATACAACAGCTTTAGAGTTCCTTTTCTAGGTGTCGTTGTAAGCATCCAAATCGCATGTAAAGTTTTCATGGGAGATTCTTTTCTCTACATATCAATTTGATTAAGGCATATCAGGATTTAAAACCGAGTTGATACAAAAGAAATTTATTTAGGTTTTATTAAAAATGATTGAGAATCGAATGACTTTGTCTTCGATGTTTTGAACTTGTTTCTCGAATCAGAAACCAACAATAGTCACCCATCATTGCTTCATCCCAAAACCCTTGGTAACGACGTTCCATCATCTTCATTTGTTGGTGAAAACGTTCGCCGTGCTCATCACTCTCGTCACCAAGATTTTCCGGGAAAAAATCCATGTGAGAATGTAGGAAATGTATCTTCAAAGACATATTCACACCTGTGTTCAGTGAAATAAAAGGATTTGAAATTAATTATAAGTAACAAACACAATATTTTTGATTTATACCTATTTTCTCATAATTTTTGAGCAATTCATCGACGGCTTCCTCAT
Source organism: Ochlerotatus camptorhynchus (assembly GCF_037179485.1). NCBI lineage: Eukaryota > Metazoa > Arthropoda > Insecta > Diptera > Culicidae > Ochlerotatus > Ochlerotatus camptorhynchus. The sequence continues at coordinate 3,195,040 of NW_027040529.1, read as the reverse complement.
AATCTGGGCTTCTGGAATTTCCTAAAAAGGTTGTGACAACACGCTGGAACGATTTCCACGCTTCTTCCTCATCTGGTGTCAAAACTGTATTGAATGCGGAATTATTGAGCAGTTTTTTGATCTGTGGGCCAACAAATACACCTTCCTTTATCTTTGCGTCAGATAAATTTGGAAATACTGATTTCAAGTACTGGAATGCCGGCCCTTCTTTTTGCAACGCTTTGACGAAATTTTTGAATAGCCCAAGTTTTATATGTAGTGGTGGAAGTATTATGCGTTCTTTTACCACAAGAGGATCATTTTTAACGTTGTCTTTACCAATTGTGAAATTATCCCGTTTTGGCCAATCTTTTCGGACGTAGTGTTCCTTACGAGCTCGACTGTCCCATTTACACAAAAAAACACATATATTTTGTGTATCCCTGTTGCAATCCAGTCAACATGGCAACCACTTTAAGATCGGAACAAATTTTCCAATTGTGTTGATTGTAATTTATCAAATTGAGCAATAGAGCCATTGATTCATACGTTTCCTTCATATTAACGGCATGAGCTAATGGAATAGAAGGTTTCTCATTCCCTTGATGCAGTAAAACGGCTTTCAAGCTCAACTTGCTGCTATCGATGAATAAACGCCATTCAGCTGGATCATATGGCTCACCAAATTCTTCAAACAAGCCGTTTACGTCATGACAAAAACATGCCTTGTCCTTTGTAGAATAATATTTGTCAAATTTCTTGTGACGATTCCTGTGACAAGAAATTTTGACCTCCTTGCTCAGCATGTTGTGTTCTTTCAAGCGTGATGCCAGCAATTCGGATTTCTCCTTCGATAAGTCGAGATCTCGCACCAAATCATTAAATTCGGATTGGGTTTCTTTCCAATTCCACCTCGAAGTCTTCCTCGCATTCCTCCTTGAATTCCTCCTCACTTTTTGTAACGGTCGATTCAACAGAGGGCGCTCGTTTCCGCTTTGGATAAACAGGATACGGGACCGAACTTGAATGTGGAACAGGTTTTGTCATAGAAGCCACTTGTGGATACTCAACTGTTTTGTGACGTCCTTGTTGCTTAACTTTTGTCAAGCAGAAATAACAATCCGTTGCATGACAAAACGGTCGACGCCATATGGTGGGCATGTCAAAGGACAAATAGCGACTGACAGATAACAAATAAGTGAGTTAGTAAGTAAGACATTAACACTTATCAAAAATAGACGAAGTAAGATAATGTCGATCAGGAAAGAACAAAGTACTACCATGCTGTACATAAATTGTTTATATGGAAGTTATTCAAAAAATCAATTTACCTTGCGCCTGACATCCACCTAGCCAAGCACGTTTTGCACGAACTACATAATACTTTTGGAATCCACGGTTTGTCAAAGTCTCCAGGATCAATTTTAAAATAAAGCCTGTATGCAGTTTGCAACGAAACAGTGAAATTGACCGATTTTGTAAATATATAGTTGCCACACGCGTAACAAAACTTTTGAGGATCATTTTTACACTTGAATTCACGTTTTGTCGTATACATCGTTAAGCAATGTTAAAGAAAGAAAGCTGTCAAATTGAGTTGGTTGCGTTAGGTTCTCGCCGAGCGGTCTCACAAACACTAGCGTAAATTATATTGTTGAAAATATCCCATTTAATTTTGCGTGACAGCTGGTAGTGTTAGTGAAATGCACCGTATGGGTACACGTCCGCAGAAAGGCTTACTGGAAGTGGTGCATGAACCTAGGAGCGGGACAACGGCCAATCTTGGAACATTCAATTTCCATGATTTTACAAAAAATTTCATAACTTCGACAATTTCCAACCGATTTCATCCATTAAGGGCAAAGGAAGCGGGGCGCCCGGGAGAACTGTTTTACTAATTTCAAGAAATTGAGCAAGTTTTCTTGGGATTTTCTTCCACTTGTCTGTCCGGAACTGATTAGAGATCATTTTTTGGGAACAAACTATACTGATAAATCTATTTGTTTTTACAGGAATGTGTTTTTACTGAAAAAAATGGTCAAAAGTACTCGACATTACTTTGGTTTTCTAGTTTCAACACCGGGCCAGGGCAATTTTTTGGATATTTATGTCAATCCATCGATAGCCAACTCCCAAAAGAACAATTTGGTAATATAATATTGCCCAATTACTTTCACTGGGATTAGTGAATGTATTTTTAATTCAATACAAAAAATCCCAGATTTATCATAAAATTAGCCATCACTATACTACCATCTTTACGAGGCGACTCATGAACCTATCGAGATTAACCAAAATGATCAAAATGAATCATCGGAGCAATCCACTGTGCGGCATTTCATAAAATTAGAACTGCAGGCTGGTGACGATTTTATTTTATCGAATGCTCAGAATTTGTTCGCATTTTCCTGAAATTCCTCAATTTTTAAGAATTGCTTAAAAGTTATTAGTTTACATGTTCCTGACAACAAAAGCTCCATATGGCATACCGCGTCAAATAGAGCTGCACTAATGTTACTACATCAAAGAGAGCTGCACTGTGTTATAATAGTGCTATGATAAAACTGGGTAGAACATGGATAATTGCTAAACATTGGAACCCTACCATAACTTCTTATTACCTCAATTTCTAACAATGCCTACTATTCAGTTTGATTTGTCTTTGAAACGATAGTTTCAACCAACATAATTGCACAGACCCACCCTAATCATTGTAAAAATGAACTGCTTCTTGGTGCACGCATTTATCCCGTGCGGTGAATATGCTTGTATAGGTGCGCTAAATGGACATGATCATATTACGCCCACGATTGCTTGAAATTTTTATATGGAACTATGTATATTTTTTTATATCAAATAATTACTAAGAGTAAAAGCAATCCAATGATGCCAATTATAGAACACAAATAATAAGTTCATAGCATACTTTTTGGATTTCCAAATCATGCGCAAACATTCCCCGCTATAGCAGCAGCACGCAGTGTGAAGTGGAAAGCCGAGAAATAAAAACAACCCACAGCGTATGTTCATCTACTTTGCATTCATTTTCGTTATGGGTAGCGATAGACACAATAAGCAGCTACGAAATTTCCGGAGCATCCGTAAAAGTGATCAATTTATGAAATTGATTCTAGAACTCTGTGTTTTTTTCAAAACCACTCATAGACGTCTTTTCAGAATTATTTTGGAGATGTGACTGGAATATGGACCCTGGGTATCACAGAATGGACCTCTGGATGATCTGGAACAGTGTGGTCAATTCAAGAAACTGATTCTAGAATTAGATTTTTTTTGAAACTATGTATGGAAGTCTTATCAATATGAATTTGGAGATGTGAGCAGAACATTGTCCCTGGGATCCAGGGGACAGTACTCCGGAAGATCTGGAACATCCATCGCGATGTATGTTAATTAATATAGAGGCGAAGAGAGCTTGCAATGATAGCTTTTGATAAACGATGTTATTGTGCAAAGGGTGAACACCACAGAGATTTATGCTCCTACTCGTCCTCTAAGAAGCATACATTTCTTTCATGTCAACAATCAAAGAAGGAACTTTGCTAGAAATGGGACGTTCAATAAAATGATGTTTTGTAATAACGATTATTGCGAAACAATTGACGTGACAATGAACAAAAGTATGCTAAAAATGTTCGAGTTGAGCCAGATAAGTTGGTATAAAAAAACAGACGTTATAAACTTATTATAACTGAAATAGTCGACGTTTGATTGGTGAAGAATTAGTAAATAAATAAAAATCATCGCCCCGAAGTGCTTTTTCTCGGTAACATCTGAAATTATCTGCAAAATGTATTGGTTGACCATAATATAGCTACCCCATGATTTGTACGATCGCATTAGCTAAATGGATATTATGTTATATAAAAATAAGGTGCAAAATTGAGCACTTCGTTTCTCGATCCTCAGTACTTGTTAAAAAAAAAAAATTGTTTTGCAAACATTAGTTGTGGTAAAAAATATTTATAATATTCTTTAAAAATTACCAAAGTTACCCCGTTTTACGGTACCCAACAATTCTGCTTATTCTATGGGAAACTACCCATTCCTTCCTACTTTAAAATCTTTAAAATAAATTATATGTATGACAAAACTCACGATGAACATTATAATACTCTTAAAATACATTTGACTAAAAAGTATGCATAGCAGTGTAAATTCTCTCCATGATGAACTAGTTTTTGGCTAAAAATCATGTTCATAAAGTATTTAAATAAAAACCAAAGAATTTTCTTATTTATACAAGCCATTACTATTCCACTTTTATGCATCGAATGAATGAAAACGGCGAGGCTAGATTTAGTATGGAAAGAAGTCTACATTTCCTTTTTTTTTCTTTCTGAATGTTCAATAGATGGGTAATGGATTTTAACGCACAAATGACCAACTGTTACCCAAAAACGCAATAAGTTACTCGAAGGAACGCTGATGAATGTGGGTAACAATTATTAATTTTTAGCTAAAAAATAACCTATTCATTTATTTTTGGAGTGGCATCGGCATGAGAGTTTGTCCCCAATTAGCTCTAATCCTATATGCTACGTGCACAGGCGTGCGCAGCCCTCTTCATTTGGGGGGGGGGGGGGGGGCCGCCTACCAAATAGGGCGCTTCATAGCTTTGAGGGCGCCAATAATTTAGAAGAGTTAATGTTTACTTACTTACATTTTCCTTGAGCTTTCCAGATTTTCACGATTTTCTTTGAAAAATTTCGAGGTTTAACGAAAACTTTTAAAAACTGTTGTTTGTTAGACACATATCTTATTAAAAATTTAGTTTATAAAGTAAATAATTTAACACTGAGACGAAGATATCTGCAAAATAATTCATCCACTGAATTATGTTTTGAACTTCACGTCCAAGTACAAGAGATATTAGATGCAGCTTTGAAACTTCCAATGCAACAAAAATTAAAAAAAATTGACACATCAGATAGCTGATTTATTTTAAGCTAAGCTTTTAAGCTTATTTTAAGAATTTCATAAATAATCCTTTCGAATATTATTATTTTCATTTTGAATCATAAAAATATTACATATTTCAGAAATTTTAAAATGTCTCTATGTACGGAGAATTTTTTTTTTCCTTGGATTTTTTTTACGTCGATCTAGTTTTCCGTGCTGAGCACCAATGCTACCGACGCCGTCAGGGAGGCAGCTCCCACACCTGGGCCCTTTCCTTATCGACCCATCACCTCATGAACCGGGGACCAACGGCTTTACTTCCCTTCCGAAGGAAGGCGTGATCAGAGATGTTATGCCTCAGAACATCCCGACGGTGCCGACTGGGATTGAACCCAGGCCTGCTGGGGTGAGAGGTAATCACGCTTACCACTACAACACCGGCGCCGCTGTACGGAGATATTAAAACATAATACATCTTTCTACACCTAAGCTCGCAAGGAATGTGTAATGGGCAAGTGAGCTCGCGCACTAGGAGGGCGGTTGCATTGATTGCAAAATATTACTAAAATTTTGGATGCATAATAAATCCACTGATTTTTTAAAATTGCCCTATTTTAAAATTACAATTAAATTTTAGACTTGCAAACGCCTTCTAAACAAGCAAGCAAACGCACAAGAAGGGCGGTTGCATTCCTCGCAAAATAATTACTAAAATTTTGGATGCATAATAAATCAGCTGAATTGTTAAAGTTGCCTTATTTTAAAATTACAATTATATTTCAGACTAACACACGTCTTCTAAACAAGAAGGGCGGTTGCATTGCTTGCAAAATAATTACTAAAATTTTGGATGCATAATAAATCAGCTGAATTGTTAAAGTTACCTTATTTTAAAATAACAATTATATTTCAGACTAACACACGTCTTCTAGACAAGCGAGCTCAAGCACAAGAAGAGCGGTTGCATTCCTCGCAAAATAATTACTAAAATTTTGGATGCATAATAAATCAACCGAATTTTTAAAGTTGCCTTATTTTAAAATTACAATTATATTTCAGACTAACAAACGTTTTTTTTTTTTTTTTCTTTGGATTTGTTTTACGTCGATCTTGTTTTCCGTGCTGAGCACCAATGCTACCGACGCCGCCAGGGAGGCAGCTCCCACACCTGGGCCTTTTCCTTATCGACCCATCAACTCATTAACCGGGGACCAACGGCTGTACTTCCCTTCCGAAGGAAGGCGTGATCAAAGATGTTATGCCTCAGAACATCCCGGCGGCGCCGACTGGTGGAGGCATGGTGGACTCTAGTTCGGTTCTGGACAATTCCCCAAGGGCACTTGGAACATGCCTGAAGGGTCCGAAGCGACCATTTAGCAAGAAAAAAATCTCGACACATTTTTTTCTTCATTTTTGGTAATAAGTGTCCTTCTAGAAGTTGTTTGGAATAAATGTGTCCTTATTTTGATGCAATATTTAGCTGATTAGGGTGGCTTTCATTTAAGTATGAATGCATAACCTAACTTTTTTATATACATATGCAGTGTTCATTGACAGAACATAGTTGCATTGCTTTTCAATGACGACCGATGACTGTTTCATTGATATATGATTTTTTCATAAATATGAATCCTCAGTAGACGTGTTTTTTATCAAAGGCAAGTGTCACTCGAACCATAACAGCAATTTATAAAATAACGAACATTTTGAATGGCTCGAGTGACACTTGCCTTTGATAAAAAAACACGTCTACTGAGGATTCATATTTATGAAAAAATCATATATCAATGAAACAGTCATCGATCGTCATTGAAAAGCAATGCAACTATGTTCTGTCAATCTAATTGACTTTTATTGGTTCTGTTGTCTTGTGAATTTTAGCTAAACGGCCTCTTTTCTGATTTTTATCTCTCAATCTATGAAATATACACTAAAACTATGTTGGAACGAAACTTCTAGAACAATATGAGGAACATTATGCCGTACACTACACATTTTTATATCATATGGGTGGAAAATTCGTAGAACAAATACTTTAAAATTCTTCACATTTTAAGATATCTTCGAGCATGAAACTTAGTCAAACTTCAATAAAATCACTTCGAATAGTCAACCTTTGTTTACAAAGTTGATACATGACACATTAAACTATGCTATGAAAGTTGTTACAGCAGCTTTCGTTGTTTCAGTCTCGAGATACAAATATTATAAGCCGTAAATTACCTTGAAAACATAAAATTAACTAGAAGCACCTCTAAATCAACACCGATTTTGCTGAAAATTTGCACAAAAGTTCAAATTAACATGACGAACAGTAATCACGGTTGACCCGTTACATTCCGAACATTTCGTTTAAAATGAACAGGTCTAATAAATACCCATATTGCAGGGTGTTTGACAGTTTTTTGACAGCCACCATCTTGGATTTCCAAATGATGGCGGTCTTCGGTTTTCGATCTATATACGTCATCCCGTTTCGAAATTACCCGTTTTATAGAGTATTTGGTTTTTCTTGTGTTACGTGGGGAATTTTCAGTTCCAGTTGATAATGATGAACGGAGGTTATTGCTATTTCATATGATCATAACCTGTAACACAAATGATAATCGCATTATATCTCCAGAACTGTCCGTTGTGAATTTTGGGTTTGTAATGATCATGAGTGTAACCAAAATGAGAATGACATTATCTTTATCTGAAACGGTGGATTTGATTTCCTGGTCGCAAGGAGTATTCAATACTCCAAAAGCCAAAACTGGATAACTTCATAAAATATAACTCAAAAACGAAACAAAACACATCGTTTATTTTTTTTATATGTTATGTAAAAAAGCCTAACTTTTCAAGGAAGAATATAAAAACATATTACTCCCTCTGTCTACAAACCCTGATAACCATAAAAAAACAAGTATAATCAATGTTTACAGTACAAAATCCGATTTTTTTTTTAATATTATTGTACGTTTTCTTAAAATAACTTTTAATTACCTTTCATTTAATATTTTGATCTGAACATATGAAAATGGCGATTTAGAAAAATATCGAAAAAAACGATTTTTTGGACCACCCTAACAATAAATGGTCACCCTAATGACAAAACAAAAAAACAGTAGTCTAATATTTTGCAATAAGGAACAAAACTAAAAAAATTATCGAAATTCTGAAAACCACTATATCGTTTTGCTTTGGAATGACTGTATATATATATATATATAAAAGCCTCTCATACACAGTTTCAGTGAGATAACCATATTTTATGCTCTAACTCTTTTGTTTAAATTTTCTCACTAAAACTGTGTATGAAAGAATTGTAGATATAGTGAAAACCTACATTTTGTATGTTGTTTCGACTTGATTATCATGAGATATAATTCAATTTTAGATTTTTAGAAAAAAAAAATCTTCCAATTTCATCCTCAAATGTTGCATAATATGTGGCCTTTCAGATTCCACATCAAGAAAAATGATATCTCTCTGCTCCTAATCAACTAATAAAATTTTACGCCGAAATATTCCAACAATTTATTTTACCATTAATTTTATATTTTTATAAGAGCATATATTTGTCCATAACGTTTTTTTACAGGTCTATCGGAAGATGGGACAACTGTCATAATTGTTAAGAGAAAAGAGCTGCAACACATGAAGAAGAAGTTTCTTCATATAAGAGAAGCAGCGAACAATACAGCAGGATTTGGATTCAAGACTAAAAATGATAAAATTTGCGTAGACAGCAAGCATGTTTTGGAAGCTCAAGCCACGATGACTGTGACAAAGGCAACAATGTGCTACATAGCCTTCGTGAATGGTGGAAATCCTAGTGATATAGAGGTTGCTAGAATTCCGAAGGATAATTCTTTTTTTGCGGATAAAATCGAAGTCAGTATTACGGATTTTATTAACAAATATTTTATTGAACAGCTTGTATTAAAAAATATTTCTGTCAAATCTAGTATAGTATAAGTATAGTATAGTATAGTATATTGAATTCTTTCAGATCAAGTATCTTCTGACTTTTTTTTTTCTTTATCATCGTTTCCAAATCCAAATCCAAATTGTATTTAAATTTTTTGAATCTCGATGCTATTAGCAAATATTTAATTAAATCGAAATAAACTTATAGCAGGCGCTATTATTCTTCCATCGAAAATTTTGCCAACTTCTCCTGCATAATTAAAAAAAACTGATTTCATCCTCTTAACACATACAGTCAAGATTCCCAAAGCGCGGATTCGTTAATGCTGGATTCCTATAGCGCGGATACAATAAGATTCCTATAGTGCGGTATAACCACGCTATGGGAATACAGGTCCATATGAAATTTGACCTAATTGGGGCCGAACTCTGATTTTGAAGCAATTTGGAAATATAATGTCCTGGAGTATTGGGGAAACTTATTGAGCAAATAGATGGTGAAATTTATCTGCCACTAGGGTCCTCTGGGAGAGCTGGAAGATCCGGAACAAACGTAAAAGTGGTCAATTCAACTCTGACTTGAGACCGGAAAATGGGCGCTGGAGGCCACTGGGTGACCTTCCGGAAGTTTCGGAACAACCGTAAAAGTGGTCATTTAATAAAATTGGTCCTAAAGCTCCGTGGTTTCTAACCTACAGTGTGGGTATTTCCGGAACTGTATATCATGTGATTTTGAAATCCAAGATGGCGACTTCCGGGTTGTTAAAAAGTGTCAAATACCCCACATTATGGATATTTCTGGAACGGGGACGACGTTTAGAGGCCGAAAATCGATGATTGATGCCATTTAGGAATCCACGATGGCAAATTACGGTTTGAGAAGAAATGTCGAAAAACCACAATATACACTGAGCCAAAGAAAGTAAGAATTCCAGTAGAACCACTTATGAATTTTAACCACAAGAAATCGGTATGAATTTAACTGATATGCCTTATGAAAAATAATAAACAGACTGGAACCGAACCATGGACGTTGAGATTACAGGGCCTGTATCATGACTACTCATCTGTCAACGCTAAGAAGAATGGAACGGCTAAAGGCGAATAAGAGCTACCTCATGTTAGACGAAAACCTTGCATAAGTCATGTTGTTTTATGTTTTATTGGAAAGTGAGATACTGAAAAGCAAATTACATTGCCAGAAACACACGTATGGGAGAAAATTTTGTGAAAAACCCGGCTACCGGAAACCGGTGGGACTTGAACCCACAACTGCCACCTCGGTACGCGGGTACATTCCCAATTATACTGTGACATGTTTATGAAATTCATATGGGTCGTTCATAAGTGGAACTTGATGGAATTCTTATGTTCACTTGCCTTAGTGTAGATATTTTTTGAAACGGGACAACGTGTAGAGGACGAAAAAGGATGTCCTACGTCATTTTTAAACCTTACATGCCGGCCATCGGTGTTACGAAAAGTGTCAAGTACTCCCACAATATGGGTATTTCCGGTACAAGGACAACGTGTACAGGAAGGAAATCAATGATTGGCGCTATTTTGGAACCCAAGATCCTGTCTATTTCTATCCACTTTATATATGTATCAAAATAATTATCTACTCCATGCCTGTCCGGATAATTTTAAAGCCTGAAAAGCACCTACATAAAACTCATCAGAAAAAGCTCAAACTTGTGACCGAAAACTGGACCCTGATAGCCACGTGATGCCTTTTAGAAGGAATTCGGATTTGCGAGCGGAAAATATTAAATCTCCGGAGGTAATGTTTGTCGATGATTTGAAGTTCTTTCGGGTAGTTTCATCGTTAGTTGATTTCTGTGCCATACAAGCTGACATTGACGCGTTACTACACTGGTGCAGGCTAAACGAAATGGATGTAAATGCCCGAAAATGTAATGTAATTTCTTTCTATCGACCGCCAAGGCGTACGCAGTGCTTGGATTCATCAAACGAAACACGCAGCAGTTTGAAGACATTCATTGCTTGAAAAGTCTATATTGAAAAGTCTGTACGCAGCATACTTGAATATGGAGTGCTGGTGTGGGTGCCATACCATGTCGTTCAGATTAACCGGATCGAGCGTATTCAAAGGAACATTCTTCAATTTGCACTTCGTTTACTTCCGTGGAATGATCCGGTTTGATTACCACCCTACGAGCATCGCTGCGCCTTGATACATCTACCGACCTTGGCTAGTAGGAGGATCCTGTTGCAGCGGCTTTTTATATTCGACATCCTGAAGAGCAACGTAGACTGCTATACGTAGCAATATAAATGTAAACATTCCGGCCAGAATGATCCGGCCTGCAGATTTTCTCCGCCTTCCTGTGCACCGCACTCTTTATGGACAGAACCATCCGTTTGATGTTTGTTGTCGTCGTCTTAATGAAGTATTTGTCCTTTTTGATTTTAATGTATCTAAGACAATGTTTAGAAATAGGATTAGTGAATAGAAATATCTGTCTGTAAAATCAGTTCGAAGACTAGTAAAATAAAATAAAATAAAATAGACCCTGAATACTTTAGAAAAATCCACGAGCTACTACTACCAGTTTCAGGAATTGACCATTTTTTCTGTTGTTCGTGATCTTCTGGAAGGTCACCCTGCAGCCCCAGGGTCCATTTTTCGGTCACAATTCTGAATTCATTCCAATGAGTCTTCCATAAGTGATTTCGAGATAACCACAGAGCTCAAGGACCAATTTTATGATCATCCGGAAAGTCATCCAGTGGTCGCCAGTATCCATTTCTCGCTCACAAGTCCAAATCCATTCTAATGAGTCTTCTACAACTGCTTTAAAAAAACGAGTTCTAGGGCAAGTTTCATAAATTGACCACTTTTACGGTTGTTCCAAATCTTGCGGAATGACACCCAGTGGCCTCCAGTGTCAATTTTAGGGTCACCTGTCTAAATTCATTCTTATGAGCATTCTAGAAGTGCTTTCGAAAATAGCGCAGAGCTCTAGGACCAATTTCACGAATCGACCACTTTAACGGTTGTTCCGGATCCTCCGAAATGTCCCTTCATGGCCACCACGGTCTATTTTCTGGTCACAAGTCCAAGTTCTATCTGATGAGTCTAGTAGAAGTGCTTTCGGAAAATTCGTAGCTCTAGGACCAATTTCATGAATTCACCAATTTACGGTAGTTCCGGATCTCCCGGCTTTGCCAGAGGACCAGCTGGTGCCCTAGTGGAAGCTAGATTTTAATTTAAAAGATTCTGCAAATATATAGCTGCCCTAGATATATACAGTTGTATTCAGCGCATGTCGATTTTCATACAAAATGGCCAACTTTGAAATGCTGTAACTTTGTTCTCTTTTGATCAATCGAGTTCAATCTTTCACGGCAGAACTACAGTTCAATTTGGTAGAAACGAATTATAAAAAAAATATACATCGGTCGGAAAGTGAGATACTAGGTAAATTGTTCGAAATAACAGCATTTCCAATGTTTTGTATTTCTGTTAAGATTTGAATTTATAATTTGTTGCAGTACTCATGATTAAACAATTGTCACCCAATCAACAAATACACAGCATAGTTGTAAAATTATAAAATTTTCGCAGAGCAAATATTTGCAAACCAAAAGCTGCTATTATTTAAAAAAAATTGCTTTGACCCCAACTTTCCGGCAAAGGCCACGAAAAATTTTATGTTTCATATATACAAAGTTGAGCATATTTTTTGTTCTGGCGTGAAAAGAGGACAAAGTTACAGCATGTCAAAGTTGGCCGTTTTGTAAGAAAATCAGCATGCTGTTATTCTGAACACAACTGTATAAATAATATTGAAACAAACCATTGTCAAACATGTTTTTTTAATCGTTAGGAATGGAATTTGCTAAAATGTATAATTATTTACCAACCATTATCACAAGCCTTCAAGAGCTCGCTACTCTAAAAGACGCCTGTTGATATAAATGAAAATGCACATGTTAAATAAAATGTGTGCTTTAAAATAAAACTGAAATTTTAAGCAACATTGGAAAAATAACTTTTTTGAATTGCTATATATTGATTTAGCATATAAGCTAAAATTCATTAATTATTTAGCAATCAGTATCACCAGCCTTCCAGGGCGCAAGCTTGCCATTCTAAAACATGCCTGTATATCTAAAAGAAAATGGCAATGCTCTTGAAAAAATAAAAATTTATACTTTAACATAAGACTAAAGTTTTCAACAAAATTGGTAAAACAATTTTGTATTCAGAATGTATCGGCTCGCACACCTGGACCCACCATCGACCCACAACGCATCCGGGTACCAACGGTTTTATTTCCCAAGGAAGGCGTGATCAGAGATTTTAGGCCTCAGAATATCCCAGCGGCGCTGACGGGGATTGAACCCAGGTCCTTTGGGATGAGAGGCAATCACGCTCACCACTTTACCACCGGTGCTGCTAACTGATTTCAGTTGTTAGTAAAAAGTTGTTAGCATTCTGAAATTCAGAATTTATCGGCTTTCCAGCCGCAAACTTGTTGACATCATACACGCCTCAGGACTAAGCGGATCGTAACTATGACATTGCTTACTGAAACTTGAAATAATTTTATATTTATTTTGAATATGTTTTGAAACGTTTGTAAATTGTCTAGAATAAACTAGTTGAGTACTGAATATTGATTTCAGTTGTTAGAAAAGAGTTATTTACAATTTGGAATTCAGAATTTACCAACTCCCAAGCCGCAAGATCGCTGGCCTCATACACGCTCGCAGCCACAACCAAGATTAGTGCCCACAAGTTCAGGATAGTTATTTTTTAAACTATTTCTGAACATATATAAGTATTGTTGATCGCTCACCCCAAAAGGGCCTAGGTTCAATCCGGGATTTTCTAAGGCATACAATCTACGATCACACCTTCCTTCGAAAGGAAAGCAAAGCCGATCCATGAGTTGATGGGTCGATTGGTACGATCCAGATGTGGGAGGTGCCTCCCTGGCGTCGGTACCATTGATACTTAGTACGGAAAACAAATCAAAGGAAGAAAAAGTATTGTTGTATAAGTTATGAAATAATTATTTATGATTATATTGAGCAATTAACTTGTTTATAAAAATTCTCAATTATATCTTTAGCTGTGTGTAGAATCAATATTTCAGAAAGGTAGGGTTAACTACCCCATTTTCGGCCTATTAAGCACAATCCGCACTTAGTCTTTCTTAATCTAGCGCAATTTAGCACCAAACATAATGTTATTATTACTGATGGCTTCCAAATTTATTTACCTTTCTGTACGTACCATAAGATTTGATAAAGAGGAACCAATCGTTGAGATATTGTCAAAAGTCTAACACTGCTTCTTGACGCCAAACTCGGCCTACGGATTCTAAACTCGGCCTAACGCATTGAAACGCCATTGAAACGCCAATGAATTCACTTCGGCCTATCGGATGAAGATAAAAATTGATTCGGTCGGAGCGCTTCTTTTGTTTTTGGGAATAATGGGCGCAAACCTTCATATCACGCGTTCTCATTGTCTTCGTTCCGCAGCTTATTAGCTAAAGTATCGTACCAAACGCATAATTGACTTGGTAGCTTTGAAATCATGGATATATTTGAAGTTTTCTGCACGATAGGCCCAAAATGGGCGATTAGGCCGAAGTAGTCCTCTACCCTATTCATATCAAACAACTATTCCATAAAAAAATGTAAATAAAATGACACAGATGATTTCTTTTGGGGTTTGTATAAAATGTTTACTGAACGCGCGGATGAACACGTGCTGCAGCTGCTGCTTTTTTTTCGTTTCTTGGTTTCCACATCACGATGGTCTATAGCGAGAATCGTTTTCATTTGATTTGAAAACTCAAAAAGTATGCTACAAACTTTCTACTTGTGGGCTATTATTGGTACCATTAGATTCCTTATGATTCGAGGAACGTTTTGGTATAAAAATAATTACATACTTCTTTATGAAAAAACCAACTAATCATAGGTGCTAGATCATCACTTCTATCATGCTTACCCATACACACAAGCGCGCGGCGTAGGATAAATGTGTACAGCAAATAACAAGTAGGAGTTCATTTCATTTTATGATTAGGGTGGGTCTTGACAGTGGCACCGTTTGAACCTTTCGCTTCTAAGAACTTAGAAAACTGATAAAATTTGAAAAGCAACGCAATTTGAAAAGAAGATCGATGATGGTTATAACGACAGCCCAGGACCACATTGGCAACACCTGGACATGTTCCGAGTGTCCCTGCGTAAGCTACCAGTGTCTAACGTTCATCAAAACCCATTATGCGGTACCTCTCATCGAATCATAATTCAAAAGCATCTTTCTTTTCTTTTAAGAATGCGAAATTGTGTGATGATCAAAATTTAAATAAGATGAGGGAACTTCTTTTACTCAGTTGGTAGATGCGCGACCCGATTCTGTTTTTGCACGAGGATACGTCGTGCAAAAGTGTTGCATAGAGAAATCGTGCAAAAAAAGTTGATCTAGAGAAACCGGGAAAACTGGAAAAAAAACCACGAAAAATCGTCAAATATCATATAATATGATAACATCGAAAATTCGTCAAATACCATACAAAATGGATAATTCCGGAACTGGTGTGACATACGGAAGTCGGACATGCATGTTTGGCGCCATTTTGAAATCCAATATGGCAACTTCCGGTTTGCTGGAAAACTGTTAAATTCGTCAAATATCATACAATATGGGTATATCCGGAACTGGTGTGACACGTAGCACCCAAAAATACATGTTTAGCGTCATTTTGAAATCCAAGGTGGAGACTTCCGGTTTGTTGAGAAACTGCTAAAACTAGTAAAATATCATATACAGGTATACCTCAATATAACGTAGCTATTACTTTTTACTTCAATCGTCGATATCTCGCAAATAACAATTCAATCATACAAATCAACATTACCAATAGATGGGTAATTGTCTCATATATCCGATGGTGTTGTTAATTTGCTTGATTGAATGATCGTTTGCCAAAAATTTACGATCGAAATCAAAGTTACAGTTACGTTATATCGAGGTATACCTGTAATATGGGTATTTCCAGAATCGGTGTGATATGTAGAACCGGTTGACATGTAGAACCAGGATGATATGTAGAAGCCAGACCCAGAAGTTTTGGATTTCAAAATGGTGCCAAACATGCATTTCCAGCTTCTACATGTTATACCGTTCCGGAAACTCCCATATTGGATGGTATTTGAAGAGTTTTCGAAGTTTTACACGAAACCAGAAGTCACCATCTTGGATTTCAATATGGGGCCAAACATGCATTTCCGGCTTCTACATGTCACACTGGTTTCAGAAATACCCAAATTGTATGGTATTTGCAGGCATCAAAATTATCCCTATCCATTATCCATTATCCAATCTATCATTGGATATTATCCCTATCCCTATCCAGATAATTTTAAAACGGATAATAGTCAAGTTAAAATTATCCGAATAGAAAAGTGTTAAAATTATCCGGAGGAAAGAAAAAGTGGATAGGGAAAATATCCATTATTTTTCCCTCCGGATAGTATCCGGAGTACTCCGAACAGTTTATGTTTAGAATAGGGATGTTTGATATGAAATATGTTCTCATCAATATGGGTATTTTTGGAATCGGAAAGATGTCCAGAGGCCGGAAAATGATATCCGACGCCATTTTGAAATCCAAAATGGCGGCTTCCGGTTTCATAGAAATTGGAAAATTCTGTCAAATACCCATCAATATGGGTATTTTTGGAATCGGGGTGATGTCCAGAGGCCAGAAATTGATATCCGACGCCATTTTGAAATCCAAAATGGTGGCTTCCGGTTTCATAAAAAGTTGGAAATACTGACAAATCCCATCAATATGGGTATTTTTGAAATCGGGGTGATGTCCAGAAGCCGAAAATTGATATACGACACCATTTTTAAATAAAAATGGCGGCTTCCGGTTTCATGAAAAGTGGATAATACTGTCAAATACTCCTCTATATGGGTATTTTTGAAATCGGGGTTATGTCCAGAGGCCCAAAATTGATATCCGTTGCCATTTTGAAATCCAAAATGGCTGCTTCCGGTTTTATATAAAATTGAAAATACTGTCAATACCCATCAATATGGACATTTTAGGAATCTGGGTGATGTCCAAAGGCCGGAAAATGATATCCTATGCCGTTTTGGAATTCAAGATGATGGCCATTGGGTTTAAAATAAGTGGCCCCATCCCGATTCTAAAAATACCCATTTTTAGGAGTTCATATTTGATATCAAACATCCCTTTTCTAAACATAAACTGCTTGGAGTACTCCGGATACTATTCGGAGGGAAAAATAATGGATAATATCCAAGTTAAAATTATCCAGATAATTTTAACTTGGATATTATCCGGAGGGAAAGAAATGTGGATAGGGATAGACTCCGTTTATTTCTATCCACTGGATAGGTCTATCCGGATAATTATATTATCCAGGCCTATTTCTTTATGATTTTTTGCAGTTTTAAAACAAACCGGAAGTTGCCATCTTGGATTTCAACATGGGGCGAAACATGCATTTCCGGCTTCTATATGTCATACCGTTCCGGAAACTCCCATATTGAATGGTATTTGACGAGTTTTCGCAGCTTTTCAGCAAACCGGAAGTCACCATATTGGAAGTCAAAATGACGCCAAACATGCATTTCCGGCTTCTAGATGTCATGCAGGATCCGGAAATACCCATATCTTATTATACTTGGAGAAAAACCCTATAAAAAAGCTATAAAATTGTCTCGGTTGATAAGGCGCGAAAAAAAAACCAAACCACCCCTCGCCTCTAAATACTATGTAACTTTTGAATGACCCCTTACGAAAACAAGAATATGATGGAAAATAATTCTCTATTCTGCATAACTCGAGAACTAATCAAGCAAATGGAACCAAATTTGGCATATGAAGGCATAAGGAGATGGTCATAGGGGGTAGCGCCTTAGATAAGAGGGGGGGGGGGCTACTTACAATAAAGCAACTCAATCTTATATGGAATTCCGAGCAAGGCCGGGCACACTCAGCTAGTTTCATATTTTATGGCATTTACAATGATATCTTATGATCAGGAAAGACAAGCTATTTTGAAATACATCAAATTCTAAGGCTGCATCGGGAATCGAACCAACATGGTCTTGCTCTATTTCTGGAACTTATTACCGAATGAGATCAGTCCTTAGATAACAATACTTTTTCGGATAAGAACAGTCAAACGCTTGTGTTCATTCTGCTGTTTTGGATATGTGTATGTAATTGGTTCATTCTTGCGAACGGTTCATCCAAAAAATTCAAATCGGACGTTGTTATGCGGGTGGTCGACTTCCTTTGCCCTTAAAGGCTCATTTTCTCCAGTTTTTAATGGACTTTAAGAATAAATTATGGAATGATTTTTTAAATCTTTGTATCCCATTAAAAATGTTGATTAAAACAAGATTTTTATGGAAAATTCGCAGGAAAAATAAAAAAAAAATGCTGTAAATTTTTAAATGACTTCAAAATTAAATTTTTAATCAAGACATAATACTCTAGTGAACGATAGCAAATTTATTTAGCTTCATTTTCATAAAAAAGATTTAAAATTGGTGCACTAGTTCCAAAGATATTGACATTTTAGTAATCGTACTTTTGTCCAAAATTCAAAAAATCAAAATTTTTGTGTATCTCAAAAATGGCTCTACTTTAATTTTTTCTCACCACGGCATTGAATTCAGCGTAGGATTTTGCATTAGAAACGTTGGTCAACCACTAAAGTTCACACTTTTTATATTGTTTTGTAAACTAGTGTAATTAAACATTATCCATATAGCCACTATGAATCTGTTTGGACATATTTCGATACTACGGACTGTATCCCAGTCATGGTTGATCTAGTAGAAAAAAATCATCTGAACTCCAGAGCGATTTGGAGAACTTAAAACATCTGGTATATATAGCAATAGTTCATGCATGATCCACATAGAAACTGTGCATCTGTCTGGAAATATTTCGATACTAAAGACATTTTCCCAATATCGGTTGATTGATCTAGTAGATCAAATAATCTGAACTCCAGGACGATTTGAAGCACCTACAACATCTGGATTACTCGGAAATAGATCATGCATGATCCACATAGACACTTTAAATCTGATTGGACATTTTTCGTCACTACAGACATTATTGCAGTCTTGGTTGATCTAGTAGAACAAATCAACTGACGTCCTGAACAATTTGGAAAACCTATAATTTCCAGTACACATAGTAATAAGTCGTGCATGATCCACAAAATCATGTTCGGTTATGATTTAATAACGAAAAGGTTCATATTAGAAATAAAAAAAATCATGAAAATGTCTCACCATTGGACAGACCCCAAGGAATATCCATGTAAATACAGAACCACGACGTGACCAACAAGTGTGACTTATGAAACTCTGGTAATTTCTCGATTATGTGCAGGGTGTTTGGTTTGAATCGGTCAAAAATTGAGAAAACTAGAGCCAAATTAACTACAACATTTAGGACAGCAAAATACATCAGAGACGCAAAGGTTAACTTTCAAGAAAATTTGCATTTAAAATAAAAATGCATTTTTTTTAAATAATGCTTCATCAAATCTAGGCCTGTATTATTCAATAAAATCATTCATATATAACTGATTTTTTTTTCAAAGGTTACAAACGATACTCCTCTAGCTCAGTCGGTAAAGGCGCAGCTACAAAGCAAGTCCATGCTGGAGGCGACTGAGTTTGATTCCCGTCCGGTCTATTAATTTTTCGGGTTGGCAAATTTCTAAACTTCCTTGGGCATGATACAGGCATAGAAAGCTCTCAATTAAAATGTGAAGGTACTTCAAAGAACACTAAGTTGAGCGCAGGAAAAAATCTAATATGCTATAAACAATAAGCATGAAATGCCATGTAGTAGTATACAAATGGTATTTTTAGGCAATGAAAACAGTTTTTTTGTCGCGAATTAGTATTTGAAGTCGCGGATTTCTTTTGAGAAATCGCGGATTTCGCGATTTAGAAAATATTGTAACAGCCCTGCATTTGCCAAAAACACTCTTCTATTGTAAAATTATAATTATTTTAGGTAAAACAGGGGTAGGATCATGTTTTGGGAGGGGAGGGAGATTTTTTTTTCTGTAGTTTCTCTTTCTGAAAATTTGTACATCGCAAAGCGTTCTTCGGATTTAGTTGCCGTCTACGGTCAGACTATAGCTAAAATCACATAATATAGGCTATCTTGATACCAAAAGTTATACCTATGATTTCCGGTTAAAATTTAAAGTATGAGTGCTCATTGCAAGACAGCCATTATGGTTATGTTTCAACTACATTGGATTGAATTGGGCTTTATTGGATCTCCGCTCCATAACCGAATGCCCGCACCTTGCCCTTGACCCTATTTAAAAGGTTTTAGGCAATGGTGAGGCCGACTTCTTTTGCAACTTTTACACACTGTTTCTTCAAAACCAGCTCGTTCTCCAACACCTTAGAGCAGTGGCGTCCCGTAACCTCACTTTTTACCTGTGCACCAACTTTCAAAACCAGATTTAATGTCATATTAATACTCGAATCGGTTGAAAAATACACTTAATCTTCTAGTTTACTCGAATCTATCAATGGGGTTGTTTAGGGGTATTGATGTTTTTGCATATTTGAAATCTACATTAAAAATGGAACCTACATCCAAACTTTCATAAATTTTGGTGCACAGGAACTATGTTAAATCAGTGCGATTACATTTTCAAGCATCACCATTTTAGCGCCCCTCGCCATAGAGCGAACTGTCATTTAATGGATATTAATGCCATCGAATGCAATTTATAAACAATTTAAAACTTGGTTTACAAATCAAGATGAATGTCTATGGGATCGATAAAAATATATTTGTGCTCAGAAAACGAAGCTCTTTAGATGATGTATAAAAACCGGCATGTTTTTCAAAATTCAACAACCCAATTGCAAGCAATATTTTGATAATTGTTTACGTTTTGAGAGTTGGTGCCAGGGCGTCACACTATCAGCTTCATTCGACCAAATCGATGCGACGAAGAGACCGCTGGCTTTCTTTTTCTGTTAAAGTCGAACAGCTTCGCAGCATTCTAGAACCTCAGTCGGCGTGCACAAATAAATGTTCAATCGCTTGTCTCTCTTTCTCCCGTCACTCCATTGGTCTTCCTTTCAAGCTTCGGTGAAACGGATGAGCGAAAGAGCGCTCGACTTTGATAGTTTTCTCTTTCATGAAACACATCAACAGAGGTTTCATGACGTATATGACGGAAAATGAAATAACATATTTAAAGCATTTCTCAGCTAAAACACTTGAAGATTACACGTAATATTTTTAATTTATCTTCCATCCATATATTTATCTAAAAAAATAATCGAAAACGGAACATAACGCATTTTAAACAAATTGAAAGAGCGGTGATAGAGTGTTCGTGAAAGGGGAATGGCTTTCACATAATGAGGTTTCGTTTAACTAGAAAATCGACGTTAGTTACATTGAAAGCGATGAGCAAAGCAACGACGAGAAGTTCCACAGCCAGCCTTTCCTTCTAAGCGTCCTGCTTCTTTTTTTTCGTTTGTTGCTGATAGTCTAGCTAGGCGTTATAGAAATGAAGCATTTAACACGTATGTATGAGAGAAACAAAACACGAGTTCATTTTAGAGCTTCGAAAATGTAGAGCCCTGGTTGGTGCACAGGTAGATTGAGGCGAGGATTGAAATTAGGGAAACGCCACTGCCTTAGGTGTTTTACGAAGTCTGGCCTTCATGATGGCCCAAAACTTCTCAATCGGGTGAAGAACCGGCGAGTTCGGTGGGTTGACATCTTAAGGTACAAAAACAATATTGTTGTCTCTGTGCCAGTGTAACCGGCCGCGCGTAGTGGCTGGATGCCAAATCCAGTCGAAAAAGCGTCTCGCTTCCGTGAGACCGAAGAAAGGGTCGGAGGCGCTTCTGGAGGCACTCATTCCGGTAGATATGCGCGTTGAATGTACCCGTCGTGATGTACGGCTGGCTCATCTTGCCGCACCCACATATGACCTGCCAAACCAAGAACTTTTTTGGCGAAATTGTCCACCTTCTTCTTCCTTACATCCTCAGGAACGGCCAACCGTAGTGTGGCAACGTATAACTCCAGCCCCAGTAACTGCGTTATGTCCGCCTTGATGAAAGTCTCGTTGTCTATCACGACGCACCTCAGTTTCGTCAGCCACTCCCGGTACAGCTTCCTGGTGCGGGTTTTGGCCACTGTGTTTTGATTGTCGTTCCGGTTCGGTGCCTTCCGGACCTTATAGACGTGGATGCCGGCACGTTTTGTCGTTTTGTGGACAAACCTGATCGAATGATTCGACCGACGTTTGAACAGACTCAACACCTTCCTGGCCTTCACCGGGCCAGCTGTTTTTGGTTTTCTGCCGCAGCCTGGCTGCCGCTGGGTCATCTGGGCAGAGCTGGTAAATATCACACACGTCATGTGACAATGAGAAAACAAGTCCTCTCACTATCACGAGACGAAACGACCGATCATTAGCTTTCTTATAATTTTCCAATGATCAAGCACTCATGATAATAATTCTTATGCAGTTTTGATATCAACATTAAATGAAATTTTCTAACTGATTTAGATGAATTTATGCAAGTAACCGTATGTAATCGGTAGAGTGAATATATTTTTAAGATTTCCTTGGTACAAGTAACGTTAATAGCAATTCATGAGCTAGTAATCACGATGATCACGCACTATCACGTTCTGTCATGACAAAAAATCGATGAGATTTTGAAGAAAATCTCTATCATTGTTTTCTCATCCGATGATAGTGACAAATGTATCTCTGTAAATATCGCGTGAGATCTTTCATTGAAAATGACATTTGCATAACTTCACCACCCGGGAAATCGTCGAATGATGGATTTCCAAGTGTTTCCCTATCCATCTTTGGGACGCGGTCTAGTTTTCCACGACAGCGCATAAGATTTTTTGGCGGATCACTCTTAGCTAGTTTCAGACAAAATTTCATCAATTTTTACCCACGAACGATCCCAAAATTTTGCATGTGAAATGAATACGTCAATTCCTGCACATTTTTTGCACACAGATTCAATCATCCCAACAACAAACAGAGGCCAGAAAACTGCAACGATCACTTTGAGCGAACATGCACAATAGAAAAACAGTCATAAGGTTTCTCTGACAAAGACTGGCAAACGTACAGTAGCGCTGCGCTTGAGTGAAGTGGAAGCAACGCATAGAAAAATGAGCAAATACACAAACCTTTCTTCTGAGGATGTAATCTTTGCTATCAAATTCGTTCGAAGCATTTACCTTTGAGCGGCAGATGACGCGATTGTACCTGTCTCATAGCGTTCGTATGAGAAAATGGAAGAGTTGCCAGTCTTCTTGATATGTTGTCTTCGATAGAATGTAACAATTTAGAACCAATTCTAATTTTGAAAAATCTGACTTTTGGCCAGCTAGATTGAAGAAATACCCCTCACTGCGGCCCCACCGTCGTGAAAAGCACCGATAAAAGTGCCGGGCTATTTATTGGCTGCTGACAGTATAAATGGCTCCAGATCGAATACGCGAACACACCACATATAGCTATAGGTAACAGGCGATTTGGCCATCTGGATTGTTTTGTCTCGATCGACGGAGATGTGTATCGACACAAGCCAGTAACGGTCTGCCGTAGATCGACACCAGTATCAACAAGTGCCCTTATAAACGGGTACCATACACAAAGGATATCATGATGGTGCGACCAAACCGCATATAGTTGGGATGATATCGCGAATTGGTGGTTAGGCGCGTCTTATGGTTTTGGTTTTATGAGTGTTGTTTTATCGTGTATTGCTGTGCAATTAGGCTGATGCACATTTTAGTTTAATTTTATTTTATGTCACAAAACTACAAAATATAGAACACTAGCTGAGTGCCCGGTCTTGCTCGGGATTTAATATAAGCTTGAGTGTATGCTCCGAATTAAAAAAATCTATATTGTACGTAGCCCCTCCCCCCTCTTATCTAAGGGGCTACCCCCTATGAACATCTCCTTATACCTCCACATACCAAATTTGGTTCCATTTGCTTGATTGGTTCTCGAGTTATGCAGAAATTTTTGTTTCATTTGTATGGGAGCCCCCCCATTACAGAGAGGGGGGGATATCGAACCATCAACCAACCTTTCCCGGCCCCAAAAACCCCTGCATACGTCGATCGGTTCAGTAGTTTCCGAGTCTATAAGGGTCAGACAGACAGACAGACAGAAATTCATTTTTATAAATATACAAAGAAGATAAGCAGTTTCACGCCAAAAGAAGAATCGGGAAAATTAGACCTTCTCCGATTTGCATGAAACTATGCATAATTGTTTGTTATTCACAGTTTAACTACAATTCGGCCATTTTAGATCTTGTAAAATTTTCAAAAAGGCGATCTAATACTTATTGAAAAAAAATGCAAAATCGAGCATGGAATGCTGAGATATTTGGGTTATAAAAATAATATGATTTTTTACTTTAAATAAATTTAAAAAAACATCGCACGGAAACATCGGTTGTCATTGTATCCGTTATCACAAATGGTTTGGAAAGCATACCACACTCCTAAATGGCTTGCCAAACCATAGCCTTTTTATCGAATTTTTCGGTAAAAATCGACTTATCCTCGTAGTCAACACTTCTGCCATCACGAACGGTGCAGTACTGATCACCAACAAGAGTTGTGTAATCAAATTTAACGTATGATTCATCGTCCATAATCACGCACACCGATTTTCCGCACAGCAATTGGTCGTATAACTTCCGAGCCCTCGGTTTGACGGATGCGGCTTGTTTTTCACTCAGCATTGGCTTCTTCAGTTTCTTATACGTCTTAAAACCCATCCTCGCATAGGCCCGCTGGACGTTACTCTTCGAGGATCCCACTTTTTTAGCCACGCCTCGAACCGAAGCACTTTTCTTGCAAGTGAAAGCTTGCATTTGCAGACTCAACAAAAGTTAATTGAAGCATTGGTATCCAATAATGATTGACAAGCTAAGTTGCATCATATTAAACATAAAGAAGATGTAAGATTGATTCTGGGGTTACATATGCTTAACGAAGTTTTTCACGGTGTCCCTAATGCATGTACGAATATGTAAGGCTTCGTGGGACCTCGCCACATTATGTCGGTAGGTGGTTATGTTAACGGCAAATTTACCTAAAGTAAGGGTTTAGAAAACATATTTTTCATTTATCGTTATTTTCCTGTTATTTCAAATCAATTGCACATATGATTCGGTGACAATAGCGATATGATTCGTCGATCACAGAATAAATCAAAAATTTAATAGTTTTAAAGTAAATTTATGTGTACCAGGTATAACAAATCTATCATTTGCTTCTTAGCATTACACACAATTGTAATCAGTGTTGGATAAATATCAAAAAATCAAATCTCACCAATGCCCAAGATCACGCTTGATTTTCGTAGACAAAAATCAACAAACAAACATCTGCGGTTGATTTTGCAAGCTGTGATATCGCAGCTCGGAATATCAAGCTAACAAAACTCAGCAACTGCAAATTTCACCAAACTGTGGTGAGATCGAGTTTAACGATTTTTACTCTACACCCGAATGCAACCGAAACTTCCATAACGGCTGACAGCAGTCCCTTCGTGTCTGCCATCGGTGAAGAGTAAAAAGAGATAGCAAACTTTACTTTTCTTTTCTAAGAAAACGATGTGTAACGGAATCATTTTTGTGTCGAGTCAGCTCTCAGCTTGATTTTAGCACGTTGTGAATACCCTAATAAACAAATACCATAAACAAACGATAACCCAAATAGTCGAACTTTTGCACAAATGGTTTGGATGATACCCCGAACACGTCGTTAAGTAAAATAACCATAACATTTTTATTAGGGTAGTCTCGCAATATCAAAGGAGCGTATAAAATCAATATCAAGCATGATATTTTGTTCCAATATCACGCGTGATATTGAGAGCGTATTATAGCGCAAAAATATTATTTGAACTTGAATTAATACAAAACAAAAATACTAGCGAACCTGGCGGTGAGGGGTGGTAGGTGGACTAAAATGCTATTACAGAGAACCACATTATTTTAATTAATTTCTTAGGAGAAAGTCGTCTGTGACTTCGTTTGTGCTTACACCTTCCAGTTTCGCTAACTGACTCAGATAGTACACCATTTGCAGGGCTGTTACAACAGTCGCGGATTTCGCGAATTTCGCGGATTTCGCGATTTTCGCGGATTTGTCGCGGATTTGAACTTTCAGCCGCGAAAATCGCGGAAACATTAAATGATGTCGCGAAAATCGCGAAGGAACTGATGTGCTGTCACAAAAATTGTGGAATTCATTGTAACCTTTCCGTCCCGGATTATTTTGTTGTCATCAATTTTGTTGTTCATTTGACTCTCAATTTTTTACCGGTTCAAACCAAACACCCTGCAAATAATCGAGATATTATCTTAATTCCATAAGTCACACCGGTTTTACACGGAAAAATCCCTGGTCTGTCCAACGTGAGACATTTTCATGATTTTTTATATTCGCGAGTAATTGCCATGTATACCGGATATTCTAGGCTCTCCAAATCGTCCTGAAGTTTAGTTGATTTGTTCTACTATATCAACCAAGACT
Organism: Ochlerotatus camptorhynchus; assembly: GCF_037179485.1. Classification (NCBI taxonomy): domain Eukaryota; kingdom Metazoa; phylum Arthropoda; class Insecta; order Diptera; family Culicidae; genus Ochlerotatus; species Ochlerotatus camptorhynchus. The sequence goes on along the minus strand of NW_027040529.1, from coordinate 3,168,578 downwards.
GCAATAATGTCTGTAGTATCGAAATATGTCCTAACAGATTCAAAGTGTATATGTGGATCGTGCCCGACCTATTGCTACGTATACAAGATGTTATAGGTTCTGAAATCATTCTGGAGATCAGATTATTTTTCTACTAGTTAACCCAAGACTAATTCAATATCTGTAGTATCGAAATATGTCCAAACAAATTTGCAGTGTCTATGTGGACCATGCCAACCTATTTCCGTGTATGCCAAATGTTCTAAGATTTACAAATCGATATTTCGATACTACAGATATTATCCTAGTCTTTGTTGATCTAGTAAAACAAATCATCTGAACTGCAGGACGATTTGGAGAACCTAGATCATCTGGTATACGTGGAAATAAATCATACATTTTATCCATATAGACACTATGAATCTGTATGGACATATTTTGATACTACAGACTTTATTCCAGTCATGGTTGATCTAGTAGAATAAATCATCTGAACTCCAGAATGATTTAGAGATCCTAAAACATCTAGTATACATAGCAATAGTTCATGTATGATCCACATAGACACTGTGCATCTGTCTGGAAATATTTCGATACTAAAGACATTATCCCAATCTCGGTTGATCTAGTAGATCAAATTATCCGAACTCCAGGACGATTTGAAGAACCGCCAACATCTGGATTTCTCGGAAATAGATCATGAAATGATCCACATAGACACTTTGAATCTGATTGGAAATTTGTCGATACTACAGACATTATTGCAGTCTTGGTTGATCTAGTAGAACAAATCAACTGATGTCCTGGACGATTTGGAAAACCTATCATTTCCGGTATACATAGTTATAAGTCGTGCATGATCCTTAAAGTCACATACATACGATTCGGTTATGATTTGACATCGAAAAGGTTCATATTCGAAATAAAAACTATCATGAAAATGTCTCACCATTGGACAGACCCCAAGGAATATCCGTGTAAATACATAACCGCGACATGACCAACAAGTGTGACTTATGAAACTCTGGTAATTTCTCAATTATGTGCAGGGTGTTTGGCTTGAATCAGTAAAAAATTGAGAAAACTAGAGCCAAATTAACTACAACATTTAGGACAGCAAAATACGTCAGAGACGCAAAGGTTAATTTAAAAAAAAAATGCATTTCAAATAAAAATGCATTATTTTTTTAATAATGTTTCATCAAATCTAGGCCGGTATTGACAAATCCATGTTTCAATCGACCACCGTGACGCTGCAATCGCAGCGGTGATAAGTTCGAAATAATGTGTCAAACTGAATACATTTTTGAAATTTCAATCAAAAAACTATTATTTTCTATTTATTCTAGCGAGTTTCTGTGGAAGTCAAAACATGATCGGAGCAAAAAAAGTAGTACTCGTAATAATGGTACATAATGCTGAATTTTATCGTGCTTTGTTTCGAAAATATCTTCCAAATAAACAAACATCATCTAAATCACCCGAATCGTCCACCGACTAAATCTATTGTCACTTAAAAATTAATTTCAGTCGGTGTATTAATCAGCAGATTAAATCGTTTTTCGTCTGGTGCTACACCGAGCAATCGGCCTATTTAATAGTTTTTCGTCGATTGATTTAGTCGGCCAACTTTGTCTGTTGTTTAATCGGCAGATGATTTCAAACCTTAACATGTTTTCAGTAATTTATAAGTCTTGAAGTAGCTTTTTATTTAAGAACAATGCATTACAAAATAGTTTTATGGATTTTGTACAAGATTCATCCATGCTGACAAGAAATTTTCATGAAATTACATTGAAATTAAATAATTTTGCAAACAATCAATGAAATTTTCAAGGGCTGTCACAGACTTATCACCGTCGGTTAGTGCTTATTCCTGCCACCAGGCGCGCATGAGTTTAAGTTGGATTTCTCAATTATTCAATAGAATCTCATAATGTAAGGGTGTTTTATTACGTTCACTAATTACTCAGAATTTAAACTATACATAAATAACCCAAGATGATACATTGTTATTTTTTTCAAAGCTTACAAACAATACTCCTTTAGCTCAGTCGGTTAAGGCGTAGCTACAAAGCAAGTCCATGCTGGAGGTGACTGAGTTCGATTCCCGTCCGGTATATTAATTTTACGGGTTGGAAAATTTCTTTACTTCCTTGGGCATAGGATAGTACAGGCATAGAAAGCTCTCAATTAAAATGTGAAAGTACTTCAAAGAACACTAAGTTGAGAGCAGGCAAAAATCTAATATGCTATAAGCAATAAGCTTGAAATACCATGTAGTAGTATACCAATGGTATTTTTAGGCAATGAAAACAGTTTTTTGTTGTCGCGGATTAGTATTTGAAGTCGCGGATTTCTTTTGAGAAATCGCGGATTTCGCGGATCATATTTAGAAAATTTTGTAACAGCCCTGCATTTGTTCACGATCTGTTTGCGCTTTTCCGTAGAAATGTTACTCATTGTCACGGAAATGTAGTAAATAACCGACACTTGCGATACACGAAACTGTTAGTCGAAATGTAAACCATGATTCAGCGTGATAATCAGCTGTTTAAACGTCATCTGAAACAAGCAGGAGTGTTCCAAAGTCGTGCTTAGACATTCTGGGACACCCTATATAGTCCTTATAAATCTAACTCCATCCCTTGGAATTCTACTCACAGTGAAAGTCTACTAAGAATTCATTTGCATTTATCCTCACAAATTCCTTAGATTTCTCCTCATAATTTGTTTGGAAAACTCTACAGAATTTTTTTTTTTTCGAATTCCTTTGAGATCTCCTGGAGTTATTCTCCGATTTGATTGTAAGCATCCCCCTTACCCCGTAAGTATTCGTCAAAAAATTCCAAGGACTTATGCTTCGGCCGGATTAGTTTTCTCCCACAAACTTCATGAAATTATCCTCATAATGCCCTTGTATTCTGAGATAAGTTCCAAATAAATGATATAGTTAATTCATGTTCGAAATTAGGAGTTTTTGATTGATCAAAATTTGAAGGGCTTGGACAAAAAACAAAGTTCGAAACTAAAATTAAAAAAAAAATCTTCAATGCCATCGAAGATTGCAAAAAATTACAAAAAATCACTCATCCGATGTTTAGGAACTGTTAAGAATTTCCACTGGAATCATTTAAAAAAATCTTGGACGATCTTAGACTTGACAACTTTCCGAACCTCTGGGACATTGCCATTTATTTTAAATCCCAGACTTCATTTTTGGTATTTCAACTTAGGAAATGTTCAGCATTCCGAGTGAAATATTCTAGCTATCAAACTTAGAATGTTTATATAACAGAATTTAATTTAAATTGCTATTGAAAATATATATTTAAGACTATCAAAATGTTAGTCCTTAATCCAACACCAAATACAACAGTTCTGGTCTAAATGGTTATCTTCAATTTAATTCCCCTTAATTAATTTTGGTATCCATGACAGATACGTATTTCGACTACAATGTGCAGTCTTCATCAGTGTCATTCCCAATGTGGGGGGAGGGGGTAATACGTACGTACTATTCGGTTTCCTTAAATTACGCTTGGTTTTTATCGCTCCAAACAAGGCTGCACCTTCATATATCAGTATCAACGTAAATACACTAGCCAGGAGCCGTCCCGAGATGTTCGGTATGATTTTGGCTACCGCGTTGATGGCCTTCACTGCCTTCTCATAGGCGTATTCTACGTGGCTATTGAAGCCAAACGGTCGTCGACCATCACTCCCAGGCATTTCAACAGGCACTTCTAGTTTATTGCGTGCTCCCCAACAGTAATTTCTGACCACTGCAGCGCTTTAAAGTTACTGATCAATACCACCTCGCTTTTGTTGGTGACTATCTACAGCTTCGCTCCATGCATTTGTGCCTCGGTCGCCAGCATTTCCATCTATTCCAGCGTCTTGCCTGTTAGCGTAAGATGACGTCGTCCGCAAAGCCAACGATCTCAACTCGTTTGGGTAGCTTCAGCGTTAGGCCGCCATTTTAAATCACGTTCCAGAGTGTTGGAACAAGAATGGAGCCTTGTGGAATTTCAACCGTGATCCTAGTCGATCTCTGTCCCATATTTGGCTCGTGCATCAGAACCCGGTTCTGGAAGTAGCGTCGGCTCCCAGTTGGAGTTGTTGAACGCATTCTTGACGTCGATCGTTATCACAGCGTAATATCGATCTCCTCTCCACTTATGTTTCGACGATGACTTTTAGGTTCTCTAATCACATTTCAGCGGGTATGACTTGACATCTGATCTTCGTCATCACGACACGGTGTGCGTCATTGGCAGCAGCGGCTCGACCCAGCTCCAGTTGACAGTTTGGCTTGCTCTGCTTTAACTCTCGTTTAGGTGCTCGGAACATTCCTCTAAGTTCCTCTCTGTCTGCTTCTGTTCTTGCTCTCTGAACACGTCTTCTGGCTCTAAGATAACTAGCGCGGAGGGTGCTAATTACCTCGTTGCAGCAGTAAGCTGGAGGTTCCACTTCAGGTCGCATGTTCTCGTCCTCTTTACTGCCACAGGATTCCGTTGGCCGATGCTATATCGGATTGCCTGATGGTCACTATGGGTATATCTCCAATTTATGTTTTCCACCAGCGACGGACTGCAGTCCGCATAAAGTGACGTCGATAATGGATTCCCGACCATCTCTGCGAAAAGTGCTGGTGGTGCCTTTAGGGCCCATGTATTTATTATGTCACGCTAAATCGAGCAAAAAACTACCCCCCCCCCCCCTATCGTGACGTTTTTCCTATACCTAATGTATTGCTTGTCACAAAATCTTAGACCCCCCCCCCTCCCCCTTAGAGCGTAACATAATATATGCATCAACCCTTATTGAACAGCCTAATTTCCAGCTTCACCAGAGCTTCCAGCAGAATTTGTCCTCTTACGTTGGTACATCTGTTTCCCCACTACACTGCCTAAGCATTGAAGTCTCCTCCGTCCGATCAGCTCTTCGGTAAGTCCAACCAGCGTCTCGTGGAATTGCTCCATCGTCCATCGGGTGCGTAGAAACTGCATATGAATATTCCGTTAATTTTGGCCATCACGAAACCTTCTTCTTGAATGGCGTATCTGCCCATAACTTGTATTGCAGCCATCCCAGCTCTATCCGCCACCTAGTTACCTTTATCGGGAGGGACTCGATACAGCTGTGCAGTGTCCCAATAATTAAGGTTTATTTGAGTTACCTCTGTTATTGTTGCGACAAAACAATTAAGCGTAATTTGGAGCGAAATGCTTGAGAGTGACAAAATCGGGAAGGCACTGTATTTTCATAAAAAAAAATCCTGAGGATTCCTGGTTTTTTAGATTGCACCCTGGTGAATACCGTAAAGGCCCACGCACATTAGATCCGGATCGGACACGTTGCGGTCAAATGACAGATAAATCTATTATCTAACTGTCAAATTAACGTCAACGCAACGCAAACGGATGTAATGTGGGTGACCCTTTAGTTTGATTTTAATCTTTCCATTGAATCTTTCGCTTTAAAGATCATATCGTACATTAGAGTTTATGAGATACTAATTGAATAAGTCTGAATCATCAAACATTTATTTGGTGTGCCATCAGAACGACTACTTTTCTTGTCTTAGGTCACTTTTTTTACAACTATAAGTCACTAGGTCACTTATTTCTTTAACATGGTAATTAAAATCACTATTTTTGGTAGCTTTGATCTAACCCTAGTCGAGCTTGCACTACCTATCGCTATGTCGATATAGATGAATTTCATGAGTACACGTTGTTCGCTTCAAACGTTTTCCTACACTGAGGCAAAGGAACGTTAGAATTCCATAAAAACCACTTATATGACATTTCGACAAAAGGATTTCTTATGGAAATCATAATTTTAGCATATACAACAGAATTCATAATTAGATTATGAGACATAAAAAAAGTAATATAAAATGTAGCAGACCGGAATCGAATCCTGAGCGGTCAGATTATTGACACCGTGATTAGTTCCCACGTTTATCAACGCTTGGGAAATAAAATAGGTTAAGAGTGTATAATGTATTACGATAATCATTCATAAGTCGTGCTTACGAAATGCATAACTCATGCCTGTGGAATTCACAAGTATCTTATGAAAACAAAATTGTCCAGGTTCATAAGGCATGTCTTATGGAGTTCTTAGGATTTGTTGTCACAGTGTATTGTTTTATAGTTCTGTGACTCGATAGTCCCTTCAATGTCGAGTTGCCTGTAGTTTGCTTGAATACTTTTGACATCACCGATTATATAACTCCAATCAACATTGTGCACCCTTAAACCATCAACACATTTGATGAATTAATTTCATTAAACCCAACCAAGCTGGAGACAAATTAGGCGTCCCGAGTCTGAAAAGGCCGTTTTTTTTATTTTCAACAAACATGTCACATAACTTATGAGCCAACCGGATTTCGTGCCAACAGTTCCTCAAACTTTGTATTTTCGCATCATACAACAGAAATTGAAAAGTCGCTCTTCTTCATCCAAGCCAAACAACCATACACACATCATTAATCATTAATTTGATTCAAGCCGAACTCAATCCAATTGTCGGCTGGCTAGTGCTGTATTTATTTAAATTGAGTTCGAGGTGCTAATGTGAAGGAAAATTTCACCAAGGGACCATCCACAGATGACGTAGCATTTGAGAGGGAGAGGGGTTTCAGAAATTGTAACCGGCCATGTATCGCAATAGGTATAGCAAAATACACTACGAAGGGGGAGGGAGGGTCTAAAATTGTCAAAAATATGCTACGTCATTTATGGGTGTTTCCCAACTTGCAAATCGTTTCCTGATGCAAATAAAATCGATCTACTGATTATAGACTCACATTTTTGTTTACACCGATTGTCCTCGATGATGGAAATGAGAAAAGTCTGATTGATTACACGTCTAGTCGGTTGAAGGATGCCCGCAGACGAAAGGTCCACCACGTCCAGTTGGTTTGATTTCGCTAAAAATACGTTCATGTGCCTATATCTATCTGGATAACAAATTTACACTCTTCACGTTCCTGCTTTTCCAATCCGTCGTTCTATAGTATTAAGAGGTACCATCTGGCCTGATGGTGGATACAAGCAATGTGCTCAACCGTTCCCACGAGTAGTTCAATACATCAGACGTCGTATTTCAAATTGAATTGGTGATACATTGGCAGCTGATTGCCCTATAATTGATATTTCTGATCAAGTTAATGTTCTTTATCGGTCTAATGGTCACGATGGATTAACAAACGTACTCAAATTGATACAGAAGCGTGCATCGGAGCACGGTGTTGGCAATTGAACTGATGTTTAAATTTTTCTCTTTTTTTCCAGGATGGTTGACAACGAGATCCTGAATATCATTCGCCAGCGTTTTGAGGATTGTGTCATGTATGAGCAACCGGATCATGAGCGCAAGTGCAAACCGTTCTTGGAACGTTACGAGAAAGCTGCCGAAAACTGGTTCATCAAGTGTAAGATGATAGTGACATTTATTTATTGATTGTAATTAGAGTGATAATTTTGCTTTTACCTGTACTAGATGGTGATCTTGGAGGTTATGCCAACGCCAAGACCGCCTACATGAAGCAGAAGCACCGTATGGTGTGGGAAAGACGCCACGGTCCAGTCGGCTCGGGAATGAAGCAATCGGATGATGCTGACACAGAACACTAATTAACTTTTGGTCAGCTGCTACTAAAGAGCCGCATCGAAGTAGTTGGAAATTTGGTTATTTCTTATGAAATTGTGTAAATATAAGAACAACTAAAGTTGGGATGCCTGAACGGTAGATACTGAAAGAAAAGCTCCTTTTTTCCTTGAACTACCTTGAGCTGTCCATATGCCAAATATCTGTCCGCAGGGGGATAGACTGCCCATAAAAGCATAATTGTCCCATCGTTGCTTGATTTGCGTAGAGGTTTTGTGAGTGCCCACGGTCCTTAGGGTATGGTGGGGCAAGATGGGTCATCTACTTGATTTATTTACTTTTTTGATTATCAACATCAACTGGCTTAATGTAGCCCCAATGCTGGTTTTGAAAAAGCAAACCATCATTGGCGTCGCATTAAACATTTTGATTTTGACAACCAAATAAATTAATAAATGTACTAGCTGACCCATCTTGCCCGTGACGCACCTTGCCCCACTTTACCCTTTTTTCAATGTATATTGTCCATGCAGCAGGAGGAGGGAGGGGGTATCTAAAATCTGTCCACGTGGTTTGTAGATGACCCCTTAGTGATTCCATGCGAACCTTCATAGTCGTTACGGCACCCATAAATCTTCAATTTGGCTGATTTTTCGAATCAACGCTTATTCATCTAAAAATAAATCCTAGCTTCAAAAACAGTTTTGATATCTGATTAATCTTGTAATTATTTGATGTAAATATACTAGGGTCTTTCATATTTTAAAAATCTTCTAAAATCCTATCTTCATCTTTTTTTTTAACTCTTCATTTGTTCCTAATTCAAAATAAATTACATTTCATTTTAACCTAGGTACTCCAGTTACTACAGTAACTTGCCAGCCTTAATTGTTATGATATATATCTAAGTGTTGCTTTTGTTCCTGGCTTGGCAATTAAGTATTTGAAACAGGTTTTCGTAACCTGCATGTCAGTATGACAATTGACATTTTAAAACTGAAAACTAAACTGCCGTTATACGCATAACTGTCCCATGTTTTATGCAATCCTTATGCACCGTGGGACTCTTATGCGTATAACGGAAGTATAAAGCTTATGTAAGTATAAAGGGAATTGATCGTTGCAATTGAGGATTGCAACGATTTTTGCCTGAAATTATTAATTATTTTGTTGGACATTTGTTCTAAAGTCTCAACATTCGAAATTCTAGTACCTCGATAGTACTGTACCAGGGAGGCTACTTCAAAATCATCTTCAGAACTTGGTTCTGAATCCTTTGAAGTGCTTTTTTCCTGGTAGTGCAGCAACTAGACCATATTGGCACAGCATAAAGCATGGCCGGTCTAAAAACTTGTTTTAATATTAGGAGTTTATTCTTGAGGTAAAGTTTGGATTCCCTGTTTATAAGAAACAAACATTTTATATATATGTTACATTTGGCTTGAATGTCCTCAATTTGATCTTTAAAGGTTAATTTTTGGTCAAGTACTAATCCAAGATATTTCACTTGGTTTGACCAGGAAATATGAACTCCTTTCATAGTGACTACTACTAGGTTTCAAAAACGAAGCTCTAGGCTTATGTGGAAACATTATAAGTTGAGTTTTGGAAGCATTGGGAGAAATCTTCCATTTTTGTAAATATGAAGAGAAAGTATCTAGACTTTTCTGCAGTCTGCTGCAAATAACACGAAGACTTCTTCCTTTAGAAGAAATACCTGTATCATCGGCGAACAAAGATTTGTGGCAACCCTGAGGTAAATCAGGGAGGTCCGAACTGAAAATGTTATACAATATAGGCCCAAGAATACTACCCTGAGGAACTCTTGCTCTAACAGGTAGTCGATTAGATTTGGAATTTTGATAATTTACCTGCAGAGTTCTGACAGTTGAATAATTTTGAACTAATTTCATAATATACAGTGGAAAATTAAACTTTTTTCAATTTAGCAATCAATCCTTCATGCCAAACACTGTCGAATTCTTTTTCTATGTCTAGAAGAGCAACTCCAGTTGAGCAGTTTTCAGTTGAATGCTGAATGTTGAATGCCCATGGCGAAATCCGAACAGTTCATCTGCAAACAGTGAGTTCGTATTGATGTGAATCATCATCCAATTTAAAATTATCTTTTCAAAAAGTTTACTTATTGAAGAAAGCAAACTTATTGGGCGGCAGTTAGAAGCTTCAGCTGGATTTTTTATTCGGCTTCAAAATTGGAACAATTTTAGCATTTTTCCATTTATCAGGAAAGTATGCCAAATGGAAACATCTGTTAAATATAAAGAGAGAGAAGGATTAGTAATTTCTATTAAATTCCACTACCTTATTTGCTTATCCTTGACAGATACGCGTATTTCGTCCACAATGTGCAGACTTCTTCAGTGTCTTTACTAAAACTCGACTGAAGAAAACATCGCAATTTACCGAATATCTAATAACCCTGGTACATGTTCACTTTGAAGCTAGGTAAACTTAAATTAAATTTCCTGTAGGGGCAGGTACTCCGCTGCTATGAACAATAATGGCTACGCCACTACAGGCTCCATCAACCAGAGTGGCCAGATTATTTTTTTCATTATCGGTAGCTTCTCAAAACTTTTATCGGTAGTTATTGGTAGGTCGACTCAGTGGCGTCTCGTCCGCCTGTTCAACCGGTTCATAGGACAGGTTGATCAAAATTTTAAACACATTATATTACTTTTGTCTGTCAATACAATTTGATACTAAACAATAAAGGATAAATACCATAAATTATCAAATTATCAATTGAAAATCAAAATACACACTCTATCTATATTTTGTAGTAAAACATAAACGCATCAGTAATAACAATCCATTAATGTTATTTCCAAGACGTTATTGCAATCGATTACAGCGAACCACGATACACGTTGGTTCACGGTTTCTGCTGAACAAAACGTCAAACATATTTTCCGAATTGAAATCATGGTTACTAACTTTTAACACGAATAGCCTCTCTCTTGTTGCAGTTAAACAAACACTGAGTTCGATGACATTTATTGTTGCGTGCAGCGCGTAATTGAAAGTAAAGAATTTCGCGCTTTACGCGACGCTAAACCCGATGCTATACCGTCGACCTGACAGCTGAGTAGACAGAGAACATCAGTTTCAAAGCGTCCTGCTCACGCAGTTTGATGCGGTGATGTGTGTGGTCTCGATGAGGTTCAAGTTTTCTGCTGAACAAAAGTGATGGAAATGTCTAAACGCAAACACAACCACGTCTTCGTGTTGAATGAATTTGTTCGTTTGTTTCGTTTTCCTCTCCGTTCGTGCTTCCGCGAGGATTACCGAGGTAAAGCAATCACTCACACAACCACTGTACGATACACGCAAGCAGTGACGTCACTATTTGCGTTTGCGTTGATTTTTGGTTTACTGATACAAACACATTTCACTGTATGAGCTACCTCTCTCTGTACTCATTGTTTCCCGCCTTCACGCTCCATGACTATAAAATTCATTGACTGTGGTCGACGTGGTAAGTAAATTTACATAGTGCAGAATTTAATACAACGTAATAAACTGCTTTTGAATGAATCTTTCAGATGGAGGATAAAGCTGAAAATTGCATAATCGAGCAAATCCTAAAATGTCCTTTTTCCGCCCGTACAATAGAGGACAAAATGGCACTTGTGAAAAGTCCGGTTCCTCGCCCACCTATGGAGCAATTGAAATCTACGTACAAATTGAAAGGAAAAATAATGTCACGTAACTTTAATATGTCATCATATGATCAACAATGGCTTTGTGGTTCCACGAAATTGAACAAACTCTATTGCTGGCCATGTTTGTTGTTCCGAAGCCCCAATGAAAAAAGTGTATGGTCCAAGGAAGGATATAGTGATCTGAACTAGAGTCGGTGTATAATGAGTCACGCCAAGAGAAAAACAGTCGAACTCGCATCACGGTTTTTGGATGATTCCCATTATTTTCACTTGGCAACAGAGCACTTCTACAACAACTTCAAATGACTTCTAGCTAGAGAAAAAATATTGCGGCTGTAGTAAATCATTATATAAGTGATTTTGTCAAATTATCTTAACAAAAAATAGTAGAAATTCTCATTACTAATCATTACCGAGCGTATCCCATGACAATTTAACGCTCACTGCGTGTTTATGCTCATTTCTTCGATTATATTTTATATTTTATTGCAATACCTTTCGTGGACCTTTCATAACATCGTAATGTTTATTTACTTTGCACGATAGGTAGCCGGTTTGACAGTTCAATAGGTAGACTTGGCTTCACTCTTGGCGTGACTCATTATACACCGACTCTAATCTGAACCACCTTTCGGCATCTACAGAAACGCATTCAAGTTCGAAGGATCACATAAATAATTCATTTGCATTGACAACATTCGGACAGCTACAAATTGATGAATCGCTAGACCACAGCCGGCAAGTTGCCAGAAACAAACACAATGCAGAGGTGACTAAAAATAGGAACGGGATGACAAATCTGATTGAAGTCACTTGTTTCCTTGGGACACATGGACTTGCCTTCCGTGGCCATAACGAGAAATCGGACTCTACCAATAGAGGAAACTATGAGGACTTTTGGATCGTGGTTGCCACCAAGGACCCCGCGTTTCAAGAGTTTATTGAAAAGAAGGTGTTTAGTGGAACGTCCGGAGGTATCCAGAACGAGTTGATTGAATGTGTTGGAGAGTACATGTTGCAGATCATCAAAGGAGAAGTTAACGAAGCAGAGTTCGTCTCCATATTGTTGGATGAATCGACGGATTCGGCACGCTTATCACAACTGTCATGTACTCTACGTTACGTTAAACCCGATGGTAACAACTTAACAAATGAATATGATTTCGAAAATCTGATTCATATTTTACAATTTTAGGAACACCAGTTGAAAGGCTTGTTCGTTTGGTAAATGTAAGTAGTGACAAAACCGCCGTTGCGTTGGCTGCACAAGTAGAAGAAATTGCAGCAATCTTTGGTTTGAATGCTGACAAGTTAGTAGCGCAAACTTATGACGGTGCTGCTGTAATGTCGGGAGAACCATCCGGTGTTCAAACATTGGTGAAGCAACGCTTTCCAAAAGCTGGATTTATTCATTGTCGCGCACATGTGCTGAACTTGGTGCTACTACACTCTTGTGTAAACAACAAAAAGTGTTCAAGATTTTTCAATACGCTCTCTTCCTTTGCATCATTTTTTTCGCAATCGCCGAAACGTTGTGGGAAATTGAAGGAGTTTATGAACACAAAAATTCCAAACGTTTGCAAAACTAAATGGTCGTACAGCTCGCGCATGATAAACATTATCGATCTAAATTATGCTGCTATTAATGAGTGTTTAGGAGAAATTTATCTTGGTGACAGTGAATTCGACGCTGAGACTTGCACAACTGCCAGAGGTCTCCATGCATTCATACTTGAGTTCAACACTATCTTTCTGCTCAAAATGTTTGCTAATATGTTTGCACATACGGATGTTCTTTACCAAATCCTGCAAGCAAAAGAATTAGACGTAGTAGAATGTGTACGGAACGTTAAAGAGTGCTATACTTCCATAGAGGAATTAAAAAGAGATATTAATTTTGATAATCTGCTCGGTGCGGCTACTGAAATGTCTGGCGCAAGCGCAAAAGGAAGCAAGATCAATCATCGGCAGCTTCATGACTCCGTTATTGATAAAATTCTCGACGAAATGACAAAACGGTTTAAAGAACTCGATGACTACAAATTTATCGGTCTATTAAACCACGATAAGTTTGAAAGCTGTAACGTTGCTTTCCCGACTGAATTGTTGAAAATTCTAATTAAATTTGATACTAAGTTCGATGAAGCTAAACTAAGCAACGAGCTAAATGTGTTGTACTCACGCCAGGAGTTCAGAGGTAAAAAAATCAAAGACATCGTTGCAATCATTATTGAGAAAAACCTCCACCAAACCTTTTCGGAAACTCTAAGGCTTGCCAAATTAATACTAACGTTGCCAAACACAACAGCATCCGTCGAGAGGTAATTTTCAGTTCTACGGCGTCTGAAAAATTATTTGAGAACGACAATGGGTGAAACGCGACTGTTTGGATTGATGATAATGGCTATAGAGGGACAGTTGCTGAATGAAATCATGAAAAGACCATTATTTTACGATGACATCATTGACGCATTTTCGGGCAAAATTAATAGGAGAATTCCACTCTTGTATAGATAGGCCAAAACGTTGTGAATAAATTCGAAAATATACCAAAAATCTTGTTTTAGTAAAAATGTTGAACAGGTGTCTGAAATTGTCACGCGTCGCCACTGGGTCGACTTAAGAAGGCTTTCCCGATACTTGAAACTTTTGTGAGCGGGGAGGGGGATGACTCTGCTCCAGAACACAACACTGTCCTTCAGTTTTTCTGCTTTAAACGTGTCGAAATCAATTTTTATAATTATAATCTAAAAATCTGTGATTCTCGGTAGGAAAAGTGAAAAATCGGTAGTTTTGAACCTTTCGTCTGTAAATCGGTAGTATTACCGATAAATCGGTAGGTCTGGCCACACTGCCATCAAGACGATCATTTCTATATAAATATAATAATTTGTGTCCCTTTTAACCTTATGGTCAGGTTTAATGAACGTTTCAGTTATAACGCAATATGCACGTTATGAACTCTCAAAAAATTAAACAGCTCGTCTTCATTATCTTTAAGAGATCGAGAATTCCAATTTAAAATATTTGATGATTTAAAATCCATTACTGAATTTCAAAGTCATGACGATATTGTACGCATATTTATCTCCAGTTTGAATAGCATCAAACATGGAGTTAGTTTTAAGCATATCAGTAATCATTTCATGTTCCATCTTTGCTTGATTTCCTATCCATATAGGACTGATATGCGATTATGGGCAGTGAAGTAGCAGCATAGGTTGCTCCATTTACTCGCTGAACATTATTAGCAGCGAGGGGAGCAGGTATACACACCAAATTCTAATTTTGATGTTCAGTAAATTTTTTTACGGTTTTGATCTGTAAAATTTAATTTCTACTGAGTGATCTGTAAAACTGCTTTAATTTTCTTCTGTCTGTCAAATATCTACAAGTTTTCGGTAATTCCCATGAAAATATTACTGAAAATTTTACCGATGTAGTTTGTAAGCCATGAAATGTCATTTAATCTAAACTGTTCAGTACAAGTTTTACCGATTTCCAGTGAACAATGTATAAATACTGACGAAAAATGTAAACAATACAGGAGTTTAGTAATTATTACGGAACGCTTCAGTTAAAATCACGCCTGTCAAATCTTCGTCAATTTCGCATGTTAAGCGGTGTAAAATTCAAGTGTAATTAAATTTTAAGAAAATCGTGCGCATATTAGCAGAAAAAAAAACTTGTAAACCATTGAAACTGAAGACGTGTCTGATGAGATTAGATGTGCTAACGGCCGGATGCGGAAATAAGGGATCTTTTCAGTAAGTACTATTTATATTATCTAAATGTTTTCATTTTTTAGCACTCAAATAAAATGGCTGGCGATCGCTGACTCGTTGGATAAACAGATTGACGAATTGCATTTAATAAAAGATATAAACAACAATTTATATTGTGCATGATTTGAACGGAATAATTCCCTATATTTCACTGTTTTTCAGTAAAAACTAGCGAAAGAACTGTAATTTTTGGCAGATGACGACCTTTCTATGTTTACCGATTATTTTGTAAATTTTACCGAACTTCGGTATTGAGTGATGAGCTAGTCGATATTTTTTGACAGTTGAGTATACATTGCAAGTTTACTGATCGTTCAGTAAACCAAACTTTTACCGAACTTATTACCGAATCAGCAGCTGTTTGAAAGTCAGTAAAATGTTTACCGACAACTGTAAAAACAACTTGGTGTGTAGATGAAGAATATGAAGCAGGGTTGATATTTGTACCTACGGGTACGAATGTAGAATTTGTTCCTCGCTGACCGTTGTTAACAGCAGAGAAATTTGTACCTGGTCGGAAACGTGGAGCGTTTCCTACCTGTCGCTTAGAACGAGATTGTAGGATCGCTTTGCGAGTCTTACATTCCCAAAAATTGGATTTGAGGTTTTCAGCACAATTTGAACATTTAAATTTCTTAGGATCTTCCTTCACAGGACAGTCGTCCTTTGCGTGAGAGGAATCACCACAATTCATGCATTTAGCTGGCATATAACATTTCTTTGACGTACACGGACAGAAAATTGTTTGCATTGAACCAAACAAAACTTTAGTTGTATTTAAACAAACAATTCCGGTTGAAATTATATTGCATTTTATTGTTTCTATAAAACTTATTCAAATAAATTCAACATAAGATTCTTTTTGTTTTAATAAGCCACTTTTCAATTGCAACTATTGTAAAAATAACAATATTCTATTATTAAGCCAACAATAGTTAATTTTAATTTAGCATTTATTTGCTGTGTCCATTCCCCGGGCCATGAATACAAAAATAACTACCAACCATTCCCTCGTTTTCACCCGGACAAAAATGTAAACAATAACAAAAATTTTCTCATTTGATTAAGTATTGTTTTTAATTGTGAATTTCGGGAAATAAGTACGAGATTTCCGAAAATCTTGAGACTTGAGGTAAGCAAGTAAGCTGCAGTTCAAGCTGCAGTTGTTAAATATAATCAATTTTTCAGTTTTTTTTTCCTTGATTTTTTTCCGTCGATCTTGTTTTCCGTACTGAGTACCAATGCTCCCGACGCCAGGAATACACCTCCCACACCTGGACCCTACATATCGACCCATCAACTCATGAACCGGTGACTAACGGCTTTACTTCCCTTCCCGAAGGAAGGCGTGATCAGTGATTTTATGCCTCAAAAATTCAATTGCAATTCTGTTTGTTGCAAAAAGAAAACAAAACACAAAAAAAAAATCGACATTATTTTTGAATCAATAAACATATTGTTATTTCTACTGCGTGAATTGTCAGCCTTCATAAAATAAATTTGATTGAATCAACAAGAAATCTCTTTTAAAAACAAACATATTTTCTTGTTGACCCAGCTGCCAAATTTGACAGCTTACGTCAAAACCATGAAAGCTCTTGTAAATTCGAAAAGATTTTCTTTTTGATTTAACAATTCATGGGTTTAAGGGACAACAATACTGGATTGTTGAAACAATAATGATTTCTTTTTGCAGCCAAAACAACATGAAATTCTTATTGCATTTACGTCAAATATTATTACGTTTAAAATATTTTTTTCTGCGTGTAGGACTACGTCTGTGATTTCTATGTGGGGTACACTTTGTGAAAACCGAAAATGGAACATGTAACGAAATTATGAAAGATTTTGAACGTTAATTACTCAGCTGCCCCTGGACCAATTTCAATAATTTTATAACCAATCGATCAGATACATTTCTACGCATCTGTTAAATTTAAGACATTATAATTTTTCAAAATTGAAAATCACTTGTCACTATTGAAAATTTCACAAATGTATAGCTGAATGATCACCGATTGCCTGCGAAAAGCGATCTCCCTAACACAGATTTCAAAGTTGAATTCCATCTGGTCTCACCAAACGGTGTTTATTCAATCACCGCGTGGTGAGTGATGGTGTTCTCCAGTACATAACGAAAGGCAAGCAGATAGCTATCAAGGCTGACCTCAACCGCTGATCGGATTCCGTTCCAAACACCGTGTGTGGTGGTGTCCGGTCGTCGGCATCAGCTGTAGTAGCAACAGTGCTTTCGGCGCGTAGCGTTGAACATTGTTCGCCAGTACACAACGAAAGGCAGCCTGCAAGCAGTGAGCTGCAGTCCACATGAGCATCCATAGAAAGAGGAAGAAGCTGCACCGCTATTGATCGGAATCAGTAGCTCTTTGTGAGTTGCTGTGGGCCATCTATGTCAAGCATGTCATACTAAGAGAGAACCCCGCTCAAATTCCTATTCCTACACAAAACACAAGCTCCTGCTGCATTTAACAAATAAGATTTACTATATAAGACCACGTAGTCCTACGTCACCATTGCGTACAATCCTATAGGGTTGTCCCTTGTAGTTTTGTTCCGTGACCCCATCCCTGGCACTTACGGCACTGGGCGAGGTTTTGGAAATTTCCTCCAGTCTTCCTTAAGTGTTCCCACTTCACTCGGACATGGAGCATAAGGGTAGCTTTTTCTAAGGCCTTAAGGTTGTTTAGTTCACTAGACTTGAAGTGAACTAAATAAAAATCATTGGAAATCCCGTTCCGTGAATCGCCAGGACGGGATTTCATTTTTTTGATTACTTGGAGTGGCACAACTCCAAGTAATTTTGTCAGTTCATCTTTAATCTGATGCAGGGATTCACTGCTGGGCAGACTTTTCATGACAACCTTGAACACACGTTCAATTTTGATGTCGGGAGTAAAAAAAATGATGCTGCTTCTTAGTAAGGTACAAGTTGTCAGCCAATACACGGATTCGCCCCGACGGCCAATTTGCAGTGAAAACTTGAGTTCAAAAGATCCATGCGAAGAGCATGGAAATCGGAAGTGGTTATCACAATAGGGGGAGTTGGCATTAAACCGGGAAAGTTTACTAGAATTTTTCCTGGATGATGGCGCTTAGGATCCATGGCAATTTTTTACCGAACTTTCAACAGCTGAACGTTCGGTAAACGAAATGACTACTGAACGTTTTAGTCGATGAAGTGTCAAGATTACCGAGCTGTTCGATAATTTTACCGAACTGTTCGGTAGTTTTATCACCGACAAACCGACATGAATTGCCATAGTAAAAACAATAAAATTTCTGACCAAAGCACACTACTGACATCTGGCTCCGTGTTCGCGGGAAATATTTAGCTAAGCCATGAACCCGCATACAAAAGTTATGAATTCGTTCGTGTCTGATCTATTCTGGACAAACTATTTTTATCTAGATCAAAAAATCCTATGATTTTGACAGTTCGGATCACTGCACATTTAAATCGGTCGTTTACGATTTTCGGGCATAAGTCAAAATTAAGTGTCATGTCGGTTTGTCGGTGGTTTTATATCGAATTATTCCGTAAAGCACAAATTGTCAATCGAATCTGCAGCGATCCCATCTGTCACAACCATAGAAAAGTTTTATCTAGATAAAAATAATTTGACTGAAATAGATAAGACACGAACCAACTCATAAATGTATGTTCGTGGCGCGGATAAATATTCTCCGCAAACACGGCGGCAGATGTCAGTTTTGCAGGCCTGGGTTCAATCCCAGTCGGCGTCGCCGGGATGTTCTGAGGTAAATCATCTCTGATCACGCCTTCCTTCGGAAGGGAAGTAAAGCCGTTGGCCCCCGGTTCATGAGTTGATGGGTCGATAGGTAGGGTCCAGGTGTGGGAGCTGCCTCCCTGGCTTCGGTAGCATTGGTGCTCAGCACGGAAAACAAGATCGACGGAAAACAAATCAAGGAAAAAAGAATGCTTGACTAAGTGGTTCACTGTATCTCAAATGTTGAGCTTCTTTCGAAATTCCACAACGTAAGAGGAGGTGCCTCGGTCACACATGTAAAAATATGAACCTGATTCCTGGTCAAGCTATGGAAAACTTTTACGACCACACACACGCACCCTGCATAATCATTTGGGTCATTCGGCAGAGGACGTCATCGTGAGATATCTAACAATCAACAAAACTGATCTAAGTTTAGTTAGTCATATACTGCTCTTTTAATTTTCGTTATAAGTTCAAGGTTAGGATTGCTTCTTATCTAAATAGGGTGATGGTACTTATCACTAATTCCGTCAATTATCATTAAGTACAAATTCTTCTAGTTATATGTCGAATGCACTTGCTTGTACGCTACGCGAAGCGAATTTCCTTTAAAATTAAGGTACGAAAGCTATGAAAGTTGAAATCAAATGAACAAAATGAATAAAATTATGCCTAAGCTTAGAATCAAAATTCATCTAGTTAATCGTCACAAGTGGTTTAGCCATCATCGACTTGGTCAATCCTATCGAGGAAAGAGACTTCTTCAGTCCACCATCCTTCTTTTTCACAGCCATCGGAGTAATGAGCTCACGGTCACGGATCTGCCGGCGCAAATCACGATAATACTCCAGTACGGTTGGATTGGCCCACACTTGTTTACCGTCCAGCACCCGCAGGCTCTCCAGGCTCTGAGCTCGACTCAGGGCCACATAGGCTTGTCCCGCTTCGAACACCTTGGACAATGACATCTCGACGCAATCCAGCGTCAGACCTTGAGATTTATGGATTGAGAAAGCCCAAGCTAGTTTCAGCGGCAGTTGACAACGATTAATGATGACGGCTCCCGCCGTTTTGATGGACCATTTTTCCGGTTTGACTAGCAGTTCACGTTTCTTGAATTTCACCAACGGGTACCCTTGGACGAAATTTATCACAACTCCACGAGCACCGTTTACCAGGCCTTCGGCAATGTTGAGATTCTTTAATAGCATCACTTGGGCACCCAGCTTAAGTGTAAGTTTACCAGGCGCTTGGACCTGTTGATCCAATTGCCTCGTCATGTAGGCATCACTATCGATTGCATGGAAAGTCTTTTCCTCTCCCGAGAGATTGTTAAGCTTCGATTGATTGATCAAATCTGCATCGTTGGTGTGGGAACAAAGTTGCGTGGCGAGAATGCCTTCCATTTCGATTTGCTGCTTGGAAGTCGCCGCCAGTCGATCGCGAATTTCCGGTGTTACACGACCGATTCTAATACTGTTTAGAATGGAGACAAATTCGGGATCCTTCTGTCGGTGAACGACGGAAAGCTCGTACGAATTCTGAATGCACTCGCGCCAGGCTTTCGATTGAAAACTGAATCGAACCAACGGCACAGCAACATCCTGCGACATAGCATTTCGAGAGAACTTATCCTGCTTTACGACTGGGGGCAACTGAAAAAAATCCCCGCACAGGATCAACTGGATTCCTCCGAACGGTTTGTCGGTTTTACGAACATAACGAGCAACGGCTTCGATTTTCTGTTGACAAAAAGAGTTGCTTAATCTTTATATTTACATAACTAATTGGATATTACTCAACACCTACCTCGAAATAGTCTCCATCCACCATGGAAATTTCATCGATAATCAATCGTTTGCATTTCCTCCAGATCTGAGCACTGTTAGGCCTAGAGGCCATCTCATAGCACCGTTGAAGCGAAGCTTCACCGCTTCCGATTCCGGCGAATGAATGCAAAGTCGTACCACCAATCAAGCAAGCAGCGACACCAGTCGAAGCGGTCGCCACCGTTCCATCCGGTGGAAGTGTCGAAATGATCTTCCTTAAGAGAAAACTTTTACCTGTGCCGGCAGATCCAGTGAAGAATACACTACGTCCTGAATTGCAAGCTTCCAGCACCATCTTCTGCTGTTCGTTCAGTACTTCTACAACTTCCATGTTACCGGTCAGGGGAGACGGAACGTACAGCTTCTTTGGAGGAGGTCTTTGCTCCTCACCGGAAATACGTTTACGTTTTTGCTGTGCCGAAGGTGTTGTACTGGAACCATTACCCACTGCCAGCTTCTTCGCGCGGGCCAACTCAGCATTCGTAACCGGACTGATATCATCGAACTGATTTGCTTTTTCCGACAGCAAATGAGCACGGGTTTTCTTCAGCATTTCCTCTTTGGTTTCTTCATTGGACGTCTGGCCCGTGGTAATCTTGACGAATATCACCTTCAAAAATTGAACAAGCAGCCCCGGTGGCGCGTTAGATAAGAATAAGGTGCATTTTTCGTCATTAAAGCGAATAGAGGCCTTGCCTTCTGCCATGAACTTAGAGTGGACATTAATTCCTGTGGGAGAACATAAATCGATTATGCTAAATTCAATGTACCGTTACTTTGACTTTTCAATTCTAATAAGAAGATAAACAATAATCCGACTAAAATTAATGAGTCAAACTTTCCTGTCAATCTTACCTTTTAATTTTAATTTAATGGCCTTCATCTTTTCGGCGGAAATTTCCAAAAACATTTCCTTTAACGTATTCCGGACCAGACGGAGGGTGGCCTGTTTGTAGGCCAATTTCTTGATGGTGGTTCCCTGAGTGTTCAACCAGTCGATGGTTGCAACGCAGGATAGGCTAGCGTTGTTGGGATCCATTTCAACTCGAAATTATCACAACAACCGCAAAAAAAAACTTTCTTGTCCTTTCCTTGAAAGACAGGAACCTGTATCAACAGCAGACACGTCCAACGAAAACGAAAAGAACCACGATCAATCCGAGAGAATACATTTAAGCGCGATTCGGCCACAACCCGCACGACGATGCAACGCAAATAAGAAAAATAACTGGAACAACTGACGTTTAATTTCAAATCCGCGCGAAACACCTGCCCGCGCGCCACGAGTGAACTCTCAATAGCGCGCAGCTCTGTTTATTCGTGTTATTTTATTTCTCGAGATCGCGTCACTTTTCAAATAGACCAAACTGCATTGATCAATTCTCTTCATCGACTCTCTCTTTCGTTAATAACTCGGCTCCAAAAACATATTTAGCTGTTATAATCGTCCAATACTCTAAATAATGCTTTTTTTAACAGACTATCTAGAAAAATTAACACGAAATATGAATGCAGCCAAGACGTTATTAATGAAATAGAGTGTCGATGAAGATAATCGATCAATGTAGATTGGTCTATTTGAAAAATTACGCGTGATTTATTGGTTACCCGCGTGTACACACGGCTAATGAGAATAACCCAGAGCGAGTGATTTGCGAGGAACTCAGTGCTACTACAAAATTCCTTTCCGTGCAGTAACGTAGTTGGTTAGCGTATCACTACACAGCAAAAAAAAATGTAATACATAGAAAAAAAAGTTGTTGAATATTACAGCCAAACAGCTGCACAGAGATCTTCCGCCGGTTGTGTAATATTACGTTGTACGATGTACATCAATTTTGCGAACAAAATTACATCCATTGATGTAATATTGTATCTGCTTTTTGCTATTACATCATTATTTCATACATCAGCTTGAATTACGTTGATCGATATTACATTTTTTTTGCTGTGTATCGATCAATGTAATTCAAGCTGATGTATGAAATAATGATGTAATAGCAAAAAGCAGATACAATATTACATCAATGGATGTAAATTTGTTCGCAAAATCGATGTACATCGTACAACGTTATATTACACAACCGATGAATTGATCTGGTTGCAACAGTTTGGATGTAATATTCAACCACCTTTTTTTCTGTGTAAGCACCACAGAAAAGGATACATCGTCTGTATTTTAATGGGTAAATTGCTATTGAACTTTGTAAAAATAAGTCAAAATTAAACCTAGCTCAAAACTGGAATCCACTGAATGCCGGAAGTAGACAACCGCTATCAGCGGGTTTGATTTGTATGTACCGGATGTGATGTAAAGCTGCTCTAGCAGAACGTTAAGAGCTCTAGCTGGAACTACTGCTCCTCCTTATTGGAAAGGTAAATCAGGGAAAACGACACTCACTCAGATGCATTTTATTTTACCATGCTTCATACTAAGATTATTTTACCGAAATCTGTAATTTTTCACAGATTTTCTGTAATTTTTCACACGATATTCGTTTAAAAATTACAGGAAAACTGTGAAAAAACACCGAACTATTTATCGAATGTTCAGCTGTTGTGATTTCGGTAAAATTTCACAGATTTCGGTACAATAATCCTAGCACAGACAAACAGACGTAACTCTTTGAAAAAGTATTTCTTGAAAACATAGTATCTCAGAACATATGACCTAAGTAACGACATCTCTCGGGCTTCTCGGGGAAAACAAGCTTGCTCGCTAACTCGCAAACAATATTGCGTGAAAGTTCAATTGGATGTATAGAAACGTCAAAGTGATCCAATGCCAGCGCTACAGCGAGTAGTTCGCGGAACTGATAATATTCAAATCAACCGTTAAATGTGTGAAAGAAGATATACAATGAAGAGTTACGTCTGTTTTTATGTAATCTTAGTGTGAATGCCTGTAAAAAGAATGTCATTGAAGAGATTTTTTGAGTGTGTGTCGTCTTGAAGAAAATATACAAATCTCGATGAACATTTCAAAAGGTCCGACTTTCTGCTATGCAAACGGATTTTGTGCTATTTTTACCACATAGATTGATAAAGGAGGTTCTTATCTAGCGTTCAAAACGTCAAATTCAACATGAAAGGTTTTTCAGCTGAGTTAATGAAGGAGAAAATCGATGAAGTGAATTGATCAAAGCAAATTGGACTTTTTGAGATGTTTTTTCTAGAAATTTTATTTTGCAAATTTGAATTAGCGTAACTCTCACTTGAGTTGAATTCAACGACCGTGCTTAGTTAAGCAAGTTCATTCGTGCACCAACAGATGGCCAGTGATGTGCGATCACCAAAAAGAGAGACAATGTCATGTCATGTGTGTGATCCAAGGTGTATTCAGGAGGGAGGTTAACCAAACCGTAAAGTGTTGCAGGATTAATAAAATTATAACATAAAATAATCAAAAAACGCAAAAAAAAATCAAATTCTGCATAGACAGCATGTGATGTGATATCTGCTGATTAGTATAGAGGTGATACCAATGACGTTTATATAAGGTTTGGGCCAAAGGGCTTATTGATGTTAGTGAAATAGGCAAATGGTTAGTGGTGTTCGTATTAAATATATTGCAATGTTTATCTTTTTACACGAAACAGCTGTTGGCAGTGACGTATTTCTATCTGTTCTCAGTATGCAGATTATTCATAAAATGTATAAGTCAACTAATAAGCAGACGCCTTGCAAAATATTAATGAAGATCATGTGTCAAATAAAATGTATAAGCGGTCACACGTACCTTTTATGCATTCTTATAGGACCTTTGCGGTTTGTCTTATGGAATGTATAAGCATAGAGGTAACTCTAAGACTAGAAGGTCCCGAAATAACGTGCTCAACTTTTTGGCTCAGCTCTGGTACCAACAATCAATACGAAACTAACGTTTTTTAAATTGGCTCACTACTTGACTAGCCTATTGGTCCCAAGCAAACGATTAACGTACCCCATTCAAGTTGAAATTCTAGTACTACGCAATGTTTTTTTTGATTCGCTATGAAAGTTTGACAGATAAAATGAGGGGTTAGTGGTTTTTCCTATGTTTTGAGGGGTGAATCGATTAGCTTGGGACCGAAGAGAGTACCAGAGCTGAGCCAAAAAGTTGAGCACGTTATTTCTGGACCTTCTAGTCTTATACCCCGTTCACATTACAGCGTATATCACGTGATATACGCTGTCTTGCAATGAGCACTCATACATCTAGTTTTCACTGGAAATCCTATGTATGAGTGCTCATTGCAAGACCGCCTATATTACGTGATATAGGCTGTAATGTGAACGGGGTATTAGAGTTACCTCTATGTTGGTACTCTCTTCGGTCCCAAGCTAGTCGATTCACCCCTCGAAACATAGAGAAATCCACTATATTGTTGAAATAAACATGCTTTTGAATTTAATTCGAACATAAATATTTTAGTTTTAAACATGCTTTCAATTTACTTTGAATAATTCATATGCTTAGAGTATAAACATTTATATTTTTGTTTTAAATGAACAAAATTTGTATCCGTGCACAGTGTACTCAACAGATAATGGTAATGTTTTAGCAACGATGTTTCACAATGAGAAATATTCAATGTGTTATGTCTGTTTGTCTGTGCCTAAATTATCGTTTATCATGGACATTTCCTAATTTATAGTAAAAAAAAGCATATATAAAGTAAAAAGTAACGATTTTTATCGGTAAAAATACCAATAATTTTAGGTTATCGTAGCTTAGAGTGCACCATGGTGATACAGCTTGGTCACTATATGGACGAGGAGATCGCGGGAGAAAATGTGTGGTTTTAGAGCAAATTGTAAACAAACTCGGTCGCTGTTCTAACGAGTGTTCAATAAAAAATGAGAATGATTTCAGTGCAGTCCAGCGCTCTTGTGAGAGCATCGCGACTCAGTTGCATCGTACGGCTGACCAGGGCCCCTTCTCCAATATTCATTGACGTTTTTTTAAATAAAAATTACTGAATTCGTGTTGAAAAAAAAATGTTTTTTTCACTAGCTGACTGAAAAAATTCTCATTTTTGATTGAACACCCGTTATACAAAAATCCAACATGGCTGAATCATAAATTTGACACATTATAACCTGGAGGGGGGGGGGCGTGCTGTCAAATCAGCCTACTGATCATTCTCGTATGAAACTGGTTCCAAACGTAAACAAACGCTGTAAGTTTCTTATGGCTTGTTTACGTTTGGAACCAGTTATGCGAGGCATGCGAGGTAGGCGACGATTGTTCGTATTTGACAGCCACCTCCCCTCTTGATTATAACACCCCGAGATGTTTTTAAGACAGGTGGGCAGGAACTCACGGTCTCCCAGAGTTGGTGAGTTCTTTGCCGTTAATGTTCACGAAAAGTTCACTATTTTGCCATACAGAAATTTAAAACAAAAATTTTTATCTGCGGATTTGGACAGTTTTTGAGCTGTTTCATACGACCGGAAGGTGTATGCTGGTCACAAATGCTGTGCCAAACTGATTTCCAACGCAATTAATCAATCTTTGATGTGAATTTCGCCAATAAACACGAGGAGCATTTCTTATAGCAAAACTTGCCATATCAAAATGGGCGGTTCATTTTAGTAAACAAACTAACACTTCTTCCGACTGTGTCACCTCTCTTACACGGTTAGAAAAAAGTACCCAAAATTAAGTTCTTTTCACTCATCTCGGCACTATAGTGCAGGAACCCAAAAGTAGGTAAAGCGGGTCAAAGTAATTTTGATTTACTTGTGTGCAGTTCGTATGGAATTTTCCACTAGCTTTTTAACCAAAAGTAAGTTAGTTGTACCCAACAGTAGGTAAATATGATTATACCCAACGTTGGGTTCCCACACTTTACTACCCCTGTTTTTGCTCCTTCTTTTATGACAACATTAGAAGGAGAAAATGAGACAAACTAGTCGTGTACAAACAAACAAACGTGTACTCGCCTAGATAACACCCATATGTAGTCACCTTGGACTGTACGTTTTTGCGAATTCGACTGAGTGAGTGAGTTATCAGGGTTATCAGTTGCCGTGATAAGTGCTCCGAAGACACCAACACGATTTGACGGAAACTCGCTCTTTTATCACACTTTTTGCAATTTAGGATCAGTACAGTTTCAGATGCGATCAGCAATAATAAAACATGATGTTAACAACAAATTGAATCTACTGTTTTGGATTTTGCATATTTTGTGGCATCTGTGTTATTAATGCTAATTCATAATCTTTCGTATTTTCGCACCCCGTTCCAGCTTAGAAATCGTGGAAAATAATTGGAAGATTGCCGTAAAATCTCAACGCAGATGTCGCCACTGCATGATGATGATAATGTTGACAGACTGCATATAAAATTCGTAAAAATTAGCGTTAAATCATAATTTTCATCAAGCCTGTGTAAAATCCTTCCAATATAACATTCGAATTGAAGAAGAAAACGTTTTCACGATCAGACTGATATGCATCTTTGACTTTTCCAGTTGAACTTTCATTAGATATATTCATTTCATTTCGCGGCTCCATCAATGCTGCATTGTAAATATGATGTAAACAGAAGTAAATTGCTCAATTACTCAAAATAAAGATGATTTGTATTCTTGTTATCACTTTGAAGACCATCTAGCACCATTTTATAGTATGGTGCGTGTTGAGTAAAGCAAGTTCCGTTGCGTTTTCCGTCGAAAATTGTGAGTATCAATATGTTTTCTTAGAAAAGGCCAAAATGAACATTTATTTAATATTGGCGTCCTATACAACCAATTCTCCATTACCACCAGCATGATACAACCTTTCATAAGTAAATGAACTTAATTTCCACTTTCATCTTAGTGTAAATCTCACATATTTACCATTTTCTGAAAAATGCAGCTGCGCAGGAGGTAACCTCTCCCTGTGGGTGCAAACTTGTTATGCATAATTTGCCATGAAAACATCTCCGATCCATACCGAAATAATAACAAATAGTTTTCAAACACGTTTTCTTACACGATTCAAGCAAAAGTTTCCACGGGAAATTATTAGTTTTTCTTAATGGACCGATTTGCCCCAAAAAGCGTCTGTTTTACTTGGAAAATTTGGAAACTATCCTCCTTCTAGTAGTTCTCACTTCGAAATGTAGGTGGCGAAAGCTTGGAAAAGTTTCACTGCAAGACGCCAATAGAGCTGTCATTGAATCTCTCTGCCGTCCCTTCGTCTTGATTGGTGGGTCGCGGATCTTCATCCATCCATGCATCCGTCAGTCCGCGATATTGATATTATTGCCATTGCATGAGTGTATGTGTCTGTCGCTGTCGCCGCTCTGCATTCGCGCGTCCAGACGAATTTTTAATTCAACCCTCGTCTCTTCCACTGGCTTATGCTCTCCCGCTAATGGGTATTGTTGTTGGGTTATAAATGAAAACCCATCGAGATTCGAGTGGAGGAGATCCATCTCTCAAACACATTGAACAGCGTTGGGCTGGAACGGAACGATGAGACGACCGAGAGAAAACGACGTTTGTATGGGTGTCACCACCGTCACCACACAATACACTCACATTTCGCGACCATCACCGCCCGCCGCCGCTAGCCAGCGTCGCGCATCGAGACGGCGACGGACGACGGCTTTCGCGATCCGTCTCGCGGGAAGCATGTGTTTGTGTGTAGGCACCAATCTGCAGGTCGATTTTTCATGAATCTTTGGTCGTGTGTGCGAGAGTGAAGGAGATGAGCGTCGCTCTCGCGGGATGTTTTTGGGACAGCGAAAAGGACAGAATCGTCTGTCTCGTGGACTCGCGAACTTTGTGTGCTGGAAGTTGATCGGCGAAAAGTGAATCGGTTGTGAGGAGCTTGCGCTGGACGAGGGTTGAGACTGGTGGAAAAGTGGTGTGACTTTGGGAAATTATGTTGAAAGTGCTCGATTAGAGGGTGGAAAAGACGTGAATAAATTCTTTTTTTTACGGGGATAGAATTGCGCAAAAATATCGATTTGCAAAAGATGTACAGCTGTCTCGCTTGCGCTTGTCCGGGTACTCACACTAGCCAGTTGCGAGTTGAGAGAGAAGCGAAGAAACGGGCTGGTGTGAGTTTGTTGTGTCTAGCCTGTGTATGTACACGGTGGGCTGTTGGTGTGGGTTTCTTAGCATAACATAGCGAAAAATTCTCTTTCGAAAAGGTTCATCACTTGGCAGACATGTTTTGCTAGACAAACGCGAAGGTTCTGTTTTGTGTCGCGCGCGCGAGCTTGTTCTCACTGGTTGTGGGATTAAAGTGTGTGATATTTGGAAGATTTGCCGAAGAAGGAACGGAAGAAGAAGAGCAGCGGCGGCGGAGGGCCTACTGAAAGTCACTAGAGAGACTGGTCGTGTGGCGGCAGAGGATATAGGAATAGTGCCAGTTGGGGGAGACGTGCCGTCGTCGGATCGGAACCAACCGTTCCGTCTGTAGTAACAGTAACCATACAGAAGAAGAGTGATGCGAGAGGAAGGAGTAGAATCGCGAAACAGGACAGGATGAACAGAAAATAGATTCAATGCAGTGATTTTCGTCGTATCCGGAGCGAAAATTTTAACTGGGTTTGGTGAGGATTGACCGAATCAAATGTTCCACATTGTGCGACTGGGAGCTGATTAATGCAGCAAGGTCACAAGGCGTCCAGTCTAGTCCAGCAGAATCAGAAGGGTAGTGTGCCGAAGCTTATTGAAATCCGACGAATTGACGGTCCGAAAAAAATGGCTTCGATTGCGACGAATGTCTCGGACCGAATTCACTGAAACTTGGTGCGTGCGGGGTCAGTCTCCGGGCATGTCGTCAATTTAACGCAAAATACTGCGTGTGTTGAAGCAGAGGGAGAACCGTCAAGGGGGAGAAGAGAGTGACAAATATAAATAAAACGTTGCGTAAGTGCAGCTCTTCTTCACCGCGCCCCGTTAGTGTGTTTTCTTTTTATCGAATTTCGAACCACCGTCGTTTTGCCGTTTTTTTTTTCTTCTTTGGTACTACGCCGTCGTCTTCGTCGTTGCGGCCGCCGTCGTTCGAGAGCAGCAGCGGAAACGCAAGAACCGTGGTATTCGTCGTCGTCGTCGCCGTCGTAGTCCGAAAAGCACCAGACACGACGCGCGCGGAAAAGTGGAGAAAGCAAAAATTGAAGTAATTTTAGTGCCAATTAAAATTAAAAGTTTGTGAGCCAAGCGTGTACCCAGCGTGTGTACCGTGTAGAGTAAAAGGGAAAGATTCTTGGCACATGGTTTCCGCTGGCTCGCGCTTGCAGCTGCCCAGAATTACTTGGTTTCCATCTTAGTCTGCGGCAGTCTATAGGAAGAGAGAGAGAGAAAGGGTGATAAATTTTCCGCGAATGCATCTCCCGTACTAGCCCGAACCGCGGGTGACTGTGGTGTCGGAATGTTCCACGGCTAGACTAGAAGCCGGGAGGAGGAAGATGCACCAGTGAACAGGTGTAGGCGATTAGTTCGGTCTGTATGGAACGAAGCGATTCCGATTGGAAAAGTGATTGTTCTAGGTCTCGGTGGAGGTGCCTACGAATGTGCAGTTAAATGCCAGACCCCACGGTAGGAGGGAAGTGAAGATTGCGCGTGTGAGAAGAAACGACAGCCAGTGTGTTACGCATCGGGAAAATTGAGGGTGGCCAAGGTTTTGTCTGACAGGCCCGAAGAAAAAGAAAAAGAAGCATTCGAGAGGAGAAAAAAAAATCCCTAGCATGTTTTGTCTAATCGGAATGTTGCTGCGAGAATAGAACATCCCACCCTGGTGTTTGGGTTTTCCGTGTGAGTTGAAAGTGTGTTTTACAGAGCGCGAAAGCTATGATGGAAGAAGCTGAATCGTGAAGCTCTAGCAGGAATATCAGAAATAAGAAGATTGTGTTTGTGCTAAACGAAAAGATCATATTGAAGAATCTATTTATAAGAAGCTTGTTATTTTCACTCGGTCTGCCCCCTCAAGAGCGCGAGAGCTCGCACATCTACTTGGTGGCAACAAACAACAAACCAACAAACAACCATGACAGAGTACGTACCGCCTCAGCTGATTACGGTTTTGAAAACCTACCAGGATAATGCACCGAAAGGTCTGCACGGACCGGGCCTATCCCTGGTCCATCCGAGTAAGGCCGGCGGCGCCAACAGTGGTGCCCCGGGCCAGCGTCCAGACTCTCCGGATCCCCTGGAAGAATGCCTGATTATGCAGCCTATCACGGGACCTCTTCCGATGCCATCGCACCCCATTATGACCACCCCAGATCCGGACTGCGGTATTGTCCAGTTGACCATTCTGGAGGGGAAAAAGATCGGTTGCTTCTTGCTGGGGGGCGAAATGCGACTCTGTCTGCCGCAAATATTCAACAACATCCTGATGGACTTTTCCGTCGAACAGATCAACCGAAGCATCCAGGAGCTGATGATCTACCTGTACAACTGTACGGACCAGCAGCTGCAGGAATTCAAGCGGGTCAATATCATCCCGGACACGGCCAAAACGTGCGGGTTGATCACCCGAACCAATGCTGAACGGCTCTGCAGCTACATGCTGCACCAAGCGGACGATACACGGAACATCAAGGGGGCGACCACGTTCCGGGTGTACCACCGGTGCTTCGGCAAGTGCGAAGGCATTTTCACGCCGGCACTGTACAGCTTCAAGGAACCGGCCTGTATCGAGTGCTGCGAGTGCCTGGGAATGTTTTCCCCACAGAAGTTTGTTTGCCATCAACACGACCGGCAGGAGAACCGTACCTGCCACTGGGGCTTCAATTCGAGCAACTGGCACGCGTACATCCACGTGGCTTTGGACGAGGAAAACCGGGAAGCGTTTTCCAAGATTCTGGAGCAGATCTGGAACCAGGAGCAGGACCTGGAGGACGAACTGCAGGGGCGGGAATACTGGATCGTTAAAAGAAAGGTAGGTGGGGGTTAATTTTTGGGGAGCAGATTGTTGTTGATAAAACACGCGAGATAAGGTGGGTTATGACGGGTGGCTGACTACAACACACGCTGGATAAATTGGGAATTGCCTTGCGCTGTGGTATACAATGGAGCTGATAACGGGAGTGCGTCATACCGCTGGGTAATATGTTTGATCAAATGAATTGGATGTTGAGTTTTGTGTTCCTCAATGAATAGTGCGTAGAAAAGATCCGATTCTTCGGCTACGTCGTACAGACTGGTTACTTAAAAACTAATGTTATCGAAACCTCATATTCTAGCAATAAACAAAGTTTTGGACAAATTAAAGTCAAATTAGTTACAAACGTCATTAAAGGAACGCAAACAAGAATTAAAACAATTATTGTGTTCTGTGAAATGGAATTGCCAGTAACGCAAGGCAAGCCTTATAAAACTTTTCTGAATCCGTTCAATCGCAAGGATATGCGTAATGTAAAATGGAGTCTAAATCAGGGAAGGATATTTTAAGATGCTATGAACCAGCGAGCAGAATAGCGTTTTGAGACAATAAACATCGTTGAAACCAGAAGCTTGACGACGAATAAAACCAAGCACACTATATATGCTTTAGCGGTTACGATGCTTATGTGTTCGTTAAACCTTATCTTCGAATAGATCGTAACATCTATCTCCGCGTAACATTTGAGAAGGAAAAGTTCAGAATTCCGAGCTTGAAGAAATATTCAAGATTACAACTAAAATAATCGAGATATCTCGCATACCATTTGAAAACGACCTATCAGCTTTTGTAAACAAAACAAAGGCCCTTTTCGCGCGAATATAAACTCGTCTATGCAAACCAATAACGCCATCTGGTTGGGGAAATTCTTCCCTTCCCAATAATATTTTTGGTTTGCGTGAAAAAGGGTCTTTGTTTTGTTTAGAAAAGCTGATAGGCTCTTTTCAAATGTATGCGAGATATCTCGAATATTTTATTTAGAATCTTGAATATTTCTTCAAGCTCGGAATTCTGAACTTTTTTCCATAGTACGGGATACCACAAATTTAGTTCCAGAGTTTCGGAAATTTGTCAATTCCAGATTTTCTTTAATGATTCCAATACAAATCCTACACAATTGCTACGAAAATTGAAAATTGTTGCGATCTTAAAACGTTTTTCCATGTCTGATGTCCGACATTTTGAAAGATTTTGATAATTTTAGAACCTTGGGAAATTTTTCATGTCACAGAGATTCTAGAAAATTGATCCATATTGAATATTGAATTTCCGTACGGCGTATGGAAGATTTTTACGAGTTTAAGATCTCCAACATGTTAGGACGTCATTATCGCGTAGGCAACTTATACTTGATATCAAAACACATTATTTGGGCCCGGGACATGCTGCCTACTGTCAAACTTTGTTGTTGGTATAGACCCTGTCAGTGGGGCCTGGAGGTCTCATACCTCTCACAGTTACATCTTTTCAGAAATTTCTGGTTCCATAATCTGGAACAATTTTGTTAGACTAGGATCATTTTAAATGTCTGAATTAACTAAGTGATTTATTTGGAACATATCTCAGGATTTGAAAAATTTAAATATATTCATAGGATAATTTAAAAATGTCTTCAACGATTTTGTTTAGTATTAATGCCACTTTTATACATTTTGGGTGATTCGTGGCTTGTCCGTGTATGATATTTGAACTCGTTTCCTTTAGCTTGAGAGTTATTTTCAGGATTCCCCTCAATATGATTCTTCGGTATTCCCTAGAGAGTTTCTCCACAACAAATTCGGAATTCTGTGCAGGACAGTTTAGGAATACACTCTTCATTTATCTTCGTATTCTTTATAAATCTCACGAGAATTTGCTTTAATTTATCTCCATAGTTTTACATAAAATTCCCTTGAAGTATTCAGAAATCCCTTGGTATCAGTGGCGTCGCGCAATTTCACTTTTCACCTGCCCTCCGACTTTAAAAACGCAATTTATAGCCATATTTATATCTCAATCGGTTCTAATTAGAACAGAATTTTCTAGTTTCACTGATTTGTATCTATTTAAGCAATTTTTTTTATTTGTTTACGTTTTCTAATAGGGAGAACAGGTAAAAATTAAGATTAAGCGACGCTTGGTAGGCTCTTTAAAATTTAGAATGTATTCTTCCAGAATGTCTTCGGATTTTAACTCAGAATTCCCTCGAAATTCTTCTAAAAATGGCTTTGAGAGGATCTCTTTGAATTTTTTGGATTTTTTTTGTTAGAACAATCAAGGAACTCTCCTTAAAATTAGGAATTTATTTTGAATCTCTTAGGACGCTACTCTGCTTTTTTTTTGGAAATAATGTTAAAAATTTACTCTAGGGACCCCGTCTTATAATCATTGAAACTAACTTAAAATTTTGTAAAGTTTTTTAAAAATTATATGCTTAGTCAAGTTCTTCTAGAATTATTATTGATATTCAATTTCAAGAGATTTTCATCCGTAGGTCATCATTAAGGGTAGTGTCAAAATTGTATCCATATCATTATTCAGTTTGTCAAAATTCCTTCAGATTTCAGAATTCCCTTGATTTCTACTCATAATCTCGATAATAGTATCATCAGAACTATCTTGGAAATCATGTTTAGTTCTTAAAACATTTTTTTCTAAATGGTTCTCAAAATTATCATATGGGAATTTCTAATCACATTCCTTTATAAGTGACATCAGAATTCTTAAAGAAAGTAAATTGTAGAGGACTACAATTCCCATCAAAACTCATGTGATTTGGCATTCTCACCTCCAACGTCTGATACTGGAAAATGCTAAAACAAATATAACTCCGTCATTTCTGAACAGATTATTTCATCTAAAAACAAAACGCAAACTCCTCAAGTTTTGATGATCTTGAAGAATTTGGAATTGAAATAGGATAGTTTTATGACGTTGGGGGTTTGAGTGATTTTGAAAATAACGTCATATTTAAAATATAAGGTTTTATGAAGCCTAAAATCTCGTAAAGTTAGCAAGAATGTAAACAAACTGACCTAGCCTCAAATTTTCTCAGATAGGCTTCTAAAAACTCTCTCTATCAATCTATCACCTTATAAAATTCGGTCCACTGACCTACTCGGCCCAATAGCATTTATTCTAGTGTCTTTATGTAACTAAGACTATTATATATTTCAAATTTCGTGCTTCAAAACATTATCTAAATTATGAGACATAATTTGACAATCTGTTTCGATATTAGAACCTTAAAAATTTACAAAAGTCTGATTTTTTCATAAGACTATTCACGCTTTTGGTAAACCATGGATCCATCCTAATCCATTAAATCAAGCTTCAGGTTTCTAAATAGAGTGGGCAATTATTTTTGTGGGTTTTTAATATGTATTTCTTCACGTCTGGAATTCTAAATTCCAACTAAGGCCAAGATATCATTTTTTTCTTATTCAAATTTTTCGAAAAATATGTTTTGTCCTAGAGTGTGAATAGCTCAAGATCTTGAGCACCTTAAAAATGTTCTGCCTCAAGCACTTTTTTTAAAGTTAGCAATCCCCAACATTTTTCTAAATGCCGGACTTTGGGCAAGGTTGGAGATTGTAAACAATTATGTTCATGTCAGAATTTTAAAAATCTTATAGTTTGGATTATATCAGGGAATCTTTTTAAATTTTCCCCATAATGCTTTAGCGATTCTCTCCACAAAACTCTTGGAATTCACTTATCCACTTTCTTTCAATTACAAAAAACTCATTGAAGAAGTATAGTAGAATTACAAATCAGATCTTATTAACCCTCGGAACTCTTCTTTTTCGTAGAATTGCCTTGGAACTGTCATCATTTTTTTTTCTTTATTATAGAGATTTTTAGCCATATGGCTAGTTCATCTCATACGAACTGTCATCAGCATTCTCTAGGTATTCTTCATTTAATCGCGTAGAATTCTCCACAAAATTTCGTTGGAATACTTTTAAAAAAATATTAGAAATATTCTTCAGTATTCTCCCAAAAATGCCATTGGAATGCTCCAAGAAGTGCTTTGATTAACGTAATCATTAGAATATCCTTAGATTATTCCACGCACTGTCTTTTAAAACTAACCTCAGAATTAGTGTTTGTCTTAGAATTGCTTTAAAACTATGCTCAGATTCGTTTGAATTGTTATTATAATTCAGTTGAAACAGCCAGTGGAAACTAACGATTTTAAATTGGCTCACTACTTGACTAGCCTATTGGTCCCAAGCAAATCGATCAACGTACTCCATTCTAGTCGAAATTCTAGTACTACACTATGTTTGTTTTGTTTCGCTATGAAAGTTTGATAAAATGAAGGGTTCGTGGATTTTCCTGTTTCGATTAGCTTGGGACTGAAGAGAGTACCAGCGCTGAGCCAAAAAGTTGAGCACATTTCTTCGGAACCTACTAGCCTACTACCTATGGTTGAAATGCCTTTGGAGTTCTTGTCAGTTTTTTTTCTTTTTTTTTTTGGGATGGTGGTCAGCAGAATCTTAGAATTATCATCAATTTTTTTTTTCACCTAAGAATTTTAATTGGAATACTCCTGCACTTCCCCTTATAATTCCCATCTTCTCATAACTAATTTGGAGTTTAAAGGTCTTCAGAATAATTCTTAATCATTTTCATTGCAATAAGCAACCTGATGGTCTTCAGAATAATTTCCCACAAAATGTAACATTATGATAGAATATTTCACTATCTAAAGGTTTTTAGAATAATTACTGATATGATGTGAGAATATCTGTAGGACTTACGCTATAGTTTTTTTTCGATTCGTTTATTTAGATGTTTCATTCGGCGGATATTTTCCGACCTCAGTTGTAGTTATTCAGAATAATATTTGAAGATCTATTTTGTTTTTATAATCATTCCTGATCATCCTGATATAGTAAGAAAAAATAATATCTGAAAGACTTCGTATGAATTTTTGATCATTAGTGAATAATTCTACTAAAATTAATGCCACGTGATGAAATGTCGTAAGCAAATAATAATAATAATAAGAATAATAATAACTGCTAAGTAAATAAAAGTAAATGCTTATAGATTCTGATTTATTGAAAATGTCTGTAGGATTCTAATTTTGATTAGTTGTAGATCTTCAGAATAATTCCTAAACAACATAATATAATGAGAGAATATCTGAGGTTCTGAAGTTCTTCGGATCAATTTCTTGCCATCGTAATATGATGAGAAAGTATTTCATGATCTGAAGGTCATCAGAATAATTTCTGAACATCCTTATATTTTCAGACAAAGAAGTTATCTGAAGAACTTTGCTTGATTTTTTTTATCAGTTAACAGGATGTCCACTCAACCGGGAAAACCGAAAGAACCGGGAATCTTTACCAACTAGCAAAAACCGAGAAATACCCGGGAATTAAAATATACCTTAAAAATCCATCTTGATGAATAAGAAAGATTTGGAATTACGGTTACTGACAGTGAGAAAGAGTCACTAGTAATGACTTTATCGAATTCTGTTAACTAATCGTATTTTTTCCTCTGTGCTTTGCTAATCTGACTTGTACTTTTCAGAACTGAAACACTTATCGACATCATTTTCCTTAGTCTGTAATAAATAAATCAGACTTACATTACCATGGATCCGACTCGTGCCGTGTGAGTCAGACTTTCCCTTTTAAAGAGCTTTCTTAGACCGGTATCTTATTTATTGCTAGCATGAAATCTTTACAACTGTTGTCCTAAATTATGTGAATCGGATTCGTACAGTATATCGAAACATCGTGGAAGATTGTATTGAGCGTGTAGAACTTCAAGATCTGAACTCAAGCACTTTGGAGAGTCTCAGATGTTTTCCTGATACAACTTGCGTCGTTATGTGTTACTTTTCCAAAAGGTTCAATAATTCAATAATAATCTATTCAAAACAAAACAAAAACAGTTTTTGTTTTTCTATAATTACCATGGAATTTTTCTCCGTATAATCATGGGATTTTCCTTGATCCCACAAGAAAATACCCTTGGAACTCTTCTCGTACCTTGTACTTATCTTCGAAGTTCCTCGTAGAATTTCCTCGAAATCCTCCATAGAATACTTTAATACTATCCTGAGAAAGCAATTCCTTTGAAAATATTCTCATATTTTTTATAAAATCTCTCCTCAGAAATCGTAGTATCTGAAGACCAGAATTAAAAATTTTCCTCAGACATTTTACTGAGTCATTTATAAATCTCTTAGAATGCTCGTCAAAATTATGTAGGAATTATTCTTAAAATTCACAAGCAATTCGTATCACGATCCCCATAAAAGTTCACTGTCACGTAGCGGCTCGCTTTTATGAAATTATTGTAAGAATAATTTTTAGAACTTCCTTTCTTCTTTCCAGAAATTCTTTGGAAATGATATCAGAATTCCTTAGGAATTATCTTGGAATCCTGATCAGATTTCCATTAGGATGTTTGCCAGACTGTTGTAATCATTCTTCTTAGCATTTCTCTTGAATTATAATTTTTATTCCATTTCAATTCTCCTTAAAAATTTCGTAGGTTTTCTTCTCATAGTTTTATAGAATTTCATCCTAAGTTGCTGGATTCCAAGTCGGAGCCTCAGAGTCTTGGAAATTTATTTTAATCAATTTTTCAACATTTCTGTTAGTATAGACTACAGAGTGTTCCACCCAGCTATTCTCCTTAGAATTACACTGGAATTCATCTTAAAGTCCTCTTCACAAATCCGTTAGGATTCTGAATATAATAGGACTTATTTTCTGACCTTGTTTGAAATAATTCTGCATTTCTATGGAATTTTCAAAATTATTAAAAGTTTCAACAATTTATTAGAACTCTAAACATTTTTGAAAACCTTCCAGCAAATTTTTCCAGGGACCATAATATTTTTTTTTCAAAACTGGGATATTGGATAAGACTTTTGTTAATACATATGGTTAAAACATTTCCTTGCTTCGAAATTTTTGTATCAAATTCACGATTTTTAAAGCAATGTATTATTATGTTATGGTTCAATTTTTTATTGATGCTTTTTCTACACATCGTTTCAGATTGCAACAATCTCCCGTCATTCAATTTCTTTCCCTATTTTACACAAAATTACGCGAGCATTGTGCAATCTGAAATGATGCGTCGATTAAAACTGCTTTCGAATTGTTCGAACATGCATCAACGCGAATTTCTTAACCTATTCAGCCCGATAGCGTTCGGCTGACTGACCAATATTATAAAAATTCTCAAGTGGATAACATTAATCAAGCACAAGGAATCAAAAATAGATCCAAATGACAAAATGACAAGCGATCAACAAACCGATTGATAACGCTATGTCAGAAGCGGAAAGCAATAATGATATAATCTTCTTCCTTTTTGTTCATGACAAGTAGCTCGTGTGACACAGCTCACTCGGGGCGGTAGAAGGAAACGAGCAAATTGTTGGCCAGCTGCTTCACGAAGTAAAGCCGAAGATGATGCACGTGTGTTAATGGGAATTTGTTTGTTATGTCTTTTCTAGATCAACAATTGAAATAGGTGGAACAACCAAACGTAAACAATGGCTTTAAAAGCAAATTCCTCGAGAATTAAAGCACATCCATGCAACCTAACACCATCTTCTGATAGAGCAAACTTCCTTTATCGCATGGCATTGTTAGTTTGCGTGGGAGTGTTTTGATTCTCGAGAATTTTGTGTTTAAAGCAATTGTTTACGTTTGGTTGTTCCGCCTATTTCAATTGTTGGTCTAGTTTTCTCGATTCAGATCAAGCTATGTCCTTATCCATGTATATTGCAACAAAGCAGGCAAGCAATATATCATTATCATACTACCATACTACTACTCGAGCTATTTTACAGAGTGAGTTTGTCATGGTAGCCGTAGCAACCGTTTTGTATGTATTGTTGGTTGCTTTATGTGTTGTGATTCGCTGATCTAGCAGCTCCGAATTGCCGAACAAGTAGTTTAAAAAAAGTACGTAAAGGCCATTTTATTGTGCTTTGACCAAAAGTCGGCTCTCTCGCGAAAGTGTAATGGTCTCGAGAGACTATTAAATCCCACTATAATTAATTTGTATGAAGTCAATAGTCTTAAGTTGACCATCTAGTAACTGTTTTAAATATCAGTGCAACATACCTTACGGATAGGTAAGTGTACTGTATTCCGTGTTAAATAAATTCAATCTAAGTGAAAGTATGCACTCGTTCCCGTTTATGTTTCAGTGAATCTGAAGAAACGTCTAGTGTCCGTTTGCATCCGTTTCGGTATTTGTGGCCAAGTGGACTATTCCACGGCACCGAACCAACAGGCACCCTTGTGTTCGACAACACCTACTTTCCATGACTCTGTTTCTTTGTAAATTATGGCCACTCTGGGTTCCAACAATCGCTAAAAATTCGTAGGACATCGAGTAAGACTTTGCTGTACTTCTAGATCGAAACTACAGGATAATTTGGATGATATTATGGGGTTTCGTGGAGCTCAACTGGTTAAAACAAATAGTTTGCGCATCGTACAATGCCTAATTGAGCATCTAGAACTATAATATCTGAATTTTAGGCACTTTGGAGAACCCAAGATATGTTGCTAATAAAAGTTATGCCCTACATTATGTGATAAGTTCCCAGAAAGCTCTACGAATTCGTATACTAAATCAGGACATCGTACAATACTTTATTGCACTTGTAGAAAAATTTGGTTGGTTTGGTTGATCAGAATCCTCTGTTAGTTAGTTATGTTTTTACGCACTCATTTATGAACTGTCGAAGTGCTCCAGTTGGAATGTAATATCCATATGATGCTTTCTCAACTTTCCTTGGCAATAGAGTATGATTGTACTTGCTACACTATTATACAAATGCAAAAATGGTACAGACATCGAAACACTAAGTTGAGAGCACGCAATAAACTAATATGAATGTGAAGAAGAAGCAGAAGAATTGGTTTCATTTAGTTTAGAAATGAACATTCAATTTTCGTTCATAAGAATGGCCCATGCTTTAATAACCAATAATATAACCAATGAAGATTTTCCGTTGCTGCACTGCATGATGATCATGGTTGACTCAAGTGCGACGCCCCGAATTTGACGGCACAAATTTCCGCAATTCTTTGCAGCAACATTGTAGTGAGATCAAACCGAATTCAATCAAGCGAACAAAAAAACGATCAAAGAACCATACACAAAAAAGCCAGCATTTCTGGTGATATCTGCACACACAACAACGATCAGCTCGCAGAGAATATACATGGAAAGGGAAAACGACACCATCGTCGTCGTCGTCGTCGTCTTTGGAGAACAGGAATCAAAAGCAACCGAAGAAAAAGTGAAGCACAAAAGGAAGGGTTCCTCCACTGCCTGAGAACGCGGGAGACTTGAAAAATCCGCCAAACAAGGGTCGTCGCCGTCGCGTGAACAACCGCCGCGACCAGTTCTGGCTGGTGCTGATTATCCGGATGGGAACAATGTACATCACACAGACATACATATACAGACTCTATGCTGCGTTTCCTCGTTTTCGCGACTGACCAACGACCGTATCGCTGATGATGATGATGATGATGATGCCGATGATGATGTGTGATGCAGAGGTAACGAGGACTCGCGCAGCGGAAGACTTTTCCACACACACCGCAGCTAACCTTCAACGAGGCGGGAGGACACGGCGACAGCAGGTTTGCCATGTCTTATAATAATTGTAGTTCCTTCTTGTGCCTGTTGTTGTCGCTTTGATGCGGCTATTCTCTGTATACTTTTTGAGTGTTCTTTTGCTTCATCTCCGGTCCGGTTATGTTTCCGTCAAATACCCAAGACATCAAATAAACCGTCATCATCGTCGTCGTCGTCGTTGTCGTCTTCGATGTCCGGTAGTTGTGTTGGTCTGCACATTGAGAGATGCGGTTTCTCCGTGGTGGTGATGGTGGTTTAATTTTGGTGTGCATTTGGGCCCCTCAGGCGTTTCACCTTGCTGCTGGATTGCTTTTCGATAGTTGGGGGTTGGGAAAGGCTTTCTGGTTCAGAGAATCATTATATGTTACGTCATACACTGTGGCAAGAGCTCCACCAGCTGTAATGTTGGTTATTATAATCGTCCCGAGATGCATATCATCGATCCGGTGGCCAGACGTGTAGTGTGGGGAAAGTTTGGATACACTCTCAAAAACGGTCAGCCGATAACAGGTTGCGAGACTTGTAATTACAGTGATGGATGTCCTGGTCTACAGCGAATAGCCGGAAATTTTACTGGGAAAAAGGCTTAGCAAATTTTATGTTACGCGTATTATTTGAGGATCGTTCCGTGGAAGTATAAAAACCGAAAATTGGCGAACGCAAGCGCCTCATGCCATCTGGTAGTTTTGTCCTGTTCCGTGTTTGGGAAATTCGTTCAAATCTGAGATTCCAAATTTTTTAATCTATGCATGACATCTATTGTGAGATGGCGGCGCCCATGGTAAGCGTGATAACCTCTCACCCCAGCAGGCCTGGGTTAAATCCCAGTTGGCGCCGCCGGGGTGTCCTGAGGCATAACATCTCGGATCACGCCTTCATTCGGGGAAGTAAAGCCGTTGGTCCCCGGTTCATGAGTTGATGGGATGTTAGGGTCCAGGTGTGGGAACTACCTCCCTGGCGTCGGTAGCATTGGTGCTCAGCATGGAAAACAAGATCGACGGAAAACAAATCAAGGAAAAAAATTACATCTCACAATGCCATTTCTTGGTTTTAGATAATTTAGTTTATCTAAGACTATTTCAGGCGTTTTAATACGACCTTTGCGTTTTGGAGATTTGAGGATTTTTAAAGGCCAGTTTGGTTATTTATAAGGGGCTGTTCATAAACTACGAAGCAGCGTTTTAGACTCCCCCCCCCTGCGTGGACAATTGCTTCCCTCTACAATGCATCACGGTGTCTCTGGTAGGATAACATTATAAAAAAAAATCAGTATCACTGAAACATCCACCAAACGAAATCTTAGGTGCCCCTCTTTCGTTTGAGGCTAGTTTCCAAATCTTCTATCGGGGGTAATTTTTCCAAACATTTTTTGGGTTTCAATGGTCGAGAGAGTTAATTTTTTGACGTGATTTACACTGAAAACTACGAAATAGAAATGAAATTGCTCTAGATCCCCCGATAATTAACTTGTCCATTTTGACGTTTAAAACCCTTTACATTCTGGCGTTTTACAGGCTCAATCGAATAAACTTTACAGAGCCAAGTTATCATTTTCGTTATACACGCTATTTTGAGGCTACTCATTTTTGAGTCGAAAATCACTCAGTCCAGCCAAAAGTGAAGTTACTCAAAAATGAGTAAACATGCTTTTACTCAAATTTGAGTAAACGTGCCTATGGAGGAAACTGGGTAACGGTTACTCAGATTATGACATTTGTCAACTGAGTAACCGTCACCCATTTCGGAAGAAAAGAATGAATTCCCTATGAATGCTTTATATATAAATTGTTTCGTC
Source organism: Ochlerotatus camptorhynchus (assembly GCF_037179485.1). NCBI lineage: Eukaryota > Metazoa > Arthropoda > Insecta > Diptera > Culicidae > Ochlerotatus > Ochlerotatus camptorhynchus. The sequence goes on along the minus strand of NW_027040529.1, from coordinate 3,125,627 downwards.
CAGGAAGAATATTAAAAAACATTATGAATATGATAATTCTGTATTTTATTGATACCAACGAACTGTGAGAGTTGTATACCTTACCAACGAGCTGCTGATAGTTTTTGCCATCCAGGTCATTACGTAACTGCTTCACTTATGAAAACTAATTTTAAACTCACTGCGTAAAAACCACCTGTTCACAACTTCAAAGTGCGCCATTTTGAACTAAGGGAAAAATGATATCAGAACCATTTGCCCAGAATCTGGGTGGATCCAACTCATCGGAGCAAAACCAGTTTACTCATTTTTTGACAACTCCATACAGCATGCAAAAATAAGTGCGATCCACCCAGTCACTGAGTAGCCTAAAAATAGCGTGTACATTATAAATGTCTTAAATCTAAAATGAAATTAAAGGATTTGACCGATTAATCGCGGTCTTCTCGAGGTTAGTGGATGACAATTGTATGGATCGGGAGAGGGAGAAAGATATTTGGAATATGATTTATGATTAAAAAATTTCACTATTTCTAAAACATGTACTTAATGCATCTCGAGACCATCCCAAGTAACAATTCTGCAATCATTTGGCATCCACTTTGATTTATGATGGTTTTATAATGGCATTGAATAATCCATTTAGTTTAAATACAGCTTTTCACAGTGTAAAACGTTCCTGCTTAGTAGTTCACCTTTTCGCTGTTATAAAAACCATTTACATTCTGGTGAGAAGTCAAAAATTGTCTTGTTTTTAAATTAAATTTAAAGTAGTTCTCAATCCCACCATAAAACTGTTCTATAAATCAATCATAAACTTCATTAGCATTTTTTTATTAAAGTCTTGATAAAATACTCTATAAACCTGTTCTATCATTATAGATGCAATCATAAAACCATTATGTTTTAAATGAGAGCAAAAGGCATATATTGTTGCCTTTTAGGATTTTAAAAGTGTATCATAAAATCTCCTCTGTTTATAAATTGAACTTTAAAGGATGGATCCTCATAGTGAATAACAACCAAATTTATGATAAGGATATCTCGAAGGATAAACAAAGTTGGAGGAAAAATTCAAGCGATGCTAACGACTGAAGGGAATTCGATTTCAGTAAAATTTTGTTTAGTAGAAGAACCAGCACGTCCGGCGGAATGGGTACCATCAACAACTGAGCATCTGGTGGAGAAGAATGAAGTGAGCTTGGTCCTCAAATTCGTAAAACATTGTCAAAACATTCTGAGAACAGACCAGCCTTCTCCAGACCTTGCGAATAGATGAAGATCGGAATAACTTGCGTCATTACCGACAGCAAACCACTGAAACTATCAGTTAGCGGACACTAGTTGGTTTCCGATCCATATCTGCGGTTTTATTCGGCGAAATCACTTGGAAAAAAAAACATTCAACCGAACAGTCCTATATCGTTTGATGGTGCACTTCCAGAACCACCCGGAAGAAGGGGATCTTTTCGGGAATGATCGAGGTTACAGCTGTGCAAAATGCGAAATGTTGTGAACACTTTCTGAGTAACTGCTTCCAAGTCATCGGGAGAGAATCGCCTGGAAGAACGCTGATTCGCATAGCGCAACTATCGAAAAATAAACAAACTTTGACGTTTAACATTTTGTAGGCAACATTGCCGCTATAAATGCTGCCATAAATCTGAACGGATTGGGATCAAGCAAAATGGCTTTAGATAAATACCATACAGTCTACAAGTTTTCTTCATAAAAGCCAATTCAAAACCATATGAATTTGTTAGGGATTTCTTGAAAGCAAAATAACTTTGTCACAAATGGCCCATGAAAATCAACTTTTATGCCTCCGCCATATTACAATTATTTTGTTTGTTTTTTGCAATCTTCGATTTTCAATCTATATTTCCTTGGATATAACTTTATTTTAGTTAATTTAGCATGAGAAATATTTAGAATCCAAAAATCATGAGAAACAAAAATCTCGGCTAAACTTAATGATCGATCTGAAGAATATATTTTATTTTCTTAATGTAAAATAATTAGTAAAATCGATGTTTTCCGTGTGTGGACTCAAGTTTTTCGATGTTTTCACGTACATTTCACATCAAATTTTAAATGGCACCTAAAACTAGGCCACTTCATGAGAACTATTTTATAATTTTGGAAATTCGGTAGGAGTTTTATACGATCAAATTTTTAATTATTTTGAAAAGATCGGATGGTATTTATGAATCCTTTTTTCTAGTGAACTTAGCAAGTGGCTAGGGTAAATGGTTCGGATAATGCTTTTAATTGTTGCCGAATAGCTTTTATTGTAGCTTAAATATGGTTTTGAAATGGATTTCAATGCGTTTATCGTACAACCATTTTGCAGTAAATCAATCTTGAAGAGCTTCGAAAATACACCTCTCAGAACCTTCTCCAGGGTGGGCCAACTAGACATATTCTAGTATCAATGAGGTTTTGTTGGATGCATCAATGGCAAAGCAGTCTTGACCAGGGTTTTATGAACGTTGTTTTATAGTAGCTTTGTAGTATTTCATAAAACTTAAAATGTTACTTGGGCATGTTATTATAATATTATATTCATTATATTGAGTTTGACTAATTAATACTACTTTAATTGTTTGAAGGGCGTTGATGGTTGTGAACTTTTTAAGGCCATTACCGAGCCATGTGAGAACCTTAACATTTTCGGGCTATTTTGAAAACTTAAGCGTTTCAAAGCAATTTTTATGCTTTTTTCATAATTAAGGGTCAATTTCGTAGTTTCCTTTTGTATTATAGCCGCTGAGCAATTCCAGACAAATTCGCAAAATCATTAATTTTTGTTTTTTTTTATTTTTCTGGAAATATTCAGAAACGTTCCTCATGACCAAAAATACCATTTTTCATCTTAAGATCACCATTTTAAATCTAGCCTTAATTTTGAAAAGGGCCTATAAAAAATGTTAAGCTTGTCTTCAGAATACTGTTTCTCGAAAAATGTTTGTATAATCGGGTTGGTACCTTCGGCAATGTTATAGGCAACATCTCGAATCATTAGAAAAAAAAATCACTATTCTTTTTCAAATTTAAAATAAAAACTTAAAAATCGTTATTCTCAAAAATTCTTTTTTTTTTGTATTTTTTAATTTATATATATACATATATACACTGAAGTCTCTTTTACACGGTTTTTTTTACGCGGTTTTTTTACACGGTTTTTCACGATTTACACGGTACGTTTTTAACGATTTCTCGATAACGATACGTCCTATCTACTTGGTTCCAATAACATTTTCCGTTTCAAGCTATAGGTGATCGAAAGGCATACTTTAAAAAAATCACAATTTTTGGTGTAAATACAGACATTTTTAAAATATGTCTATATGGACCATAGCATACTATAATTATAAATGGCATCAAAATCCGATTTTTTAAAAACATTTAAACATGTGAAAAATAAAAATCTCGTAGGTTTTTTTACACCGTTTTTTATTACACGGTACGTATCCCCCGTGTAAAAAAGACCAGAGTGTATATTTTTAGGGGATAATAAATGCCACCTATTACACCATAGGTTGAAATGGAGAAATTATGGACAAAAAAGTTATGATTTTTAAAAAAAATTCAAGTTTTTGGAAAACTATCCTAAACTTGGTTTAATTATTTTTTCGACTTGATATATTGAAAGTACGCCAAATTAACAATAAAAAAACACGTGCATAAAATTTTGCTAAGTCGCACCCTTTTCGAGATGTAGTGGTTTGAACGTAGATTTTTTTTTTTAATGTTGGTATTTTTTGGTCATTTTCGAATGTATTTCGCGGTTCTCCAGTTCCATTAAAAAAAAATCCGAATGATCTGGAAATTCACAATAAATAAGCTTTTGGTGGCTTATCGATAGTACCCTAAAAACCGCAAAAAATACCCCTTAAATATCGTAAAATATAGGTTAAGTACGCCAAAACAGCAAACAATTACCTTAAGAGGAAGCTCCGAAAACAATAAATACGTTCTGATTTTTATGAAGATATTGGAAAAAGATGTCAAAAATCCAAACAAATAACATTATTTATATTTTTTTTAAGAAAATTCACATACAAAATCATTTTTCTGTGAATCATCCTGGCATAAAGATGGACTCAAAAATCCACAAGTTATCGACCTTTCGGTTTTGCTGAGGGTCCATTTTTTCATTATGAGATTGAAAACATATTTTTACATGTTCTCAATGTTCTCAAAAGTCTAAAGAAAAAACTGATTTTTGATAATTTTTCCCAAAATTTTTAGAAAAATTAAAACGTGCCGAAAAATAATTTTTTTTTTCGGTGTAGTGAACTTTCCTTTGATGCCCGGGATGATGATGATAGTGGTCTACCACTCATTGTAGCATGGAAACTAGGCCGATAGCTGTGGGCACTCCTCACTGTTGAACTTGATCAAGCTTGATAACCTCTGATTGTCATCAGCAAATCACCAAGTATGAAGGGCCAAAAACGAATGGATGGAATGGCAGGCAATTCGCCTATTCATTTCCTTGGGACAGTTAAAAAGATGTCCCAATGAATGGGGCGAAGAGCCTGCTCTTTATCCACGAAATGTTAGCAACAGGGAGTTGACATTTTTACTCTCCCCATCTAAATCGCTTCAATTGATTAATGCCCGGTATATACTTGTGCTGATTCACTAGTGCTGGTGAGCCTGTCGTTCACAAAAATGATTATCGACTTGATGTAAACTGTTCTCACCAGCTGATTAGTATTGGTGCACAACTTTTAGGCACAACTTGTAGGCACAACTTGCAGGGTGGCAATTGAACCGAAAAAATCAAGAGAACCTGGAATGGAAAACATCTGGAAAATGCGGAAAATAATAGGGAATTTCATTGCAACCTTATAATATGTTGCTGTACCTATATTAATCAAATTATGTTAATGAACATGCTAAGTCCATTATCTTGAATATTTCTATTAAAATCATGAATATTTCTATTAAAATTATGAATATTCAAGTCAGCAATGTCCCTGAGTCTGACATTTTGAATATTGTTGAAAATTTTAGAACATTGTGTCATATCACAAGTTTTAGAAAACTTCTCCATTTCTGGTAGGGTGACACCTGAAATAAAAAACCTGGAAAATCTGGGAATCTCAAGGAATTTCATTCAAATTCTGGGAAATATTTCTTAATCACAGAAACTTATTATTAAGTATGACATCGCTAGTTTCAAATAACTTAATTAAGTTTGAGGATAGTTCTTCATTTCAAATGTTTAATTAGAGTTGCGTTTCTTGATAGATGTTTCACCCAGAATCTTCAAAAATTGTGCCGTTTGATTTTCAATGTCGATTTTTTAAAACAGAGCTACCCTTTAGGCTACCCCCAAGGAACAGGATGAGTGTAATAAATATGTATAGAAAGGTTAACATCAACGATAGAAGTGAACAAGGTTTGTTACGTTATGGAATACCTGGAAGATATACTGAACAGCTACTGATCTAGTAGGTATCCAAGATTTTAAATATTGAAAATTAACATTAACTGAACATACCAAACTCGTTTCGGAGGCTAAGTAAGCTATAATTAACGCAAATATCAGTCTTTACGAAAGTCACCCTGAAATGCTACGTCATTTATGCATTTTGTAAACCTGGTTAGCTGGGAAAATAAGCTTCTCTGTCAAATTTTAAAAGTGTGCTTTTGTTGCTATTCCTGTTGAGATAGAATGCTGCGTTTACGCTTTCCGAGCGAATAAATCCGTTTGGTAAAGCGTATAATCCGAAATAATTTGCTTGCGAAGCTGAGTCTCAAAATGCTCAAAGAAAAATAAAATTATGATGGGATTAAAGACATGTGTTTCATGTGCAAGATGTAGGGAAAAGGAGTGATTTTCTGCCCCTAGCGTGGAATTTAGAAAACAGTTAGAAAAGAACTTATAAGGGTGAGAAAATTCCCATACCAGGGACCTCTTCTTGTAACATGGAGTAAACCGAGGTCAGAAACGGATCACGGAACTTACTGAAAACTTTCTGCGATTAAGCAAGGATGTTTTGTAGATTGGTATCGAGATGGTTGCAGTTTCCTTCAAAAAATGCTGTCAATCATAGTTACTGCTTGACCTTATAATCTGGCGCTTACTACGTTTAACATTTGTGAATTTAGAAAAATGCGGTGCTTTCCCGTTTTTGGCTACACGTGATTTTTTGCATTTATCGAACGCTTTATTCAATTTGAGATTGTACTGGATCATTCTTCATGGGTTAGAGGTTCATGGGCCCCATCCAAATCGGTTCAGGGAATTTGATTATCTTCATCGAGTCGACAGACTGATAGAGGATTTTTCTGACATACCTTACTATTTCACTTCTGAAATTTTTAGCTCCATAGTTTTAAACAGTTTTTAAAGACCAGAGAAACCAAGTCGAAACGACTGTTTTCATACATGCGTTAATACGAAAAAAACGCTTCGTTTAGACTTCCCCATTGAGGCCCCAGGATCTTGAAATTTGTCCTCCTTCGTAGTCTTAGAATCTTAAGATTTTTTGTTAATCCTGGATCGTCAATTTATGTGCACGAAATATTGAAACCCTTAGGAACTCATCTCTGGATATCTTTGCAAATTTTTCAAGGGTTAGCTTAGGATCACCCCAAAAAGTCTTCAGAATTACTTTTACTTTCAGAATTTGATAAGATTATAAACCTTAAGATTTTGTCCGATATTCTCTAGAAATTTTCTCCATAGTTTCGGAACTCTGTACAGAACACTTTAGGAAACCCTTGATATTCATTCTTAAATTATCTTCGCATTTTGGTGAGAATTTGTTTAATTTCCCACCATAATTTTCTATAGAATTAGTTGTCTTTTGGCATGTAATTTAGAATCAAAAAATTTATTTAACGTCGGTCTCTGTTCCGCAATCTAGTGCCAATCACCGACGGACATCGATTGCCATCCATTGACGGCAATCGAATGTGCAGGAAGGCAGCTTCCACACCTGCGTAGGATATCGCACCCATTCAACACACATGGGCCGGGACCAACGGCTTTACTTCCCTTCCGAAGGAAGACGTGACCAGAGATTTTTATGCCTCAGAAAAATCCCACCGACCTCGGCTGGGATTGAACCCAGACCCATCGGGGTGTTAGAAAGCAGTCACGCTTACCACTACACCACCGGCGCCGGCAAAATGTTCGTAGGTCACATTGTTTTCTAAAATAATTTCCAAGCTCTGTTCGGGACCTAACACTACTGCGATCAGTAAATTGATCTATTGTAGTATATCCCGTGTCCTTAGTTTAGTGCATGTCGTATTACTCCATCACTGCTGAGAAATGATGAAGTATTCGATTTTTTTTACAGTTGCCACTCTTGCATTTATCGCAAGGATCCGACTCTAATTGAAAGGTCCCGCTATTTATACCCTTCGGAATGTTGGAACACCCTCCAAAGGCGCGCCCCTCTGTCAGTCAAAATTGGATTCCTTAGCAACAAAATTAAGGTATGACACGCATAATGATCATGCATCAGAACCCTAGTCTTAACCACTTCAAACTAGGGAACAACGAATAGAAGATTAGGAATCACATAGATGAAGACTAACTAACTCATTTTTTCCTTGTTTCAAGATCATCCTCGGGAGACAAAGTCGAGTCTTGTCACTATCAACAAGGCATAAAAAGTAACAAGGACTAAGATGTGTTCCTTGGATTACTGAAAAATCCTGTTCCCCTAGTTTGAAGTAGTCAGGACTAGGAATCGGTGGTAGATCTTACATCCCGTAACGTACCACGAAAAGGTGATCTACCCACGTTACGGGGAAATTTCCAAGCTTAATCTATCAATTCCTTCAATTATTGATAAGGTTTCATCTAAACAAAGTTTAAAAATGTTATTGTTATTGTAGTTTTCAACAATTGTTTTTAATTTTGGTAAACATTTGCAATTTTTTTAAGCCTGTATTTTTTTTTCCGAAAAGAAAATCCAGTTTTCTACAACTTTATCTCAGACGTCATTTCGATTAGATGAGCAGTTTTCTTGCTATGATTTATTGATAAATATCGAAAACGTCATTTTAAAAAAAATAGGTGTGAGCTAAATTTGCCGAATTCCATCACAAACTTGGTTCATTGTCCCTAGCGAGCGGCGCCGGTGGTGTAGTGGTAAGTGTGATTACCTCTCACCCCAGCAGGCCAGGGTTCAATCCCAGTCGGCGACACCGGGATGTTCTGTGGCATAACATCTCTGATCACGACTTCCTTCGGAAGGGAAGTAAAGCCGTTGGTCCCCGGTTGGGTCGATAGGTAGGGTTCAGGTGTGGAAGCTGCCTTCCTGGCGTCGGTAGCGGAAAACAAATCAAGGAAAAAAATGTCCCTAGCGAGCAATTCTCGCGTAACACTTGAAAAGGGCCTATCGACTTTTGTAAACAAAACTTTTTAGGTTCTTCTCGCGTGAACCGAAGAACGCCCGCGCAATCCAACAACACAATCGGGTAGGGGAAATTTCCTCCTTCCCGATAGTGTTGTTGGATTGCGTGGGCGTTCTTCGGTTCATGCAAAAACTGCTAACCAAGCTTTGTTTACAAAAGATCATAGGCTCTTTTCAAATCTTACGAGTACCCTTACGGAAATTTTTGGTCATTTGTAACTTGTCCTCCGGGGATGCTAACCACTAAATAGAAATTTCAGTGAAGATGTTATTGGTAAGAATTTCATCAAACATTCGACCGACTGAGGTTCCAGCTGTTTCCGGAGAAACTTTTCGTGGAACGAAATGTCTCTACTGGTCTGGTGAGTGTTGCCCAGTGTCTTAATGTCAATAGTTCAGTCCTCTGATCTCTGACGGTGTGTCAATTGTCCTCGGCACCATGATGAATAGCTCAGAAGTTACACAGCCTTCGTGTTGATGTACAAATTATGCACAACACAAATAGACAAACGATCTTAGACTGCAGATGCCTACGCTCAATTAACTTTTGTCCAGTTATAACAGCTAGTGATACAACTTCGCATAGATCCACCTCCCCCTCGCTCCGACCTCCTATCCGGCGATAATGAAGAGGACAAGTGCTGTAGGATCATAAAAAAATAACAAAGTTGACTCTCGACAAAATCGCAAACCACACGAGTGAAACACAGACTTCCATCAGCACTGACATACACACACACACACACACACACACACACGCACACACACACACACTGACAGTAGCTGGCCAAAAGAAGCAGCAGAACGGGGGCTAAAACGAAACGGCGAGTGCCATTATCGCATATTATAACGAGCTTTTTCGTTCACTGATGGACGGACGGACGGGTTTCAGGTTAGGGGGCTTAAGGGAAGACGAGGTTCACAAGGATGGATGAACGGACGCGCACGGATGGTTTAAACTTGGGCTTGAACGAACGCGTATTTTTTTTTCGGTTCACGGTTCTAACCACCGCCGCCTCCAAATGGCAGCAGTGGAAGAGAGGTACGAACATACCTAGATATAAATTATGCATTTTTGTTGCTCCGCTATAGAGTAGTGCGGTGGTTCGGACGATGTATGACTGACTGACTGGATGGGTTGACTGTGCTGTAAGTGCTGTAGACCTTTAGGCGAGTGTTTGTTGCGTTGATCGAAAGGGGGAAAACGAAAGGAGGTGAAAGGTTGATGATTGTAAATAAGTTAGGTAGTCGGTTATCACATAAAATGAAGAATGTTAGATGTTTGTGACATTATTTGGCTCATAACGCTCAATAGTATAGTTCGAGACTGAGAAAAATTTCCGTGGATTTTCCTCACCTTCGAGAAGTTTTTCCTGGTTTTCTACTTTTTTGAAAAATTGAGTGATCACCGCGTGATTACCTCTCACCCCAGCAGGCCTGGGTTCAATCCCAGTCGGCGCCGCCGGGATGCTCTGAGGCAGAACTTTTCTGATCAACCCTTTCTTCGGAAGGGAAGTAAAGCCGTTGGTCCCCGGTTTATGAGTTGATGGGTCGATATGTAGGGTCCTGGTGCTCAGCATGGAAAACAAATCAAAGAAAAAAACTGGAATTTTCTCAGAACTTGTTTGACCATGCTGATTATTTTGACCGTGTATTAAGTATGATCCTGCTGACAGGTCATGCTTTGTGGTTAGCATCCATGCCTCTTACGCTGCAATGTGCTAAAAATGTGTTAAACTGACTTTAATACAAAAAAAGTGCGGTCCTGTTAGAATCCGGAAGCACGAATCGAATGGTCGGAATTCCATTATATACAGCTGTGTTCAATATAATAGCAACGCATGCCGATTTCCATACAAAATGATCATATTTGACATGATGTAACTTTGTTTTTTTTATCTAGTTCGTTTATTTGTAAGGCTCAATCGCGTTAGCTTTACGGAGCCGATAATTCATTGTTCACTTTTTGTAACAAAATTCACTTAATTCTATGTCTAGTAGAAGTTGGGCCGAATATTCGGGGCTTACTCGAGGTTAGAGGGGTACATTGTCGAAGGATAGGAAAAGGGGGAGGAGCTTGGGGTAGGGTTTCGTTGCCTCATCAGAGCGATGTCGCCAGTATGAACGGTAGTGTGGTTCTAGATTCGTCTGGAGTTTGACCGGCTATGGTGACCAGTGGGCGACGATGAGACTCATCGAGACGGGGGACAAGACAAACAAAAACTAATACAAATACAAGATACAAAAGACAAACGAATTCTTATACTAGACATTTGCAGAAACACATAAATCGACTGTATATAGCAGAGATCGCGGGTACCCAACACGTCTCTGATAGGGATATAGGGTTGTCTTCCTTGGGCCTTGATGGTATTCAAAAGTGGCTCTCTGGCGGCGTCATTACCCGAACATTGCCAAACTGCGTGATCGATGTCGTCGTAACCGTTTCCACACCGACATATGTTGCTGTCCACGAGGTTTATTCTATTGAGATGCGCATCTAGCGAGTAGTGGTTGGACATAAGTCTACTCATCGCGCGAATGAAGTCACGACTTAAGCCCAAGCCTTCAAACCACGCTCTCGAAGAAACATAAGGAATAATTGAATGTAGCCACCGTCCAAGATTTCCAGTGTCCCAATCGGCTTACCAACTCGAAAGGGTACTCTGACGCACTAAATGGTAAAATTCATCGTGTGATCGTGCGCGCCCACCTTTGCGAGAGAGTCCGCCTTCTCATTGCCTGGGAGTCAGCAATGTGAAGGGACCCATACAAAGGTAATCTTTCGACCAGCACACTCATCTGGATGTAACTTTGTTAACTTATGATCAATTGAGCTGGAACGTTCGCCACAGAACTACAAATATGTTCATTTTTACGATTACAAAATACCAAATTGTTGGAAGCACCTGTTGGAAAGTGAGACACTGGGTAAAATTGTTCAAAATAATAGCAGTTTTTGATTTGATTTTTTATGTAGTGCAAATATTTTTAACTATTATGTACATTTGTTAATTGGGTGGGGATTGTTAGAATTTTGAGAAATGTAAAATTTAAAATCTCAAAATTGAGCTGAAATGCAAATTCCCTCCCCTTGGCTAGTTTTTTAACCTGGACGTTGGTGGGCGGGCCTAATCTTATGCTTCATAGTGGAGCGTTGGAGACGGTTGGTTTAGGTCCGGCATCGTTGGCTCATGCCGTGACAGAATAGCGTCATGAGCATGCGATGAGGATTACTGAGCTTCCCCTCTCTGATGAACCATTGCATAAGAGAACCAAAGTTCTAGCCTGAAGTGATAGTATCACACTTGTTACTCCTTTATTTGAAAGCCGCGTTGTAGTACGCTTACGTATAGGCACTGACGTTGGGTGTGATACTGGCCGGTTTTGCCGCAAATCACTCTTATTTTATTTATTTTTACGCAGATAGATTTATTTGGGTTTGCAAGGGAATTATACTATTGAAATATTTCAGAAAGTGCCCAACGGTGCTCCTTCTACTTGCGTGACAAGCTTTCATTGTTGTTTTCATTGAAGTCTTACTCAGGAAACAATGTTAAACATCATTTTTGTACATGGTATTGTAACTAATCTTATATGTGCTTCATTTTGATTTGGGATAAGTGTTTGAACTATGGTTCGGGATTTCCACTGTGGCGTGCTTCTATTGTGACATAACCATACGTATTTTTGTGGTGCGACATAGCGGAAACGTGTGAGCGTAGTTGAAGCATAAACCCTATGTAATTAAAAAATCAGCTAGGAAACTAACTTCACAGTGAAGCATTTTAGTCACATGAAGGTGTCACCTGGGACGAACTAATATATATTAAATATAGGTCAAAGTCAAAAACAACTTGAAACACGTTAAATTTTAGATTACATTTGCAAGTGCAGGTACTTAATAAAGCATGGTAGGTAGATTAGAGATTTCAATTATTTATTAAATTAGACTAGAGATATCATAATCATCAAACGAACTTAAATAAGAAAATTTAGACAGCCTAGTAGCATTAAGTGGATTAACAGAAGAATTAGGATGCGGAGGGTCCGCTTAGGGAGGCAACTAGCCTTTAAAGCAACTGGCAACTAGCCTTTTCATGTATTTTCTGTTTATTTTGATTATTGCTTTAAAATATCAATTTGGTATATATGTGAAGGGATGAATCAGTGGGAGATGGATTTTCGGTTTCTTTACATTTAGCATCACTATGTGTCATTTCCTCAAAACCCCCCAATAACCGGCTTCTTCAATCCCTTCCTTTTCCCATGGCGTTCAAGTGGTCCGCATAGACTATTCAGCCATTACCCGTCCTTTATCCTCGGCTTTGGATTGACTTGCGCTCTCATTGCCTCACCAAACGCTGCAAAATGAAAATTGAGCTGAAATGCAAATTATTAGTACTGCTATTATTTTGAACAATTTTACCTAGTGTCTCACTTTCCGGCAGTTGCTTGGTATTTTGTAATCGTAAAATTGAACATATTTGCAGTTTTTTGGCGAACGTTTCAGCTCAATTGATCTTAAGAGAACAAAGTTACAACTTGTCAAAGTTGACCATATTGTATGGAAATCGGCATGCGCTGCTATTAGATCGAGATCACAGCTGTAAAACAATTTCTTTATTTAATATCACTCTAAAATTCGGTATAATAATCCATTCAGCCCGATAACGTTCGGTTAAGTGACCTTACAAAAATCCACGATTCTACTACTTCGAAAATTCGGGCGTTTTACAATCATAAGAGGAATCAAGTGTAAAAACTTATTCAAATTGATTCTAAGCATCTCGAAAATAACGTAATATTGCCATTATTTCAACACTTTTGTTTTTATTTCATTAATATTAACAATTGAAAATATGTTGAGATTCGTACCGTATGGCTATAACGAAGGTCAGGCTCTAGGAAAAGTTCCTCATGTTGCCATTTCGTGCCAGTCTGGTATGGGACCCACTGAAATGGCCGGAAACTTCGTATTGAGATATATAGTTTCCCATACTGAATCTCCGGTTCGTCATCAGGCTGTAGCACAATTTGATCGCTGTCATCCTGAACTTCCTGATTCCTGAATATAACCCATGAAAAAAAATAATGCTGCAGAGTTCTTTGTTATAGAAATTGCTGACGTTTATCGTACGCACACTACGTCACGTATACGTAAACATGTAGGGTATACGTCCCTAACCTCGGTCTAATATGCAGCCATAGATTACGTTTTTAATCATAACTCATCAATTAATTTACCTGCAAACGATATTCTACTGCTAAATGGTATGCTTAGATATGCTTATCATGTCGTTTGCTATCAGGAACCGCAAAAAGTTGAAAAACTTACTTTTTTTAAGACAAAAACTCACCAGGGAAATGTATGTAATATCGGTCTATTGTCCCCAAATTGGGTCTATTTATGGATGCAACTTCGTCCTATCCTGTTTGATTCTCAAAAAAAACGCTCTTGGTAACGTTTTCTTATGTATTTTTTTTTATCACTATCACTGTTAACTTAATACTCTTCATTCCTCAAAACATTTCTTAGAGAAAATTTTACGAAAACTACATTAAATCACTCAAGTTAAAAATTAAAAATTAAAAATTTCGCTTATCGTCTTTCGACCGCAGAATATCTAAATCAAAACATTGTGATGTTCATTATACAGATTTGGCAGAAAAAATCTCCCTTCCTGTTCGTTCCTTATCATCCAAATGCAAACCACATTGTTGACGTTACTCTTATTGCTATATGCTGTCAAATGAATTTCATGGGCCAAAGTTAGGAACATAGAAAAGAAATGTGTCCCTAAAGTTGGGTCCATGATTTACTTGTGAAAACGTTGTTAAACAATTAAAATAAACATAAAATATTCAAACAGTAACTGTGAGTTTTACGTCTAGTGTGTATTATCAGGTAATTCCATTCAATAAATGCCATAATCAGGCCATTTGATGATCGTCAGTGCAACCTTCCCATCTTAACCTTAGAAGTCATGGCGGCTAAAAACTCCGAACAGAGTGATATTCTCAACCAGTTTTATTACTTACGAGAGCTGAAAATGTATTGAAATGTTGTGATATAAATTGATTTGTGTGTGGTACACATTTATCAATCATCAGTGATCAATATTTTCCTTATTTTTTGTGTAATATTCCTTAATTAATTATTTATTTGCGTGATAGGCCGAATGAAAGGACTAGACCCACATTACATACCGTAACCCTATATGTAAAATTTTTCATCGGGAAAAAATACCTCATAGCGGAAAATTTTCCCGAAACAAATCACTGACACAATCATACTTTAGCAATCTCTATAGTATAGTTTGTGTTGTAAAATACATTCTAGCTTGATAACAAGTGAAACGTCACACTACACGGGAAAAACAAGAGCTTCCATATTCGTGAACCACAGCCGTGAACCATACTTCACGGTGTATATTTGAGAAAATTTTGTGCTGTGATTTTTAGTTCACGGTCGGATTTTTTTCCGAGTTAACAACAAAAACAAACATTGCGCATGACGCCGGCCAACATTTTTGTTTACGGAGTTTATTGTTTTAGAGCAATCATATAATTTATCATGTAAAAGTATCGTTACTATAAGGAAAACACATGTCTGTTCGATGTACCATAAAACGGGGTATCTTTGATAATGCGGGTAACTTTGATAGTATAATATAAAGAATAAATTTACTCGCTGTGCTTTTTCAAACAAGAAACATTGGTTCCATATTGTAGCTTAAGGTATTTCCGTTGATATCGTATATAGTTTTTATATAGTATATGTTACATATTTTACAAAAATATTAAAAGATCAATCCTTTAAATTTGTCGAACCTCTTTATGAAGAGCTTTGAGTGGGTTGGTTTATTTCCTTTAAATTCCGTTATAATTGCTTATCTTTTGACAGATACGCGTATTTCGTCTACTACTTGCAGACTTCATCAGTGCCAAGTACTCAACACCACTGAAGAATCCATCTTTAATCTACGAATTATATACTAATCAATAGGTACTAAAAATCAGCAGGTATCTACTGCCATGTCAAAATTTACCTAAACAGGTACCTAAATTCAGTCTCCAACAGGTAGATGCATGCTACGATGTGTTATTTTAGGTAGCATGCTAAAGAGTCTCGAGTATCCGTTTCCTTGATCTCTATTAAGCAATGTTGATGGATTATGTTTAAATATTTCTAAACTTTCGGCTACGTCTAGTTTCCAAGGTGAAGATACAGTCCGCAGGATATTAATGTTTTCCTTAGTCAAATTGTGCCCCTTTTTAGCGATATGTTCTGCAACCTTGGATTTAAATTCATAATGAAGTCCTTTATCCATCTCTCTGATGAAGTCTGCAAGTAGTAGACGAAATACGCGTATCTGTCAAAAGATAAGCAATTATAACGGAATTTAAAGGAAATAAACCAACCCACTCAAAGCTCTTCATTAAAAGATCATTTTCGTGTTTTTCGCCTTTTTGAAAAAGCACTCAAACCATATCTTATGAAATGTATTTCCGAAACAGCCATCACAAATTTAATGTTGTATTCTTATTGCTTATGAAGTTTTCTGATTATATACTCATTCAAGGTTTCATATCTAAATAACTAAATTGTTTGAGTTTCACTAATTCGTTTCTACATTCATCGAGCATTATCAAAGTAACCCCAAATAAAAATACTGAAGTTCGGTCACAAAACTAAAACAATAGTGCAAATGCTTTAATTTCCGTTCAATATATAACTAACGAACTAACTCTTGGATCCTCAGTACTTGTTTTAGAAATATAAAATTTGAAAAACAGTCATTGCTATAAAAAATATTTAGCATATACTTTAAAAAACTATCAATGTTACCCCATTTGATTAAATTATGAGGTATTTCAGAAGCTGTTACAGTTTGACATGTGTCGGGGTAAGACGGCCAGACGGTTGCTTGAAACTAAATGCGTGAATAACAATCTTTCGTTTCTGAAATATATCAGGCATTTTTCAAAAACATTTGTAGATCTGTCGTCAGTATAAATTTGTGATATACAGGCCCCGGGGGATCTACCACAAAATTCAGAACATCCGTAAAAGTAGTCAATTCATAAAACTAGGTTCAGGACTCTAAAAATTGTCACTCTAAGGTCAACGAGCGTTACGACGTATTTTGGTTTGGAGAATGACATTACGAAAAGAAAAAGTTGGTTTTTATCATGAAAAGATCGCTACCAAATCCAGTACCACTACCAGCCCTTTAAGCTGCAACTGGTATTATCCTCGGTTTGAATATTGAGCTGCTTTGATGTCGACATCGGTGTTAATCAATACGATGCTTAACAAACATCGTTCAGATCTTCCAATCAGGGTCGGTATATAAGTTTATCCGAGTCAGTTGTAGCTAACCACCATTAGTGTCAAAAGCTACAGTGACGGGTGCATTTGAAGAACAATGCAGACCGGCATTAACGAGCATTGAAAGCTACATAATCCAAACAAAATGTTCCAACATTTCATCACCAATCAATCTCGTGAATAGTAAGGCAATTTTTGGCAACGAATTCCCACAAAACCTATATGGTTACCAGACGGCAGACCGTGAAATGAGACAAGCCACCGTTAATTTCTCGGATCAGCAACCACGTGGCGCCGTCGATCACAAACTGGGTTACTTGTTTTTTTGTTGTTACAGTTTGGTGGTCATTTGCCAGCATCGGATCAGATTGGAGGCTACTATCTTCCAGTTTAAATTTACAATAACAAGCCATATTTTTAGCCGATTATCTCAACCGAACTGTTTTGCTTTCGGGCGGAGTAGTTTTCGGCGTTATCAGGAATATTTGTCCCCACTGCGGAACGTATTTTGACTCATTGGCTTTAATCGTGCAGCAAACCGAAAAGACACAAAGCGAGTGCGTAGAAGTCAACGATCGCGCATTAATTACACTTTCCTCAGTGTGCGCCGTCGTGCAGTGCAATATCGAGACATGGGCACGCTGTTTCGTGCATTGCTTTCCTCGTTGTGGCGTGTTCTGGTTGACAGACTGCCGCCAACCGCGCGGACCGTAAATCATTCTGACATCGAGATTAATAGACACATTGTCTCATATTATTCCGAGACCGACACCGAGACGACATGAATTCTCCCCTTTACTTTGGGCTTGGTATATCCGTGCAAAATCCGACGCACTGCACAGAAGAATCCCTCTGGCGGTTGTTATTTTTGCTGTCGCTTCGTTTCAAAGAATAATAATAATCAACAACGACAAGTGAAGCTGCACACTGTTACACACCGCGGTCCACGAGGTGCGTCAAATGTCCTACCTAGCGTCTGAGCGGATGCTGCACTTTGCGATGTGCCGGCGAGATATGCGTCCGTAGATACGGTTTGCACAAAACGCTCAAGGTAGATCTTGCTTCGAACCCGCGCTCGGATGACACCTTTGCGCCGACGACGCAGCGCTGGCAACGGGAAGAGACGATTTTGTCAAATGAAGCAAATTTCTGCAACACGGCCTGCCATCATCAGCTTTGACTGGTGGCGACTGCGAAAATTTTCTAATTTTAGCACTGGCAGCTAAAAAGTGTCTCCGGTGTGTCATGCAACAACGGGGCGGCGATGCCTTCTATTTACCACATGCGCTCAGCTCAGGGTGCTGCAGGGAATAGGGTGTCCGCCGGTACCGTGGTGTCGCTGGCAATTTGAAATAAATTGTGTATGATTCACGAAACTAACCTGTCGAACCAATTTATGAATTACAGCTAGTTGAGGAAAACTGCACGCAGGTGCGTGTTCATTTTTTATGTTCTAAGGTTGACTCTGCTGAATGCAATATTTTGCATACTTCACAATTTACAGACATCACCAACGTGGTTTGAAGCCACCAGGGAAATATAACATTATGATTTGTTTATGTACATTCAGCTCCAGTGTTTTATATTAACCAGCTGGATTGTATTGTTATATGACGTGCCGGTAGGATAACAAAATTTTCATGAATGGTGATACAAGAGTTAGACAAGTTAGATAACGTGTTCCTTGTTTGTCAAAATGGCGTGAAATAATATTAATAAGCTAAACTTGGTGCTTTAATATGAAGGACGATCTTCGTACCATCATAGCATGATTATAACAACAATAATATTATCAACAAGGAAACCTGCAGCGTTGTCACAACGGAAATGGCAAGGGACAATAAATGACGGAGCAGAATGGTAGCTCTGAACTTTTTGTAGCCAAGCAAGTCATCATTTTACGTCAGAAGAGTAAGATCACGTAAGGCATGGCTTGGAGAGATGTTTGAAGTCATGTGCGTTTTCATAACTGCCATTAGTGCTCCATAAAACTGAGATAATTCTAACGGCATTTTCAAAGCTAACTCTCTTTATCCCGATCTATGGTTTTAGTCCAAACTTAGAATACTGAAAAAGGATATTAATTGTTTCGATCTATATCGTTTTCAATTATCTAGCGAACGATATTTAACCATATAGTTCCAAGCAACAGTTTTGGTTTTATCATGCTCTTATAGATCTTGCTCTTGTGGTGTTACTTTCAGATATTTTTACCACATTTAGCTGTTTCAATCAAACCGGTAAAACTATGTCAGACTACCGGAAAAAACCGGGAATGTAAATTCTTAAATCCAGTGGTGGCATTCCACGATGGCTCGCGAATCGATCCTGAACGATCATTTCCAATTTAGCTGAAATTTTTCACAGTTGTTCCTTTTTACTAAAAAACTCGTTTTATGTTATCAATTTTTCATATTGGGTCACGACTACTTTCCCAACAGGGCCTGTGTAAAAACAGTACTATTGATAGTTGAAGATGCTAATTTTACATAACAGGCTAAAGTGGTAATTTTTATACGATAGATGAGGAGATGAAAGTATCGAGTTGATAGTTCCGTTAGAGTACGGCATTGTAAAAATTGTATATAGAGAGTAGAAAGCGAGCAAGGACAACTTTGAGGAAGGTACGAATCGGGTTGATCAACTCTCTTTACCAAACTCCGCAGTTGGAGAGGGATGGTGAGAGGATTTTTTTTATTACTTGGAGTAGAACTTTTATGATTGAATAATGATTCAAATGTACATAGATAAGCATTACCTTGACAGCATAGAGTGGCTTCATTGAGTATTCTAGGTCTTCATCGGAAACCTGGTTGGCTCGTAAAAATAGCTTCTCAGTGAAGTTTTAGTATTGTAATTGCAATGAGATGGAACTATGGAAAAAATTACAGAATTCCTTGTGAAAGTAGGCCTCAAACTGTGCGCGATGAAAAAAAAGGGATTAAAAACAAATGTTTCATATGTAAAATGTAGTGACCAGTGCACCGGGAAAACCGGAAAAAATCTGGGAATTTGAATTCACCGAAAAATTTCAAATTTGGAAAAATATACCTCGTCCTCTCTTCGAAAACAATAAGATTTCAAGACCCTATGAAGAACTATTAAGAGAATTTTAGAATTTTTTTTCCTAAACAAATTTGAGCAGATTTTAGAATGAATTCTAGAGATAAAACTAAGGTATTTTAAAGAATATTTTCTAGGAACTTTAGCTCTAAGAGAGTTTTTACTAGAACTCTTAAGAGTGAAGAGGATTCCAGGATTCGTGAAAAATACCAAGGGAAGCGAATTTTGAGAGAACAATAACACAATAATTCTGCGAGGATCTATAAGAAAATTCCGAGGCTAATTCCAAACGCATTTCGGATGGAATTTCTAGAGAATTTTATTGAGAATTCCATGCAATTTTCAAAAGAATGGAGATAATTCTGAGCTGCTGTCTTAGAAATGACCCATTCAACATTCGGCTCAATCACATTCACTTTTATGCTTAATTCAAATGCATAGCATTTTCAATGAAAGATCTCACGCGATATTTACAGAGATACTTCTGTCACTATCATCGGATGAGATAACGATGACAGAGATTTTCTTCAAAATTTCATCGATTTTTTGTCATGAAAAAACGTGACAGTGCTGTGATCATCGTGATTACTAGATCATGTATTGCTATTAAAGTTACTTGTATCAAGGAAATCTTAAAAATATATTCATACGGTTACTTTCTTAAATTCATCTAAATCAGTAAGAAATGTTGATGTCAATACTGCATAAAAATTATTCTCATGAGTGCTTGATCATTGGAAAATGACAAGAAAGCTAATGATCGGTCGTTTCGTCTCGTGATAGTGAGAGGACCTGTTTTCTCATTGTCACATGACGGCCGTTATATTTACCAGCTTTGGTTCCGAGTCTTCCTTTTCTATGCCACAGAAGCGACATGCATGATCTTGAAGTTTTCCAATCAGTTTCAAGTGATAACGGCTCGGACAATGATGTGTTATAAGACCTGTATATATGCTAAGATCTTTCTTAGAAAGTTCCAGGATTTTGTGGGTTACAGAAATGTTTAGATTAATGAATCGCTTCGACTGCCTAGCAATGGAAGTGTTCTTTCAGTTTTCCTCCACTTTTGAAGATTCCCACGCTTTTAGCTCCATTCTAAGTGATGCAGCCAATAAGCCACAAAAGGGCTCTGGCCCTTTGAACTTATGAGAAGATCCGAGTCTTGCTAGTGCTGCTTATGATTTCATATAATGAGAATCCTGCCCAGAACATGTGAAAAATAACATAAAAATATGATTGTGCGATGTTATAATTTTAAATCTCCACTAACCTCTAGACAACCGCGAGTATTCGGTTCAATTCCTTTAACTCTAGATTTAAGACATTAATTATGTATAACGCAAATGATAACTCGGTTCTGTAAAGTATATTTGATTGAGCCTGTACAAATAAATAAATTTAGAAAAAAAATCTTACAATATTGGACTTAATTGTAAATCAAATTGACCACAATTTCTAATGAAATTTATCACAATTAATCACAGCTTCCATTGAAATTAATAAACTCCACATAATTGATCTTACTTGCCAATAAATATGGACTTGCCAATAAATATTGAACAAATATTTTTGCTATTTTTAATGAAAGTCACGATTTTTCAAGGAAATTTGGCGCAAGTTCTAATGAAAGTTTTTTTTCAATTTTTATCAACTTTTGTAGAAACTGGTTCCAAATAAAATCATAATGTATTTTAAAGAAATTATCCACATCCTTAAACAGAGTTGGACCCAACTGTTATCGATTTTTATTTTTTTTCCAAAATCAAACTTTTAAGCAAATTAAACATGACAAAAACTGTAAACTTCTTTTGTTTCCGTATAACATACAATAGTTATAGTTCTGCATAATTTTAATCTTAAGGGAAAGTTCATCACTCCAAAAATAATTATTACTTTTTGATGACATAGAGTTGGAATAAAAATCCACAAAACATCGACCTTTCGGTTTTGCTGAGAGTCCAATTTTTTCATGATGAGATATAAAAAAATACATACAAATTTTTTGAAAAATCTTAGGAAAAACGGGATTTCTTGGATTTTTGATAAATTTTCCCAATATTTTTAAAAAATAAAAACATTCCGAAAAAAAAATATATATATTTTCGGTGCGGTAGACTTCTCTTAAAACAATAATAGAGTGCAAACTTCGAAACCATAAAGTTGTAATGAAGTTCATGTTAGTTTTCATGATAGGCACTCATATTTAATCGACTTAATTCTGAGTTTAAAATTATTGTTCATAACAGTCGGAGTCGGTACTTTTCCTTCGACTCCGACTCCGACTACTTATGCTCAAAAATGCGTCCACTTCTAGCTCCACAGCCGTCTGGAAGAAGGAAAGCCTTCTGCAGAAGTACCTCCTAGCAAAACTCTTAAACCTAGGATTGATCCAACTCTTATCCAACACTTCATGTTTCTCCAATTTTTGAAATTATCTACATTAGTTCACGATTATGCATCACATATCAGAATATGATTTCTATCGTACTTGAAACAGGGTCGTCCTATTGATGAACACGTAATCCACCCTACCATCTTACGCGTCAACGGGTCGAAATTTGCTTGCAAATCCGGTCGATCCAATGAAATAACAAACATATTTACACGACCTTCGCAATGTGTGTTTTCTTTTGCTCACCACTGACGCAAATTGACGCAATACTTATCCCCGCCACCGGTGGCGTAAAAGTCTCCCTCCTGATGTGTATGTGTTTATTCAGCATACTTAAAACATTGTACACAATCAAAGTTATAGTCAGAGTGATGGAAATGATCAATTTCGTCGTTCCACACCGAATCGACCGTCCGTCACCGTCAGGAAGAAGGGGGTGGCTTGCGACGTCGCCCCGATGGGAGGCCCACTATCAGCGTATATCAGCATGCATTAGGAATGGGTTGTTTTCGCCGCTTTAAGGCCGTAGAGTGCCCTGCATCGGCTGATAGTGTGGTTGAATTACAAGTCTATTCGATGCGAGAGCCACACGAAAGCTCCCGCGTCGTGATTTGCTGTTTTGTAGTGTCACTGATAAGCTACTGACTAACTGAGTGGCGGCGGCTGTCCCGTCTGGGCCTTTGTGTGCTCTCAGTCAGTGTACGCGCGAGAGTACTTATTTGACCTGAAGCGTTTTGTCTATGGGACTTACTCTCGAGACGGGTGAACATTAATTGTACCTACACGACGACGTACGCCACCGAGTCGTTCCAGTTCTGGAGAGTTGCTGTTGATCGCAGGATGGTAATGGGGCACGAATTGATGGTGGAGGGGCGGGACTAGACGGGACCAGTTTTGTGCAAGTGCGGCGGAGGCAACTACTACAGTATGTTTTTCGATTGACTCCGCACACAGATAAGCTCTAGCTTTTAATGAACGTCGTGTAACACCAATTGTGACAGACCTTGAACCTCTATTGTAGATGTTTACAGATTATATACGGTTGGAATTGTCAGTAACGCATATTATCGGGTGTACGACGCACTCGCCGTCTCTCCGTGGCTATTCAAATGCGGGTTGATGCAGATTAGATTAGCGGCTGGCTGGAGATGTAGGGTTGTGAGAGGACAGAAAAAGTTACATGTCCACAGGATAAAAATAGATACACCCTTGGTGAACGCTTTATATTTAGAACAATAAATGTGAATCAATGTTCGATTTGTAGTCTGGCCATCGAGTTTCAGAAAAGTTATAACATGAGGTACCGAAATCAGTATTTCTCATAAAAATGTAGGCATGTTGCGTGAGGTTTAGGGATTTTGATTCATTGTTTAGGTGTTCGAATTTCGGTCCCGAACGGTACAATAATAATTTTTTTTATTGGGTATCAAGCTGGAGCTGCGTGACAGCTTAGTTTTCAAGACTTGACCTATTTGAATAAATTTTGCTTCTATCTTTGACAATACAGCAGAAGGACTAGCCTATGTTGGCCGCTTGAACACTGGACTCCGTATGCATTGTTTCAAGATAGTTATAGAAAAATGCTGTGACGTGTGCGCGTAGATACATCCGCGTAGTAAACCGATTGAATAAGTAAATCCGTCTCGAACGAAATATCTAAATTATGTAAGTTACGAAAACCGCGCGAATTCCGAAAGCCGTGCGAGACAACCGAACCAACGAAGGCTTATTATCATTTAAAGAGTGCCACCAAAATAAATGTCATAGCCTATGTTGACAAGTTGATTAATTTTGGTTTCCTCCCTAGATATTCTACTTATTTACTACTGAGCTTTGTATCAAATTTGTTAATTTAAAGAACGTATCAATCATTTCAAGATTTCGCGACCGCACCGAACAAATTCTATACTACATAAGCTCAAAAGCGTTTGACAGCTCTACCGAATTGCGTATCACTTCTGCGTAAGCTCCGTAGACGTAGGCGCGTTGAATCCGACAGTCGGCAAAGGTTTAACCTGTACCAACACCGCTTAAGGAACGACCTCGAGTCAGTAAACCGTTTAGAGCTAAACATCTAGATTACGTAAGATACGAAAATCGCGCAAATTTTCAACGCCACACGAGACAACCGTAGAGAAAAAACAGCTTATTATCACTTAAAGAGTGCCACCAAAATAAATGTGATAGCCTGTATTGGCAAGTTGATTAATTTTGGTTTCCTCCCTAAATATTCCACTTATTTTACTGTTGAGTTTTGTTTTAAATTAAGTTATTTTACCGCACGTATCAATCATTTCAAGATTTCGCAACCGTACCGAACAAATTCTATACTACAGAAGCTCAAAAAAACTTTTGGTAAGCTCTACAGCATTGTGAATCACTTCTGCGTAAGCTCCGTAGACGTAGGCGCGTTGATTCCGACAGCCGTGAAAAGTTAAACATGCATTAATACCACATAAGGAAAGATCGATTTTACGTATGGTTTAGTTCATAGATTAACATTGACTACTGTTTAAAAATGTAAATACTTGAACACTAAGAAATAAGTTAACTCAAATGCTTTAACCGCATATATAAGAGATTTCACGTATTGAGAGAATAATATAGTAATCGAGTACAACAAACTCAGGGGAATACAATACCTCCAAAAGTTTAAAAGTTATGAATTGTCACATACCTCTACTTTTACTTATTTCCCAAACTATTCCTCTCCTTGTTAATCTGCTTAATGCTCTTGGTCTGCCTGCGTTTTCTTTTTAAAGTTCAAGACTAAATTAGAAGATTTATTCTACAACTTTAAAGGTTAGTTGCATCCCTAATCGGACCCCCCGCATCCTAATTCTTTTGTTAATCTACTTAATGTCATTAGACTTTCTGAAGTTTCTTATTTAAGTTCATTTGATGATTATGATATCTCATTAGTCTAATTTAATAAATTATTAAAAGCTTTAATTCACCTAATCAATCATAACCCATACTTTATTAAGTACCTGCACTTGTGCTTGTAATCTAAAATTAAACTTGTTTCAAGTACTTTTGATTTAAGCCTATACCTATTTATTATATCTTAGTTCGACCCAGGTAACACCTTCATGTGACTAAAATGATTCATTTTGAAGTTAGTTTCCTAGCTGATTTTTAAATTATATAGGGTATATGCTCCAACTATGTTCACACGCTTCCACTATGTCGCACCACAAAAATACGTATGGGTATGTCACAATAGAAGCACGCCACAGTGGAAATCCCGAGCCATAGTTCAAACACTTATCCCAAATCAAAATGAAGCACATATAAGATTAGTTACAATACCATGTACAAAAATGATGTTTAACATTGTTTCCTGAGTAAGACTTCAATGAAAACAACAATGAAAGCTTGTCACGCAAGTAGAAGGAGCACCGTTGGGCACTTTCTGAAATATTTCAATAGTATAATTCCCTTGCAAACCCAAATAAATCTATCTGCGTAAAAATAAATAAAATAAGAGTGATTTGCGGCAAAACCGGCCAGTATCACACCCAACGTCAGTGCCTATACGTAAGCGTACTACGACGCGGCTCGCAATCAAAGGAGTAACAAGTGTGATACTATCACTGCTAGACTAGATCTTTGGTTCTCTCATGCAGTGGTTTATCAGAGAGGGGAAGCTTAGTAATCCCCATTGCCCGCTCATGACGCCATTCTATCGCGGCATGAGCCAGCAACGCCGGCCCTAAACCTACCGTCTCCAACACGTCACAGATGGTGATAGCTCTAGTGTAGATTCAGCGACCCATTTCAAGAATTACTGCTCATACAGGCCCATTATTAGGCTCCAAGTCAATCCAGTAAAAGCTCTGCAGAACGATTCCTTTTGCACCGCATTCCATGAAAATCACACGGAAATAAGCGTTTTTGATGACCTTTTGGATGTTTTTCAGGCTTATTAGCGTTAACATTATTTATGCGTTTTAAAGTTTAATTTTTTAATGTTGTTGATGGTAAATAATTTATATTTTTTAATAATTTAGCAATTACATTATTGGCATTACAAAGCATTTTTGCCAATCCAAATCCAATGCTATAAAAGCTATTTAATCGCCTTTTTTTTGTTGTTAGGCCTCTTGATGATATATATTGGGTTCTTTTTAAATATTGTGATAAAAAATACGTTTGTGAAACTTGTTTGAAAACTAAAAAGAGTCGTGAATCAATTGAATCAAAAATATTGGACAACAACCCGATTCCATTGAAAATAAATTTATCGATTTTTCCTTGCTGAGAGGACCCTTCCGATCACCGCACTCAATAAGCTTTATCACGCCTCAGAACGAAGCATACCAAATTCTCTCACAACTTTTCTGGGAACGGACCCTTTCACAAAACTTGTGAAATCTGCCAAGTTCCTCTTCTGTAGAACACACCATTGCTTGAGAGCTCCCGCACTTTTTATGGTATATCAGGAAGCATCAGCTACATGCTTCGGCAGGATCCGCCCAGGACCGCGGTTCTGATTGGCTTCCTCGGTGAGGCTGGTCTTTTTTTAAAGGATCTAGTTCCTTCATACAAATTCTGAATATAAATAAAACCAATCAAATTCTGACCACAACCCGAACCTTAGCATATTTACTGACGCTCGCCTTGCTCCCAGAAACGAGGATACTTGACCTACTTACTGTTCACACACGGATGACCCCACCAGATGACCAACGATAGTCGACACCAGTCAATCATGCTATAATGGACTACTGTTCGGATCTTGGAAGCAACAACTTGTGTTAGTTCGACTGCCAACGTGATGTTCGGATTGGAACTGAAGCGGCTGCTCGTTGGGCCTTGCTGACAGACGACGACAAAATCCAGCTGCACCAGCGGCGAGCCGACGTCACTTAATCGGAATCGGTAGCGGTGCCAATTTAATCGCTGTTGCGAACATCTTGCTTTCTATTATTGTAACTTTGAGTTACCCATAAATTGCATGAAGTTATTCCCAGGGAAGTTGCGTAAATTTCCAACCCGAAAGATTTCTTAGATCGGACCGGGAATCAAACCCGGCGCTTCGGCCGGGTTTGTAATACCACAGACAAACAGACGTAACTCTTTTTCCTCAATCGTCGTACACACAGTTCACGTTAAATTTAAATATTCTTAGCATCGCGAATCCACCACAGCACTGGCATCGGATCACTTTGACGTTTCTATACATTCTATCGAACTTGTATCTTGTATGCGACATTGTTTGAGACTTGGCAATCAAGCATTTTTTTCCGCGGAAAGCTCGTGAGATGTCGTTAGTAACTTGCGTTGGCGATAATATTTAAAGGGCTACATCTGTTTGTCTGTGGAAATACTGTGCCTTAACTAACTGAGGCCCCAACTCCTGCTAACTTCTTACAGGAGCTTTATTCTTTCACAAGAGCTTCATGTCGCGTCGCCGGGCTTGAACGATCGTCGGTCACAGTGGTTTACTGTGATGTAAGGGGCTCAGTGGCCTAGTTGACCGGTTTTGCATATTTCACATTACTGAGTTGATAGGGTCGCATCAGTTGCTAACAAGGTTTTAAAAGATCTTTTTCTTCTTCTTATTCTTCTTCTTCTTCTTCTTCTTCGCATTTCAAGCTTATTGCATATCGCATATTAGCTTATTGCGTGCTCTCAACTTAGTGTTCTAGATGCACTTCCACAGGTATTAATTGAGAGCTTTCGATGCCTGTACCATTTTTGCATTGGTATAATTGTGTGGCAAGTCCAATCATACTTCTATGCCCAGGGAAGTCGAGAAATGTTCCAACCCGAAAAATTCCTAGACCGGACCGGGAATTGAACTCAGCCACCTCCAGCATGGTCTTGCTTTGTAGCTGCGCCTTTACCGACTGAGCTAAGGGAGGCCTATATAAAGATCATATAACATTTTAAAGTGAATTCAGATTGAATGGACCTTTCCTGCTAACAAAAATGTCCCTCCCGTGATAGCCGTGGAAATGCAGAGGAGTGTTTGATCCTAGTAACCATCGTTCCCCTCCCCGATGGCCGTAAGGACGTGGCGGTGCCGTTTATTGCCCATAAAAAATAATGTATCTAAGGAATTTTCGTTTTTAATGTTTATTTGAAATTTCAGTATCTTTGTTTTGTTTTTATTTTTAACGTGACGGTCAGATATTATATCTATTTTTACCCACTCCATTTTGATGAACTTAAGATCACCCATCCATCGAACCTGAAATGTTTGACTATTGAAGTAGTAATCGATATATTTAGCAATATTTTCATGTCTCCCTGATTTGACTTCGTATCTTAAATTCGTCTCCACCGCACAGCTCCCATCACGAGAATACGGCGATGACAAAAGAACGCACATCGTTTTCTCAGAAATGGCTGCTACCAACCAGTGCCAGTCCACGATATCTTGGCCGAGGGCCTGAGAAGCCAATCGGTCGAGAATGGTTTTCAAGTGCACCAGACCGTCGTTTTCGACGACGACGACGCCGTCAACGTCGCGTCGTCCTCTCCCTGGTCCGTCCCACAACGTCCGTCATCAGCGTGTTTCTTTCTCCGCAACTCTTTTCGTCGGATTGCTTCCCGCGACATTCGTTTATTCCTTCTTCTTGTTTTTTTCGCTGAAGCGTGACTTTGGCGTCGATGAAACCGCGTTTTTTTTTTCGTGTGTCTTTTTATAGTTCTGCACCACCGTCTCTGCTTTTGCTGCTGGATATGCTTTTCCTTCGATGGGTCAGTGTGTATAAAAGTCTATGCGTTCGAGTGAGCTGCCCGTCACTGGAAACTCACACCGAAACTATGACAACCGTCGTCCACCGTACATGGAGCCAAAGGCGAGTAGCAAAAATCTTCAGCATTTTATTCTCGTTGGTGTATTTTGATTTTTTTGTGGGTCGTTATCTTCCAACCATGTTTCTTCCTTTTCTCTCGTGTGGCCGTAAATATCCAAACGTATAAGATAGCCGTAAATGCGAGAAGCATAGTGAATTGGATTGGTGATTCGCGCACGCAGCAGACACCAACATGCCAGAGTGGATGTGTGTGGCTGTGCGGAGAGACCCAAAATTCCTCGGAAACTATTACCTACACAAAAGCCAGAAGACCAAAACGCGCATACCGACATCTTCGGCGAAGTTGTCTGGCTCTTGGATGATTTTCGTTGCTTTTTTTACTTCGATTGTGGAACGCACAGAGCACATCAATGGGAAAGTTTGCAGACCACCACCAGCACACCAACACACGGGCGCACGGTTATGGCTCGGCTCGGTATCAGTGCCCCCAACATGAGCCAGAAATATATTTTCCGCTGCATGAAAAATGCCGTGGTTTTCGGTCCCGATGCAATACACCGAAATATGCCTTTTTGGATTTTGGCATTGAAAGCAGTGGGTTTGTTGAAGTTTCTGATGCAAAACGTCAGGTGGGGATGGGGTCGTTGATCAAACATACAACAAAAGAAGGCAAGGCACGCGGTGCAGGTTACAATTTTAAATGCAATCTGTTGCCAATTTAGGCCTACATGTGATTTTTGGTATGTTGAACATTACCAGTTACAGTTACAATATATTGCTGACATAGCAACAAAGCCGCGTTTTATGCGAGCGCAGTAATTGCATATTCATCGCGAAATTCGGCATCATCAGGAAACTTCAATTGTTTACTCAAAGATAACAGTCGCAGATATGGCTCCTTATCGCAAACAAATATTTACCTTATATTAGAAACTCAATAAAACCTACTCAGACTACCAGATGTCGAAATTGCAATCTGCTGATAGAATCGTTTCTTGTTGCACTTTTAGTTGGTATATGTTACTGAACCGCATGAAGTTGAAATTGAATTTTAGATAAAATGCGCCGTAATAAACGGGTATCATACACGAACAAATATAACAATATCATAAATGGTGCAACCACATCACATAAGGTTAGGATGATTTACTACAGAATAGGTGGTTAGGCGCTTCTTATGATACTAGGCTTCATCAAGCGCTTTTGCTATAACTTTCAGGACCCTTACACAATTAAAACACTATATATTACCTATGTGAGGTCAATACTGGAATATTGCAGCATTGTATGGTCTCCATTTTCAATCACGCACGAAGAAAGATTAGAATCAGTACAAAAACAATTTCTATTATACGCTCTTCGTAAATTAGGTTGGACTTCATTTCCTCTTCCATCATATGAAGCACGTTGCATGCTTATAAACATACAAACATTAAAAGAGCGTCGTGAATATGCAATGGTTTCATTTGTAAATGATATCGTTTCGCAGCGAATTGACTCAACAGAACTTTTATAAAAATTAAATTTCCATGCACCCACTCGGCAACTCCGACATCGAAATTTATTTGCCATAAAACATCATCGCACAAATTATGCAAAATATGGGCCATTAAACCGCATGATGGCCTCTTACAATAAACACTGCGAAACCATTGACTTTACAATGTCTCGGCATAAACTAAAGCAATATTTTTATTCCATAAGAAATAACAACTCATAAAAAAAAAAGACAAGAAAGCTGACACTACTTTTTTTTTTTATATAAATATATATTTAAGAAAACAAAACTGTATTAGTTGTACTAGTCTACGTTGGTTGACGAAATAAATAAATAAATAACTTATGGTTATGTTCTATGCGGGTGAAGCTTCGAATGATTCACGATCGATATATACAAATTCTGCAGCTTAGTGTTCGTATCAATTGTCATAGTTGTGAAAGTTGAGAACTTTTTAAGGATACACCAGTTTTCCATTTCGTATATTGTGTGGTATGTACTATATGATACTTTATTCCCAGAGAATGCGTGAGGTTTTCCCATTTTGGTAAAATGTGTATGGTTGATTGTCCACGCAGGGTATTTATAAGTCTAAATTTCGCTTTGAAGTACCGTAAAACGTGATCACTTTCTACCGATAGACCTGAACATTTTTTCAACCATATATTTGGCGCACAACCTTTCAGACCTGTACTAGCAAATGCTTTTCTAATGTAAGAATTAATTTTTGAAATAAAATGCATCGTTTATTTTTTAGAATCATAAAATTAGATTAAAAATACAAATTATAGATTATGGCGTGAACTTGATCATGCAGATTTTTATGTAAGGCAATATTCAGAAGTTAGGGGCTGTTCATAAACTACGTAGACAATTGGGGGGGGGGGGGGGGTTTGAAATTGTTCACAATCCATACGATTTTTTTTTAAATGTATGGACAATTGTCTACGCAGGGAGAGGTGGGGGTCAAGAATCCTAAAAAACTGTCTACGTAGTTAATGAACCTGCCCTTAGCATTCATATATATTTTGCTGGAGAAGGATCTGGTTTTAAAATTTCAATAAAAGTTGTGGTTGACGAAAAGCTGCAGATTTTGTTGTTAAATTTTTAAAAATAATATGCCTATAATTGCAGGCAATTAACATCGCTTTTCCACATGAAATCTAATTTAATTGATGAGCGTTTTAGTAGAATAATTGTATACCACTATTGTATCACTTTCACTAATTCACTTTCACTTTCACTTTTAACTATAACAGATACGTATTTCGTTTACTACTTTCAAACTTCTTCAGTGTCTAGTTATAGACCAGAAATCAGAAGTCTATCACTAGACACTGAAGAAATTTGCAAGTAGGAAACGAAATACGTATCAGTTATAGTTCAAAGTGATAGTGAAAGTAAATAGTGAAAATAAATTAGTGAAAGTGATACAATAGTAGTACAAAAGTATACATGAAATCATTTTTATGATACGAAATCGTTTATTTTAAGAAAATCTAATTGCAGATTAGAATTCAGCGACCAAAAAATTAATTAAAATAAGTAATTTCACCGAACACCGCACAAGAATAAATGCTGATTCTGATAGGATGTTTAGGAACAGCATATTGCATATTTTATCACTTCCACAAAATTGTGCATTTAGAGTGGTAGAATGCATCACTTGTAAGGCGAAAGTTTCAAAAGCACTATTTTAAGCTACTTAATGAAATACTAAACAAATCATCTTACAACAATATCATGAAAAAAGAGTTGTTGATTCATTCTACGTGACTTTACAACGGTTTTGCCTGTTTTTGTACTGTAACTGAAAAAAAAAAATGAAAAGTAACCCCTAAATATTATTGCATATTTAGAATTGCGTTAAATTTCCTATAAGAATTGATCAAGAGCTTCTCATTTGAGTAGCTCAAATCGTTTTGGTGAGTAGTTATTAAGTAGTGTAACGTCACGCAACATAGTTGCCCACCAAATCATTTAGCGCTATTCAAATCACAAACTCATAATAATTTAATGAACTTTCCAAATCTGCAATAATATTTTGGGTTTACTATTTTTTCCAGTTATAGTACAAAAAAACTGTCAAAAAATCAGTCAAAACGAAGATACATCCTGGTAGAATGTGTCTGTTGAGAAACGAAAATTGAACGGTGTAGTGATCAACTTCATTCCGTTTTACAGTACCGAAAGTGAGTCGAAGTTGCCAAAATCGAGATCTAAACAATCAAAAAAGCAAACAACCTGCAAGAAAAATACGGATGTTCTAGACCATCCAAAATATATTTAAGTACTAGTAATTGACTACTGGCTTCTTATTTCCTCATACATTGAGGGCAAAGAGCAAACTTTACGGCTTATCACATTGAGGAGAACGATTGCACAGGTGCGCTTAGGTAAAAGTTACTTTTCTCAATGTGCTCTTTAAAAGAGAAGCTTTTGAATTTGCTCCCGGTGGCAAATGAAGTAGAAAAGTAGCAAAAGACAAATACAAAAAAAAAAATAAACCGGTATTCGAACCAAGGATTCCTGGATTCAAAGGCAAGTATTTAACCAGTTAGTCCAGCGACGCTTGCTGGCACACTCAGATAAAAACCAAGTAAAAAGACTCATCGCATCAACTGATTCAATCAAGCCAAAAAGTTTCTCAGAGAGGAAAAAAATGTAGTTTACTTAGTTTGTTTTGCAAATTGAAGAGGCAATTCGAACAGCCGTCCTCGATTTAAAAGAGGAAAGTCAGTGGAGAAGAGCGCATGGTATTAAAAACTGAATGAAGTTCGAATTTTACTTTTCTGCTGTTCTGTTGACTATATATGTAGGGGAAATGGCTCTAATGTTGGTCTATGGATCTAACATTGGGCCCATCGCTAAAAATCTGCTATTTATCAATTTTATCTAGATGAACACGTCATTGGGACGGTACTAGTGGATATTTTTGATCACTATTGAAAATTTAGTCGATTGCTGAATTTATGTATTAGGCCGACATTACATCCATTTCCCCTTGTTAAAAACTCTGGAGAGTAACAAAAAACTCTGGAGTAATAACCGAAACCAAAATATGATCAAACTGATTCACGGAGATGTTGAGATGTTGCAGGTTCTCCAAATCACCCTGGAGTTCTCATCAACTGATCTCCTAGATCAACCAAGACTAGGACAGTATCTGTAGTGTTAAAATATGAACAAACAAATAACAAGATGCGCATTATTCGCAAGCAATAAGCTCGAAATGCGAAAAAAAAAGAAGAAGGTTCTCCAAATCGTCCTAGAGATTAGGTTAAATTCATGATCTAGATCAACCAAGGCTCAAGCAAATATATCCAAGTAAATTGCCATTAACCACCATTTGTGATACATTCTCTTGTATACCATGTGCTGTGGGTTCTCCAAATCATCTTGGAGCTCAAATTATCTGATCTACTAGATCACCGAAGACTGGGACAATGTATGTAGTGTCGAAATATGCCCAAAAAGATTCATCGTAATTATTTGCATTACGCACGATCCATTGTTTATGTATACCAGGTGTTCTAGGTTCTCCAAATAGTCCTGGAGATCGTATCAACTGATCTAGTTCATCAAACATGACTGGGAAAGTATACATAAAGGGTGTCCACGATGAAATTGCCACACACAAAATTGATTCGCAAAATTCGAGTTTTCATCCGATTGCCATCAAATTTTCAGGGATTGAGGAATAACTATTAAACTTCATTTTACCATTTTACTCGTATTTTATTTACAGTCCATACGCAAATCCCCGCACCTTGGCCTTAACCCCGGCCATAAGATTCTGCACAACCTGTGAATCAACCGTTTTTTGCATGTAAACCCATACTTTCTTCAGTTCCTCGACTGTCTTCACTACCTTAGGTCGTTTAAGAAGGTGCTGCTTCATAATCGCCCAGTACTTCTCGATGGGGCGGAGCTCCGGAGTGTTGGGAGAGTTGAACATTTTCGGCACGAAATTGACCTTATTGTCCGCATACCACTTCAGCACGTCCTTGGAGTAGTGGCATGAGGCCAAATCCGGCCAGAAGATTGTTGGGACGTTGTGGGCCTTCAGGAGAGGAAGCAGCCGCTTCTGGAGGCACTCTTTTATGTACACCTGTCCGTTCATCGTGTCCTGGGTGACGAAAGGTGCACTCCGCTTCCCGCACGTGCAGATGGCTTGCCAAACCAGGAATTTCTTCGCAAATTTGGACATCTTCTGAGTGCGGACATGCTCCGGAACGCTGAACTTATCCTTGGCCGTGAAAAACAGGTTGCCGGGGATCTGTTTGAAGTCGGCCTTCACATATGTTTCGTCGTCCATGATGCAGCATTCAACTTTCGTCAGCATGTTGAGGTACAACTTCCTGGCACGGGTTTTGGCGGACTTGTTCTGCTTCTCGTCGCGATTAGGGGCCTTTTGTACCTTGAACGTTTGAAGCTCAGCCTTAGTTTTGGCCTTCTGGACAAAACTTCGGCTTAGGTGCAGCTTCTTAGCCACATCCCTAACGGAGGCGTTCGGATTTCGGTTGAAGGCCCCAACTACGCGGTTGTGATTTTTGGTGTTGTACGGAATACTTTTTCCTTCACTTCTGGGCTTCCGATCGGTGGTCAACCGTTCCTCGAACCGCTTAATCACTCGCGACACCGTGGAATTCGCGATTCCCAACGTTTTAGCGATGGAACGATGCGAGAGATCCTTGTTCTCGTGATGAATGCGCAAGATTTTATCACGCACGAGCTGTTCTTTCGACTCCATTTCCGCGAGTTTTGATCACAGGACTTTAATAATGCACTATGAACTAAATCCACCCAAATTTTCATTAAATTCTACCCAACGGTTAAAAAGTTAGAGCAATTTCATAGTGTGGCAATTTCATCGTGGACACCCTTTATGTAGTATCTACACATGCAAAAATAAATTCATGATCCATTCTCACGTATATAAGGTGTTCAGGTACTTCAAATCGTCCTTGAGTTCATATCAACTTAGCTAGATCAATCAATCAATGGCGTCGGTGTTGTAGTGGTAAGCGTGATTACCTCTCACCCCAAAATGCCTGGGTTCAATCTGTTCTGAGGCATACAATCTCTGATCACGCCTTCCTTCAGAAGGGAAGTAAAGCCGTTGGTTCCCGGTCTATGAGTTGAAGGGTCGATATGTAGGATTCAGGTGTGGGTGCTGCCTTCTTGGCGTCGGTAGCATTGGTAATCAGTACGGAAAACTAGATCGACGGAAAACAAATCAAGGGAAAAAAAAGATCAATCAAGACCGGAATAGAATATGTAGTAACTAAATATGCGACAGCAGATTTATATAGCCAATGTGCACCATGCACGATGTATTCTCATGTGTATCGGATGTTCCAGGTTTTCCACATTGTTCTGGATTTCAGGTAAAATAATATACCAACTACGACTTCAACAAAACATGTCCAATCATAGTCATTGAGTTTATGCGCATCAATTATGATCTATTTCCATGAAAATAAGGCTCTAGGTTCTCCAAATTGTCGTGGAGTTTTGATAAGAGGATCTACAAATCTTACTTAGATCTCATTTGACATAACGTTTATTTCTATTGAATGAAAAAAAAAGCTTTTCAGACATCAATTTTACAAATGGTTTCGGCATTTTAGGTCGTCAAATGGGCCTGTCCTTTCAATTTTTTTTTTTCTAAATTCCTTACTTTTTAAAATCTATATTCATAACTCTTAACTCTTAACATAACTCTTTGCTGAAGAAAATTATCTACAACTTATAATTGTATTCAACCAATTATAGGAAGCAGCCATATATGACCCCGCTATCCCAAAATGATTAAGCCACTTATTCCACTGTTCGGCATTTTTATCATTTATTTTTGTAAAGAATCTTCGTATTTACTTAGTAATTTTATATAGATATTTAGTCTGCAGCGACTTCTGTTAGCTTATTTATTTATTCATCGTCAATCATGTAGGCAGTTTCAGTTACTCTAACACGCTAAATTCAAACCGGCCAAATATCGTTCAATTATTCCGTAAAATAAAGTGGATAATTTCCAACACCCCCCCCCCCCCCCCATCCACTAAACTGTCTACATTGGAGGCGAACCAGCCCAAGGCTGAAAGCCTCCTTAATAAAGCTAAATAATAATAATAATAAACTGTCTACGTAGTTTATGGACAGCCCCTTATCAAATGTTACCACCAAAAACTATAAAAGCCATCAAACACCACTCTGATACAGATAGAAAAGGATAGAGAGAGACTACAAACATGATACCAAAGCCAAACTGGCGATCTTGACATCTTGGCGGAAAGCTCTGGTTGTAACCCTAACTCCTTATGCCACCAGAGCGCTAGTGTCTTTCTGTTCTGAACTGGCTTTTGCCGACTTGCTTTCGCTTATGCTCTTCGCTTCTGGCGAAGACAACATATCAAGAAGACGGGCAACTCTCTCGTTTTCTCATACAACCACTCCGAATGAATTTGGTAGCAAGATTCCAACTTCAGAAGAATGGTTTTTGTATTTGCTTATTATTCTATTCGTTGTGTCCATTTTCGCTCAAGCGCAGCGCTACTGTCGCTTGGATTCTGGAAAACTTGCCAGTCTTCTTGATATGATGTCTTTGCTTCTGGCCTACCGTGCGGCTGATGATCGTGAAGTCGCAGAGGGGAAAAGAAGAATGAAACAAAAACAAAACACACAAAACTTAGCGGTCAAAGACTTTTTCGACAACAGCGCACCACCACCGACCGACCGACCGCGCCGTGCCGGTTGCAACCACTACCACCAAACGCCACGTGCAGCGGTGTTGCTTAAGTAGGTACATATGGCAGAAAATGACTACTCCGAAGCGATCGAGTCTCTCAAGAAAGAGTTGTAGACTGTTTTCGATGTATTGTCCCTCGCTACATGTATCCAAACGCGGTGGATCGTTTAGGTGTAGGTACAAAGACGACGACCAGACGGAGTTTGATCCCCGCCGTTTTTTCGCTTCTTCTGTGTGGATGGCAGCAGACGTTCGGTCGATTTTTTTGGTGGTAAGTTGGTAGGTATATAGTCTCCTGCTTTCAGCATTTAATTTGATTCGCTTTCTGCTGACTGCAGCCCTGCCTTGACTCTCCTAACCTACCATGGTAAGCAGTTCCACTCCACCATTTTTCGCCGATTCGGTTTGGTGAAGTTGCACAATGTAAATTTGTTATGCGTCGATTATCGTCTTCAGTTCAGCGGTTCTCAAATTTAAGATATTTGCTGTAAACTCAAAGAGGCGGCTGTAAAGCAAAGCAAAACTGTTGATTAAAGTTCCAGTTGGGACGTCATAGCCAAGCAGGAGAAGACGACATATGGATGTGTCTTAAATCCAAAAGCAAAGCTCGAGATTCCTTTGTTCGATCTCACGATCGTCGGAGTTTCCAACATACGTATATGTGTACGGGGAACATGTCTGGCACGTAGTCTAGAACCAACATTCTGATGCAGCATGACAGCTAGACTATACCACCAGCTCGGCGATCGTTCGCGCACGTAGTCAAAGACGTGGTGATCCCCACAGAGAGCAGAATATGTAATGATGTGAATGCCTCTGTCTACACCATAAAACGCATGGGAAGATCTGCGTGCCATCCATCCATCCATCAGCCAGACAAGGGGGTTTAAATTTCGATAGTCACCACGCCGAACACACGCACGAATGCGTCAAAATATCGAACACAATGGATCTTCCACACCACGCTTTCGTGAACCTCTGGCCCGACGGTGGAGGGCGATGCGACGCGACGTGCAGAGAGGAAAACTGGTTTTTTCTTGCCTACATGGAAAAGCCTTTGCACGCGGATTGTCTCTGCTGTTATTGTGTTTATTTTCAAAACATGTGAGCTTGCTCGGCTCGGCTGAGTGAACTACTTTTTATGACTTGGTAAGCCTTTTTCCACCTTGCTTTATTGATATTTGATTGATGGAAACGATCGCTGAACCTTGATTGTTTTTTGTTTCTGTTTTGCTACGAGTGTCCACCTTTTGTTGCGGATGGGGCATTTTTGCGTCAACTTAGCAGCAAAACATTGCAAATACAAGTAGCCCCCATTGCACGTAGTAGTATTTACCAAATTAATAGGAGAAGATAGTGGAAAATATAAATTTAGAGTTGAATATCCTGTTCTGTGTCTGTGGCATCCTTTATCACTGTTCACTGTTCACAATACACTTAGATAACAATTACTTGAAGTTTAATGAGTTAAGTTCAGATGTCCTAACTATGTCATGATACCTTTTTAGTCATCATATAATCTCAAATCAAATCCACAGGTCGAATGTGATAATATGAATCAATTCCAGATGAAGCCGGTCTCGAGAAATTTATCAAAAATCACGTACCCCGAAATGGGAAACATTTTTTTTTAACATAATAGGGGAAATAGCTCACAAATTAAACATACTTACAACGCATGTTGCTCTATGCAGGAACGCTCTACCAATAGTGATGTATGCTGTTGGAATAGCATATAAGATAGGCTAAGAATAAAGACTCGTAAACTATTTAATCCAGCCAAAATAAAATCAAATGGTTCTTAGTATAAAGTGGCTTCGACTTAATATAACTAAGAAATT
Organism: Ochlerotatus camptorhynchus; assembly: GCF_037179485.1. NCBI lineage: Eukaryota > Metazoa > Arthropoda > Insecta > Diptera > Culicidae > Ochlerotatus > Ochlerotatus camptorhynchus. Next base: position 3,086,608 of record NW_027040529.1, on the reverse strand, counting down.
AGAAGATCCAAACGTAAAGATTGGATACACATGTGTGAAAACATCAAAAGCACTCATGTCACTGCAAAACTTCATACATTTATTTCAAAGGGTCATGCAAAAGGCTTAGGAGCCCTTGAACAGAGGATGGCTCTTTTACCTAACTACTGAGGAAACATTGGAAGCAATGATGAAATCTCATTTCCTTGGTTCTTTGCCTACTATTGATCAAATGTTGTGCACATGCAGCACGCATTCAACTTAATTTTTTGTAAATTCTGCTAGAAATTTCGATTCAGTAAATTGATCAAGAAAGTTCAATGAAGAGGCGAACAATCTGGAAAATATAGTGTTCACAAATGGGTTCTTTGAACCATTCAAGTCTCCAGGTTTGGATGGAATTTATCCAATTGTAATTCAAAAATGTAAAATAGTAATAATTTCGGCCGTAGTAAAATTATTAAAAGAAGCCTTTGGATAGACATATTGACATATTTACTAGTCCAAGTAGGATGTATACCAAAGGCTAATAAAAAACAAGTCTACATGTGGAAAGGGCATACAAGCTTTTGGTAAACAAACCTTTGTAGGTCCTTTTCTCGCTAACCGAGGGTCGCCCACGCAAACCAACAACGTCTCGGGAAGGGGAAAGTTTCCCCTACCCGTTGATGTTGACAGTTTGCGTCGGTGTTATTTGGGTGGCGAGAAAAGGGTTGTTTACAAAAAGCTTGTATGCTCTTTTCACATATTGTTCTTTAATTTGCATATCAACCGAGCAAATCATCAAATACGGTATTACACATTATTGATATAAAATTCGAAACATCCATTGAAGCAAAGGAAGTTTTAAAGGCTGCCTTTCTTGACATTGAAGGAGACTTTGATAATGAATGAAAATCAATGAAAAATACCATGAACAAACGCGTGTTTAATAAAATAAATCAAGAAATATCATCAAATCTTGGAGGGTCAATAATGAAAGTTAGCGGTTGTAGTGTAGTGATAAGCGTGACTGTCTCTCACTCCAACGATCCTGGGTTCAATCCCAGTCCGACGCAATCGGGATTTTCTGAGGCATACATTCTCTGATCACGCCTTCCTTCGGAAGGAAGTAATACCGTTGGTCCCCGGTCCATGAATTGATGGGTCGATAGGCAGGGTCCAGGTGTGGGAGCTGCCTCTCTTGCGTCGGTAGCATTGGTACTCAGTACGGAAAACAAGATCTGCTGCAAAAGTCTGTCCTCGAGAAGGGGTTCTCTCTCCTCTTTTTCTTTGGTCCTTATCTTGAATCTCGAGGGTTTGAAATTATTGGATTTGCGGGTGATATAGTTAAAATCGTCCGTAGAAAATTTGATGAAATCGTTTCAAACAGAATGCAGACGGCATTAAATGTAAGTTCCTAGTGGTGCAAAAATGATGGACTAAAAATAAACCCTTCGTACCGTTTACAAAAAGGAGAAAAGTCTTATTTTCAAAATATTCTATGGAAGGAATATAATTAAGTTAAATTTATAGAAGTTAAATATTTGCGAGTAACTTTAGATAGAAAACTTTATTGGAATGAGCACTTAGAGCAAGTAATAACGAAAGCAACTAGTGCTCTTTAGATTAGTAAGAGGACGCTTGATAAGAAATGGAGACTCAAACCGAAAATGTTACATTGGATATATTTCGCTATAGCTTAGCCAAGAATCATTGATGGTTCACTAATTTGATGACCAAAAACAAAACAAAAAACAGCTCAACAGTGGCTTGATAATTTGCAGAATCTGGCTCTTGCCTCTATAACTGGAGCAATGCGCATTACTCCATCTAAAGCCTTAGAGGATTTACTTAATCTTCTTCTTTTACGTCGATTCATTCAACTGGATGCAATAAAAATTGCGTTCAGACTCAGTCGAACAAAATTTCTTCTTGAAGGAGATCTTAAAAATCGGCTTAGTATTTTGAAAGAGATACGTCAGCAAGAACTACTGAACACTTCCGAGAGATGTCTCACGAACTTTCCGGGAAAGTTGAAACAAATTGCCAGACACAACCTTCCCGATGATGTTAAAATAAATTTATAAAAAAAAGAAGACCCTTTCATATGAAGTCAGAAGGATTGAAGAGGAGTGAAGAAATTTTCGGTGGAAGTTGGAAAAAATTACCGAGAATAAATTAAAGATACTTCCAGAAGAAGACGAAAGAATCTTGCATGGGAAGTCAGATGAAACTTCCGGGGGAAATCAACAAAAAACATACGGAGAAAATGGAATAAAATTTCCGGGAAAGTTGGAAGAAACATTCAGGAGAAGTCACAAGACACTTATGAAGAAATTCGGTATTATCTTCCGGGGACGCTAAAATACTAATATTATGTGGTTTTAGACCTGATTCTTCCTTCGTGGGTCGTTCAAAAGAAGTTAGAAAATGTGCATTCTAAAGACCAATGGACACATTGGGATTAGGACTTCGAAAATCGTAAAATCATATAATTAGGGCAACCAGCGCACAGGGAAATCCGGGAAATCTCGAGGAATTTGCGTTTAAATCCATTGTTTACGTTTGGTTGTTTCGCCTATTTCAATTGCTGGTCTAGAGTTTTAAGAGAATTCAAGCGAATTATAAATAGAATTTTACAAAGAATTATGGAAGGAAGCTTCGAAGAAAATTTAAGGATGAGTTTCATGCTTTTTTATTGAACTGCAGATATTTTCTAAACTGTTATTAATACATTTTTAAGGGACTCCCAGAGAGAATCTCAAACCCATTTTAAAAGAATTTTGAAATAAAATCTATGAAGGAAAATGATTCCAACGGAAATGCTTGATAATATTCTAATAACTTCCTGTTAAGAGTTTTGAGTAAATTTTCCAGGTAGTTAGATAAATTTTGAAGAAATCGAACGCAGAACCAAATTCGACCAAGGAAAAATGCTGATGTCTTAGTAATGCCCCTTTTAACATATTCATACATTCGACTTTCGGTTTTATGCCTAAGTTTAATGTTTATAGTACAACCGGGAAAATTTCTAAAATCCCGGGAAGAAGCGGGATATTGCTAATCGAAATTTACTGCTCACCATGTCATATAATAGCAGAGCGCCTATGAACTAATGCCTCAAGCTTAATCAGTCAATTTCATTAGCTTCAGTGACAATCCGGACATTTATTAAGCCCAGTTTCTAGTTTCATCCATGTAATAAGTCAATTTTAGAGGTCTTCAGATCCTTGAGTGAATCTAATATTCAGATATTATAATCCAGAAATCTTATAAGTAAGTTTCAAAGATCTTATAGGTTAAATCCACATAACTTAGAGGTCTTATGTTTCTACTCTTCTACTGCGTTTACTTTTATTAAATTCATTAATTTGGCTGGTTCAATCACGGTATCTTTACGGAGCCGATATTTGATTGGGGGCTGTTTATTAACTACGCCCCCCCCCCCCTGCGTAGACAATTTTCCATACACAATTTTTAAAATTTGTATTTTCCGTGGATAATTTCCAAACTCCTCCCTCCTCACCCACCCTATGTAGTCTATGTAGTTAATGAACAGCACCTTGTCTTTAGTATAACAAGAAAACCTTAATAGTACGCCGAGTAGGGGTGGACTGATTACTCGCGGTTTACTAGAGTTTAAAAAGGGTAACATTTTTGGTGGAAGGATCAGGAGACGATCATCGGAATGGGGTACCGTTGTCTCTCCAGAGAGCTATCGTCTTATGCATTAACATACAGAAACCACTGAACAAATTGAGCGCCAACATTTTCTGTCACGGAAGTTTTCGAAATCATACAACAATTCTGAAATAAATTGGAAGAAGGGTAGGATCAAAGTTTCAATAGACTGTCGATTATTTTCACTTGATAACATGAGTGGGAAAACTGCGAAACTCAAGAAGCATTAATCATGGAAACCGGTGAAAACTAGGAATTCCTAAATGAAAATTCAATTGCCACCATGTCTAAGGGCCCCGATCCACCGGTTAGTTGCGGGTTGATGAAACGTAATTATAATTTAATGGAAACTGGATATCCATTTAAAATCATCTTGTGATAATCATAGTTGAGTGAAACTAAGAATCTATTTTTGTTGAATTCATCAGACAATTGAAACATAAACAATTGAAAAGTTACTGAAAATTAAAACCAATTTCCTAAAAAATTGATAGAACGCATTTTAATTTTCTCATAGTAAATCAAAGCTCTTAAACAGAATCCTTTGTGAAGACGTTTGGAGTGGGTTAAGTAATTTCTCAAATAGCCTCATCGTTTTGACAATTTAGATATGTCAATGTCTGTATTATGCTATTTATGGGTTATATTCGGCGTTTGAGGGCTGAATCATCACTTGATGAAAAAACCTATTTTGGTATTTTTAGATCATGTTGGCGTTTTTAAACCAAGTTTAACGTTTTAAGCCATTTTTGACGCTTTAAATGTTATTTTTTGAAAGGTTTGCAAAGCTGTTTATGGCGCTTCTGAGCTATTGTTTTGTTTTAAAGCTGTTTTGGTGTTTCTAAGGTCACTTTGACATTCTAACCACTATCTTGAAGTTGTATACAGTTTCCGTTGGATTTTAGTAATGTCATCGTTTTTAAGACCATTTTGGGTATTCTTTCAGACTGAATTCAGATTGACGAAGTTGGTATAATTTTACCGAGTTTTTGAACAGTTTAAAAAGGCAGTAAAATTTCAAATGACTGTTGCACGTAGGCAATCAATAAAATCGATTTTATAACTCAGTCGCCTCCAGCATGGTCTTGTTTTATAGCTGCGCCTTTACCGACTGAGCTAAGGAAGGCCCATTGAGAATACTTACCGAATATTAAGTAGAATTGCAAGTGGATTTTCAGTAGAATTCTTTGGGGAATTCTTATTTAATAAATACTGTAAAAATTATTTTGAATTCGAATATACTTGCAGTTGAATTTAAAGAGTATTTTGTAGAGAATTTCTACTGCATTATAGAGCAAATTTTAAGGGAAAGATCAGAGAAAGGTCCAAGATAAACTCTGAAGAAATTCTGAGAACCTAAGGACGTTTTACCCTAAATATAATATTTAGGAAATATGTATTTAAACACCTGGAAATGTTTCGGATAAGTCGTGGGCAAACCTGAAAAACTCAGGGAATTTCATTTAGCAATATAAGAAGACCCTGTTTTTTTCCTACGTTCCAGATTCTTGATATTTTTTCAAAGGTCACATGCTAATAATGGGTCATGAATGGGTCATTAGTTAGAATTTGTAATTAAATTTTGTCATGATTCTGGATTCTAATTTTAAAACTAAGCAAATAACGATTTTTGTTTCAGTTTCTAGACTAAGAACAATCGGAAATGCTGGTATTTGAAACAGTAGGAAAGATTGATAGAGACGAATAAAATGTTTTTTTTTTAATTATTATTATTATTATTATTATTATTATTATTATTATTATTATTATTATTATTATTATTATTATTATTTTTATTATTATTATTATTACTATTATTATTATTATTATTATTATTATTATTATTATTATAGTCACTTTAACGCTCTTGAGTAATTCGTGCCTTGTCCAGGGTGAGATTTGAACTCGTGGCTTTGATGTGAGAGATATGGATGCTAACCACTACGCTGGGATCGGCCCCGATTAAAATGTTAAAATTCTTAGCCCTTGGGCTTTTTTGAGATCACGGACTTACAGACATATGTCCATGTATTTGATAGGAAAAAACCTTGAATCAACATTTTTCCGCTGCATAAATTAGCAAACAGAAATCAATTGAATGAGAATGATACTTTTGGCAGTGAATCGTCTTTGTTGTAATTTTCGTAAATTGTTATCAATTAAATTTGATAATAAATATTACTAGGCTAGTCCATTAAATGAAACCAAGTTGCTGCTTATTTCCATTTCCACACTATGGTGAGGGTATCAGTTTTTTGCCCTTATAGTTCTCCAAATGACCTTTTCTTAAATTCCATAATTTTAATTTTTTTTTTTCAATTTTTACAAGGTTTGAATATATATTTTGTCATATAGGGGAAATGAATGTAATGTCGGCCTAAATAAATGCCCCCAATTTGGGCCTATACATAAATTCAGCAATCGACTAAATTTGCAATAGCGACCAAAAATATACATTAGTACCGTTTCAATTGGATTGGAACGGAACTGGATTTCATCTAGATAAAATTGATAAATAGCAGATTTTTAGCGATAGGCCCAATCTTAGATCCATAGGTCAACATTAGAGCCATTTCCTCTATCTACAAAAACAAACCCAAACATTATTTAAATTTTGATTTAGGCCCTAGGCTAACAAATGGAGCACTAGTTCCAAAACAAGCACACTAACCCTACTAAATCCCACATCATCAAAACGTCCTCAAAAAAGCAAAGTCACAGACCAGCATTGTCACGTTCGGTTCATATTTAATTGACCGTGAAATTGAAAGCACGGAAACTTTTCGGTCGCTGTAGTTGTTCACAAACAAATACACTCGAACCTAGACCATTTTCATCGCAATCCATAATAGTCGCTGACATGGTGGCGCATCGGAATCTCGTGCAGCTTCAAGGATCTTTTTTTATATTTCTTCTGCGAGCAGCACGTGTGCGATAAGAACAATTGCCTGATGAACTAGTAGCAGCGTAAACAAGCCAGATGATCCATGGCATTTTTTTTCTTCTTCGTAGCTGTAGGTCTCTACGAAGTATGTACCGGAACAAGAACACGTTCTGCGTGGCACATACACACACACACACACATAATCACTTCACATTTGCGGTTGTTAGAAGTGGCAACAGGGAAACGAAAAAAAGCAGCAGTGTGAACGTGATTTGCATTTACCAATTGGCGGAGGCCCGCCCGTGTTTTGCTTTGACCAACTCACCCACGGTATGTAGATGTAGTAGAGATAGGAAAAAAGGCAATTCCGGTTTACGGATCTCCCATGGGTCCCCAGCTAGGGCTTCAGTTCGCACATACTACATATTAAATAATTGAAATGGTTCAACATTGAACAGCGTTCCTACACTCTTTTGTCGGACTCCGTGTTCACCGATATCACGGTAGAGGTCCAATTCGTCCGATTGCGCGCGGTGTCTCTGTACGCGGAAACCTTGATTTTACATTGGCCGGAACGTTTGGAACACTCATTTAGTTCGATGTTTTGATCACTGTGGGAAGGAAATGGAACAGAGGAAGGGAGCAGACCTATAGAAAAACGCTGGCAAATCGTGTACAATGGACATTGTGTTGTACACTATGTTTAAAATGCATAAAACGTATCACTGCAAAATTTGCAAGCGAAAAGCCGGTGCAGCACTGTTCGGCTTATGTTGCAGCTGCAGTGCAGTGAGTGGATGTGTTCAATTCATGCTTTTCATGAACTTCGACGACGACGCGACGCGGCTATGTCGGGGTAGCAAATTATGGAAGGTAGTGAACTTCGAACGACGAAGAGTCAATATTTTTGTTGAGCCGGGAAAGTGCACTGAACCACGATGACTGTGAATCACTTTTAGAGCGTGAGGAGTGCAATTCCGTTGCTTTTTTTTTGTTTTGCGCTGCCGCTGTTGTTGCACAAGAAGTGTTGACAAGTGTCACCGCTTAATGGGAGCAAGTTTAGCACGTTTCGATTGCATATGTGGCTGTATGTGTATCTGGGAAATAGAGTATTTGTACGGGAAATGAACTTGATTGAAACAAGATTTTACATATATGACATGAAATTAATCCAAGTTTTTTTTTCTCTTTTACTTACAGGTAAAGTCTTCGCCATCATTCCAGGTATTCATCGCAACCGTGTCTAAAAAGCAAATCTTGGAGTTCTTCGATGCAATTACATCCAGTTACCGTACGTTATCCAGGTTAACGAAACGAAGGAATATTGCATCTGTAATGAAAAAATGTTAACAATGGTTTTTGTCTCTCGATCGATTTAAATGCATAAATATACAGCACCAAATGTAACATTTCAAGTTTCACATTCAGATGAAGAGTCCGAAATGAGCATACATTTGTCAAATTGAACCGATATGAGCTCGAAAAATCATTAAAATGAGACCCAATAGTTATGAGAGAGCAGTAGTCTTGTGGTTATGTTCCTAACAGCGACTTCATTTAAAGTACCGTGATAACAAACTTCCCCAACACAGCCATCAAAATTAAAGGAGCAAATCTTGATTGTCCAATAAACATTGTAAACTTCGCGACGTTGGCCGACAGGCATAAATATATGATAGGGAAGTAATGCTGTTGGTTCGTCCTTCGTGGTATGGTTCAGGTGTGGGAGTTGCCATCTTGGCGTTGGTACCATTGGTACTTAGTACGGAAAACAAATCATCAAAAAAAAAAACTTCGTTTCCAAATCGACCAACAATCGGGAATGGTTACATTACTCGCTACATTTGAACGTAGGAGCGATGTATAATAGCCAGATCCCTGTCAAGACTACTGTTCCATCAAGCAGGCACCGTTCGAGGTGGCATTAGTAGCTAAAATATATATTTAGGTTACGTTCATGTGTGCCGGATAGATTCGTCGCGTTAGTAGCTTCTAATGCAACAAAATAACGTACAATTAGTTTTCCGGCTTCACACAAGATGTACGTGGATGACGTTCGTGTCATAGATGTGCCTCATGTCATGAGTGAAGTGCATTGATTTTGATGCAATATTACACGGATAATTATAATGAAAATAGTTTACAATAATAAGCTAATATAAATTAATAAGTTCTAAGAAAACATTCAAGAGAGTTCTGTTCAGGTTTCAAAGAAAATTTCGATAAGATCTTTAACGCTATTGAATTCAGAGGACAGTACCTAAATAAATCTGAGGTATATTTCAAGGAAATTTTGAGGATAGTTTGAATTGAATTCTTATTAGTATTTCCAAACAATTTCGAGAAGAATACTAAAGGAATCGAACTTTAAGGTCAACATTCTCAAGGAATTCTGAGAAGATTTTCAAGGTAATTCCGCCGATGATAGCAAGGGCATTCAGAAATAATTTCTATGGAATTCTGAATTTCAAATGCATTTTCAGAAGAATCTAAGAGTTCTTTTAGATAATTCTAAGCAGAATTTCGAGATATTTCATAGATGAATCGCATGGGGATTCTAAGAAGAGTTTTAAAAATACTTGAGCAAATTGTTGAAAGAATTATTGAAAATTTGAAGAAAGTCTTAGGGTGTATTCCAAGAATTTTTTGAATTGCTCCACAGAGAATTTTGGGACTATTATAAAGAATATTACAAGAGAATCTAATGTTTATTTAAGGGAAGTTCTGAAAAGACCTCTGTAAAGGGGAATTATTCTAAAGACAAACTTGAAAACATTAGTATAAAGAAATCCTATAAAGAGTTCTGAGTGAACTATCAAGGAAATAAAAACCTAGCGAAATTTAGGATTTGGAACGTAGAAAAAAAAATCAAGGAAACTGTTTTATATATAGACACATTTTATGTCATTTGTGACTTGTCTAGGATAAGATTAGTTAACTTTTAGCGTCAGAGGTATGGATGAATAGCACTACGCCCGACACAACCCCAGGTAAAACGTGGCTGTCGTTGTCATGATCCATATGGCACAGTAGCCTCTTTGATTTTTACCTGTAAAATGGCCAAAATTCCGGGATAATAACAGGAAAAAAAAACCGGAAAATTAATAATCGGAATTTCCTAGTTACCATGCTATTATAGACGTCGCTCTCGAACATCGATAAAACTTGCAATGTTACTTGAGGTATGTTTACCATGTTTAGCTTTTTCCTTAAACCGGGAAAACTATGTTAGACAACCGCGAAAAATCTAGAAAAAGAACCGGGTATTTAATGTCTTAAATCAATTGGCACCCTACTCATCTGAATTGATGTGTTTCATGATGAGTATGACATATGATGGGTAGCACACGATCGAATCAAGTGCTAGTCATATCATCGGAACCAGTAAACCGATTCCAAAGATATTCAATAGTGATTTATAGTAGGGGGAATTCCTTACTTCAGGCACTACTATGAGGCAAGACCATGCTGGAGGCGGCTAGGTTCGATCGAGTTCGATCCAGTCTAGGAATTTTTCGAGTTGGAAATTGCTTGAGTTCCCTGGTGACGATTGTACTTGGCACACAGTATATTCTAATGCAAAAATGGTACAAGCTTAGAAGCTCTCAATTAACAACTGTAGAAGTGCTCAAATAGCAATAAGTTGAGGGCAGCACAAAGTCCCAGTAGGGACGTAAAAATTCCAAAGAAAAATAACTATAGTAGTGGTTCTCAATTTTTTGACCTACCAACCTTGAATGCAGATGTTAAAGACCAAAATTGTCTTAAAGGTAAAAAAAAGCACTTATTGATAAACTGCGTAAAATCACTTGAAAATAACATAATTGTGCTACAACGCCAAATCAGAAGGCCTAAAATATTCAAAATTGATCTGGAATCACTTAAAGTGTCATCAACATGCAGGATAAAACATCAAAGTATTTACTGCGTTACCTGACTCATGACGAATTAAATCTTTAAAACGTCCTGAATACTTTAGAAATAGTATTACAAATGGAAAAAGGACCTAGAATATATTTAAAAACTCCAAAATAGCATCTAAAGACGTAAACCGGTCTGAAAACTCTTATAATAATCTCGAAAACGTCAACTCTAATAATAACCTTGAAACATTGTAATGGTCGCTAAAAATGGCCCAAACTTTCACAATCACATTGAATATATATAGACCTTAAATTAAATGATAGTAGTCTCGAAAACCAAAACAATTAAGCCATTAATCGCACACATTAAATTGCAATTCTTACATGATCTTAAATCACTAAACTATATAACGGAGTAAAATTCCGATAAGAGTTTTAAATTAGTGTAAGAAAATGTTAATGCTTCTGTCCAAATTGTCAGAATATCTGCGAAGGGCAACCCCGGACCGACAAATGGGTCATGAAGCACAGATTGAGATATGCTAACTTATAGGAATCTTCCTGAAGCTATCCTATATTTTGGCCTCTTTATAATAGTTTCGGATCATTCGGATTTTCCTAAAATTTTCTGGTTCACATACATCAAAAACTTCGAAAAAGTTCTCAAAGTTCAGGACTTTAAATAAATTTAAATTCGACACCAATCAATTGGGTTCTTTAATTTTGAAAAATATATCCGTTACTATACTCATCATAAAATAGTTTCAGTGCACCAAAATTGATGAAACTTTGAGTTTTCGGTTCCATTTTTTATGCAGATTACGAATATGCATTTACCTAAATACCCCTGAAGAACCGGTGGAGCTCAGTGAGCAGAAGGTCGTGGGTTCAATCCTAGGCTCATCCACTTGATAAATTGGGTTGTTTAGGTTGGGTTGAGGTAAATGCACATTCGTAATCTGCATTAAAAATGGAACCGATATCCAAAGTTGTACTTTTTTTTAAAATAAATTAGAATACATTTGCAATAACACCATCTTTGTGCCCTTCGGGTGAGACTTTGTTAGTTTAGTGTGAGATCGAAAAAAAAAATCGTTGTACTCAGAAAACGCTGCTCTATCAGGTGAAGATCTCTAAACCTTTACCAATCTTTACCATTTTTTTGTACAGGCTCATGTTTTGGGGTTATGAAACGAACTGGAGGGTGAGTCATCAGAAATTCATCACTTTTTTAATGAAGCACCCTACTGTTCACCCTAAAATACTACGTCAATTCTGGATCTTCCCCAAACAGATTGACGTGCTGTCTTCACATGTCTTCACCCACTGGTTTGATTTTTTTAACCACCATTTCGAGTGAGTCCGCACACTTATCTTTGAACCTTTAAACCTTATCAAAATGTCAGTTGCCCAAAGTTCTGTAAAAAAATGTTATCGAAGTCGGTAATAATTTTAAAGTGAAAATGTGCTAGTGAGTTACTTAGGTTCACTAATTGTACTCGTGTGATCTACAACTAAGCAAAAAGAAGTTGGACGCCCCAGACTTAATTTGGGTTAAATACACCACAGTAAATCATCGTCGATTAATGTCTTTACTTTTCTAAGTACACTCAAGAGATTTCCACATACCGACACATGAACCGCCGACAACCGGATCATAACCTCAAACTGCTAGCTGGAGCTCATTTCACAATCCTATGCCCTTCATTAGTGCTGGTCCGGTCGCCACGACAAGCGTGCAACAAGAAACCAACCTCCAGAGTGCACTGCACTCCAATTACAGATGTGAATGACGATTTCGCGGAATTCAATCGAATAATACCTATTTATTCAGACACACCACTCAGCAACCTCTTCTGTGCGTTCTCCTCATCGCCTCGGCTCGGCACGCTCGGCTGTCAAGAGTTTGCGACCCAACCTCATCAACAGCACACACAGTGCCTATCTCTTGCCCCAGTAATAGATACAAACCTTTCCGCATTGATCCCCGGCTGTAGCAGCGACAAGCCGGCCGCACGGTGCAGTTCGCTATCTCAGATCTTAAAAATCCACCAACACACAATAATTATAATAATTGCAACTAATCATAAATATAATAACGAATATGTACACGGCGTCGTTTAAATAAATATAGGTTTTCATGTAGTGCCTTCCCTCGCTATGCTGCCAACGTGAATGAGACAAGTTCTCGGTTCCACTCTAGGCGAAGGAGATCAACCGCCGCTTGCTTCCGTCCGTTCACAGCGAGAAGAGATGTCGAGAGATCATTAAACTGCCATGCAGCCAAAGAATATGCGCGGGACGTCGTCGTCGGTCGGCGGTTGGACTGTCACTCTTGCGCGCAGTCATTAGGGAGTATTACTCGGAAAGATCAACAGGTTAACCTAGATCTAACCCCGCGTCTATCTTGCTTCCCATTTTTCGAACGAATGAAGTTCTTCCCCCTTATATTGAGAGCATCGGGTGCACTTTCAATTATCACGTAACCTGCCAGTCGCGATGCTCCCCGAGGAAATCAATCACTTAACATACGTACTGTCTCATTGGGAGTATTTTTGGCAAACGGATCGACCCATTTTTATGGACATTCCATGTCCAAATATAGAACTTGTGGAGGTGTCCCATTAACGCCAGGAATGTCTGGCTCCCTGCCTCAATTTAGCTGCCTTGTCACGTGGAATGAATGCGCCCGCGCCTAGAGGCTCTTTCAATCCAGTTCGTTTAAATTGTTCATGAATTTCCATCAATCTTAATTTATAGCACGTTTGTTCTAGGCATATCACACCTAGCACCAGGAACAGCGGTAGCAGCAGCAGCAGTTCCATCATTCGGATTAACGCTGCTTTCGAAGTCGTCACTGGTGGAGTGGAGCGTTCTCATTTCACGAGTACGACGGAATCGAGACGATCTGGTTTAACGAAGGTGGAGCGGTGAAAAGGAGAAGACGTTTTCACATTTCGCAAATTATGCAAATATTTTCGCGAATTGCCATCGCAAACGGCGACTGACATATATCTACTCTCTTTCTCTATCATGTAGTCGTCGTCTGTTCCGATTTTGAGCGTCTCATAGTGCGCTGGTGGTAGTTGTGGTGCAACACACCACACACTCGCATTCCTATAACAGAATTGTATAATTTAAATTTGCAGCATGATGTTGACGCTTGTTTATGTTTGGATGCGATGACGGTTCATAATTTACGGTTAGTTAATTTTCCACAACAAATATCGTCGCACGTGGTTCGGAGTGTATTTTTATAATGATTTTTCAAATAGATTTAGTTCAATTTGAAATGATTGTATGACAATGTACAATTGGCATTACTAAACTGCTTCACGGAAATTTTCGGATTGGATATTTTTTGACTTCGTTGGGCATAGAGTATCGTTACTTTTAAAGTATAGCCTTAATTAACAACTTTAGAAGTAGTACTCAATTAAAACTTTATTAACGGGACGCATCTCGCTGACACGTTTTGAAATCATTTTAAAAATATTAAAAAAAAAAAACGAGAGGTCGATTTTTGCGTTCTGTGCCATGATGAAAGGATTTGTTTTCTTCTTAATGTTTTTTTTTAGAAAAAATGGAAATACTTTTATTTTAGATTTTTCATGTCTTTTCTCAATATTAAAAAAAAAATCAACGTGTGTTTTTTCGGGGTGGTAAGCTTCCCGCTAAGTGTAGGGCGTAAAGTTCACACTAAACCAGCGTTATTATAGTTATTCCTGTGCTGGTGCGTCCTTTATTCGCAATGCCACAAGTCTAAAGATTATTTTTTTGTGAGTGCATGTAGCTGTAACTACTATTTGTTTTTGTGCTGCGGAGAATTTACAAATTTATAAAACCTCGTAAATCATGAGATTTGTGCTCTTGAAATAACGCGATTTTATTAGAAAAAGGACTCAAAGAAATACAAGTAAGTAAGTGTTTCAAGAGGCTTTGAGCTCTACCACTAAGTTATCGAGCTTTGATGTTCATTGCAAAATGCTTACTAGCCCTTAACTTAGCCTTTTATCAAAGACAACATACCAAGAAGACTTGCAACTTTTTCTCACCGTTAAGAGACAGGCATAATCACATGATCTGTACTGGTAAATTATTGTTAATAATGAATTAAAGAGACTAAATGCTACGAACTCCGTTCTCTCCTCAGAACCAATAACGCTGGTGGATCACTTTTTCATGGTGCGTTACTGGTATAAGATCTGCCTCCGAGCCCTAGTCCTGACAACGTCAAACTAGGGGAACAGGCTTTTTCAGTAATCAAAGGAACATATTTTAGTCCCTTTTATGCCTTGTTAACACTCCGAACACGATGCCTCCGGTAAAATGTGTAACGGCAGACTTGAAAAATCATAGCTCTGCCATTTATTTACCAATTTCGAATCTATTGCTGCCATTTGAAACTATAGACTTTATAGTTTTTTTTTTCTGTATCAATAGATTTAAAATCTATCGATGAATTGCTTAGCAATGGTTTTTCAAACATTGCCAATTTGCCGTTACACATTTTACCGGAGGAATCGTAGTCGTAATGCCTGTTGAATTGTGAAGTTGACTAAAATTAAAATTTAAATTTCTTGAAAGAGGAATACCTTTGGATAAGATTCCCTGGATAAATTGCTCAGCGATTACCGACTATAGTGCAAGGTAAAAGTAGTTGCTAATATTTCTTAATGAACTCGGTGGCAAGTTGCGTATTAAATAGACTTGTGCCTGTTCGTATTTTATAAAATGTTATGTACGCGACCTTGAATAAAAAGAAAAGTTGTTTCATAAACTTGATGCTTCCAGATAATTTCACTTATAATTTGCTGTGATTCAAAGAGTTCGATGGAAATTTTATGGTGGTTGGTTTCGCATTAGGAAGAGTGCCATGTTTACTGTTTATCTGTTTTTATGGGGTTGTGTATATTTTTTATCCTTTTCGTTCTTTTCAAAATTTTCCAAAATTTGTTTAAGGTTGTGTTGGTGCTGCCAACTGCTGTGATTGTATTTGACGTGAACATAATAATAGCTATACTGTCGGTAAGGTATGCACCCGAATGCAAGAACATAGTTGAGTCTTGTGGGAGAAAAGACATTACGATTTATCCTATGCTACCATTGTAGAAACTCGTAACTGTTAGATCTTGGGCGGAATGCTTCGGAATGTTTAGAAAAATAGGGCGCACGCTTGATCTAGTTTGGTATACATTATTGACTGCTTTCGAGAACGTAATTTCATTTGAATACCTTGTTATAATTGTTATGAACAAAGCGCTAAGAGTAAATCGAAACATTGAAAGTGCCGTGCAAGTGGAACTTAGTGAAGGCCTAAGTACTTTTTCGAAGCTTTTAGTTTCCGGATTTGAAAGATCGCTGGTTGCAGTAGCTTGCTTACTGAGCAGAAATACGCAGTCCCAGATCCTTTCATATTAAAGAAATTTATGGTCAAATCGCTTGTTTATGGTGTATTTTGCGAAACTTGCCGTCGTCGTCGGTTCCGGGTTTGAATGGTTACAACAACTCGAGTAACGGTATGATGTGATATGAGGGGCTCGATGGCCTTAGAGTGACCGGTTTTTCTTACTGAGCAGAACATCATGAGTCAATCTGTTTATTTTAATATTAAAAAGGAGCTTGTTTGCCTAGTAGCAAACGTTTTTGCCTAATGAGCAGAAAACCGTGAGTTCAATCCCAAGCTCCTTCGCGATATATGATCGTTAGGACATCAATTCAGCTTATCGTTTACCAAAACGAACCCTGCTGCAAAACCCAGCCTCTTAGCCACCCTCCCAGTGATACCTCGTGGAAGTGTAGAGGACTCCTCGGCTTCCATTAAAGCGAGTGTCACGTCAACACATTCCTACCCATTCCTTTCTTGACCTGCGTTCGGGCGCGGCCGGCACTGATGTTGCCTAGTTTGACATCACCAGTTTTTACATATTGAGGATGAATGCTAGTCCCAAGCATCGTATATTGGTTCTCTGTGTAATTACAGCTGATCTGGCAATAACAGAGTAGCAACCGTGTGCGGTCAATCATGCTCATGCTCATGCGAACTCCGTTCTCTCCTCAGAAGAGAGATTTAGGTATTTGTTCATTCTCTATGTGTTGCCTCGACCACTGCGCAGCGCTACTTTATCTGGATAGAGGATAAAAGGATAACATTTTCAACCTTCTTGGTATGATGTATTCGCTTCTATTCGTCTTGACGAATAAATCGTACTACTTTGTAGTACTCATATAACGGGTGTTCAATAAAAAATTAGAATGATTTCAGTGCCGTCCAGCGCTCTTGTGAGCGCATCGCGACTAAGTTGCGTCGTACGGCTGACCAAGCCCCCTTCTCCAATATTCATTGACGTTTTTTTGAAGAATAAACGTTATGTTTTAATAAAAAATACTGAATTCGTATTTTTTTTGTTTACTAGCTATATGACTGAAAAAAATCTCATTTTTTTTATTGAACACCCGTTAATACCGATAAATGTACGTGGAGATGTGCCCGACGTAGTGGTTAGCATGCATACTTCTCACGCTAAAAGTCACGAGTTCAAATCTCATCCCCGGACAAGTCACCAATAACCAAAAATGTGTATATAACATATACTTCATATATTATCCTGAAATTACCATAGGAATTCCTTTTTAGTTCTGCTCAGAATTTCTATTATTTCTTTGAAATGCTGCTCATAACTTCCATGGAACTCTCTTTTGAATTTTCTAAAACTTCATCACCGGAATATACTTGGAATACTCCTCAGAATTCAATAGAAATTTTGTTCAAAATTTTGTTGGAACTATCCTCGGAATTCAGAATTTAATTCCCTTTTAATTACCTTAACATTTTCCTTGAAACTCTTTTGGAATACTCCTAAGCAGGGTTGCTTCCACTCACTTGCTGTAAAAAATGTTTTTCGGAATTATAAAAGCATTAGATGTTATTATGATGTTGTCAATTTCGATTTCAGAGTGTCACAATCAGCGATTTTATGATTCGTGAGCGTTCCCTGAGAGTGAGCGCTCACGAATCGTAAAATTGCTGATTGTGACTATCTGAAAGCGAATTTGACAGGTTTTATGTGTCAAACACTTACCTTTCAACCTCTTCTTGCATCTAACAAGTACAAAATATCATTATAACATCTAATAATGCGAAAATTCCGAAAATAATTTTTATAGCAAATGAGCGGAAGCAAGCCTCTTCCTAGTAGAATTATTTTCAGTGTTATTGTTCTTAAAAATGAAAACCTCTAATTAAATTTATTGCATGGTAATTTGTTCCACTTTTTTTTTATTTGGATTTGGGTTTTAATCATTCTCATGTAAATTTGCATTTCAAATGAAAAGCATGATAGAATGTTTCAGAAAAGTTAGGCCGCTTTTATTCAATAGAATTTCATAATGTAAGAATAATTTATAATGTTCACTAAATACTCAGAATTTATACTATCAAGAGCATGAATAACTGAAGATGATACATTGTTATTTTTTCAAATGGTTCAAGCCGGTAGCTCATTCGGTAAAGGCGCAGCTACGAAGCATGTGCATGATGGAGGCGGCTGGGTTCGATTCCTGTCAGATCTATTGATTTTCCGGGGTGAAAGATTTCTTGACTTCTTTGGGCATAGGATGGTACACGGTACAGGCATAGAAAGCTCTCAATTAAAATGTGGAAGTGTTTCACAGAACACTAAGTTGAGAGCAGGCAAAAAACTAATATGCTATAAGCAATAAGCTTGAAATACCATGTAGTAGTAATGAAAACTAATATGCTATAAGCAATAAGCTTGAAATTCCATGTAGTAGCAATGAAAACCGTTTTTTATTTGTCGCGTATTTGAAGTCGCGGATTTCTTTTGAGAAATCGTGGATTTGGCTCATAGACCCTTTTCACATGTTCGTCTAGAAATTTGATTCTTTTCCTTTATTTAACGTCGCTCTGTTCCGCAATCTAGTGCCAATCATCGACGGACATCGATTGTCATCCATTGACGGCAACCGAATGTGCAGGAAGGCAGCTTCCACACCTGCGTAGGATATCGCACCCATTCACAACACACATGGGCCGGGACCAACGGCTTTACTTCCCTTCCGAAGGAAGACGTGACAAGAGATTTTTATGCCTCAGAAAAATCCCACCGACCTCGGCTGGGATTGAACCCAGACCCATTGGGGTGTTAGAAAGCAGTCACGCTTACCACTACACCATCGGCGCCGGCTAATCTAGAAATTTGGACAAAGTTAAATTCCAAACTCTTCACCTAAAAACAACGCAATTTATTATTTATTACTAACTTACACTTGCATCAAAATCAATGCAGGTTTTATCGAGGTTTTAAAGCATTATACAAGTCTATATCAATGTCTACAGAACCCTAATAAAACCAAAATATTTACTTGGGAATGGAAGGTAGTAGAAATTTATCCTTAACCAAACCATATACTGATGCTTCATGTCCATTCATTCAGACTTAGAGTTCCATTTGTAACGAGATAGACAAATAGGAGAAGAATGTGCAGAAACTTATCAACGGTATTTAATCAGCTTCTGAATGCATTCGCAGTTGCCTCGTCTACACCACTTACTATTTCAGTGCTTTAAAGATTAATTTGTATTTACGTCGCATTTCCTCACCAGATTAAATCTGGCTTTTTTACTCTTCTGCCTCTGCCCTATCTAACCTAGTAGTGCGCCACTCATACAAATAGTTCACACTCGCACGATTTCCCGCAAACGTACATCCACAAGCTGCACTTTTCTGCAGCGCGGCCGTTCTTTAAAGTCCGACCGCGTTCCGGTTGTTCCAATATTTACCAGCGCGTCTGCTCTGCATGCATAATATTATGTAAATTAGAACGGTATTCCCTTGCCCTTGCTAAGTACAGTCACTACGACAATGACAACCGCTCGCTCTCCGGAGCCCATCCACCAATGTCCAAATGTTTTGCAATTCACGGAAATTCTATACAGCCTCGACGATTTGTGACGGATTGACAGTGGATGACGACGATGGAGACGCTACTTCTGCCACCGCACTGGTGCAGTTGATAAGTGTGTAGTTGTGCACTCGTCAGAGAGAGAGCTGAAAAAGTGCACTCTTGCAATTCCACGATGCACCGGATGCAGTTTGGCGCGCCAATTGGTCACGCATCTATTACTCTTATTATTCAAGCGTATGTATGTACGTATGCTACAAAAATCATTCTAGTTCTAACATTTGATTGATCCGACTAGCTTTAAATGATCGAATGATGTCTAAAGCTAAACTTAACGTAAACTATTTGTGTGTCGGTACCTTCAATAAAATACTTATGCAAATATTAATTGTTCGTGGCACAAAAATAATCTAAACTAAAAGCCACCATCAATTTTCATCAAACGTGACCATACCGCTGTTTTGCAGCGATAACAACAACGCAATGACGAGTTCAAATCAATTACATATACATCCATTCCATTCCACCCAAAGCCCTTAACTCGGCGAGCGGCGAAGCTGACTTGTTACCCCCTTTGCGCTGCCATATTGAGCGGAAAGTGATTAAATTTATTCTAATAACAATAAAAAATAAACGCTCAGTATTCCACCATCGCCATCCAGTCAGTCAGTCAGTCAGTCAGTCAGTAGTCAGGCCAACCATATCATCCCCTCGGGGGTTCCTCCGGACAGGCGGCAATAACCGACAACGAACGGTAGCAGAAAACTACCACATGCAGTATGTGTAACCACCGCAGCACCGCACACTACATGCCTTTAGACAGCATCGAATTTATGATATTTTCAGACATGTCGCAGAAGAGCCTGTCCGTCCGTTCGGGAGCCGCCGCATTGTCGTTGGCTTCTGGGTTTCGTTTCTGATGTGATATGTCAACTCGGATAACGCTGGAGGATTTATGTGTGGTTTCGCATGAATTGAGATTCTAACTGACTAAAAGTCTTCTTCAAGGCTTTTATCGCTTCCTTATGGCAGCGTTTTGCCGGCTCACTCTCAACTAAGTGTTCTAGATGCATTTCCACAGTTATTAATTGAGAGCTTGATATTGGATGAATTTGTATATTGTGTGGCAAGCACAATACTCTATGCCCAGGAAATATTTCCAACCCGAAAGCTTTCCACGACTGGACCAGAAATCGAGCCCGCCGCCTCCGGCCTGGTGGTACCGTGCCTTTACTGACTAGGCTAACTGAGGCCCCAAGAATTGTGCAGATTTCGAAAAGATTGTTTTATGGGAATCCAGCTAACGCATCGAAGGCTGCCATTTCGTTAGCTCGCGAAAAACTTCAATATCAATATCAAAAGTAGGGATGGCAACCACTCTCTAGACTAAACTGAATTTCTGCTAGTCCTAAACTTGAAGGTTAGCTCTTTCTTTGAGTCTGCGATAATGTCATGGCAGTCGGCCTCTGCAGAAATACTAAGAAGTTGTTTCAGAAAATTTAAATTTGAAAAAAGATCAATATTCTGGGAATTGTTCATCGAGATCATGGACTCAGATATTTTTACAAGGTATTAAAAAAAAAATTCAAGACTACGGACTAAGAAAAAATGTTAAACATTAAAAGCTTTCAAGATTCTGAAGCATAAAACTTCCGATTTTTTTTTCAGATCGTGGAACAAGAAAATGAATTTTAAAATTAATTCATAAAGAAATTTCAAGTTTCGGAATCTAAAACAATATTCAAAATGCTAGAAATTGAATTTTGTTTAAACAAATCGAATTCAAACATAAATTAAAATGCTGAATCTGGGAAAGATGTTTGTCAAATCTCAGACATATTTACTCACATTTCAAAGTTATCGGACACAGAAAAATAATTTAATTTATTATTATTATATAATTATATAATTTCTGGAGCTTGCTAAAAATGTCTACATTCTTAGATTTATAATTATCTCAGTTTAAAAAAAAAAGTTGTTACGTTGACTTGGAAATCAAAATTTCAAAACCTACATGGAAATCTTTAACGATTTTGTGACTGATATAATTCAAGTGTCTTTGATTGTTTTTAGGATTCTGGCTCTTTGAAAAAAGGGATCTTATCCTAAAATAAATTTTCAAAACTATCGAATGGTACTGAAATGATGAATACTACACAAACATTTAAGAAATGTTCGGGGTCGGCTATTTTTATTAATGCATATTTTAAATTGAATTGAAAAAGTTGAAGAGTCTGTGCAGACATGGCAAATCATTTACATTCGTGCATTCATTTACATTCATTTACATTCATTAGCCTCTAACTTTTTTATTGGCTACAAGCTTTGTCAATAACTCAAATTTGTATCTCTTATGCATAATGAACCAGAGTGCATTGTTTTTCAGTGAATGTAAATTACATTCCCTGAAAAGTAAGTCCTGTCCGCTCTAGTTCGTCATACATAAGAGATACAGATTTGAGTTACTTACAAAAGTTTTAGATGATATCAAAATCTACAAAAGTTTGCCGAATCATTTTACGGAATTCTTTTGATGGAAAAAGTTAGAGGAAAATGATTGCAAAAGAATGCACGAAATTAATGTAAATGATTTGCCATGCCTGCCTAGGGGCACGAACGGAAACTTTACTTAGGACCGCGTTTGCTCGGTGCATTTGTTTTTGGGTTTGATTCTTTTAATTGTTCAAAAATCTATAACTTTAACTCAGTGTTCACTCGGCTGTCCACAAAAGCAGGCCACTCTCGATGTGTGCCACGCGATCGTATGTTTTCTCGGAAGCAACCATTGTGTGGTCCTCATCATTGTTCTTCATCAGCAGTTCTTTCGGTCGATGCGTCGTCGACTTTGGAAAGCAACCGTTTCGTGATGAGTGTGTGAGTGCTGACCACGTTTTGCGTCCATTGCTGCAATGGAAGCGCTCTGCCCCCCGATGGCGTAATTGCCATACAAGGAAACCACTGGAAGCGGCTCCAGTTCTGATGGAGGAGGCTTTTTGGATAGCGGAAGATAAAGTGTTTATTGTGTTGTACCTTTTGACTATAGTTTTAAGATGTATTGTGTAGTGACCAAGAATCCTCGGCTCTGTAAAGTTAATTCGTTTGAGCCTTATCAAATAAATTAATAAACAACAAAAAATAACTTTAACTCTATGATTTTTTAGCGGCGCCGGTGGTGTAGTGGTAAGCGTGATAACCCCTCTCACCCCAGCAGGCCTGGCCCTGGGTTGAATCCCACTCGGCGCCGCCGGGATGTTCTGAGGCATAACATCTCTGATCACGCCTGTAAAGGAAAATAAAGCTGTTGATCCCCGGTTCATTAGTTGATGAGTCGATAGGTAGGGTACAGGTGTAGGAGTTGCCTCCTTGGCGTCCGTAGCATTAACACTAGGCACTGAAATCTGTGATAGGGAAATTACTTTTTCCCACCACAGAAACGCACCGTTTTCGTATGCAAAATGACTGATATGCGTCCACAAAACGGACATAATATTGAAAAAAAAACAGCATATTTTGTCAATTTTGGTTGGATCAATCGGTAGATAAAACATGTATCGAAAAATTGTTGCTTACTTTGATATTAAATTGGAATCACCGGAACAAGTTTTCGATATTATTTTGAGATATTTTATCTCTTCTGTCATGCTCATCCATATCGTGTTGTAGTATCACGGTCATAATTTTGTATGACTGAGATATTTTCTCCTACTCGGTAGGATACTAAATTTTTCAAATTATTGAAAATACGCCCCAAATGGGTAGCTAATGTAAACTAAGTGAATAACAAAATTTAATTTAAAATGAAATCAACCATTCAATAAAAGAAAAAGATCCCATTAGGCAAATCAACTGCAATATAAGATCCATGCTAAAATGCACAGTCAATGAAAATAAACGAAATGTTACTAATAGGGTAGAGCGCTACTTCGTCGTAATCGTCCATTTCCGTTTTATCGAGCAGAAAACATCAGTATAATCAATGATTTCACCGTGCACAAATCAATAATACGTTTGTATCGATGGGTTTGTTCACAAGCTACAACACAAAGGCTATTAGAGCGTATTGTGAGCATATTTACACTCATTGTTCTCAAAACAAAAGAAGCGCTCCTAGCGAACTCGCTTTTTCTACCTTCATCCGTAAGACGAAGAAAATTCAGTGGCGTTTCAATGCGTTTGGACGGAATTGAAACTCGTAGGACGAATTTCGAATCAAGAAGTAGTGTTAGATTTTGAACAATATCTCAATCATGTGTGGCTCTTTATCAAACTCAACGGTACTAATGGAAAGGGGAATAAATTTAGTAGTCATCTTTGGTAGAAACATTTCATTTATTGTTAAAATCCGTTCGATAAAGAGAAGTAAAGCGTGGGTTGTGCTTAGTAGGACGGAAATTAGATCAAAAACCCTACTTATGCTTAATCAATGTGTTGCAAATTTATTGGAGGCATTTGCCAACAAACGTTTTGGTCCTTGGTTGACTACTTACGAGCGTTGGGCGTAATGACGTGTATGTCTGGCAGCGAGGGTGACGGACGTTATTAACAATTCAAGGTGAACAATACATTAGGTCCTAAGTATCATTAATCGATTATCTTCATCGACTTTCTCTTTCGTTAATAACTTGGGTACAGAACCGTTTCTTGTTGTGTTTGTCGTATTAATAGCTAAATAATAGCTTCTCTCGTCGATCTGCGTGCTGAACATAGCTGGCAGTGTCTTAACATGTCCATGAGGATGCAAAGAGAAAGCCGACGAAAACAATCTATCAACGTTACTTAGGATCTAATGCTTTGTTCAGATTGAAGTTTAAATTTACTCTCAGAGTCGTTTGGTTTAGTTGCATTTAAAGCCTAGCATACAGATCGAACCGAAGTGAAATTTGCAGCAAGTGAAAAATAATTAAATTTCGCAGGCGAAAAGGGTTGTGAAAAAATGGTTGTGGAACATTTTCCAATTTCCTCTTTTCGCAGTTCACAGTTCACGTGAAACGAAATTTCGGAACGTCAACTTTTCGCTTAGCTGCGGTTCTTTTCACGAGCAGCTGCATGCGTGAATCGTGAAAAATTGAGTATTTTATATAAAATTTTCGCTTTGCTTCGATCTATATACAGGTCTTAAGTGAGAAGTCTGATAATACAAGGAACAAGCGTGAGGTCTTTTGGGATGATGATGACACACTTAGCGTGGATTACACACAGGTTCGTATTTTGCTGGTACGGCGGGTTTGGTGCACGGTTTCGGATTGTTCTTTGTCGTGATTGGGAAGTACTGAGATCTGTAGGCGCTTTCTTCACGGATATGGTGAGCAAATTAGATGCTCTTTGGCATGATGATAACGCGTTTGGTGAAAATGATCTAACATCGGCGTATCGCACTTCGCACTACGAGCAACTGTACCAAAACAGTGGCGGTGTTGCTTCCTCACTACTTCTCTGGCTGAAGCGCTCTTGCAGGCAGCTTTGGTAGCAAGCTGCTTGCGGGGAGCCTTTCCTCTGGTCTGTATATATCGTCTGTGTTGAGCTACTGCGTGCTGAACGATATGAATGGAAATACAGCTTCGGCTTGTTTCGTTTCGTACCAACTATGTGATGGTTCTGTTAGGAAAGACTTACTACTTGTGGTCTAAGCAAAGGTATGGGAAATTTAGTTGCTTCCAATTTTCGTTAAATTTCTTAATTGCTTAACTAATTTCACTATTTGTACTGTTTACCAAAAATGCTGAATAAATACCCCGTAGAATGGCATATTGCATTACATATTTCACATTAATGCATTTTCGAAAGACGTAGTCCTGCGTCAAAAAAGAACCCAACTGCTCGACGTTTTCGTACCACAATTTATTGTAAACAATCAAAGACGCCATCCAAAATATTAGCAACAAAGTGAATGATTGTCCATAAAAAACAATTATGCAAAGTTTCATGCAAATCGTTGAAGGGTCGAGTCAAACAATTTTGTTTTGCTATTTGGCCTTAAACTGCTCAATTCTGTGGAACATTTCAAGGCACTTCTGACTAAAACTGCAAACTAACTTTAAGGAGAGTTTTTTTTTAGGAATTTGTATGGAGAACTTTAAGGTGAAATCTAAGGAGAACTCCATGGTACTTGTAATTAGAATTCCATATGAAGAAACATAATCCCAAGGGCATTCTGGAAAGAATTCAATGCAAATTCTGAGGATGATTCCAAAAGTACTCTTGGGAGTATTTCAAAGAAATTTTGAGGAATACTTCAAGGAAATTTTAAACGAAGTTTTGAGGTAAATTTCAAAGTGATACTATGGAGAGTTTGAAGATTGTTCTTGTAATCATCTTTAGAGAACTCAAAGAAGATTTCCTAGGGAAATCGGAGGACCATTTCAAGGAATTTACGGAACCACTCCAAGATAATTCTGAGCAGAATATAGAGGGAATTCAAATGATTATTCCATGGGAATGTTAGTGAAATACCTAGTAAATACTGAGATGAGGAGAGATATTTTCAGGAGAATTCTTTGGGAATCTCCTTAGTACTATAGCGAGACTTGTTTTTAAATTTTATTGGAATTGCAGGCTGAATAAAAGAGCGTTCTATAGAGAATTTCTAGAGCATTATGGAGCAAATTGTAAGGGAGTACCTAAGATGAACTCCGATCATCGAGATCACAGAAGGAAAACAAAAAGCTGAGACTTAAAGTAATTAAAATTAAAAACTCTTGCTTAGAAAATTTCTCTTGATTCTGGATTATGAAAAACCTTGAAGATGCGATTTTTTTTTAATTTACAAGACTTTTAAAATGTAATTTCTGAGACCAACAAGTTTTGAAAATGTTTGTATCTAAGACTTTAAAGACTTTGTAAAATTTGGGATAAATCGATATTTTGTTTTGAAATATTACCAGTTTATTCAAAATTTTGCACTCCTATCCTCTACTTAAAATGTTGCTATGAAAAATAAGTATCACATGGAAAAACTTAATATATTCGTAGATATTTTGTTGTAAATAATACCCGGCATTTATGTTCAAAATCAAAGTATTTAAAATTCAGCAATAAATTAACTATCATTCATTTAGTGATTGATTAAAAATTTGCCATCACGAGAATTTCTACCTTCCTCCTCCCCGCGCTGCTTTTGTGTGTATGTATGTAAGGCAGCCACCATCCCTTCGAAGCTCTTGTCTTGTATGGAGCTTCACTTAATAGCAAGATCAATTTGAGCTACAGATCTGAATTCCCAATATCGTTGTATGAAAAGCCAAAAACAGAGGGGTGGACCAGTAAGCAGAGGCACTTATGCGAAATTCACGGGAATTTAAGAATCTCCTTCCAATGATGCGATCCAACAAATTGAATAACGCAATTCGCAATACTTTTTAAGCTACCTCCTCCCCGCGCTGTTTTTGTACACAAACTGTGTAAATCAACCTGCCTCTTGACAGATCTTGAATAATAGCTTCTTTCATGAAACTGTGTGTTGAAATTTCGTCTCAAAACTTGTTTGGAATATTCATTAGAAATGGACCTGGAATAATTTTCACAATCATCATAGTAATTCCTACAAAACTACCTAAAAATAACTCTGAACTGACACAATTGACATACAGTTCTAGTCAAAGCTCTCTTAGAGTTTTTTTTTTTACAAAGGTCCTTTGTAGTTTTATTTTGAAATACCTGGTTGTTATCTCTAGAATTCATTCTTAAATCTCCTCAAATACCCTTAAAAAAAATTTTTTCCCTTGGAATTTTTTTGTTATAAAAATTTCCTTTACAGATCTTCGAAATTACTATATTCTGAAAATCTAATCCAGCTCAAAGCTCTAAACATTTTTTTAATGTTCAGAATCTTATGTTTTCCAAAGAGAGGACGAATTATATTTATTCCCGATTTGTCATTGAAATTCACGGGCTTTTCCCGATCTATTCTCGATGAGTTCGAATTCCCTGCTTTTTCCAGGTTTCCTGATTCACTGGTCACACTGTGAAGTAGACCTTTTAGTTTGGAATCATCTAGTAAGGTATTTAGAGTTATGACGTATAAAGATTCCAAAGTGGATTCTTAGAGCTTCCCAAAAAGCCTCTAACGTTGACATCCGATTTAAGTATTATAAGATGGTAGTCAATTAGGTTTATGTGCATAAGTTGCTACATATCACTTTCGTATTTATTTCCAATTTATTAGCTGTTTAAAACGTGTTCAAGCTCGAAGGCTGAAAACAAATTTCAAAGTTTGCATCAATGTGAAGAACTGGTTCCTAATATTTAGGTCTAGATGTAACAAAACGAGTATGACATTGGTCTATTTTGCCATCCGGATTGCAGACGGATAAACTGAAGACTTCTACCGTAGAGGGTTCTGTTTCCCGCGTTTGAAAAAAATCTCAGGATTTTATTTTTTGAAATCCCGGGATCCCAAAAAATAATGCCATATCGAAGCTTGAGAAAAAGTATTAAGACTTCAAAATTGGACATATTGCAGTATTAGTAGGCAATTTTCTTATATTAAGATTTAAAAAAGCAAAATTGAATTTTGCTTTCATCGGAGAAAGATGATGACATTTTAAAGCAAATGTTCGAGGATTCCTATAAAATAAACTCTTTTACTAAATATCCGTTGGCTTCATACCAGCTTACTCAATTTTCAAACCGTGTATCAAGCCCTCAATCAACTCATAGAGAGAAAGTTCTTTTTGAATGAACTGCATCTATTATTTTATATAGTTCCAGCGTCAAACAATAACTTCCCTCCCCTTGGCTAGTTTTTGCACCTTGCTATTGGTGGGCGGGCTTAATTTCATGCTAGTGGAATGTTGGAGACGGTGGGTTTATGGTCGGCGTTGCTGGCTCATGCCGCGATAGAATGGCGTCATGGGCAGGCAATGGAGATTACTGAGCTTCCCCTCTCTGATAAACCACTGCATGAGAGAACCAAAGATCTAGTCTAGCAGTGATAGTATCACACTTGTTACTCCTTTAATTGAGAGCCGCGTCGTAGTACGCTTACGTATAGGCACTGACGTTGGGTGTGATACTGGCGGGTTTTGCCGCAAATCACTCTTATTTTATTTATTTTTACGCAGATAGATTCATTTGGGTTTGCAAGGGAATTATACTATTGAAATATTTCAGAAAGTGCCCAACAGTGCTCCTTCTATTTGCGTGACAAGCTTTCATTGTTGTTTTCATTGAATTATTACTCAGGAAACAATGTTAAACATCATTTTTGTACATGGTATTGTAACTAATCTTATATGTGCTTCATTTTGATTTGGGGTAAGTGTTTGAACTATGGCTCGGGATTTCCACTGTGGTGTGCTTCTATTGTGACCTACCCATATGTATTTTTGTGGTGCCACATAGTGGAAGCGTGAGAGCGTAGTTGGAACATTTACCCTATACAATATACAATTTAAAATTAGCTTGGAAACTAACTTCAAAATGAAGCATTTGAGTCAGTAGAAGGTGTCATCTGGGACGAACAAAGATATAATTAATATATGTAAAAGCCAGAAGTACTTGAAACACGTTAAATTGTAATTTAAAAGCATGGGTTATGATTGTGTAGGTAGATTAGAGATTTCAGTTATTTATTAAATAAACTTCAATTATAGAATTCAGAAAGTTAATTAACATAAAAGATAGGACGCGGGGGGTCCGCTTAGGGAGGCGACTAGCCTATGAAGTTGTATAATAAATCTTCCTATTTAGTGTATTTGTTAATTACAGACAATGTCAATAGCGAAAGTCATATCTTCAACCAGGCGCTTACGAACAAGTGAAGTTTTAGGAAAGATGTGTTAAATATGTTGATAGGTTTGAAATAAGAATTAGGATTGTTGGCTTTAGTTTTCGGTAAGGTATGATGTGTCAACAAAGCCTTTTTGAGCAAATTTTCAAACATCAAATTGATTGAGTGATTTATTGAAAGACATTGCGTTGCGAAAATTGACAAGTCATACATCTAACATAGTAGTAGTAGCAGTGTCGCATAATCTTATCACAATTGCTGCAAATAGTGCAGGGCTGAATACGGATCAAAACTAATATAACTACTAACACTCAAATGATCCCGGAACTAACACTTATCCATTGCACTTTTAGTTATATATTAGTTTTATTTTTCTACTAAGTCATCTATGCTTCTTTCTATTGTTTGGATCAAGTACAACTAATACTAATCTACCTTTATGTATGTTTTACTCCCTTTTAATCTATTATCTTTATGAATGGCGAATCATATGACGTGAGACACGTACAAGCTGGAACTCAAAGAATTACTTCGAACAGGATGTCAAACAAATTCAGGACCAATCCAAATGAGACCAGAAACCAACAAGGCATCGGGGAGTTATATATTCTGGGAGAGGTATTTGATAAATAATCAAAAAGTGGTAAGTTAAAATCAGAGCCAAGGATCATGAGAGGTAATTGTCAATAATTCATTAATTAGTAGAAATCTCGATAACTTTTTCAAGGGAGCGTATTGGCTTTTGTAGGCGGTGCGTTTGGTCGTTTATTTGGCTTAACTGGTGGCTCGCCCACGCGGGCTGGCACTATCATCAGATAGGGGAAATTTTCCTCTACCTGCTGGTGGTGTTGATAAGCGAGCGCAAGCTGCCGGTTGCGCCGGATCGACGTTCGGATGCATTGTTTGCAGGAGCTGGTGCTTCCCTTTGAAAAATTAATCGAGAAATAACCATATTATCCTGTAATTGATATTACTATTTTTATATATCAACACGCTAAGATTAGTTTACCTAGACGGTACAAAGAGATTACCGAGATTGGCCGTAAATTGCACAAACTCACATATGGGTAAATTTTTTTAACCCAAATATGGGTTCTTGTGAACCATAAATGATTTATTTTTATGCAAATTTGATTTAAATTTACCCATATTTGGGTTAAAAAATTTACCTATATCCGAGCTCGTGCAGTTTACGCCTGATTTGGGTAAAGTAAACCTATATTTGGGTTATCTGATCTAAGCGTGAATGAAATTAGTCATGACAGAGTAACAGATGGGGAAGGACAATAGACACAAGTTGACACAATAAACAAGACAAGTCGGGGTTAATACACAAGACAAAATGACAAAATAAGTGACGACAGAAGACAAGACTGGGACAAAAATCAACCTTAAAAAAAAAAAAAAAAAAAAAACGTAATTATATTATCAAAACTATTTGGATCAGCACAAAAACAACAGTGACCAAACGGGCACCATAGCCTAGGAACGTCTGTGTGTTGATTTAAAATAGAGGCTCATAGAAGCAAAATTTATCAATAAAAGGGGTCCAGTGTAGAGTTTAAGCAAGTGCTGCCACTGGATCACTACGAAAAAAAAAAGAAAAAAAAAAAAAAAAGCGTCAAACAATAACTTGTCTTCGGAAAATTGATGTGGTTCTTGTTAATTTTTGCAGCTGTTTATCGTTTTTGTTTATAGAAAGTCAGTGAGCAAATCAGATTACAGTTCTGTTTTTTTATTTTCTTTTTTTTTTTTTGTAAACTAGAACCAGCCAATTATTCCATCATTCCAGTCAATCCATCCATTGTTAAATATCAGGTAACTCAGCAGAACTTGATTTATAGTTGTTATGAAAAAAATTCGTAAGTGAAAACAAAAGTGCGTCTTTCGTTTATTGGCTCTAACCCGTATTGTAACATTTTGATGAATTTGGAAGGAATTCTGTTTAAAAAAAGAGGCTCAAACCACCTTCAGACGTCAAGAAACTAGCATTTTGACGCCACAAATTTCATTAACGAATCAAATACTCGTCAATCATTCGAAGAAGAATTATATATTAAAATACTCTTGACTCGATGGGGATTCGGGATTTTTCACGGTAAGTTCTGTGATCTTGAAAAGTAAGATCCGAGAATACATAAGATCAGTCAAAAGTGGTAATTAAGGCACAAGCCAGAGAGCTTTTAGAATAGCAACAGCAACCGTAAAGGTCTGCAAGGGTTCATACCCACAGTAATGTTTTGTAGAGAAGGTCTGGCAATGCGGATTAGTACTGTTGTACATATGTATGCAACATCGAGGATGGCTTTTTTTTCGAGGGAGGTTCAGATAACTTAAATAGGGCTTCCATAAGTCTTCGAAGATAAATCCTAAGGTGTAGAAAATGTATTGGGCAAGTTCAAAAATATGCCTAGTGATCTCCTAATGGAAGATTATGTATTAATCTAAAGGACATCTATAACAAGATCGGAGATCTTCGAAATAAGGTTCAGAGAACTACCAGGGTCGGTACAGAGGACAGTCCAGAGGAGTTTTTGAGGCATTTTAGAAAAAAATCTATGGTATGTGTTTAACTTGCAACGTATATTAGTTATGTTTACAAGGATTACTTCAGAAGATAATTCATTCTTCACGTTACCTAACTTTTTAGAGTTGGGAGGAAATGCTATACTAATATCAACATGAAGCATTGTGTGAAGCAGTGCTATAATTTATTAGCTAAAGAAAGTCCTGAAGAGGATAGTACGATAGTACGGATAGTACGGCAGTGTGAAAATTGAACAGAAATGGAAATGGTCACTAAGGCGACAATACTAATGAAACGCGCACTTCTTTACCTAGCTCATAAATTGATTGATGAGAAGGAGGTATTTCCTAAATCCACAGACAAAAAATATGCGCCTTTGACTTGCTGCGTCTGTGAAATAGTTTTACCGACGTTTATCACTACCTAAAACGTTGCCAAAAGCATTTCCAGGCACTGGTGTGTTATAGCTTTCCTAACTGTGCACCAACATGGAAAACCTGATGTTTGTCCATATTTGTACTCGAATCGGTTGCCTTGACTAGACTATATGAAACACTATATCCCACATTCATTAGTCATTAGTCAATTATGATCAATATCAATTTAATATGGTTTAAAAGGCAAGCGCAATTCAAGAGAATACCTTTGATCAGTCTGGAGATCTTCAAAAGGTAGTACACTATGGGAAAATTAAGAAAACAGATAGTATTCTTGCTAGTCAAGATCAAAACACACCAAGGACAATGAATCACCGCTCTTGAGATTTGTAGTTATTACTTTATATATTCAATCAAGAGTGAGACAATGTCAATTCCGCACACATGATCGACAACCGCACTCGACTGAACTGAGTTAGAAAGTACATAAAACAAAACTATCCAACCACGGAACATTGAGCTTCCCCAGCTACACATTGCTGGTAGCTTTGGCTTGAAATTCTCCGTACACGGTGCTGTAATAACAACAACAACAACAAGTCGAGCACATGCAAAAGCAAAATTGCCGACATCTTAGTAACAATCTTTCTTGCTATTTATCTTTCGATAAATAAATAAATAGTTCCATAGTACCAACAAGAGACGAGGAAAAAACATAGCAAAGAAGAGCGATCGAACCGAACAAACATAGACACATTTGCGCCGTCGAATGCCGTCCCGCCCGTCCGTCCGTCCGTCCCGTCGTCCCATGGGAGTTAGTGCATGTCATGTTTTGCCTTCTTTTCCAGTCGGCAAAAGTTCTTCAACCGCCTCCTTCCCCTTCCTCCTATGGGATTTCATTGCAGCACCAGTCGGTGCATCATCATCATCATCATCAGCATCATGCATCGGCACATATGCACATGATATTTAACTTAATGTGTTTTGTCTACACAAATGGTTGTTTAGTACAATCGGAGCATGCTCCGGTGAGGTGGGTGTAGAAAGGAGGTAGGTGGTGGTGAATCTATCTGCCAATTGGTCGGGTTCTGCACTGTGATCAAAGTCTGTTGCCCGAAAAGCGATGCAAATGCTGCATGTCGATGCATTCATACAACATTGAGGGGGAGAAAAGAGGATTTAGAGCAAAAAAAGAAGACAAGACTAAATTGTGACGAAACGTGCTGATGCAACTTTTAATCGGGTTCGCAACTTAACCACACATATACACATACACGGATGGGGTACGATTGTCAACGCACGTGACGACAGAGTCAGTTGGTCTGCCGTTGTTTGTTCTGAGCTTAGAAAACCCATTCATTATGTGTTACTAACCACAAACAGGTTCTAGAGTTTCAAGTTACCTCGTCGGAAAGGATTCTTAGATTGCGGCTACTAAAAATCTTTGATGTTATCCGGTTTAAAATATGAAACAAAGCAATGGGGTTTATGTGAATTAATCCGTTTTCACCTTACTAAAAATGTACAACGGGCTTCGTTGTAACAACGTTTACTTATCTGGCAGATGTGTCCGATCACAGTCCCTTCCCGTCGACCACATGTATCCACTCCTCGGAACTAGAGCTTTTCAACCCGCTCACCATGATTTATACAGACCTGCTCGATCTATTTCGGCATCCACTCCAATGCACTCTCTTCGTCATCGATCCATATGCCCTCGCTGTCATCATAATCGCATCGGCAAACAACTTTCGTAGGTTCTTGGGAATCTGTGCGACGGATCGTCTGATGTTTCTCTCTAATACGGACAGGTCTCGCACCCGAGAAACCTTTCGTTTGAAGAGCAAACAACCTCTGGGAAATTATGACTTCCCTTCTCGAACCAACGACGGACGACCTCGCCAAGAGAGCCAAAAATAGACTCCAGTCGCCGTCGTCTTGGTCGTCACCACCGGTTTCGTCACGCCTCAGCAGCAACATAATCTCACTGCCTCTCATTGACATTAAAATTCAACGCATGCAGCCCACGGAAACCGGTTCCTACTATTCTCACAACCATTTTCTTCTAGCTTGCTTCCTTTCCCCCGTCAAATGCGAGCCGCGCGAGATAACGCGAAAATGTCACTATATCTATGTGTTCACAGATAGCGGGTACTGTTCGAACCGCGAATCCGTCCAATAGAGTCGTCAAGGTGAAAACCACTTTTTTTTTCTTATGATGATGGTTCGCATGCGGCACGTAGACGCATTAGCTCGACGTCAGGTGCAGGCCTGGAGTGTCAGTAGTATGTATTGATTTGTGCCATGTGTCTGTCACCGGTCTAGACCGGCTGTTTGATATTTCAATTACGATCCCGAGCGTCTGAGCTGTGTCATCTTAACAACAGTAATGATTGCGTGAGGTTCACTATTTCGGGATGGAAACCGTTTCAATTTAACACATCGTTATATTCGTATTCTTCTGCTGTTACGTCCCTACAGAAACTATGCGCCTGTCCTCGGCTTGCTACTTCCCCGTTTGTTAATCGAGAGCTTGGACGGTTCTTAGCAGTATTTAAATAGATTCTTCGATTGACTGAAATAGCTGTTGCAGAATTTGGAAACTGCTCTTGAACACAGCAAAAAAATAATTTAGATATCACATCAAAGTGGATGCACTACAATCATTTCGAAAATTTCATGTAATTTTTATGACCACATAAATAAACAAATGCAGTAAAAGCAGCGTAATGTCAGTTCATGCATTGTATTAATGATAATTTGGTCCTTTTTAGCAAGTAATATTACACCATATTTTCGACATGATTGTAGTGCATCCACTTTGACGTGATATCAAAATTATTTTTTTGCTGTGAAGATCTTTTAGCTTGTCATTGGTGATTGGAAATTAAAACTCCAAGCATTTGGAATCAAACTAATTCCATACACAGGATCCCTCATTCAAGGTTTACAACTTTCTCTTACAGAACTTTGAACTAACATTCTGCTTCATTTATGAAAGTTTAACTGCGTTTTAGACATTTGTGAATGATAATATGAGTTTGGGACTCTAGTCGAAATTTAGCCCCACTATAGACAATTCCAGCTTTCTGTTGACATATCAGAAGTCAGCTCCCACACCTGGATCCTAGGTATCGACCTATTAACTCATGGACCGGGGACCAACGGCTTTACTTACTTCGGCGTGATCAGAGATTTTATGCCTCAGAAAATCCCAACGGCGCCGACTGGGATTTAACCCAGGCCTTTTCGGGTGAGAATCAAACACGCTTACCACTACACCACTGGCGAGTTACTTTTACTATATGAACATAATAATTCCGGAGTGGACTTTTCTTCAGTAACAACAGCAATTATTAAGCTTATATTGTTTTTTAAGGTTCTGGAACATGAATGCGTTAACTTTGTAGGCCTATTTATATTTATGATTTAATTTCAGAACTCATATTCAGTGGCTTCACTGGCATACTAAGTCTTCCTTTATGACTCAAGTACCGTACGAATCAACTCCACACAATTTTGACCAGCTACAGAGACCTTATGAGCTCGGTGATAAAAGCGTACAGAATTGTAAGGGTCTAAGTACGATGATCGATTCTATTCATCAATTTTACCTTCGAATTACTACAATAAAGCTAACAAATTTTCCCATTTGTTTTAATTACAGGTATACCTCGAATTTAAACATACGACATTTTCATCATGTTCAGCGATGTAAACAGTTGTATTAACTATTAAATACATTGATAAATGTCAATCTGGTTGAGTTATTATCAAAAGAGAAAATCGATGAAGACAATTGATCATTGCTGTTATGCCCTTATGATTCTGATCTGCTAGCTAGATTAGAGGTTTTATTGTTTAACAAAATGTCTCTCCTCACCTCAGTATCCAGTATTCCCTCTATATTCTACTCAGAATTCTCTTGGAGTGGTTCCGTAAATTCCTTGAAATGGTCCTCAGAATTCCCTAGGAACTCTTCTTTAAGTTCTCTAGAGACGATTACAGGAACAATTTTGAAACTTTCCATAGTATTCCTTTGAAATTTACCTCAAAAATTCGTTGGAAATTTAACTGAAACTTTCCTCAAAAAGTCTTTGAAGTACTCCTAAGAGTACTTATGGAACTATCCTCAGAATTGTCAGCGAATTATTTTCAGAATTTTCTTTGGATTCTCCTTTTCTCTTGGGATTTTACTTACCAGTACCTTTGAGCTCTCCTTAGAATTCACTTTCAGTTCTCCTTACAAATTCCTTAGAAAAGTCCTCAAAATTACGTTGCAGTTTTAGTCAGAACTCTATGATTTTTTTTTTGAATTACTTGGAATGCTCCACAGAATCCTACTAATTTCCTTTGAATTCTACTCAGAACTACCTTGAAATTCTCCTTACATTTCACCTGGAGTCGAGTTCCTCAGAACTAATTTGAAAACAATCGTCAGATTTCAAATTCCTAAAAATTCATCCTCTGGTGTTTTCCTCTGAATTCCCTTGAAATTATTTCTAGAGATCCTTGTAAATGTTCATCAAATTTATTAATTAAAGTTCATAAGCTTTGAAACTTCTGCAACGCCCTTAATGTAATTAAAATCTGGTTCTTGGAATCTATTCTATGTCCGTATTCTTGAATATTAATTTTTGATCCATATTCTTCAAAATGTATCCAAGTTTGATATCATTGAGTCCAATTTGTCAAAAATAGTCATTCAAACCCTGCAGAAATTATCCATGTTCCAGAACCTTGAAAAAACACAATTTAAGCTTAAGGATTTGTGTTGTTACTGAAGAAATATGCACTAAAAAAGTAACTAACTAACGAGGAAGATAAAACTGGTTGTATTGCATTATATAATATTATATAATATTATATTCTTAAAAATTTGCTTGATAAGGAATTTTGAAATTCCTTGAGAATTCCATGTGAATAAAATTCCCTGAAGATTCCAGGGAAGTTAACTGAGGCAAGAGGTGTATAAGAGATACCTTTGTAGTGCGTTTTATGAACACGGTTTGCATGGTTTGCGTAGTACATGTAACGCTTGTAGCGGTCAGGATTCCGCTGAATTATGAAATCATGAATTTCCATCACAAAATCATGAATGATTGTTATGATTTCATGGGATGGCAATTTTTTTCATGTAATGATTTTTTATTCATGAAAATGGAATCGGGTTTGTTCCTGTGAAGGTTTCTAGCGTTAGCTTATAAGCATACGTGATGATAAGCTCCAACCGGTATTATTCTCGGATTAAATCCCGATCAAGAATGTCAGGCTCCTTCGATGTCGACATCAGAGTTAATTAACACGACTCTAAGCAAACACTTTGCAGATCATCAAAACAGGGACGGTATTAAAAGTTAATCCGAGTTGGAGCTTACCGCCATAGTAGTGTGATGTCAGAAGGCTGAAGTTATAGGTCTCTAAAGGCTTCCAAAGTTGAATAAGAAGGCATACGACATCTAACCAGGAGGCATCACGAGTGTAGAGTAAACTCCGGAGTCTGTTAGTTGTCCTTCGAGTGAAAATATTTCTAGCTGATCTATAAGAGCTCTAGACTTAGACTGTGATGTCTCCGAAGATGGCTCTTCGTAAGCTCGTGTCATCCAAAGTTGGACAAAGTTGAGTTCCTTAGAGTTAACCATATCGAAACTCCGGAGTTGATCCAAGTTGAATTTAACCCACAATCGATGCATAACTTGAACCAAATTCCAGATGTATGTCCGGTAAAATGGACTCTTAACACATCTAGACTTAATCCAGAGCTTAACACAAGACCTCCGTAGTTGAAACATAAGATTTCTGGAGTTAACCCCTAAAACCTATTAAATTGGCAAATCGGACCTGTAAGGCCTCAAGACAATGCTCGTTTTTCTTCTGAAGCTGATCTGTAAGCCCGCTTTACAAAACCTTAGCCGTCACTCTACAAGCTTCATGCTTTATTTACCTAGTGTATTTAAGATCGAAAAGAATGATGGTTTTGTGCAAAACAAACTACCATCGCCTATCACTAGTTAACACTCAGTATTTAAATTCGCAGTAATTAGTCGAATATAAATCCGATCATTGATCACTTAGGTGCAATAGCGGCACTAAATAGCTCCGCCTTTCTTCACGTACATATAGAAACCGCTACTCAGCAATCAACAAACGTGCCGAGTCTAGGTCTTGTTGGAGTCGAATTGCTCATCAATCATCATGATCGGGTGGGTGCGGTGGTTTGCAACTAATTTAAATACAGAGAGAGGGAGCTAAAACAGCCGCACTCTAGTCTTTAATCAGTGCGCTGCCGCCGCCGTCATGCCACACCGAGCAATTAAAGATGTTTGGCTATCAGCTCTATTCCGAATTGGTTTGCGACCTAGAATCGATGGGATCCTGCGGGCATGTCGAAGTACAATACCCTGTGGTATTTGCATTGTTTCAGTTGAAACTTCGGTTTGCACGGATGATTCTAACACCGATAAAACCTGGTCATGAATAAAATATAATCTCGTAAGAGTACTGTTTCTCCTTTATTTATAAAGAGTTAAAAAATATGCATTGCAATCTGCGTTGATAAATGGGCTCATCTAGTGATGACTCGTATAAGCTGATTATGTAATCATGTTGAATGGAAACAACTACTTTAGCTCCCAAAGTTTCTCTGGTTTTTGGCTTTACTCCCAGCGATAAG
The DNA here is from genome assembly GCF_037179485.1 of Ochlerotatus camptorhynchus. Lineage (NCBI taxonomy): Eukaryota > Metazoa > Arthropoda > Insecta > Diptera > Culicidae > Ochlerotatus > Ochlerotatus camptorhynchus. Next base: position 3,047,990 of record NW_027040529.1, on the reverse strand, counting down.
CTGAACAGCTCCAGAGACCTTCGCGAACATATTCAAAAGACCGCCATGGTAAATCCGAGGGCGTTAAACAATTTCATTGGACAGGTTCAGAGGATGCCGAAATCAAGGTCAAAGGTCTCCAGTGCAAGTTTAATGGACCTACAGGTCAATGTTAAATTTCTGTTAGGTTCAGAGGACTTCATGCTAAAATATAGGGAAGGAATCTTGATGTTATAAGATGGTAAATCAAAATCAATCCACCAAAATTCCTTCGGAATCACTTTCTTAAAATCTACTCAAAAATCTGTTGAATAATCCAATAGCTCTGCGCACCTGTCTTTCACAATTGGAGTATTTTGAGGAATTCATCATTGCATTGATTCACCAACATCAACACTCTAAACACTCTAGCGTTCCTGCAAATCAACATGAGAAACTCGTGCATTCCAATTACACCGAAACCCTTCTCTCGATCCCCAACCATCCGAACCGTTCACAAGATCCATTTGGTGCGATAGCCTGAACTTGGCGCTCTCTATCGTCGCCGCCGCCAACAGGTAGTAATGAAACAGTTCATGCAAGCACAAGTGAAATCAATTGTTATAGACTGCAACAGCCAGTACTAGCAACATAGGGATGCGCTTCGTGGTGCACATTCCTCCCGAATCGATATGGCTAGAGATAGGGGCTTCGGGACTGTCGAAGGCAGACTCCATTTGGCATGACTTAGGACTGAGCTGGGCCGGGATCTCCCCCGGGGGGGGGGGGGCTTTGTGTGGCGTCGTCACCGTCGCCGAGCGCCGTATTGCTACCGAGCTACTGAAACTGATGCTAATCTTCTTTGCACAAAGTCTCTGGTCGGTCGGTTCGGCTAGTGGATGCTGCCGCCCGTCGGTTGCACTTTTATAAGTGCATGGCAAATAGAGATGTACTATCTCTATCACGTCCGTCTGAAACGAAGGCTGCTGCGGTCGGCGGCGGTGGAGAAAAAGTTGCAACTTTGCGTGACTTGTGACGGGATATACACAGTAGCAAAGCACGATGCACTATGGGTCAGATATGAAAAATTCGCGACAAAACCAAAAATATTTTTTTTCGAACCAATCGACATTTTTATGCTAGTCATTCAATCTTGATAGGTTTCCAAATTCATGTGTACGTGTTTTTTTCAACATGGCGATGCTCGCTAAACATATTTTTAAAACTATTTTTGAGGGTAGACCCAAACTGATCCAATAATTTTGCAATCAAAATGTTTTGTATACCAGTTTTGTAGAGGGTAAATATTCCTTGTTTTAAAATATTTATGTTTTGAAAAATTGTTAATACTGCTACTAATTTCATTATTCTTCTTGTAAACATTACTTTTACACGTTCCACTTAAAATTAATGGTAATATTTTGAAGTTTTTCAACATTTTCTCCAAAATTTGTGCTTTCAATCATTTTTTTCCTTAGCAAAAGTTCTGATTTTCTTGCATCTAGATCATGAAAAAAAAAATAGTTCGCATGGTTGTCAATGAAAAACATTTCATTTGCCTTTTTTTCATAATTTTCTCTACAATTTCACCAAATTCTGAATTTTAACTATCACGTATAATATCCCTTCGTTTAATTTTGAGCTATACATAAACAGGCATAAACAGCGAAATCATTTGCAAGTTTGCATACAATATTGCTAATTTAAGCGATGTTGCGCTTAAAGTTACACGAAATATCGCGTAAATTTATGCCAAATCTAGCGTTAATTTTATGTGCGCTATATCTCGCAGAAATTTACATGAATTTTTCATACCATGGCGTCAGGCCACAAGAGTTGTTCTTTTTTAAAGATGTACAACTCTTCTGAAGACATCCAGAAGGTAAGAGTAAAAAGTTAGATTTTGAGTTGAGTTGAGCGGTTGAGTTGCGAACTATCTGTTTACGCCAGTTGTGGTTATATCGAAGGTACCAAGCCCCCCCCCCCCCCCCCGGAAATGCTTCGTTTGAGAAATATTGGGTTTGTCGTCCAAATTGCATTTCTGGCCCACTGTGCGATGGTACAGCAGCGTAGCGTTCCCTGCAGCAGCGGCAAATAAGAGACACATAAAAGAGAGGTCCAACGCTCGTATTTATAGACGTTAATTGCAATTAATTAATATTGACAATTAACATTTCTCGAGCGGGTGCACATAAATCTTGGTTAGGCAGAGGAGTCTGTTGGTAGCCGGCGGCTCAGAGGTGACATTCACTGGTGCATCGCCACCAATCTTAGAGACGTCCGAGATAGGACAGTGTTGCATGTCTCCTACGTTGCGTGAGCTGCCTCGAACGTGTCAGTAGTTTTGATGCTTTGGACATTCAATTGCTACTTGAGTCTTTGAGTCAACATATCGGTACATCCTCGTACATACATCAGAGCGAACCGTGTTCGGATGTGGCTGGTTGGACAATCCCAAGAATGCACTATTTTGCCACGCTAAAACACCCAACAAAGCCATTGGAATGCTAATTGCCGCTGAAAGTAGAGCTATGCACCATTCTCTACGGTCCCCCCAAAAATAAACCGGACTTGGTACTACTAGTATCTCTCTCTGTCTCTCTCTTTCTATCAACAAACGGATTTCACTTTTCAACTGTCTCGCTGATCGACGGTCCTTGTTGTTACTGTCGGTAAGTCGTCGCGACAATTGATCTACGAGGTAGACAATAAATTACACTCCCCTGGCCTTCACCTCCTTCCCTGCTGAGACTGCTACTGCTGCTGCTGAGCTGTAAAGTCGACACGAGGCGGCACCGAACCGACCGCCGTCGGTTATTGGTTGGTAGAAATAAGGGAAGCCGCCCGACCGAGTAATTGATTGTCACGTCAGCTTACTCGTCGCGTCACGACCGAACAGAATTCCACGACTTTTTGTTATTTATACAATGTAATCGACCGCCGGTGGAATTCGGTCCTTGCGCTTTGCTTCCTCCACCAGGAATGTTTTGTATACGTTGAAGATTGTCCAATTTTTAAAAAAAAATATGAAATTGCGGTTTTTCATCTTCAGAAAAGCGGGAAATGCGGGAAAATGTAGGTGATTAAAAACACCGGGATAAATGCGGGAAAGGTCGAAAATTCCATTGTGCAATCGGGAATCCAGATTTTCTTTTCTTAAATAGAAGAACCGTGATAAATCAATACGATCAGTTAAATTATTGGTTGCATTTTGTTATGGATGTTCATGTTTTTTATTTGAAAATTTAACTTCAACCCATTAATGTCCAGTGATCAATTTATAGATCAGCATTTTTATTTTATTTATCACGTTTTTATAGAAATTGGGAAAGTAAATTATGTTTTTAATATCACTAGAATGATCCTTGAAATATCCTTAACATCTTCGTTTCAAATAATGTGAGAATAATCCTTTGGTTATTCCTGCAAAAATCGCTGTTTGTCCGAAGGTCAAAAACTACTTGGGTGTTAACGGGGTAAAATAAGTTATAATTACTGAGCCATACAGATTTCAATTTTGCCAACGTATGTGCTTCTTTTACAATTGGTTTGATATTAAACAATTTAATTAAAAAAAAACTAAATTTGTTTAATCTAAACACAAATTAACTTTCGGTGAATCTAATATGATGTTCGAACTAAGCAGTTGTAACGTGTTGCTCTTGTATCACGAAATCCGCTTATAACACTTTACAGGTCTGTAGACTAAACATGGCATCAATATTAACCAGTTTTTATAATTAACTTGGAGTTTTATATTTATTAGTGTTCCGCTTTTCAACATTGCCAAATATAAATGTTCTTTTCACATGAGAATATCACATATTAAAAATTATCACGGAATTATAATCTTTATTTATTCGTCGTCAATCAAATGTAGACTAGCTTAAGTTAACAAAAACACTTAACATCTTTTTTAATTTGTTAATATAAAACATATTTCTGTTTCTTAAGGAACGAGTGGGTGCATAAAAATTTAGATTATTTGTGCTACAACATCGTTTATAAAAATTATCATTGCATGCCTTCGCTTTTCAAGTGCATCCAAATTGATCAACATACTTCGAGACTCATAAGATGGTAAGGATAAACTCGTCTAGCCTAACTTTCTTAGAGCAAATAATAGCAACTGTTTTTGAACTGATTCAATGCGGTTTATATGAGTATCTTGATATGAAGCCCAGACTATACTACAGTATTCAAGGAGGGGCCAAACATATGCTACGTATAATGTTTTGATTGTGTATGGATCATTGAAATGAAAACTAAACCTTTTAAAAAACCCTAGCATGTTGCTTGTCTTGTAGATAATGTTATTATAATGTTCAACAAAGCTTAATTTAGAATCCAGTATAACACCTAAATCTCAAACTTGATTGCACCTTTCAACTCTGTTTTGACCTATTGTTACATGTTCTAGCCTAACAATTTGCTTTCTTGTTAATGAAATGGAATTACATTTCTTCACAATAAGCTTTAATAAACTCTTTGTGCACCAAGTGTAAAAGTTATCAATTTCTTGTTGAAATACTATAAGATCAGACGCTTCACGAATTTCCAGGAAAAGTTTCATGTCGTCTGCATACATTAAGACATTCAGGATATTCAATATGTGGTTTACATCATTAACAAATAGAATAAACAGTAATGGTCCAAGATGGAAACCTTGTGGCACACCAGATGTTACATTGACTACTGACGATAAATCTCCTTCAAATCTAACTCTTTGTGTCCTACCGGTCAAGTATGACTGAATCCACTTTAATAACTGTCGACTAAAACCTAACTTAGATAATTTGAATAGCAAAAGAGGGATATCAACTCTATTAAACGCTTTACTGAAGTCAGTATATGGTGCCTCAACATAGTGTCCCTTATCCATTGCATTAATAGAAAATGTTATAAAATTCAACAGATTAGTAGTCGTTGAACGTCTTTTAACAAAACCATGCTGTTTGCCTGTAATTAAATGCTTAACTTTTGCGAAAACATTTTGATTTATTATAGATTCAAAGAGTTAAGGAATGCAGAACAATATAGCAACTAATCTAATCTATTCTAATCTAATATATTTAATCTAACATCAACACAGCCAGTTATTGAAAGCATCCTGGGAAATGATTGATATACCTCCATCATTTTTCTTGTCTCTTTGAAATATGTTTCACATCGAAGATGCATCACACATACCAAAACGGCCGGGCCTACTGTGAGGCATTTGAGGGGCAAGATGATTCAGAAAACATGCTGAATAATCCAATTAATGGATGAAACAGGTACATCTCGTACAGTACGTCCCGTTTTTGGTGATTATATGATTGGTTGGTCGTTGGAAGCATCTAAGTTAGAAAGGTTGAGTGATGCTCCATTTTCCTCTGACGGTTTGGGAGCTCTGTCCTATTCGCTTTCTGAAAATAGAAGAGTGATAGGAAAATGAGAAGGACTGTACATATATATATAGATATAAACAATATCTTTGATTTGAAATATAGGGTAAACAATCCTATTGCAGTGAGACGCAAGAAGAAGCGTTAGAAGCCTATTGTTGTGGTCTTCATACACAACAACAGGCTCCCAACGCTTCGAACGCACCCCAAAATAAGACTACTTCCCCTACAATATAAAAATTCATAACGAGTCTTGTCACTATTAACCAGGTATGAAAAGTAACAAGGACTGCAATGTGTTCCTTTGATTACTGAAAAATCCTGTTCCCCTAGTTTGAAGTTGTCAGGCCTAGGGTTCGGAGGTAGATCTTATACCAGTAACGCACGACGAAAAGGTGATCCAGCAGCGTTACTGGTTTGAAAAAATAACAATGGACAAAAAGGAACGAACTCACCAAGTTTAGCCAATTGAATCGAAAGACAGCTTGACATGTGTTAATTTAGTGTGTGACAATTTAGCAAACAAAAATCTCTTGAAACTCTACTCAGAATTCTTTTTCGATCTCTTCTAAGAATTTCCTTGGAATTCTTCTTAAAGTTCATTTGCAACTTTTATGAGAATTAGATTCCTTTGAAATTGTTCTCAAAATTTTCTTTGAACTCAAATTTCTCATAATAAATCCGTTTGATTTCTCCTCAGGAATCCCTTGGAATTCTTAGCTGAGTTTTATTTAAGCTTTCCTTAAGAATTTCTTTCAAATTCTCCTCCGATTTGTTTTAAGAATTATCCTTAGAATACGATTCGTTAGTTTTTTTTTAAATTCCTTATCTGAACCGTTCTCAGTATTCCTTTGAAATTATCCTCAGAATACCTTTTTAATTCTACTTATAATTGTTGTTAAACTCTCATCGGAATTCTTTTGGAATTCTTCTTAACATTCCCCTGCTGTTCTCCTCGCGATGCCTATAAATTTTTCCTCAGATTCATTTAGGAATTCAATTCAAAACTTCTTTTCTTCTCCACAAAAATCCCTTGGGATTCTTCTTATAATTTCTTTGGACTTTATCTCATAATCTTCGAATGTTGATCAGAGCTCCCTTAGAATGTTTCCCATTTTTTTTTTTTGAGAAATCCTCCTCAGCATTTCTTTAATTCCTGTTAAGTCCGCCCCCATAACTTCATGGGTATTCTTGTCAGAGTTCTATAAAAAAAAATCTTAAAAGTTTAGAACTCTTTTGAGTCCCAAAGCCTTTGATTTTTTTTTTTCAGGACAACATCTAGAACCTTGGAATTTATTGCAAAGTCTCATTTAATTTCATCAAAATCATTTTAGTTTTTTTTTTCTCAGTCCCATATTTTTCCCTCTAAATCTAGGACCACAAAGATTTTTATAAGTTACAAATCTCGAATCTAAGCCTTACAATCTTGGAGTTTTTCTTAAATTCCGAAATGTTCTCCAATTTTTTTCCCTAGATCTCATCCGTTATCAAATTAAAGTATAAAACATTTTTTTTTTAAATCCTGATGAATGTGGGCATCTTAGTGGAATACCTGTATTAAGGGAGAGAGAGAGAAGGATTAGTAATTTACATTTAATTCCACTACCTTATTTGTTTATTAGAAGTCTGCACATTGTAGACGAAATACGCGTATCTGTCAAGGATAAACAAATAAGGTAGTGGAATTAAATGGAAATTACTAATCATTCTCTCTCTCTTTATTAAATTTTGTTAATCCATTCATTCCATTTTTAGAATTTGGTCTAAGGACCCAAAAAATGTCTCTATTTCACAGTAAATCGTGAGACTTTTAAAACATGGGATCTGGGCTGGCTTGAAACACAAGGCTTTAAAACATGATACAAACTGATTTGTCTAAGTAGGGGAAGCACACCAGTATTGGCCATAGGTTCCTATTTAAGCCACACCTCAGAAAACCGATTAAATTACAATATTCGTGCATTTTGTAGTCGACATGTTTAAATAAACCGATGAATATGATTTGTACCGACAAACTGAACGCAACTGAACATCTATAAATTGTAAACAACTTGACATATCGTCAAAAGGTGGGTACAATAGGAACATGACCAATTCTGATGCGTTTCCTCTGCCTCGAAAATAAAATTTACTTTTTGATTCTCTTATATTATCACTTCCAGTTAGCTGTCGTACTGGGCTGATGGATTCATAATTATTATTAGTTGACCCTTAATTGTGGTATGATTGAAAAATTTATCAAAACATTATCGTGTATGCTTCCAGTCTGTGGAATGTATGAAACTTTTATCAAATTAAGATTCCCTTGGAGTTCCCTTGGAGCTCTTTTTGGAACTTCTACTTAAAATTTGATTTTTTTTTCGCTATTTGGCCTGGAATTGCTGGAAGGCCGAAAACTGTATAATTTCGCTTAAAAAACAGTCAAAAACTGGATGTTTTCCACATTGTTTGCATGATTAAAATGAACATTTTTTATTGCATATCATCAAACTGGAAGATTTCAACGGAATTTGGGAGACTTACCTTTGTATCTAGAGCACGGGCTTGGCGTAGAGTTAGCTTACTTTTATTAATGCCACTCACGCTAAAGTTCACGAGTTCATATTTCATTCCAGGAAAGTTACGAATGGCCTGTGAAATGTGTTTAAGTGACATTGATAAACTACTAAACCACTAAATATAAACATGTGTATCTTTCCACGTAAATATTTTTTGACTTAAAAATGTTAATTCCACTAATTTTCAACACCTTCTTTCAACAATTTAAGGGGCTTACGATTCGCACAATGTTTAATGAGTGTTTTCCTTTCTTCTTCTTTCAGGTATGCTTCCCACTGTTATCAACAAACAACTGGATTGCTGGATTGAATTCATATAATCAGAGTGTTTACTCTGTTTATTCAGGTAAACCGTCAACTTGTGACGTGTCCGATTTAGAGTAACCAAGCCAAAGGCTTTGAGACCGATGTCCAATTTCCAAATGCTCAATATTAGTATTCGTCATGCAATGCACGGTCCTATGCATCAATCAACTGATTGAAATCATGTGACCTATATCCTTCCCCTACATTACGCGTATGCTTTTCCATAGCATTCGCATTCCGAACTATGTAATCCGGCCATCTCTCTCCCCGCACGCATTCATATGAGCAAACCCTACCCTGCGAACTCCGGTTTTGCAAATTATTCTCTGTCAGCACTGTAATAATACCGACGACTTTGGCGGTTTTCGAACAAACAATACGAACCGCCGCTGCACTACTGCACGTCGTCGCCGTGCTACGCTTGATTCAATATTTGCTGATTCAAATACAACGCGCGATGACATTATTCGCGTTTCGCACATGGGAAAACATTTACTCTGTACTTGGTGCGTGGTACCGACACTCTCGCGGTGGTGGCGGCGGTGGCGACTGCGACAGATGATACAATATTTTCAGTTTTCCAACCAACCACCTCTATCGACGACGTTCAACCACATGGACGGGACTGGGGAGTATTTAGGGACGGCAGCACTTGTGCACGGAATTTTCGAATAAATAATCACAATAATAATAATATAGGACTATCAGGTGGGAAAATGCAAATCTGATGGGAAAAAAGAAGGTGACCCGCGGAGGAATGCCAAGAGAGTGAGAGAAATAAAAAACATGAAAAAACGGCACGTCATGCAAAATATGTTTTGCTTCTGTGCTGGATAGTGGGTCTTTTTTCCGGGAATCACTGAAATACAGGCAAAGAAGGTTTTCTAAACGATGTTTTGAAATACCCAACAAACAATTTTAGCTGCAGCTTAGCTTGTACAGGCAAAAACTAGCTGCATAAGGCAAATTTTGGTTGTATAAGCTAGTCTGCAGCTAAAATTGTTAGTTGGGTAGAGTATTACTTTCCACCATCAATTCCGACAGATGGCGTCCCTGCAGTGGTATGGAGATAGTCGAAAAATCATCGATTTCTCGAAAAATATTTCATCTTGCAGTGAGAGAATTTCTTCATTTTGTTCTTTTTACTAATATCGAAATTATGTAGAAATAACGTATCAAACAAATTGCACTATTATTGATATTTTTAATCAAAAGTGAATTTCGCCATACATTCTCAAGTCGACTTTCCAACAGGCCGTAGTATCGAAAGCGGCTAGTTCTGTCAGAATCAGTACGAAACACCTAATTCTCTGTGTGGCTTTGAGAGGTTCCTAAAGTAATTACCCTGTGCGTTAGACTGATGCAAAATTTGAAATTTTCGGTCCACAGTGCTTGAACGGTTCCAAATTGGGTCCTGCTTAGCCTCCCAAAATTTGAACTACTTTAGTTAGAAACTGACTTGGCACAAACCATTTCAAGTTTATATGAGAATTACTATGGAAAAACTTATGTTTTTGTTCATATCGATCTAACAATTCAACACATCACTATGCTTTTAAAAATGATAGCAGTAATTGTAGAATTTTTCAGCTACAACTTTGTTGAAAACCACTTTTCAATCAAATGTAAGGAACAAAAGTTATTAATGATTCAAGTCACTGATGTCTTATGATTATGCTCATTCAACTGTTCAGCAGGCAACATTTGTGTTTCTGGTGCGAAGAATAGAGAACGAATATCATGGCTACTATGTCACACTACAGAATGCAGTGTTGCCCACAGGACAGCTGCTTGATCATGCCATAAGATTATACATCTCTTAAACAATTAATATCATTTTAATTTGACATTTGGCTAAAAAACAATATTCCGCAAAGTTGCAGCTTAGAAAATTTCCCGTAGGAATAATTAAAGAAATTTTAGAAAAATCAATATGGAAAATGGGTAGAAGACAATGAACAAAAAGTTTGGTTTTCCCATAGTAATTTCCATATAAACTTCGAATAGTTTGTGCCAAATGATTTTAAATTTTGGAAGGTTAATCAGGACCTGATTTGAAACCGCTTGAGCACTGTGGAGCGAAAATTTCAAATTTTGCATCAGTCTACTGTGCGTACTTCTCTTAGTCCAGGTTCTTTGAACCATCCTTATAAGGTATCCGGATCTAGTTGGTTCGTGCTGGTGCTACGAAAGAGTTGAATTCCTTAGCTAATCCTCATCGACGACTAAACGCTTATAAAACGGCAAATACTTGTAATACACGATTCGATTTTTTACATTCTCTGTATACTGTTTATTTATTTTTTTATTTTTGAGGTAATGATTATTTTCAGTGCAGACAAGAAAAAGGTTTTATTAGAAAAACGGTGTTCCTATAAGAGTGGTTATCTTACAACGTATGGGCGACTTGCAGACTATTGAATTTTAAAATTAACTAACCGGGGAAACCGAAAAAAAAAACCGGAAAAACGGGAATTTGACGGAAGAACCTGGAAAAATAATGATTAAGTCATTGTTGTATTTTTAATTTTTATGAATGCATTTTTGTTTTGTTTTGTTTTCTTGTATCTTGGAATTCTGTTCGGAATTGCCTTGAAACTCCTCTAAGAATTTCCTCGGAATCTTCCATAGATTTCATTTAAAATTATTTTGAAAATAAAATTGCTCAGATTTTTTTTTATTTTTATTCAAAACACTCATCTACAAACTAGAAGTAGACTAAAACCTCTCCTCAGGAGAGTATTTCGTTTGAAATTATCCTCAAATCACCCGTTAAATTATGTTTATGATTGCCCTTCAATTCATGCCAAAATTATCTTGTATTCTTAAAATTCTGCCCAGAATCACCTAGGAATTCGCCTTGAGGTTATTTCCACAACTACCGTAGAATTATTTTGGAAATTTCCAAGGAATTCAATTCAGACCTCCCTTGCTTGTGCCCCAGAAATTCATTGGAGTTCTGAATTTCTTAGGACATTGTGTTCAATTATTTTGGAATCTTGCTTAGAACTCCCTTAGGATATTTGCCAGAATTTTGTGGTAATTGTTCTCATCATTTATCTTAAATTAACACTTTAATTCCTTTTTAATTATCCTAAACACTCAGTAGTTATTCACCTCAGATTAGGATAGATTTATTTTTTATATTGTTCGAACATTCTTCCAAGATGCAGAACCAACTTTTCATGACCAAAATAGTGAGTTTTGGTTGGAGTTTGAGTGATTTTTTTTTCTCCAAAATTTCAAATTTTGAGTTTTTTGCCATCTCATATTTATAAAAATTCAATTTCTTTTTTATAAGATCCTAGCTTGAAGATTTTTATGAATAATCACAAATCTCTGAAAAATAAATCATAGCCTAATGGTCCATACAAATGCCGATGCCTCAGAATCTTAGAAATCTATACATAGCTGGAATAAGGGCTTATCTGCTTTGATCGATTCTCTTCATCGACTTTCTCTTTTGATAACCACGGCTATGCAAACAGTTTTCGTGCTAACGTTGCCACATAGCATGATAAAGGAGGTTTTTATCTATCGTAAAACCATCAAATACAACAGGGAATGTTGTTGCAACTGAGTTATTAACGAAAGAGAAAGTCGCTGAAGGGAATAGATTAAAGCAGATAGGCCCTTTTTTCAGTTCTGTATAGAAATAATCTTAATCCCATTTTTTAAGATTTCTATTAGAACAAATTCCGGTGTATTAATCCGGTATCTCCAATAATTTTCGCTAGAACTTATATTTCTAAAAAAAATCTTGATTCGATCTCCCTCTGCAATGGACTGCAACGGTTGGTAAAGGCGCAGCTACCAAGGAAGACCATTCTGGAGGTGGCTGGGTTCGATTTCCGGTCCGGTCTATGAATTTTTCGGGTTGGAAAATTTTTCGACTTCCCTGGGCATCGAAACTGTGGAAATGCATCTACAACATTAAGTTGAGAGCACGCAATAATCGACTACACGATCAACAATAAGCGTCGAATGAGAAGAAGAAGAAAAAGAAGAAGCTTTTCAGTAAACAGTGCTTAGATTTGTCATTATCATTGACAGTCTCGTCTTTTAATACAAAAATCTACATGTGTTCGTCGCTGGCAGCATTGACATTGACAATTGACATGGTTTTTCTTGACGATGACTGTTAGCTCAAATGAGTGACCAAAGCAGAATATTCAATATCAACGTGTAGTGTCGAGATTTTGCAGCACTGTAAGTTCTGGGGCTTTGCATACATAAGAGTTCTCGAGTTAAGAAAAGTAATGCTGACCCACAATTGTGGGATGACTGTAACGTATATAATCGATCAAATCATAGTATAGATCCATGGTTCATTTTGAATATATCAAGCGAGCCATTTAACTTCGAAACACTTGGTTAAAAAAATAATCATTGAATGCTTTCATTTTTTTTGCTGAATATTACAAACTGGGAAATTTGTGAGATACAAACCGAAAAAAGTGAGACTTTCAAAATTAAAATTTTCTGTTCATGCTGAAATGTTTTTCTAGAAAAAAGTAAGAGGTTGTATGCAAGACACGATCGTAGATTTGACGTAGAATTACGAAAGGTAGTTTTGATGTCGCAGCAAAAGTATAGTAAATATTAAATTGATTTCTTAACTAGTTATCAGTGAAAAAGTTCGATAGGTTGAAATTCTGAAGCAGTTTGAGAGTACTGTTTTTGAGGTGTTCTGTCGGTGTCCATGTAGCCAATCCTTGATGATGAGTCTTGGATACAAGCTCTGACTTTAAGTTTTAGTTAACTCTTTTATCAGTCATTTGTGGTCCTGAAAAGAGCCGAAGGGTTGAAAGTTTAGAATCCAGTTTAGAACAATGCTGTGGAATTCACACCGGAAATGGTATTCGGAAATTAAATCGGCGATAGGGAAAGCACATCAATCACAGAATCTGAGCATAACGGACTGTACCTTCGTTTATGCTTTTTGATGCAAATTTTAAGCACCTCTTATTAAGAAAATTCGTGCAATTTTCAATGGTGACCTTTTGAAAATTGATAAAGTCTTAATTTTAACAGATTAGTAGAAAAAAAAAACCTATCGATTGGCGTATTAAGAATTAAAATCCATCATCTCTGGATCAAAATCAGACCACTTCCATGCCGCGACTGACTTTGGTTTGGTTTGAAAGTACACCCCCAATGTTGCCTTAAAATACATGGTATGTTAGATTTGAACTTATGGGAACTGAAATCCGATTAGTAGCGGTGTAACTTCTTCCTCCTTCTTGGGCGAATGGACCGCTCAGTGGGCTACAGCTCGCGCTTGCTGGCAGCCTTTTGCCGTGTACTGCAGAACAACCTACAACACCACACGCCTCTGCTGCTGATGATGATGACCCCTGGACACCACCACTCACCACACGCGGTGATTGAATAAACACCGTCCAGTTAGACCGGAGTGCATTCGATTTTTAAATCAGTGTTAGGAAAAGCGCTTTTTGCAGCAAATCGGTGATAATTTTCATTATCATAGCAAGAGTTGCACATTCATGCAATTTTCAATAGTATTAGCAGATTCGTATATGACATTACAATCGATTGGCTTATTAAGAATTAATATCCATCCGCTATGGACAGAGCTATAAGTGGTAAAAACCTGATCACTTTTCGTAACGCGGTCGATTTTGGTTTTTTTTTTAGATTCCACTTCCAATATGTTGCCGAAAGACGTAATCCTACGTAAAAAAAAAACTATCTAATTCTGCCCGTGTTGGGATAAGTTGTGCAGTGCTCGAGGTGTACGTCACTTTTTCAAAGAAAACTAGTATGCAAAGTTGCTTAAGTAGACGAAGTCACAAAGTTTCATTGGAATCTGAGAGGGTGCCGCCGACCAGTTGTCGAGTTTGCGTGGAATGTATTCAATATTTTATGTTATGAATAAGTGACATTTTACTGACTTATCATCGCAGCTATGGTAATTTCTGGTGTTGGGAATACTACTTAAAGATTGCACCAACTTTTTATAGCAGCCGATTTACGCAGTTTTAACTGCACAGTTCAATCCTACATTAGTTTCACATAATAAAATCAATAAATTAACTTACAATAGATAGTTTTTCCTTATATCTTTTACTTCTACTTTTGTTCCAACACTAGTCTGGATATCATTACATAATTAGTCCCAATCGCACATAATTCAAATCTTGAGATAACTTCTTGGATAACTTACTTTTCTAGTCAGGATCTTTGTCCGCCTTTCTAGTCACTAGTTTACGGTATCTGTAATTTTCGATTTGTTTTTGTTTACTGTATTCCTACTCAATTCCTCCGTTTACCTAATAGCGATATGGCGTTATCACTAGACTGGTATTTGGCCCAAACCGTGTGGCCAGTTTTCTTCACATCTGGAATCAGAGATTTCCGGAATCCAAGCTCGTTTGTTAAGATGTTGGATTTCAATCCCACACACTTAGAAATACCTACTTTTACGCTAGACGTAATCCATATTGGACGTAAATCATGGAACGTAAACAAACATTTCATGTAAAATTAAGCGTTCTCAAACCGAAACATATGCAAATCGACGAAGAGAACGTTTTATTGAATTGATTTTCTCGTTTCTTTCAACTGATTCTTATGTCAAAAGGGCCGCTTACATGTGTCGGTCTCAGGAAACCAAAATTTACATTACTTTTCCGTAGTGTGCAGATAATGGATATAAATTTAAGATGGTGGCATCTTGAATTACAAAATGGTGACGTACATTGACTTTATTTAAAACTGTAGATAACAATCAGTTTTTTCTCTAGATCTAAAGAAAATTTAAGCGCAAAAACATCGACCTTTTGGTTTTGTTTAGAGTTCAACTTTAGTTTAGAATGAGATATAAATAATGTTTTTACAAGGAAAAAACTGATTTTCTTCGATTTTTTTTATCTTGTTCCAAAAAAAATCAAAACATGTAATTTTTTTGCATGGGACTTCCCGTTTCAGTTGAACAACCTTAACGAAGCCTCCCCCCTTAAATTGTTCTCATAGTATGTTGTAATGGAGAGCCTCTAATATCAATTAGTTAGTTAGTTAGTTAGTTATCGTTATTAAGGAGACTTTCAGCCGAACGCTGGTTCGTTTCCGGTCCTCTAATATCAACATTTGTCTCCATGATAATAATTTCTAAGTTCAATATTTCACTTTCCAAAATTCGGCTCATCCAACATTTAGTCTTGTTGATGAACTTGTTTTTTTTTTAATCTTAGACATATAGCAATTTCAAGGATATTTTCGGATACTAAGAAAATTTTGAACTTGGGTTTTTATGTGGAATTGAGAAAAAGCCTAAATCACAGGTCTATGACGAAACAATAAAGACAAGAATCGAACAATTTTAAAGATTTTCATACTTTAAGAGTACAATTGAATTTATTTGCTCACCATCTTCGTACAGACTGATTACTTAAAACCTAATTTAATCTAAACCCCTTATTCTAGCACTAAACACATGTTTGGTCAAAATAAAATCAAACTCGCTACAACCATCATTAAAGGAACGCAAACAAGAATTAAAACAATTATTTTGTGTGTGTGTGTATGTGTGTATTCAAACTAACCCGGCAGTGGTATTATGGAAGAAATTTGCTTACAACAATCCTTGATGTTATAATTTGAAGCCAGTTTAGTCCGGGAGTTAGAAAGCGATAGCTCTACTGCAGATTCAGCAACCCATTTCAGAATGCCTGGTAGTTCACGGCTATTCCGAGGTTACTTTCACATACAATAAACCCCGCATGTAAACACTACCGTTGTCATATGAATAACACACTTCCAGATTTCGAAATGTGATGTTTCGAAATCTGGCGCGTATTTAGTAATATAGGGTAAACGCTCCTATAGTTGCGGTACGTTAGAAGCGTTAGGTTCCTATAGTTGTCTATGGAGACTCAATACACAACTATAGGAACCTAACGCTTCTAACGTACCGCAACTATAGGAGCGTTTCCCCTATGGAAATATGCATTTATAATTGATTATAAATCAGATGGATCTCACCAAATTCTGCCTCCAAAAAAGGACCGGTTTGTTCACTCGCGGTAATCGAAAAAATCTTCCGCGTTGTTTTTACAATCCAACACGACATTTTGAATCACATTCGAAGTTTTTTTCAACAAGAATTAAAACAACTATTGAATCCAAAATTCGTTCTGTGAAATGAAATTGCAAGCAACGGGGAATTACGGAATCGTCGAGGAGGAGTATACCACGGAATCAGTTCCAGGAGCTCGGGACAGTCCACGTTGCCTGTTATGAGGTCGAAGATAAACAGTCGTTGCAATTTAAGACGCCTTTAGAAATTGTTTCGATGCCCCAGCCTTAGAGAACACATATTTTGAAAATATGTTGCACCATTTTCAGAGATAGAAAGTATCACAACGATCAGGGGCTTCAATTCTCAATTCAAATTGTACGGAATAATTGTATAGTTAATGAAATGAAAGGTTACTCTTAGGTAGTACTTATCAACACATTGGCCGGGACCAACGGCTTTACTTTCCTTCCGAAGGAAGACGTGACCAGAGATTGCTCGCCATAGAAAATCACAACGACCTCGACTGGGATTGAACCCAGACTCACTGGGATGAAAAGCAGTCACGCTTATCACTCAACCATCGGTGCCGCCAGTGAGATCATGAAGAGTTCTTCTGCTTATGTCCTGCTATGTTCTGCTTCCTTTTTTGCATTCTATTTTGCTTGACTTCCTGCTCGCTGTTGTTCCCGTAGTTCCTGGTTTGTAGTATAATCACCGAAAATCCGACATGAAGCTTAAACTTAACTCTTGATCGAGATTCCATAACGGCCGATTCAAATGTGCAGCGATCCCATCTGTTATAGATAAAAATAATGTCCAGATAGAGCTGGAATTAGGGCGTAACAACCTTTGTAAACAATTACTTTTCTCGTTGATTTCTAGGAATTGAAGGCACGCCAACACAAACCAATACATCCATCGGGTAGGTGAAGTCTTCCTCTACTCGATGGTGATGTCGATTTGCCAGGGAGAGGCATGACTTTCGAGAAATCATCGAGAGAAATTATGGTTTACAAAAGTTGTTACGCCCTAATTCCAGCTCTATCTAGATTTGTCCGAAATAGATTACACACCAATCAACTCATAAAAGTAGTACGCGTGTTCGTGGCTAGGATAAATATTTTCCGCGAACACGGCGGCAGATGTAAGTTTTGTGCTTTGATCAGAAATTTCTTTGTTATTTGTATGATCATTCATGTCGGTTTGTCAGTGGTATAGTACTCGTTGTTCCGATACTTGAACACAAGTCGCTCGAGATTAGCGGTGCCGGTGGTGTAGTGATAAGCGTGATTAGCTCTCTCCCCAGCAGACCTGGGTTCAATCCCAGTCGACGCCGTCGGGATGTTCTGAGGCAAACATCTCTGATCACGCCTTCCTTCGGAAGGAAAGTATCGCCGCTGGTCCCCGCTGATGGGTCGATAGGTAGGGTTCAGGTGTGGGAGCTGCTTCCCTGGCGTCGGTAGCATTGGTGCTCAGCATGGAAAACAAAATCGACGGAAAACAGATCAAGGAAAAAAAAGTCGCTCGGGATCCTCTTCTCCTCACTGTTTTCTTCGGCTGCCGGAGTCGTCACATATCTTCCATTTCTATCACCTTTTCTCGAACATCTCACTTCTGCTTGTGTTTCCTTATTGTTGTCTAACGACGCGTCTCCTGTCATCTAAAATTTTATAGAACTTTTAATTCGAAAAATAATAGTAATAATAATTAATAATGACTTTGTCTTATAGACGAATTTTTAAGATTTTGGTGCTATAGTAGTAATGATCCTATTAAGCCCTTTTTGAATGGTTTTAAAAGGCCAAGATAAATTTAATTCTATTTTTTAGCACGTAATTTCCCATTGTGCACATTTGCGCCATTTGAAAAAAAAAGATGAAGTGTTAATAGTAGACCTTGTACTTTCCACCATTTTAGCGACGACGACGATGGTGACCACAGAGTGTAGTGGAGGAAAGGGGACGTGTAATTAATATAAATTTTATACGGAATAAATTACATCCATTGAGAAGTTTTTTTTTTCGAGACATTGAAAATCGGAGACAGAGTAAACCTCCGATGTGTTATTCTCTACCAGCCAGCAAGTTGCAAGTAATTGCAAAATATTATGCATTCCGGGTTTCATAAATGTCGGGCGCTGTTCTGTGTCATTATTTATTTTTAATTTGACGTCAACCACACCGCCGCACCAGCCCGAGACAAGCAAATATGTACTCCACACGAGAGGCAATGGTGATACTGTATTGCTCTGTTTCCACCACCCACCTATTTATCCGCTACAAATATCTATATCGGAGAACTGGTGGCGAGAATTTGCATGACATCCCCTTTTCCGAAGCGAAGATATTGCTGATTGTGGAGACCTTGACAGCGAAATCGAACCAGTTTGCTGCATGCATCGCTTTGTTCTAACACGACGGACGGAACAGCTGACGACGACGGATTGAATATTGTTTTGCCTTGCACCTGTCCCGGGGATGGCAACGGAACTGGGTGGGAACAATTAGGGCGGTGAGAATGGAAGCACTCTCATTGGCGGTTGTTTCGTAATATGTTTGGTGGGTGTGCGGGATGACTGGCTATCGCTGTTCTTTAATCAATGAATTGCGATAATCGATTTGATTTGCATTTTCCAGCCGGCGAAGCTTGATTGATGTGGTTGAGAACGAAGGATTATGTAATATGGGAACTGGGAATGTGGCTACTGTCCGTACATTTAGTTGCAAGTTGCACATTGGAGTCATGGTTGAGGACCTAGTTATGCGATATTTGAAGTAGCTAATCATTAGAATTAGGCATATATGCCTGAGGGGCTAGTTCTATTATGCAAACAACAGCTTTCCATTATTATAATCCTACAACGATAGATCTGAAAGCCGTTTAACCTTCCCCACGTTGTTTTCCTGCTGTCAGCTCGCCAAGATCGAACCAAAATCGTAGGCGTATTACACTACTCTAGCCTTCCTGAGCACACGTGCTTGTGCCCCACTTTACGCGTCTTCCCCCTTGCTTACTCGAGATTAATGAGTCTAAATAGAATATTATTTTCAATTAATATCAACAACAATTAAAGCCACTTCGGAGTGTGCCACGCGAGACAACCAGACAACCGTCGTCGCCGACGTCGTCTTTGGTCGTCATCAGGCTAATTTACATGAACGACGATCTGGTCGATGTATTTGTCTCGCAAAGCAGTGGTGCACATATTAGTGCAGCGCTAATTGTGAGATAGAGGAACGCTAAATCGTCCCCACGGCCGGCGGCGGCTGTGACAGCGGCATGTGAGTCGCGATTCGAAATGTGTTGAACGTAAAGAAAAATTGCTGTCACTCACGAGACAGAAAGGTTTTCAGCGAAAAGTTTTCTTCTCGTTTTTCCTTCTCTTATCCCACACACCGAAACATTTGCGGTGTCCACGATTTGTCTTGTATCGTGGTCAAAGTTTGGTCGCAGCGCCACCGCCATCGTCATCCGCAAAAGACGAACAGGTTTGTCACATCGAATAAAATGCATTATTTGTTTTCTCGATGGACCGTATCATCAGAAGAGTGACAACCCTGCTGACCGACCGATACCGGACCAGTTTGTGTGCTATATTTTTTGGCAAACCAGAAAAGCGTGCGATCTCGTTTTCCACCATCAGCCTTCGGTGAAGCAGTTTCTGCTGCAGCGGATGCGACCTGGTGTATGTGAGCATGATGGTTGTTGATGTAGCGAATGGTTGCCAAAAAATCGTACTATACTGCTACTACCAGTTAGACACTGCGGTTGCAGTTTTAGTGGATGGAACACCGAGTCGGACGGAGGGTAGAAAGAATTGTACTGCATCTCATAAAGCTTAAGCACATTCGGACACAACGAGTAACACACACACACATACTCACAGAGACTACCCCGCGGTACGGTTGACGGCAGAAATGGGGACATTTGGTCTATTTTAAAAACGTTGACAGTCTGCTGTACGAGGTTGATGCTTTGCACTTATTCGGCTCCTCAAATGTGGATCGCACGCTCACGGGAATGCGTTTGAACTGGCCGCGAATGAGTTCAAGGTTTTATGCATTTGGAATGAGGCTTTTATGGTTAGAGGTTTATTTTGTCATAGATGCGCTCTTATCAATTGGATTACGGCTCCTTCTTGAGACACATGACGTCCATTGATGCGGAGTCTGGGTCGGGTATCAAACTTGAGTCTGCTTGTTGTCTGACAAACTTCAGTTTAATCGTTTGCACCAAAGTTTGCACTGATAAAAAATTCGGATGCACACTGGGATGGAACTGGTTTAAACCCCGATAATAATCGGTTTCGCTATTTGTGTTTTGAAAATCCTAATAACATAAAATGTATGTAGGGTAAATGACGGCTTCGGTAATACCTTATTCTACTATCGTCAAGGGGTGAACAAAGTCCTGGAGAGCCCAATTTTGGCATGTGGATACATTGTGTTTCAGAGCTTCTCTTGGCCAAATTCGAGTGCTCTAGAACTTTGTTTAACCCGAACGATAATAGTTTTTTTTTTTATTATAGTCACTTTAACATAATAGTTAGTAATAAGATACATCGCAAAATATACATTCTTACCTTACTTACAAATTTAATAAAGAATTAAAAATGTTAAAGGATTAATTAGAGGACCACTAGGGCCAAAAACTGGCACACTTACGCTATATGTAAGTCACAGCCATTACCCGTGCAAAGTTAGCGATCAAATCGAAATCATAATTTGCTGTTATGATGTAACTTATTTTGAATACTTCATTTGATCTCATTTTGGTTGACTTAACGGTTAACACAGCAAAAATCAGAGCAACATTTTACACTGTTGAATCAAACGGAAAACTAATCCTGCTTTCAAAGAAATCAATTTGATTACTGATTCATAATGTTTAACTGAATACGGGCCTGGTTAGATCAATGCTTTTCACGCTGAAAGACTTGATCTCAAATCTCACCTCAGCTGAATCAAGAATGGCCTAAAATGTGTTAAACAAAACAAATAAACAATAATCGTTAGTTCAACGACCGATGAACTTAAATCATATTTTAAACAAGAAATTAACAGCAGAACATCAAGTTAAGTTGCTTTGATTTCAAACGTCTTGACTGCATAATGAAAGCCCTATATGAAATCAGACTTCTGTCGCGACAATTGAAATCAAAATGAGTTTTCATTATGATAGGAACTGCAAACTTTAATATCGATTTGCTTTCATTTTGTTAACCGACTTTGCTCGGGTAGACAGTGGATCGTCATCCAAATATGACTTGATCAAGTTCTACACCTGCCTGTATTCAAAATAACACTGTATGAAGGGCCAAAATGGAGGGGTGGACCCGTCAGCAGATACACTTACGCGCAATCCGCGGGATCAGGAGAGTCTCCTTCCAATGATAAAATCCTACGACCCAATGTAGAACAGACCGTCATACGAGGGAATGTCCCAATAAGTGGGGAGAAGAGCCCGCCGTCACTTCACGAAATGTTAATGGCAGATAGTTGGCAATTCCACTCTCACCATCCAAATCACTTCAATCCGGTGCCCTGGTGGTCTCATCCCTACTCTTTGCATTTAAAGTATGTATATATATACATATACTGGCACACTTACCCTGTTAGCAAAATCTCTTTAATTCATCGAAATAGCATTAAATCGCCAAACTTGACCTTGAAAATGCTGAAATGGTCCCAAATATGATTTACATACAAGATTGATAGAATCCTGAAATGGCCGCTATCATGGCTGATTTTACAAGGAAAATCAGTAAAGACACCGTCTTTATGTGGATTATATCAACCTTATCCTTGAATAAACTTGAAAAGCCTTGACTACTACTAGCCAAAAAAAGTAAAATCTTGGTAATAAATGCTTAACAAAAAAAAAAAACGAACGAACAAAATGGACTAGAATTTTCAAAAGGGCCTTGAAACGTCAAAATCGTAAAAATAAACCAAAACCCAAGAATATTATGAAAAACAGGAAAGCCCATGTGTCAGATTATCAAATTTCAGACTTAAAAATATGTCCAGGGAAGTAGAGAAAATTCGCCTTAGATCTCCTTTGAAACTATTACCTGATTGAAGTTCCATTAGATTTTTTATCAGCATTATTTTGGAACTCTTTTCAGGATGCCCTTGGATTTTTTTGCCAGGATTTCCTTCAGAACTTTTTTCTTTTCCATTCTCAGAATTAATTACAGAATCCTCTTTACATTTTTCAAAATTCCTCACCTCTGTAACATTTTTTTAATTCTGTTGTATTCTCATCAATATTCCCATGACACCATATGTTGTGAGTTCGAACTTTCATAAAATTCGACTCAAAACTACATCACCTTGACGTTATTGAACATACTAAATTCATATAAATCCTTTGGAATCGAATCAAGTTCAGATTCTGATTACTTTCGAGTTCTTATCACAATTCTCTTGAAATTTTTGACAGAATTCCTTGAAAGTTGTTGTCAGCATCGCTTTTGAACTCCTGTCAGAATTTACTTTGAATTGTGGAGTTGTGGGATATTTTTGGGTATTATCCTCTGCTCTCAAAGATTCTTTGAAAATCGCCTGAAAATTTCCTCACAATCCCCTTGGAATTCTCTTCAGAATGAACATTTAATTCTACTTACATCTAAATTATCCATAGAATTCAGCTAAAGATTTCCTCACAAGGCCTTTGAATTTCTTGTCAGAGTTCTCTTCGGAATACCAAAGTAACCATCTACGCTGAATGGTAAGAACAGATGCTGATTATTGGTTGATTTAGGGTTTACAAAGCTGATTAACACCAGGCTGAATATATAGTTGATTAGTAATTCAACCTTAATCAGTTAGCTGATCTAGCCGGCGCCGGTAGTGTAGTGGTAAGCGTGACTGCTTTCTAACACCCCGATGGGTCTGGGTTCAATCCCAGCCGAGGTCGGTGGGATTTTTCTGAGGCATAAAAATCTCTGGTCACGTCTTCCTTCGGAAGGGAAGTAAAGCCGTTGGTCCCGGCCCATGTGTATGTGTGTTGAATGGGTGCGATATCCTACGCAGGTGTGGAAGCTGCCTTCCTGCACATTCGATTGCCGTCAATGGATGGCAATCGATGTCCGTCGGTGATTGGCACTAGATTGCGTAACAGAGACCGACGTTAAATAAAAGGAAAGGAAAGTTAGCTGATCTAAAGATTGAACAAGACTTATTTAAGCTTAAAATTACTCGACAAATCAGCAATGCGCTACAAATATGTTGATAGCCTGAATAGGAATCTACTGCACACTTTTGTCAAATGTCGTCAGTGTTATTCGTTGCATTTCCGAGATTTTATTTCATCTAAAAATTCACTGCCTCCCTTTCTAATCCCAAGCAGTGCCAGCTGTAGAGACCAGGTAGAGGAGCTTTTTAGGAATAGCTTTAGGTAAAAGTGGACTGCGACTACGTGGGAAGTACCCGGACAAGCAGAAGTCGTATAACAATGTACAGACAGCACTGTAAATAACTACAGTTTAAGTCAACATCGCATATAAGTATGACATACACCGCATTATGTTTAAGTTAAATCGTATAGAATACAAATTTTCGACTAATATGCGATGAATCATTTTTCCATCGTACTGTACCACAAAACAACTGTATCGAATTACATCGTAAGACTTTTCAAATTGAATTTGTTATGTCAGATTAAACCGTATATGATGTCAAATCAACTCGTTTTATAAGAAATCATTTTTTTACGTATATGGCCTCTACTTTTGTAGGTATAAGCCCTTTTTTTGCATTATATACGACTTGATTGTTTGTATCACAGAAACAACTTTGAATATATGTGTATTCTGGTTGTCTGGGTATTAACATTTGTATTCCAGTGTTTTGACTGTTCACCACTCTATATTACACTGAATTTACAGACCCCATTCCTAAAATATAACTCAACTATGGTACTAAAATGGCATCCAAATGACCATCGAAATAAATCGCGCACTTGTGTCCACATTGTGTTTACAGCACTTGAAAATGAGGGAAATGTTTGACTGTCACTATTTGTTCTTTACAATTTCTGTATAATACTCTTGTGGTTGCTATTATTTAATTTAAATTTGACGTGCTTCAAGTTAATGAACACACCTTTTGCCCCAAATATGTGAAAAAGTGACTGCCGGTTCGAATCCGGAAATTCAACGACAAAATGAATAAAAGCAGTCCCATAAAAATATAAGATATGAAGCGGTCTTCCATTAAATATTTTGAAATAAAACTAGAAGGCTGAACAAGGGTTGGAAAACACTGTTATTTAATGCTTTGATAATATTGTTGAGCTTCCAGCTGATTGAAATCAACAGATTTATATGTTTAAAAGCTGAACAAAGGCTAACGTGGTCTATGTACAAAAATTATTCAAACTAAGGCTAAATTAAAAAAATGGGTAATCTTTCAATTATATATTTATCCTGTAAGTTTATCCAAGTCCAAAACAGATCCCAAGTTTTTTTTCTATCTCAGATCTTAACTTTTCTTTCAACCTGATGATTTATAAAAGAATGTTGTACTACAATCTTTCAATTTCCTAAATTAGACCTTTTTAGCCATTCAGCTCAATGGCATTCTCTGCTATGCTGAACGGAAAATTTTCCTGATACGATAACTTTGGAAATATTACGAGATCTCGAACTTTAGAATATTAACTTAATTTAAGCGCTCAGTAAATTTGTTGCAGTTTTATTGCAAACATATTTTTCATAATTCATGGATCTAAAATATTTTTTCAAAATTATTTTTTTTGTTTTTGATGCAGTTGATTTTGTGGAAAGTCTTTTAATTCGACCCCAGTTTGTTACCCTTGGCCGTTGTCGCCACCCCTCACTACGACACTGAGTGTTGCCTACACTTTGCGTAGAAACTAGCAATATGGCCCGCCATTTGCCTGCAGCTGAGCACCACTGGTTTAAATTAATTCTAAGAAGCTCCTGATGAAGTTTTGATTTTAATTACAAAAGAATTCTGATGTCCAAGTAAATTCTGGGAACATTTCAAGGGATTTCTGAGGAGTGATCAAAGTGTAATATTAAATTAGCTTTCTGAAGGAATTTCGGGGAAATTCTAAAGAGTGTTCCAAGGAAAACCGGGGAGAATTTCAAAAGAATCGATTCGTGACGATAGGAGCAAAATAGTTCTGAGAAGCATTCCAAGCAAATTCAGAATCCAATTACATGCATATCGGTTTCTTAGGATAGTCTGAGGACAGTTTCAAGTTTAATATTACAATGGAACGTTTGAGAGAATTATGGCTATAAATTTAGTGTGAATAAGTTAATCAATTCTCAACGTTCTGGGAATTAGAAAAACAGACGAGCCTCGGTAGCTTAATAGTTACCGGTTCTGCTTACTGAGCATAAGGTCGAGAGTTCAATCCCAGGCCCGACCCCTTCCTCACATTTGTCATTGTGCCTTATTCGTTACCAATGGATTTAATGACAAAAACAATAATCTGCTTTAAGGGTGTTCCTTGTAGAGTCCACAAATGGCCGCCACGTAGGCTATACATACACTTCTACTTCGAATTTTCAATTACACAAATCTCGGAAATCGGTGCCCCATTTTACCTGAAACTGCTACTTCATGTATGCTGTAGTGCAGCAAACGTGGAGTAATAATTTAAATGTTGCACGTGTCGTAGAAGCTGTAATTTGTGCACTTAAAGTTTCGAAGTGGTTCCGAGAATAAAGATATCACAGCGATTCACCTTTACTGATCTAATCGCGCAGTACAACGTGATCTAAAATTAACACAAATATCGTTCCCATGACCGCCGTGGAAATGTAGAGGTTTACTCGATTTCTAGTAACAACGATGATCCTTTCTTTCCCAAAAGACCATGAGCACGTGGCCGGCGCTTTTATTGGTCTATAAATGAACACTAAAGATGGAAAGCTAATCCCAAGCTCCATCTAAATAGTTTTCTGTGCAAGTGCATCATCTGTCGCAGTGGTTTTATGTCCCGAACAGAGGAAAAAAAAAAAAGTGCATCATCTCTGATCAGGGTTGCTTCCACTCACTTGCTATAAAAACATATTTTTCGGAATTATGCAATCATTAGATGATAAAATGATATGTTGTACTTGTAATTAACGAGAAGAGGGTTTAAAGAATGTGTTTGACTCATAAAACCTGTCAATTTTGCTTTCAGAGCGTCACAATAAGCGATCTTATGATATGATATGATATGAGTCGTAAAATCACTTATTGTGACGCACTGAAAGCAATATTGACAGATTTTATGCGTCAAACACATATTTCATGTCCTCATCTAGTAACTTACAAGTACTAATTAGTATTATACTGTATCAGGATTTCAAAATTCAGAAAAACATTTTTTTATAGCAAGTGAGTGGAAGTAACCCTGTCTCTGATCAATCACGGGGAGCAACTAGAAAATTCAAGGTCTTTTTTTAAAAATCTGGGATTTTGAAATACCAGTGGCGTCCGGTAACCTCACTTTTTACCTGTGCACCAACTTCCAAAACCAGATTTAATGCCATATTCATACTCGAATCGGTTGAAAAATACACTCAATTTTCTAGTTTACTCAATATCTATCCATTGAAAGCAATATTTTGATAATTGTTTATGTTTTGAAAGTTGGTGCACAGGTAGATTGAGGTTAAGGAAACGCCACTGTGAAATACATTTGAGATTTCAAGCTAAGCTAATTTTTTAAGATCCCAGACCAAGATATTCTTGCCAGATCGCGAACTAAGAAAATCGTTCCAAATTCTGGAACTTGGACAAATTTCGACTTTCAAGGACTGATTTTCGAGATCGCAGACTTAAAAAAAAAATTGCCCCAATTTTAAGTATTTCAAGATTCTGGCACATGGACATGATTTTTCAAAGAAGACTTGCTTTTCTTTTAGTTAAATATGTTGATGTAGGACGATGTATGCATGATTTTTTTTATAATCTCATCCAAATGACCCATTCGTTCGCCTTAATGGCATTCGACCTAAGGAACCATCTCCAAACAAATTGTGTTCACTCTGTTTCGAAACTCGCCCTTGAGCGCATTTGAATTCCAAGCTGATTTCGAACATTCCGCAATCGAAAAAAAAAAATTGCTGTCGCAAACAACTATTAACCATCTGTTTCCGATTGAACGGAAATTTATGCCACTGTCATCAAGATCATTCCGTGCCTATCTCCTCCCAGTCATACAACAGCAGGTGTCGTTTGGACGAAAATGACTAAAGATCACGTTAGGTTAGATTGTCTGTGTTGCAGTTTGAATTCAAGGT
Organism: Ochlerotatus camptorhynchus; assembly: GCF_037179485.1. Classification (NCBI taxonomy): domain Eukaryota; kingdom Metazoa; phylum Arthropoda; class Insecta; order Diptera; family Culicidae; genus Ochlerotatus; species Ochlerotatus camptorhynchus. The sequence goes on along the minus strand of NW_027040529.1, from coordinate 3,020,468 downwards.
CGAGCGAGCCAAGTAGAGAGAGAAAAAAATGTTGCTTTGAGGCTGCCCAAGATGGGTTTTATTCCACATGGTTCACCAGTTCTGGGAAATGAACAATTAGCATTCACGGGGAGCAACGCCTCCTCACGTCCATGTTCATCATATGCAATTTGTCATATTTGAAATAGTGCACAATGCGGTCTTGTGCGCGCGCGAACCTTCACTTCCCCCTCCCGCGCATTTAGTGGCTCTGACTTGTAGGGTCGTCGGCGTCGTCGTTGTTGTGGTAGTTGCGCGCGCTGACCGGCTGTTAGTCATGTCAGCTTCAACATGACAGAACACTAGAGGCAGCTGCTAGCAACGATGATGGCCGGCGACCGAGCCTCAAGTTATCTCTCTGCCTCACTACCGCCGCCCGTGTTGTGTGGGAAGCTATGCCTAAATGGCACCGTTCCCGACCTCCCTAACAAAATGCGAATGGAATCATATTCTTCGCAACACCGATCTCGCTCGTCGCTTTCGGCACACAAAAGAGATATGTGTATGATGATTTCAGCCGAGAGATGGACGAACGAAAACTGTGCGGCCATGCATTGTTCGCTATGCAAACATTACAGATGTCATGTCTGTGTCAACGTCGTCGCTGCCCAACATCGACTGCTGTGACGACGAAGGTGGTCGTCGAAATGATCTAAGAAGAATTAGAATCACCGCAGCTTACTGGCTTTAGTAGCGCGAATGATGTCCTCTTTGCAGTTTGTCATTAAGATTCATTTGCGGTACCGCAGTGGGTTTTGCATTGCAAGGGATTCATAACGTTTAGCATGAACACGCATCACATCATCAAAGGGAAGCCGCTGATTCCGGGTGATTTAGTTTGTGTTATTCCAACAGCAACAAAGGCTGGATAGGCTTGCCTTTAGCACATTCTTGTTTACATCATGCCAGAACTTGCAAATAATGCAGCGGTTACAACCAATTCTCTTTGAAATTGAATTTGTATGAAAAATTAAGATATCTACAATATGTAATTGGAAGATTTTTGGTTCAAAATTTTCAAAAAAATTTCAAACTTATAAATTTTCTAGAAATTTGTTAGGATTTTTCAAGCCTTAGCCTGCTATGGAGTTACAAAAATAAGAGGCACTAAATTGAATTAGACAGCGTTGTGTATTTTAAGTTCGAAGACCTTAGTGTCGTGTTGCCAAAAACGAGATCATAACTCGAAAACATAATTTCCAATCGAAATGAAGAGTGAGACAGTGGCACCGGTGGTGTAGTGGTAAGCGTGATTCCCTTTCACCCCAAAGTGCCTGGGTTCAATCCCAGTCGGCGCCGCTGAGATTTTCTGAGGCATACAATCTCTGATCACGCCTTCCGTAGGCCAACATTAGAGCCATTTCTATTATAAAAAATTGGAAACTGTTCCCCAAATAAATGTTTCAATATAAATCAACAACGTTTTTTTTTACAATTGTAACTGTTCTGGATCAATGAATGGCAAGATCTACGTGATAAAATCGTGGTGCATGCAATTGAATTCGAGTAACTGACTTGTCTCACCTAACCCGAGCTTAAAACAGTAACATATTCACCTTTTTCGCATAGTACAAACCCCTATGCTTTCGGACTCGTTAGCGCGTTCTATTGAATAGATATCCTTATCTTAAATTACAGCCCTTGGGTGAGAGTATTCGCTAACTCTGAGATGTACGACTGACGATACGCATAATTTATTCATCTTCCACATGGTTCACCAACCCCGGAAGACTCCGATGATGAAAGGAGCTCATCAACTTTGAAACTGCAGGATTTTTGCGTTGCGTTATTCCATCAAAGGGGTTATAGTAAGAAATGCGCTTGGTGTAACCCTCCTCTGCTGTACTTCTCAAGTGTAATCCAAACAACTTGGATTAATTTTCAGCTGCGTAAGGTTTGACTTGGATGTCGATAATTAGAAGGCTACATCCCCTTCGCTTCCAGGCGTGCATCGCAATTATGTACTCTTGAAATCCTTGAATGTGGACTTCTGTGCGACGAATACATATATGCGTCGCTGTACGAAAGAAAACAAAGGCATCAATACATGTCTTTCAAATGATAGGCAAGGGATTATGATGAAGCAGTAGTAGGTAGGTAAGAAATAGCGTCAGATTTAGAAAGCAATGAAATATTATTGATAAGAGTAATTTAATATTTCGTATGTTAATAGTTATAAAAAATGCATGTTTAATAATTGTAAATACACGCAAAACAAATTTCTCTTAGACCTAATGTAAGGTTGGATTTATTACATCATCTGCATACGTGTCATACAACAAATGTAATGGCAGTTCTTGCAATGGACTGCAGCGTATAAGAAAGTTTTTCCAGAATGCATATTTTTGTATAAAACCTTCACGAGATGATTTTCTACACGCAATGTATTCGACGAATCAAACTTTGTTCGAAAAATTAGAGCTATCAATAAGATTACAAAATTAGTTTAAAGACTTTCCGGCAACTACATCTTTTCATGCAAATCTGTAATAGAATCTTACATTTCCCGGTTGGGTGTAGCTTTGACAAATATATATCAGTCATCCCGTAAATCAACACTTATCTAACAGGGTATATCTGCTACCTGGAAAACCGAGAATTTAACTATTCCTGAATAAAAATAGAATTCTCAGGGAAGTTCATCATTACTTAGGTAATTTTTATTTTTTCTTTCTGGAGACTTTTTTTTTAATAATTAGTGTTATAATGTAATCATTTTATTTTCCTCGTTATTTTCTTTCACTTATTGAACATAATAGATCCAGAGCAGATGTAGATTTATCTTCATTAAACTTCCAGCTTGCATGAATTTTATCAAAAATTTCCTTGGATATTTAAAAAATCTTTAGAAAGAAAAAGAGTTGACATTGAAATATAATTAAAACGCGAATCAATTCGAGTAAAATTTTCTTTTAAATTCGTTTACAAATATACCGCTAATTTTTCGGTGATTTGGTGCAACTGCTTAAAACAGTAACGGGCTTTACTTAAAAACAGTAACAAAGGTAAATATTCATGATGTCGCACGGTGGGGTAATTCTGACCAAAAAAGAAGGTCGAAACTCTTTTCTCACCATCTAGGTGTCTTCTAGAAAGTTTCTTGAAATGATATTCTGCATCTTTGAATTGTTCATATACATTTTATTAAGGTACACTTAGATAAACTTTTTTTTTGTGATCACAATTACAATTATAAATTCAGCAAAGTTTTGGAACTATACATTTCATGAAACTTTTCTGAAGACACAAAGTTGCTTCACACTTAGATTATTTTACAGGAGTCAGTATTTTTTACTAGGTTTTTAAATTGCTGAAAAAGTTGGTAAAAATTCAAATGACCGTTATCCGTAAGGAATCAATTAAGTAGACAAATTTTATTTTCTATCATTAAATGGAGTCAACAGAACAAGTCTATACAAGTTCCAAATAAATTTTCTCATTTTTAGATATAAACATATAAATGGATTTTTTTGGTGGGTATATTGAAAAGTAATGAAAAAGTCACAAAAGAGCGAACCATCACTGGCTGCTAGCAACATTTGCATAGTCTTTTTCAGAGTTGGTCGTCTCATACTTGCAATGAAGGATCCGACGTCATAAGCAGCCGTCTATATAATCATTATCGTCGACATGCCTTGAGCACAAATTCATTGTTCTACAACTTTGCCGAAGACATAAACATATTATCTTGTGATTACAAAAAGTTTGTTTTTCTTAGTGTAATACTACCTTCATAAAAATGTATATGGGTATTCAAATAACATTTAAACAAAACAGCAAAAAGGGTTATCTTCCATTTAATTCCACTTAATTAATGTTGCTATCCATGACAGATACGTATTTCGACTACAATGTGCAGGGGGTCAAATCTTAAGGGGGTTAGATTTTGATAAGTTCTTTAGTGGGAATGACACTGATGAAGACTGCACAATGTAGTCGAATTAAATGGAAGATGACCCTTTTTGCTGTTTTATTTAAGCATTCCGCTAACAACCCAATTTCATTACTTCATTATGATGGCTACCAAGCCTTTGGGATTGTTGTTGTATAGATTTTTTCTCCTTTACTTTACTTAAATCTTTGGTTTTTATTAGTTAGGTAGGTTCCGATTCAACACATTGTAGTTTCATTTTTATACCTGTGATCTTGACTTTTTTACCTAGGAGATGAGTACTTACACGAAAACAAATCCGATTCCATTTTCATGAATAAAAAATCATGAAATGAAAAAACTTGCCATCCAATGAAATTGTAACAATGATTCATGATTTCGTCCAGGAAATTCATGATTTCATAATGCAGTGGAATCAAGACCGCTACAAGCGTTACACGTACTTGGCAAACCGTGTTCATAAACCGCACTACATAGGTATCTGTTATACGCCTTTTGTCTTCCATCTTATACAAGTACTGATAGTCTAGTGGTCAAAGTATGGGTTTAATGATCTCAAGGTTCTTGGTTCGAATCCAGTCTGATGCTTTATTTTATTCTTTTTGCATTTTTTGGTTAAAAGTTAAACCCATTTAGCTCATGATTTCAACTCGGGTGATTCATTATTTTGGGAATGTTTGCTGCGTTACGCAAAAGTTGCTCATGATATCATGAATATTATTCATGGTGTATTTTCATAACATTAAAATACGCTGTGTTCATGAAATCATGAGTCATTTGTCGGAGATCGGATTTTTTCCCGTGTAAGGGGGTTAGATTTTGATAAGTTCTTTTGTGGGAATGACACTGATGAAGACTGCACATTGTAGTCGAAATACGTATGTGTCATGGATACCAACATTAATTAAGTGGAATTAAATGGAAGATAACCCTTTTTTGCTGATTTATTTAAGCATTCCGCTAACAACCCAATTTCATTACTTCAACATTTAAACCTTAAGCGGTTAGCGTCAAGAAAAGCGATAAAAGGATTTGGACCGTCTTTTTTTCAGAATGGTCTCACTGTGTGTCGATCAGAACATTTTTGAGGATCAAAGATTTAAAAATCAAGATTAGGGATCTTGGCAAATTTTCAAGGTTCATGTAATTTGATGAGAATTTCTAAAGAACGCATTCCAAGGAAGGAACTATGACGTGAAATCGGCTTCCGTTGTAGTTTTCACTACATATTCCATGTGAATTCTGAGGAGGATAGCAAGGTAGATTTAAGTAAAATTCCAAGGCAACTCTGAATAGGATTCAAAAGAAGATTATACCATGATAATTCTGAGGAGAACTACAAGGTTATACAAAAGAGAAATCTAAGGACATTCATAGGATAATTCCAAGAACATTCTGGGAGAAAAGGATCTATGGGAATTATCGGAGAACTCATAGGGGGATGTTAAGAAGGATTGCAATGAAATCCGAGAATAATTCCTGGAGAACCTCAAAGGAATTTGGGCAAGAATTTCAAGAGAACTTTGACAAATTTTGAGTAGAAATCTAAAGAATTTGTGAGGAGAACGTAATTTCTTAGGTGAATTTCAAAGTCGTGAGTTGAATTCCAAGGGAAGAAGCAAAATTCAATGACAATTCCGAGAATAATTCGAAAGGTATGAGTACTTCTTGAGAATTACGAGGAAAATTTCAAGGGTATTCCAGTGATAATGGTTTTGATAATTCAACGTAGATTAGAGTTCCATTGAGGCAGCATTTCAAAGAATTTTCGGGAATTCCTAAAATAATTCCATGTGAATTCCGGGAGACTGCTAACTGAATGCTGGGGTGAACTCCAAGTGAGTTATCAGGAGAATTCTTCGGGGACTGTCTAAGAGTCATAGTCACTCCCGCCGCTTACCCGATTACTTACCTTACCAATAAGGCTAAGGCCTTGTTGTCCTCTGCTGTCCGAAGAAGTCGTCTCCACTTTACTCGATCCATGGCCACACTTCACCAGCCTCGTAGTCTGCAAAGGGTCCGCAGGTTGCCTTCTACTTGGTCGATCCACCTTGCCCGCTGCGCACCTCTTCTTCTTGTTCCTGTTTGATCGCTTTATAGAAGTGCCCAGCCCACCGTAGTCGCCCAATTTTTGCAATGTGGACGATGGATGGTTCTCCCAGCAGCTGGTGCAATTCGTGGTTCATTCGCCTCCTCCACGTTCCGTCATCCATCTGCACTCCACCGTAGATGGTACGCAACACTTTCCGTTCGAAAACACCAAGGGCGCGTTGGCCCTCTACGAGCATAGTCCAGGTCTCGTGGCCGTATAGGACCACCGGTCTAATCAGCGTCTTGTAGACAGTTTATTTCGTGCGGCGGTGAATTTTATTCGACCGGAATGTCCTCCGGAGTCCAAAGTAGGCACGCTTCCCTGCCATAATGCGTCTTTGAATTTCTCTGCTGGTATCATTTTCGGCGGTCACCAGTGAGCCCAAATACACGAACTCATCGACCACCTCGATTTCGTCATCGTCAATCTGAACTCGGGGTGGGAGGCTAACATTGTCTTCCCTAGAACCTCTTCCTTTCATGTATTTTGTCTTTGATGCGTTGATGGCAAGTCCAATCCGCCTAGCTTCAGCCTTGAGTCTGATGTACGTTTCCGCCATCGTCTCGAAGTATCGTGCCATGATGTGCCAAGAAGCTTGATGAACTTCCTGAACATCGTGCCACTCGGGTCTATCCCAGCTCTTCTGATCACACCTTCTAACGCGATGTTGAATAGCAGACACGAAAGTCACCTTGCCGTAACCCTCTTCGAGATTCAAAGGGACTCAAGAGTGTCCCCGATAATCGAACAACGCACATCACTCGATCCATCGTCGCCTTGACCAATCGCGTCAGTTTATCCGGAAAACCGTACTCGTGCATAATCTGCCATAGCTGATCTCGATCGATTGTGTCGTATGCGGATTTGAAATCGATGAACAAATGATGCGTGGGCACGTTGTATTCGCGGCATTTCTTCAGAACCTGCTGAATCGCGAAAATTTGGTCCGTGGTAGCGCGGGCACCCATGAATGCCCCACGAACTGGTGACAGGCGGCGGCATAGAATTTGGGAGAGTACCTTGTAGGCGGCGCTCAGTCGCTTACCCGCACTTGCTTGAATTTCTTCCCGTTGATATTCAGAGCACTGGGCAGAAATCACATTGTGTCACCACCATTCACAATGCTTTGTTTTAATTAGACAGTCGGGATTCCCTCAGTCGTGCCAAGGAAGAACAGCAAGAATTATTAATTATTTTAAGAGCATTGCAGAGTGAATTCGAATAGTGTTCTAAAGAAGATTTTCAGTAGTATTGGGCAGAAAATTATAAGGAGAAAGAGGTCTAAGGTGAGCTCTGAGGATATTATGGAAAGATTTAAAATTCAGAGGATACTATAAAAAATATGTATAGTTCCAAGGGTGTCACATGATTCAAAGCATGCGCAATTTGCAATATCCTAAACTAAAAGGTGTCCACACTTAAATTGCATCACTTTCAAAAAGCTGTAACATTTTGCCCTTTGTGTTAATTTTAATGGAATTTTGTTGGAAACGGCCTCAGCGTGTATTGTTTACACTGCGTGAGTTTCATTGTGAATTTCTAGCTGTTTTGAGAATGGAGTCGAAGGAACAGCGCGTGCGCGAGAAAATTTTGCACACTCACCTCAAAAACCCACATCTTTTGCACCCAGCCATCGGAAAGATGTTGGGAATCCAAAAACTTACTGTTTCTCGTGTCATAACACGTTTCGGAGAACGTTTAACTGTCGATCGGAAACAAGTGAGTTCAAGAAAAAGTGTTCCGTACTGCGTTTAAGATCACAAGCTAGTGTTTGCTGCCTTTAAACGCAAACCCAACTATTACGTTATGGATGTCGCGAAAATACTGTACCTGATAAAAAAATCGTGCAGAAATCCAAGAAACAAGCAGGATTACGTTCATTCAATGTTCAGAAAGCACCAAACCGCAATGAACGACAAAATAGGACAGCTAGAAAGCGGGTATGTAACCCGAGCAAAGCTGGAGATCAAATTGAAATCAAAATTTGCTGTTATGATGGAACTTATTTTGAATACTACAGTTGATCTCATTTTTGTTGACTTAACGGTTAATACAGCAAAAATGACAGCAAAATTTTACACTGTTCAATCAAACGGAAAACTAATCTTGCTTTCAATGAAATTAACTGAATACGGGCGTGGCGTAAATGGTTAGTATCACGCTGAAAGAGTTGAGCTCAAATCTCACCCCGGGCAAGTCATGAATGACCTAAAATATGTTAAACAAAACAAATAAACAATAATCATTAGTTCAACGACAGATGAACTTAAATTAAATTTTAAATAAGACGTTAACAGCAAAACTTCAAGTTAAGTTGCTTTCATTTAAAAATTTTTGACTGCATAATGAAAGCACAATATGATATCAGACTTATGTTGTGATTATTGAAATCAAAATGAGTTTTCATTATGATAGGAACTGCAAACTTCAATATCGATTTGCTTTCATTTTGTTAAGGGGCTGTCCATAAACTACGTAGACAGTTTAGGGGGGGGGGGGGGGGGTTGACAATTATCCACGGCCCATACAAATTTTAAAAATTTTGTATGGAAAATTGTCTACGCAGGGGGAGGGGGGGATCAAGAATCCCAAAAAACTGTCTACGTAGTTTATGAACAGGCCCTAACCGACTTTGCTCTGGACTTTACACACAAATGTTGACAAAACCACACTGCTGTATCACGGACGATGATGCGTAAAAGTGGACTTCAACCAAATTCCGGGAAACCAGTATGTGACTGCGAAAGACAAATTCGATGTTTCAGAGTTTCTCAGGAAACAGTAAGTGTCGAAGTTCCCCAAGAAATTCGGGATTTGGCAGGCGATTTGGTAACGGAGCCTTTCGTAACAACTATAACCGTAAATGACCAAGTCAACATGAATGAGTCAATGAAGAAACGATTGCTTCCGTTTCTCAAATCACACAACGATCCTACAATGTTTTGGCCGGATCTAGCCTCTTGTCACGACTCCAAGGACGTTCTGGAGTGGTACAAGACGATTGGGGTCAATTTCGTGCCGAAGGATCTCAATCCCCCAAACACAACGGAGTTACTGGGTTATAACGAAGCACGAACTCCCTAAGCATCCTAAAGTTGTCACTACGGAGCAGGAAATGTTGAAATCATGGTTGAAACCAGAAAATAGTCGATTTAACCGTTGTTCAAAACCTTATGGGTGGAATTAAGAAGAAAGTTAGGGTATTTTGGATTTGGTGAAGAAATAGAGTGAAATAAAGATACGTAAACGAAGCTTGTACATAGTATTACATTCCCTGAAAATTTCATGACAATCGGTTGAGAGACTTATTTTTTGCGGGTACTTCTAAGTGATACAATTTAACTGTGGACACCCTTTAAAAAAATATTCTAAATACCGAACCACAACAAGTTTTGTGAAAAGGATTGCAAACATGAAATGAATCAAATGCCTGAGACATTATTTTTTAAATTCTGGCACTTATGAGCATTGATCTTGAACTTATTCTTGTAATTCTAAACCTGAATTTCTTAGAGATCTTATACTGGTTTTTTATTTACCAAGAAGTGCATATTTTTAATGCATTTAAAATAGCTTTCTTATAAACCTGAAAATTTCGTAAATAGTTCTGTAAATGCCTGGAAAACTCTAGGAATTTTAATTAGCAAAATGAGTAGACACCCTGTTTTAAAATTCAGTTCTGTTTACTTTCTATATGACATACAGCTGAATTTGCAAATTTTGTTTCAGGTATATTTTACTTTAAATATCGAGGAACTTATTACGATGACTGGTAAGGTGTACCACATTGGCATGATATCTAATAAAAATTGCTGCAGCATAAGAACAACGGTGCGGAGAGCGGTCACCTCACATCGTGAACAAGTTTAACAACCCCACCTCCTCCTCGTCCTCCTGTGGTAACCCAAACCCAAACCCAGCCCAGCAGCGGACAGATTCTCCACTCAAGCGTATTCACATAATTTGGTTCAAAACATCACATTCACCACGTTGATTTTATGCATCTTGTTCATGGCCTGATGCGACGACGATAATAATCACACTGCTGTCTGCAGCAGCGAGAGAAAATATTGTAGGTAAGCATACCGTTTGGATGGAGCACTGCACCAGGCGGACGATTGCCGTAGGTACTTACACACAATGCAACTATATGGGCACTCCAAGAATGAAGGTACCGGCGCCGAAGAAGGGAAAAGAAATGCCCATCATCAAACGCTATGTGTTTCAGCGCGAAGAACAAAAAAACAAAAAAATATCCAAGTCTACGCCAAAGAACCCTCAACTTTTTCCTTCCCTTTGTAGATGTTCACATATATAGTCATAGTTTATTCTGTACGTTCTTCCAATCTCCACGGAGCCACGGAAAGTGCATACAATAGGCCTATGTGCAGTAGTCTCTATGCAGCATCAATCTGAGCCCGTGAGTGCATATTATGAATGTTAGCAGTGTTATAAATAATTTTTAATAATCTGAAGCACAGGGCTTGTGAGGAACATGCTGTTAAAGAAAAAAGCGAGTCCCTTCTCGATCTTTATGTAGAGCATGCATTCACAACAACTCTGCAACGATGTACCCTTTCTGCAAGTTTCCACCAAGATGGATGAGTTATTAGATGAGAGCGAAACATCGAGGTGCACCTCCTGCTTCGGTTCTACCGCTGGAGGTGGATCCTTGTCGACAATTGGCGCAAGATTCGCCTCAGTGCTTCCGTCCGACCGATGCCGGCAAGTGCGTGTACGAATGTGTATGTGGTGAAAGGTGCAATTGTTTGCTGCAGCACGCATAAAATGTATGTATGTTCACGCATAGCACGTGCAGCAGCTACAGAGGTCCCATTCCTTTGAAGGTGCGGATGTGCTAATATGGTATGGAGATTTTTGCGTAATGTGCGTGCCTTCTTAGCGATTGTTTAACCTCCCATCAAGAGGGATTTTGTTAAGGGATGCAGTATACGACGCTGACGACGACGGCGACGATTATTTTCCTGAGGAGGCACTTAAAGAAATACTGCTTATGCGACAACAATGGCTGTGAACCGTGAAGCAATTTGTTCGTAAAAAGGGGGTAGAGATTTGTGGCTTGCAGCCTTGCGTGTTATGCATGCTTAGGGAGCAAAGCCTAAGGTGTACCGGAATACCGGAAAGTAGGACAACATTATCACCTTTCGTGCAGATTGATGCAAAATGTTCTAGTCAGTCGACTGGACGCATGCAATTCTAATATCCTTGAACTGGCTGAAAAAAGTGTTTTCTTTGAAAATTTGCAAAATTGGTTGATAATTAGCGCTGCCGCAATGGCGATGAATGTTTGTATGGTATTTCCTACACACTTAGAAATACCTAATTTTACACGTGACGGAATCCATCTTTGACAGAAAGGATGAGACGTAAATTAAGATGTCATGTAAAATTAAGTGCTCCGAGACTGAAAAGTTCATTACTCGACGAAAAGTACGTTTGAATCAGCTGAATTTCACGTCTATTATGACTCAATTTTATGTCAAAATTGACGCTCGTATATGTCAGTCTCAGAGCACCTAAATTTACATGAATTTTTCTAAGTGTGTATGTTTAAAGAGTGCTTAAAATTTCGTACGGAGGGCCTCATAGCCTAGTCAGTAAAGGCACGGTATTACCAAGTCGGAGGCGGCGGGTTCGATTCCCAGTCCGGTCGAGAGAATCTTTCGGGTTGGAAATTTTCTCGACTTCCCTGGGCATAGAGTATCGTTTTACTTGCCACACAATATACAAATTCATGCATTGGTATTGGCATCGAAAGCTCTCAATTAATAACTGCGGAAGTGCATTTAAAACACTAAGTTGAGAGCACGCAATGAGCTAATATGCGCTAAGCAATAAGCTTGAAATGCGAACAAGAAGAAGAAGGGCGGTTACAATGTTTATAATTCATTCAAACGTTTAAACATTCGTATTGACGCTGGTGGAGGGATGGAATATACTAGAGCGATTCCAGACGAATTAGCAAATCCATAAATTCTCGTATTTTTTTATTTTGTTGAATATTTTCAGAAACGTTCCTCATGACCAAAAATGCCACTTTGCATCTTCAGATCACCATTTTAAATCGAGTCTTAATTTTGATAAGGGTCTAAGGAAAGTTTTACGCTTATCTTCAGAAAACTTTTACTCGAAAGATTTTTGTTTAATCGGTACCTTCGGCAATGTTGTAGGGAACCCCAAAAATTATTTGAAAAAAATTGAGTTCTAAAATTTGTTTTACTATTTAAAAAAATTTAAAATGAAAACTTATAAAACGTTTTTCTCAAAAATTATTTTTTTGTATTTGTTTATTTTTTACATGTCTTAGGGGACAATGAATGGCACCTATTGCATTATAGGTCATGATGGAGAAATGATGGACAAACAAGTTATGATTTTTGAAAAAACTCAAGTTTTTAGAAAAATATCCAAAATTTGGTCAAATTATTTTTTCGACTTGATATATTGATAGTACACGAAATTTTCAATAAAAAACCATCTGGATAAAATTTTGCTAAGTAGCATCGTTTTAGAGATGTAGTGGTTTGAACGTAGATTTTTTTTAAATGTTGGTAGTTTTTGGCCACTTTCGAATGTATTTCGCGGTTCTCCAGTTCCAACAATTTGTTTTCCCGAAAGATCGGGAAATTCACAATAAAAAATGCTCTTGGCAGCTTATAAATATGATTTTGGGCGTTGGAAAAATTTCAAGACCCTAGACTGGCCTAGATTTTCAGGATACAGTCACTTTGAAGAATTATTAAGATAATTTTGAATGTTTTTCCAATGCAGTTTTGAGCCGATTTTAGAATCAATTCCAAAGATAAGACCAAGCTTTTTCATAGGGTGCTTTGGGATGTATTACAAGTGAGTTTTGACTAGAACTCCAAGCCAATTGTGTGAGCTCTGAGTAAATTTCTGAAGTAGCTCTGTGGAAAATTCCATGGTGATTCTAATATCCGTGAAAAGTACCAAGGGAATCGAATTTTTAAGATACAATTCCCAATTGTGTAGAATAATGTTGAGAAGATTTTTAACTTTATTCCGACTGACATCGACTATAAATTATAGATAATTTTCAGAAAAATTCTATGTAAATTTTCAGAAGAATGTAGAGGAGAACTCCAAGATAATTCGGAACAAAATTGTAAGACAATGCTGTTGGGAATTCTAAGAAGAAATCAAGCAAATTAAAAAAAAATATTATGGAATCTTCAGTGAATTCTCTGAAAAACAAAATAAAAATCGAAGAGAATATGGACGAATTTTATGATGTTTTTGGAGTGCTCTGTAGAGAATTTCTGTACTGTTTAAAAAAAAATCAAGGGACTCCCAGCGAGAATCTCAATTTAATCTTAGAAGAATTCTGAAAAGAACTCTGTGAAGGGAAATAATTCTAAAGGAATTTTCGCTGACTAATTCTGTCTAAAAACCGATCGAGGAACCAAGTTCTAGGAAAAATGCTGCTGTCTTAGTATTACCCATTCAACCCAGTGATCTTTTCAGCTCAATCGCATTTGGTTGTATGCTTAATTTAAATGTGTATCGCAAAACCTCACAGTGGAGCATTCAAGATTTCTGTCTGGGTGGTTGTAAAAATGACATAGTTAAAAAAAGCTATTTTTATTGAAGTACCAGTGGGAATCAATTTCCACTAATTTCATCAAATTCTATGGAAGCTGTTTAGTAAAATTCTCGTGCATTTTTCTTGATATTGATTTAAAATACAGTAGAAGTAACCTATGATTTCAGTCCTATATACATATTTCGGATTTCATACTTAGTAAAACTTGGTTAATTTCAGGACCTCATAAAAATGCGCATACATATTCTATTACATATGGTTTCTAAATTGCACTTAGATGTGAAGGTAGGGTTTTCTTCAGGTGATTCATTTAAGCGTCCAACAATGGCCGTCATGATGGCTGATATTCCCTATCACTTCAAGATTTCTAGAGCAAAAAGTTTGGAAGCTGTTGTGACATCACTCATGAAATTGGAACTCCTTGTGCACTGCACTGCAGTTCCAGTTTCATTTGTGTATGTTTTGTGAGAGCTGATATTTGTGCTATTAAAATTTTGAGGAGGTAATGAGATTGATCAGAACTAATGTTTCCATAGCGATTCACCTTTAGAACGCTAAAAAATATGCACACACTAAAACGGGTGCTCAATTTTGCATCTATTTTATGCGGCATATCGTAAATGATGGCGAATATCTCGATTCGCCATAAATCCTACAATCAATTCGCGGTACATCTTTTACTTACTGATTGAGCAAACAAAATTTACTAAATATTACTGTTTTTTTAGATTCTTGCGTTTTGTGGACGCATATGCATCATTATGAATAGAATGTGGAACGTTTCTGTGGGAAAATAAAATATTTCCCTGATTACAAATTCCAGTACCTAGCACTAAAAAAACTGGATCAATTACAAAATTTCGCATAAAATGTGTTTTTTGTGTATTCTTTATAGCGTTCTGAAGAAAGCCTTGCCTGAATATTAAAACAGGATCATAAATGGTGAGATATAGCATTGATTTTCACTGAGGAACAATTTCTCAGTAATCGCTTAGGGAACATGCATAAATGACTAAGAATTTGAAGTGGGAGGGGGGTCAATAATTGGTAAACAAAATTCTACGTAATTTATGGACTGTCCCTTATTTTACTTCTTATTTTACTTATTGATCACACAAGCACTCCTGATGATGATGCTGATCGTCCCACCTCTTACCCCTACAAAGGTAAAGGCAATATGAGTAATATAGCACTAAATGGAAATGGTAGAAAGCAGTGAAGAGGGGGCGGGGGTTAGTTCATAATTTGTAAGTGAAAATAGGTAGGAGAGTGCGTGTTTTATAAAAATGACATTCCACGTTACGTTACGTCCGGAGCGATAATGAGCGGCACGACAGCAGCGCGGTTTTTAAACTTTTCAGGTTCAAACAGAGCGATGTGCATCCAAGTGGTACTCGATTTTGACGATTGGGTTTGGGGAGAAGGTTTATTTCATGAAAACAGTGATAAAATTATCACTTTTTATTTATACATTTTTCAAAAGTGTTTTTATGGAAAATTAGAAAAGTATTTATTTTAGCAGATTTGTAGAGGTATTTCCTATCGATTGCTGTATTTGGATTTTAATTATATCTATAAATGACAAAGTTATAAGCGTTCAAAACCTAACGCATTTTCGTGACGTCCGCAATTTTAGATTTTCGGTTTACCCCCTGTAATTTCCCGTAAGACGCAGTCTACGTTAAAACAGCATGCTAAATATACATTCTTTCGGGATAAGTTATAAATATAAGATTCTCGGGAAATTAACTATGTGAAGAACAATCAATAAAATAACAGAAATTTCGAATGGATGCTGATGGAAACTTTTTAGAGAGGATGGAAAGAGCATCCAGAGCAGTCAGAAAAAACTTACGGAGAAAATTAGAAGAATCTTCCAGAGGATGCTGACAGACTCCCGGCATCCAAAATGGAAGAAATTTCCGGGCCAAGTCGGAAGAAACTTTCAGAAAAAGTTTAGAGAAATATGGGCGTGACCCCGGCGTAGTGGTTAACATCCATACCTCTCACGCCAAAGTCACGAGTTCAAGTCTCACCCCCGGACAAGTCACGGATGACCCAAGAGTGTTAAAGTGACTAGAATAAAAAAAAAAAAAAAAAAAAAATTGAGAAGCTTCCAAAAGAAGTCGGCAAACATTTCCAGGCTTTTTAGATAAATCATTAAAATTGGTCAATGTCAGTCAGAAGAAACTTCCAAATCAAGTCTTGAAAAACCGGAATTATCTTCCAGGAGAAGTTGCAGTGGTGGAAGTCGTAACAAACATCTTAACACTCCGAATACGGTGAGTAAACAAATTTACGCTTTTTTTAAAAGCGAAAAGAGTCGTTTTTTTTCAAAGGTGTGTTCACGGGTTTTGTAAGAGGCTTAAGGTCTATAATTTAGATTAATGGGCACAAATGTTCATAATGAGCAGCCATGGTTTCTATATATGAATCCTGGGGACAACGGAATGGTCCTCGAAAGATCTGGAGCATCCTTAAAAGTGGTCAATCCATGAAACTGATTCTAGAGTCCCGCGTTTTTTTTTTCAAAGGTGTGTTCACGGGTTTTGTAAGAGGCTTAAGGTCTATAATTTAGATTAATGGGCACAAATGTTCATAATGAGCAGCCATGGTTCCTATATATGAATCCTGGGGACAACGAAATGGTCCTCGAAAGATCTGGAGCATCCTTAAAAGTGGTCAATCCATGAAACTGATTCTAGAGTCACGCGATTTTTTTTCAAAAACACTTTGAACTGTGATATAAGAAAGAATTTAGGGTCGTGACATACACATGCACCTGGATGGCCATGATACTGTCCTCCGAAATATCCAGAACATTCGTAAAAGTGGTCAATTCATTAAATTGATCCTAGGGCTCCGCCGTTTTTGAAAAACACTACGAACTATGATGATAGAATTAAACTGATCCTAGAGCTCCGCGGTTTTTTTTTCGAAAACGCTTGGAACTGTTATATATAAAATAATTTTGGGTCGTAACATAAACATGTACCTTGTATGGACATGGAACCGTCGTCTGGATGATCTGGAACATCCGTAAACTTGTCAATATATGAAACTGATCCAAGAGTTCCACCTCTTTTCCGAAAACACGTGGAACTGTGTATTAGAAAAGTATTTATTTTAGCAGATTTGTAGAGGTATTTCCTATCGATTGCTGTATTTGGATTTTAATTATATCTATAAATGACAAAGTTATAAGCGTTCAAAACCTAACGCATTTTCGTGACGTCCGCAATTTTAGATTTTCGGTTTACCCCCTGTAATTTCCCGTAAGACGCAGTCTACGTTAAAACAGCATGCTAAATATACATTCTTTCGGGATAAGTTATAAATATAAGATTCTCGGGAAATTAACTATGTGAAGAACAATCAATAAAATAACAGAAATTTCGAATGGATGCTGATGGAAACTTTTTAGAGAGGATGGAAAGAGCATCCAGAGCAGTCAGAAAAAACTTACGGAGAAAATTAGAAGAATCTTCCAGAGGATGCTGACAGACTCCCGGCATCCAAGATGGAAGAAGTTTCCGGGCCAAGTCGGAAGAAACTTTCAGAAAAAGTTTAGAGAAACTTCCAGAAGAAGCCGGCAAACATTTCCAGGCTTTCAAGATAAATCATTAAAATTGGTCAATGTCAGTCAGAAGAAACTTCCAAATCAAGTCTTGAAAAACCGGAATTATCTTCCAGGAGAAGTTGCAGTGGTGGAAGTCGTAACAAACATCTTAACACTCCGAATACGGTGAGTAAACAAATTTACGCTTTTTTTTAAAAGCGAAAAGAGTCGTTTTTTTCCAAAGGTGTGTTCACGGGTTTTGTAAAAGGCTTAAGGTCTATAATTTAGATTGATGGGCACAAATGTTCATAATGAGCAGCCATGGTTTCTATATATGAATCCTGGGGACAACGGAATGGTCCTCGAAAGATCTGGAGCATCCTTAAAAGTGGTCAATCCCTGAAACTGATTCTAGAGTCCCGCGTTTTTTTTCAAAGGTGTGTTCACGGGTTTTGTAAGAGGCTTAAGGTCTATAATTTAGATTAATGGGCACAAATGTTCATAATGAGCAGCCATGGTTCCTATATATGAATCCTGGGGACAACGGAATGGTCCTCGAAAGATCTGGAGCATCCTTAAAAGTGGTCAATCCATGAAACTGATTCTAGAGTCCCGCGATTTTTTTTCAAAAACACTTGGAACTGTGATATAAGAAAGAATTTAGGGTCGTGACATACACATGCACCTGGATGGCCATGATACTGTCCTCCGAAATATCCAGAACATTCGTAAAAGTGGTCAATTCATTAAACTGATCCTAGGGCTCCGCCGTTTTTGAAAAACACTACGAACTATGATGATAGAATTAAACTGATCCTAGAGCTCCGCGGTTTTTTTTTCGAAAACGCTTGGAACTGTTATATATAAAATAATTTTGGGTCGTAACATAAACATGTACCTGTATGGACATGGAACCGTCGTCTGGATGATCTGGAACATCCGTAAACTTGTCAATATATGAAACTGATCCAAGAGTTCCACCTCTTTTCCGAAAACACGTGGAACTGTGATATTAGAATTTGGGGCGTAACATAAACATGGACCCTAATGACCAAGGAACCGTTCTCCGTGAGATCCGTAAAAGTGGCCATTCATGATACTGATTCAAGAGCTCCGCGGTTTTTTTGAAAACACTTCGAACTCTGATACATGAAAGAATCTTGGGTCGCAACATAAACATAGACCTGGACGGCCATTGGACCGTCCTTTGGAAGATCTGGATCATCCGTGAAAGTGGTTCATCTATGAAACTGTGAAAAAACTGCGTTTTTTTTCGAAAAATCTTGGAACTGTGGTATAAGTTTGATGGATAAACCATTTTTAAGGATGCTCCGAGTCTTCTGGATGACGGTTTCATAGAGATCCGAGTCCATGTTTATGTCACAATCCCAAATTCTTTCTTATAACACAGTTCCAAGTGTTTTCGAAAATAAATCGTGGAGCTCTAGGATCAGTTTCATGGATTGACCACTTTTAGGGATGTTCTGGATCTCCCCGAGGACGGTCCCATGGCCATCTGGGTCCGTGTTTCGTCACGACCCCAAATTCTTTTTTATTTCACAGATCCTACTGATTTCAAAAAATCCGCGGAGCTTTAGGATCAGTTTCGTGGATTGACCACTTTTTCGGATGTTCCGGATCTTCCGGAGGATTGTTCTGTTGTCTCCAGGATCCATATATACAAACCATGAAAATGTGTAACGACTCTTTTCGCTTTTAAGAAAAGTAGACGACCCTATTTTCAATCTTTTTACAATCAAAATAATCTACAGATTCTAGGAATTCTATAAGCACCACAATTTTTTTAATTTATCAAGATATGGCTAAGCTATGCCATTGCAAACTTGCCGTTACGCGTTTTTCAGAGGCATCGTATTCGGAAAGTTAATAAAACAGGAACAAGCGGAAAGACGGAGGAAAGTTAAGGTAAACATTCCAAGAAAGGTAGAATGTATTTTCAGAAGTAGAATTAGGATTCTTTTAGGGGAATTTAGAAAATAAACTATCAGGATCAGTTGGAAGAATCTTCCGGAGAAAGTTAAAAAAAAAAACATGCTTATGACGTCTGAAGAATCTTCAAAGAAATCAAAAGAAACTTTTGGAAGTACTTAGACTAAACTCCTGAAGAAATCGGATCATCGGGCCTCAAACACTGGAATAGCCGTTGTTCAGCTGTATATAGCCAAAAAGGCGAAATAACATGCCTATGGTTACTTGGGTAAGTCGGATGACACTTCCTGGTGTAGTTGGATTTAACATATGAAACTTGTAGACTTCCAGATATGTTGGACAAAACTTTTAGGGGAATTCAAATGGGCTTCCAGGGTAAATCGAAATATTAAAATAAAATGTTAAATTTATTTAATACTTGAGGGAATTTAGTTGTACAGAAGTTAATTATTAGAAGATGGTCAGGCTTCAATCGCATGGGCTGATAGAAAATCGACTTGAAAATGTATGCTGAAATTCACGTTTAATTGAAAATATGATAAGTGGTGCAATTTGTCCGATATATTATTTCTACAAGTCACTATGTATGAAATGTAGAAATTTTCTCAAAGTTTGAAGAGATCAACGATTTTTAGAAAATCTCCATATCTCAAAACTGGCGGGGCGACATCTGTGGGATTTGATGGTGAAAACTATTTCTCAGTTGATTTTCCTTCGGCTAAAATCATCCCATCGGGCGCTCGTTATAATGAATCAAATACTAGATATTTGAATTCCAAAATCTCTACGTTTTAAAAGAAAACACTTTGCCCTGCATTTGATAGGGTAAATTATGGCTTCGGCACCCATTGACTGTTTTCGGCAACCGAAATTGAAACGTTTATTTCACTGTATTTTCCCATCAAAACTCTTCGCTGAATGTATTAAGCCGATTCCTTACTTTTTCAGCTTCAATCTGATTACATTTTTACGACTGTGAATTCCTGTTATACCATATTTTTCTTTAAATGAAATATACATACTACAAAATACGGCTGATTTCGAGTTGCCGATAATAGAACAGCTGGTTAACACGCAGTTCAAATGGAAAGGGTGCCGAAGAAAAAGAGACTGCCGACAATAGTCACTCTCACCTGAGAAGTTTGGAGCGTTGTAAAAACATGTTCAACCCGTTTTGATCAATTCTGTCGATTGGAATTGGTAGAACAGCAAACAGCAGATAAATTTCAACAAACAAACCTGTCATGTATGTGTGTGACGCTGAGAAATCGCTAATAGAAGTTCGGACGCTGCTTAGATTGACGAGAATACGTAAATTCCCCTACTTCTACATAAAATTTTCATGGGGGATCTTGAACATAAAAACATGTCATCAATATTTTTCATACAACAGGGTTGAACGAAAAGTGGTTCATAGCAAAAATCGCAGAAATTGATTCCCATTCTGTGCATATGAAAAAGTGTAATAATTATTCTCATTTTCTATAAAAAAAATATTGTGTATGATTGTGTTGTGTTGTGTTGATCGATTTTAGAACATGTGTGTAGCAAGTATTGTCCTGTGATAGAACTATGTCGACTATTGTGGGCCCTTCCGATCAGGGTTATTGATTTTTTAAGTGGGTCAGTTATATCATATCTGTGAAAACTCCGAAGAGCAGCTACGATCATGTTGTGACCGTGAAATGCCTGAATTGCAAGTGAATCAATTGCTTGATAGTTGATGTTTGGTCGCGCCATTCCTATACCTTCCTAAAATTAGAAGCTATATCACAAACGCAGGAAGTATCGCTGCTAAGTTTGAAATCGATTTGTCTTCGGCAAATTAAACTAGAAAAAACACACCTTTCGTAGGTATATCATCACCTGGACAGCTGCGCCTGACTCTTCTGGGTACGGCCGTAGACTTGCTAGCTCCATATAGAGAACCCCCTGCCTCGAGGCAGTCATCGGTTCAGCCGGTTCTGGCTCGATTAATTTTCATATAGATTGGAATGCCTGCCCACTGGTTACTGCTGGAACGATTAGGGTTCTTTATTGGTGTGGACAAATTTTACGACTACTCTGCCGCGCCGAAAGGTGCCCAGGTATAGGTTTTTCCATCCGCGTCCGCACCCGACATAGGAAACCCATTCTGATTTGCATATTAATAATTCGCCATAAGTAAAGCGGTTGCTAGGACTGGGCAGGTTTCGTACCAGACTTTATTCGCAATGATATATTTTTATGATCAGCCGTTCAAGGAAGATTCAATTTACCAAATAATTCAAAATCTTATCGTATTTTCTCGAATCCATCTAATGATTTATCTTTCTGTTTCCTCTTGCAGGTAAGCTTCAATAACTGTCAGCAGCCGCTGACCGAGGATTGCATGATCTGGACCAATCCATAACAATCCGCCAACTCTATCGACGACGTTTTCTCGGTAGGCCTATCGCAAAACAACTCTCGGTCTAGTTGCTGAAACTGCTGCTCGCAATGTTGAGTTTCATTTGATATTTTTATGATCCAATGCAAAACCCTACCCCGCATGGGAATCCCCTCAGCTCCGTGGCGTTGCATCGCGATCAACGTTTGTGGTGATAATTGTTTAATTATGGCAAACTATTTACATACACACATTTCACTGTGCCATGCCAGCCAGCAGCAGTTAGCAGTCAGCCCAGCGTAGGTTAGCTGTGAATTTATGAAGCACCCTCCAATGCGGCACAGCGGTATAGCTACTAGCAGGCTTTCGTGTCTGACTGCGGCCACCTACCCACCTGGCTCCTAGTACGAACTTGAAAGCGTTCAGTTCAGATTCGGTTTCTTGTTGGCGCGCTTTTTGATTCCTAGTCATGCGGCTAAATAGCTGTGAAATCGAGTTAAAACTGATCCCGCTTGTACTTATGCACAAGCGCCTTTTGGCGTGTGATAGCGTGAGTGCAACACTTTTAGGATAAGTATCGGTTGTCAGCGCTACAGACGAGATCGATGAGGCGAAAATGCGCAATTTGCTTCATATAAGCATTTCAGGTGGCTTTGGATGAATGTCTTGATAGGTACCGAAGGTACCAGCCTGGAAGCTTCCATTAACGTTAAATTATAAGTAAAACCCCCAACACATTAGTCTTCGTTCACTTGTTCGAGTGTGTATGTTATGGGTGCTTCCCTAGAAGAAAACAACAACAACAAACATTAATCAACACTCGGTAAAAGATGGAGATCTTGATCTTCAGCTATAGATAACGCACTAATAATAAAAGATGTGGGAGAACAGCATCATAAGAGTCCACGAACTTCTCACATAAATGTGGTATATGGTCGTCGTTGTCGTCGTCGCCAGTGCATCCAAATTCGTTTCCCATTAAAAATTTGTTTGCCGGGTTGCTTCAGCCCGCGTGACGACGACAGTGGGAGGCGAAGTTCCGTTTTTATGATCCATTAAATAGTTGAGACGTTTACAAGCGGCACTAAACGACGCGACAGAAAGAGCATACCTATTTACTTCTGGACGTTGTTGCCTGTTGATTGAATCAGGTTCATGTATTTTTAGAAAAGAGTGTTTTGAAACGCGTTGCTGGAAACTTAAACTTCTGCTTGTATTTGCGTTCGTTTGATGTGGCAGAGTTTTGTTAGCGATTTTGATGACATATTAAAGAACATTGAAACGAAACATTCATCACTGACAATCCTTCCTTTCAACAACACCCAGTAGAACAAAAACACCACACTTGCAAGCATGTCTTTCATTGAAACTTCTTTTTTTTTGCGGCGTAGCTATTTATAAAATGTTGTTTTTCACTTTCGCTCGATGTTATTTTCACCAATTCCTCCTACCCTTAAACCAACCGCCAAGCAGGAGAGCACCCAGCAGTTAGATCACATTTTTTTTTTCAAAGGTTGTAAAACTTGCCTCGTCTGCTCATCGTCTGCTGCTGCTGCTGGGAGATAAAAGCATGTCTATTCTTCTGATTATGTTTTGTTTTTGCTAGACTCTGGTACATCACTGAAGAATTAATCACAAACACGGTTCATGTGCTAGTGACCACGGTGATATGGCTTAGAGATTCATGAGTTGCGATTTTTTTATTCAGTTCATAATTTTTTACATATTAAAAGTTGAAGGTGCAAAGGTACAAATCGTTATAAATTCAATTCCCTTGCTCAAAAACATAATCCACCGATAGTACAACATGACAAACATGTTTTCATATAGCTTGTAGAGAGATAAAAATCATATTTTTAGAATTTATTTTCTAATTTTAAAACATTGACTTTGAAAAATTCAATGAAAGTTGATCTTCTACAAATTCTGTTCATACATTTTCCAGTATCTCAAAATTATTTGTAATAATTTCTGATTAGCTTCAATTTTTGCTAGAAAATCATTGAAAAAATCATTTTTTCATCAATTTTGTAGCTTAAGGTACGTCCGAACCTTGTTCCTCCATGCTGCATCCTCTAGGTGTGTTAATAGCCAGTCCTCCAAATGGTTGATCGCTTCCTTGACCGGTACGCTGGTAAAATATGCTGTGACGTTAAAGATGCCATAATCCTCGATATCATCTGAAGATTTTATGGCTTCAGACATTGATTGCACGGAACTTCGTAAATTTAGGGGAAACTTTTTTGAAGTGTAGGGAATATTATACAACTTCAAGAAACTTCAGAAATTGTATAGCACAACATTATAGAAGTTCTGAAGATTTTATAGAATTACAACAAATTGTATTGGAGTTCAGTGTTAAAGCTCAGCGAATTTCATAGCAATCCAGTGAACTTCGTAAAACTGCAGTGAATTTCGTGAAATTAGTAGAACTTCATCAAACTTAATAGAAATTTGTAGAAATTTGGGGAAGTTATAAAGTTTTGGCATTTTTCTTTACCTTCATTTCACAGTGTGCCAGGAATGAAATCTAGCAAGAAAAAAATAATAACGCTTTGGGATTGCATCCAATTAAGTTGAGTTCAGCAAAGTTTCTTGAGTTAGCTAGTACTATGAGTTGGTGGATAGAAATAGTTCAAGTTTTTGCCGCAAAGAGGGCATAGCGATACCAACTTTTTTATTTCGCATGTTAGAGGTTGGTTATCTTGAGCAAAGTTGAAGAGCGTAATATTGCGTAATATTATATGAAAATTTACTCAAGACATAAAAGCTGTAGATCTTCAAACAACCGAAATGTACAATGTTTTGTAAAAAAATTCTGACATTCACGTTTATAGTATTAAGTTTTATAAACATCTTCAAGTGAATGCTTTTATTATTTTTTGTCGATCGGTTTTGATCCAGTGAATAGTTTCCAAAACAATAATTTTTTTTATGTTCAGAGTACTAAAAAGTAAATATCGCATAAAATTTGAAAAAAAAATACATGATTTTCTGAATATTTTTTCTCGAAAAAGCGCAAGTGAGCGCAAAATGTTATCAGTTGTTCAAAATGAACATAAAATAAACTTTTATTCCTCAAAATATCTCAGGGCTGTATTGAGATATATTTGAGACATCTGGATTTGAATCAAACAATATATTAATATTTTAACAATAATATAATTATGTTTATGTTATGTCAAGTTTATATGGTGGATCACACCCCCTTAATCCATACTATTTTTGATTAAGGTATTAAGGTCACCAACAACTGTGCCCAATTTGAATGAATTTGGCAATGATCAGAAACAGCAGGAGAACTTTAAAATTTGTATGGGAAAATGCATGGGGAACGGAACAAAACTATTCATTTCCTTGCCAAAAATTCGAAAATTTATAAATTGTTTTATCAAACTTAGGACTTCAGCACTTCTTTAAAAAATTGGAATGGTTTAGGGAATGGCATAGAATTTCCTCTTTTTATAGAACTATAGGAAACAGAAAATAAACGAAATTCTTAAAACATTCGGAAAGCTTCGTAGAAGGGCAGTGAATTTATACTTGTTCAGCAATCTTTGTTCAAGTTGAGCAAATTAAATAGAAAATCGAGTAACTGCGCAGAACTTCTCTGAGGAGCAAGGAATGATGTAGAAATTCAGGGAACTTCATTTTGGCTAGATTTTCAATAATTTCAAGGAATTCAGCGAGTTTTGTAGCTGGGAATATTGTAGAAATTTAACCTGATGTTCTGAGATTTTTGTCAAAGTCCGGGAACTGACATAGGAAATATTTGCATGTTCTGAAATGTTTGTAAAAATTTAGTTTTAGTTTGTGCAAGCTATAAACATTTAGAATAACTTCAAAAAACTTCGTAGAAATGGACATAACTTTCCAGCAAGTCGCATGACTTTCCACAAATTTAGGGAACTTCATAGAAGCTCAGGGATAAGTTAAATGGATTGGAAAAAAGTTCAAGGAGCTTTATTTGATTCCATGAAATTGAATTAAAGAAATTTTGTAGAAGTACAGGAAACTTCGTATAAGTATTTATGATTTCAATCAATTTTGTTGGAAGTTTTTAAAAGACTTGAAATATTAAAAGGTTTATTCAGCATTATTCTGTGGATAACAGAACTTCAAATGTTTTCAAAAGCATCAGCCGTGAATAGGCAATAAATTAAGACATTCAGAGTCGCAGCAGAGTTTATTTTAGATAATCTGGAAAAATATCGCATTTCCACCATGCAGTGCAAAAATAGATTGCTCCGGTATTTATTTCTTAAATCATCTGGGGTGGGCCAGCTCTAGGTCTGGAGAAGGTCCCCTCCCTTATTTACGTCAATGCCAACTTTTTTTTTATATAATGCGTTTATTTTTCCAGGCTCATTTGCTGTAGCTTTGTGGAGCCGAAATGCCAACTTTGGCCCCGTATATTTCTACATGGTTGGTCATACTAAATTGCTACGTATTTTATGTATCTTCCCTTATGATTCTCTCCACTATTCTTCATGACAGTCTTGGAACTATTTGCAGGATACTATCTAAATTCCCTACAGAAAACTTTGGAAATTTATGCTATATTTATCTTCGTATTCTTAATGATTCTCGTAAGAATATACTTAAATTGCTTTCCATAATTTTCTTCAAAATTCTCGAAATCTTTTGGTATATCCCTTAGAATTTAGAAAGTATTCTCATAAACAAATTATATGCACTTCACCTCCATGGAATTCCATGAGTTTTCTTTTTTTTCTTTATTGATATTTGTTTATTGTTTATTGATGACACACTTAAGTTCATCACTCACATTGAAAATGTCAACAAGAAAATTGCCAAGAATTATGGAATTCTATGTCGACTGAAAAAGCGGTGCCGGTGGTGTAGTGGTAAGCGTGATAACCTCTCACCCCAGCAGGCCTGAGTTCAATTCCAGTCGGCGCCGCTGAGATGTTCTTAGGCATAACATCTCTTATCACGCCTTCCTTCGGAAGGGAAGCAAAGCCGTTGGTCCCCGGTTCATGAGTTGATGGGTCGATAAGAAGGGTCTGGCTGTGGAAGCTGCCTTCCTGGCGTCGGTAGCATTGGTGCTCAGCACGGAAAACAAGATCGACGGAAAACAAATCAAGGAAAAAAAATGTCGACTGAAAAACGATTTAACTATTGCCAGAGAACACTCAAAAGCTGCAGGTCTTCATCGACCGATGCCTGCGGAATGTAATTCGTGTATAGTGGCTGCACAACTGGATCTCGAATGCTGAGCTCTATCGTCGATGTCATCAGAAGCCGATATCAATAGAAATTCGAGAACGTAAGTGAAGGTGGGTCCGCCACACACTATGAAGGGTTGCAGCAGACCCCCGTCACTGTTTGGAATTTATAGAGACAGTTAACAGCGCCAAACGGTTTGTGACGAGACAACGTTGAACTGCAGCGTTGGAATAAAAATCAAAACACGAAGCGGTGTCATCACTCATTGTCTTCATTCAGCTTCGGCAGCTTCCGTTTGCGTTTGCTTTCACCGGTGTTGTCAAATTACCTTCCTACGTTATAAAATAGGAAAGTAATCATGATTCGAACATAATTTTTTTAATAGTATTCGTGCTGCGTTGACCAAGACGGGATATTTTATTACGTTTCTTTAGCAATGATTACAATACGTTGCATTTTCAGTGGTTGAGGTGTTGGATTAATTCTTTAGCAAGAGGGATTATTTTTTCCATGATAACTTCTATTCTTATAAAGATTATTTTGAGCAACAACTTCGCAAATCATCAATTACTATTGGAGATTTGGATCTTACTGATACCGGTGATGATATTGGTAACTCTTTCACTCGAAAGCAACACATATTACAAACCCGTCATGAGCTTGGATGTGTGGTTGTTTTCTCAAGTGTTTCTGTTGCGCAATGATTAAGAAACGGAGGTATCACAAAAAAGTGAGCATGCACTGGATTGGAACCCGCCAGAATATTGCAGCAGAGACAGACCCACGGGCTCATGGTGGCAGAGCCTCAACAACGAAATAAACAAACTCGACAGGAATCTGACCTGGGTCCAGGTCAAGGCAAAAGCGAGTAGTTGTCCAGGATGATCTTTCACGTTGGCAAAGGGGGTGGTGTGCAATATACATTAGTGAGTGAGTGTAACATGTACGTCAGACCACTCGCACTTCACTATTCCTGACTGTTACTTCTATAATTTCTGCTCCAGTTACTCAAAATAGTTATTTTTATAGGTATCTGATGAAAATAAAAACTTTCCGAGATCTTGATATTATCGTCTTAGCATCCCTTTCCAATCAGTTCAAAGTTTGGTTATCTACCCTAGCAATGCTCCCTACACCATTGCAAACCACACCGACCGTATGGAGGAGGAGTTGGCGACCGATTCGCATGCTTGCAGCGCCACGGGGACGGCGACAATAGTGAACAGTTTGACGACGATGGCGACAACGAAAGCAGCACTATACAATACATAACGTCGACGACGACGACGACGACGATGCTGCCGCTGCTGGAGCTACAGAGATGGTATGTGTGTGTGTGTGTAGTGCAAATTTTATTTATGATATTTTGAAATAACGGCGCTGGCAACGACGATCGTATGTGTGCCCATGCTCATCGGTTGGTGGTTATGTTGTGATACAAAAGACGAGGTGGGGCTGCTGGTGATGCTGAAGATGGTGATGATGGCTTTGGAATCACGCAGGGGAACGGGTGCGCGGATTTTTGTTGCTCTCGTTTTCGTTTCCTCCTGCGGCGTGACCGTGATGGCGACGCGTCGCCGCCGCCACTGTTGCCGGCTAGGACTAAAGACGACATGGTCCAAGGTTTTCACCGAACGCGATATAAAGATAGATGTTTTTGACGCTTGCAATGTCCTGGAAGTAAAGTCAGACACGTGATAATTTTACCATTGGATCAAACAGCCGTCAACACGCACTCATGAAATCAACAATGTTAGGTTCTCAATTTCTCTTCCTAGCTCTGAAATAGCTTCACGAGTAACGATTGAGCTAATTGATTTATCAACCTCCCATTAAGTGAGGTAGTCAAGCGGTTGGCACCGTCTACGATGTGGAACTCTACTTTCAACAGTGCCACGCCATATGCGTGTTCCCAAGTCTGTCCATCGGTGATGTTCCAAACAACAACAACAAAGCGACGACTTCACGGAACCGACTCGGCCTTGTTTTCGACCATTAACTGAGTTTTTAGTTTGTCCCTAACATTTGGAAAGGAAAATCGCATCAGAGAAACGAACATTCTGAACGAAGCTCGGATCTATATGGCTCATTTTCATCGTGACAAAGTCGAAACATCAGCGTAGGTACCATCAAACAAGAGGCAACCGACTTTGCGGGCCGTGTTTGGCAATTGCCCATCTCGAGCGCGCCACGTTTGACACGAGACTTTGAAGCTACTAAATTCCCACCAATTTACGACGCATTTTGACGAAGACCATTAACATCGGGTGGAGACGGTTTCGTGTTTCACGGCTGCGATCCGGCGCGACTCGCTTTGACGTTAAGTGCAGCAGATTTCGGGATTAGGTGAAACATTCCCCGAGTGACAGACGTCACAAGCTTCACAAACTCACTGAAGCTCCATGTAATCACGCGTCTCTCCGTGCTCAGGTCACATGTTAGGCGAGAGAATAGCCGAAACAGTTTCTATTTATGCTCACTAGTAGTCTGGTGTATTCGCACATAAAAAGTTCAAAATTAGAAAATTCCCAGAACACCGGAAAAAACAAAACGACCTCATAACCGATTGACCGGCTCTCATCAACAGTGGAGTGAAAAAAGACATGACAGCGAAAACGCTTAATGTAAACAGGATCTACCTAAATTCCTTAATCAAATTCGCTGCTGCTGCTGCTGCTGCTGCCGTCCGTCGCACACATGTAATATGAGATTTTTTCTTTGAAAAAGAACATCCAAAAATAGCAAATATTAGTACCTTGCAAAAAAGAAGCACCTCTAGAATAACAAGAGAACCACCACCCAAGGCAAAACAGCATGTCGGTTTTAAACAATACTAGTAAGGGTGGCTCTTAAAATGACAAAAAAATGGACGAAATTTACTAAGAAAACATGTACATCCTGAACATTTTTGAGATCTCTAAGAATGTTATAAGATGATCTGGGATTTAAAACGATTCTGAGTCTTGAAATGAGATTCATTCTATGGAGTTGTAAAATAAAAATATTGCAAAATTTTTAGAAGAGCGTAGAACAAAATGTTGAGGGACAACTGGTCGAAAGTACAAAAAGTCAAATGGACAAAAAGTTGAATGGATGAAAGGTCGATGTATAATCGATTTTGACGTTGTGTTTTTGAAGTGATGATGATGATGATGATGGTCCCGATTGTTCTGGTTTCAACAAACTATTACTATTTAAATACTCCAACAGCTGGCCTTCAACAGCTGGAAAGTTTTAAAATTTTCTATAATGTGTGCAACATGTTGATGGACGAAACTCTTCGGCTTTAATTGTTCCAGCAACTTTTTGAATAGGAACCACTAAGGATTCCTTCCAAATTTGTGGCACATGTCCAGTTTGCAATCATTCATTAATAAGGTCCAGCAAGATGTGGCCAATGACATGAAAGCAATCTTGAATTACTCTAGCATTAAAATTATCAACTCCAGCCGATTTTCCTAATGAAAAACAAATATCTCTAAGTTCATCTAATGTAATTGGGTGAAAAACTTCAAATCTACAACTACTATTAACTGGCTGTTTTATTTCGTCAGGTTCATCGACCAATTCAATGGATTGATTAATCAATGAAACACTGTCTATTTTCATTAAACTTAGCTGTCATTTTCATTAAACTTAACTGCAATTACTTGTTCTGACTGTTCTAATTTGCCATTAAAAGTTATGGACCGCGGTTTGCAATTACTAGGTTTTAATAAAGTTTTAATAAATTAATTTCAAAATTTTCCATAACTCTTTGCTGTTGTTTTGATGCTGATCATCCTTCCTTTAAACATATTCACAACGTGTTTTCTTTATCGATTGTGAATACTTATTACGCGCGATTGTGTACCTAATCCAATGATTGTCATTATTTGATCTACAAAACATTTTGTACCATGTTGCTGTTCGAGTTTTTCAAAGAAACAAACTTTTGCTCAACTAGTTGATTGGTACACGTTTTCAAAGCGTTATTAAGAACAGTTAAAGTTTCATTTGACCTTTTGTTTATTTATGTTTGATTTCATTCGACCATTTGTCCATTTCGTTTTGTCCTCTTGTCTTCTGAGCAGTTCAACGCCAAATAACGAAAAAATCGACCGTCTCCGATTTGCATGAAACTGTGGATAATTGTTTGTTGTGGGTAATAATTCAAATTTTTGCTAAAATTTTAAAAAGTAGCGTCTTTTACATTTTTTTAAAAAATATTCAAAGGCACCATTTTGAAAAGTTTACACGGGTCGAGATGGCAGTATTTTAGCCAAAATGTGAATCATTGCCCATAAGAAGAAGAAAAATATGCAAAGTTTCATACAAATCGAAGGTGGTCGATTAAAAAATTCAATTTCATTACGCTGTTTTGCCTGTAACTGCTCATTACGTTCAAGCTTAAACTTCTACACAACTTCAAATTTGCTGCAAGATGAACAAAAAAGTTAAGTAATTAATTGGATTTGACAACAATAGTTCCCAGTTAAGCTATGTTTTCTTAGTCAAAATTTATTTCTCGTTGATTTTATACCTTCAGTCGGACATCCAGCTCAGTTCAGCCCTTAATATATGATTTTCAACTTTGTACTAGGTGAGAATGTTTTTCATATTCTTTCAGTTCCTTGCATGATTCGTTCTTTTGCTGTCAATTATGAGTATAGGGTAATTGATTCTGGTTGGACCTATCGAAAAACTGATGATGGTTGGACCTATTTTTTCAATCGCTAGTTTAGTCAATCTTCGCTATTTTTTTATTTTCAAAGATCACTTTACTATCATAAAAAATTCTTTTTCTTCAATTTGCATGGGTGTTTTATTGAAAACACTTCAAAACAATTGTGTTTTCAAAACAGTTCACTTTCCACGCATTAGCTCGTCATCATGCCTTACTTTCAAATATACAAAAAGGGAATTTTTTTACATTTATTTTTATTTTCATGCAGTAAAATACTGCTTTAAGGTGTAAACAACACGTTAGTACGCCATTTATCCATTGGTTTCACTAAAATGTTTGAATAATTGACGAAATTCGAATAGATAAATATGATCATGGTTGGACCTACGCATGATGATGGTGTGTGTGTGTGTATGTGTTTCCTAAGACGGCCGCTAGGTGCGCTTCGGTTTGTCTACATCCTTCATGCGCAGCTGATTTGAAATTCGATTTCGTTTTGGCCGAGTGATCAGTTTCTTCGATTGAAAAATGGCTAAAGAAAAGAGTTATACGGTCGAAAATCTTCAAGAGGCTGTTCTTTTAGTAAGAAATAAATCACTTACCGCGTATCAGGCACAGAAAAGGTACAATATTCCGAAAACGACGATGGAAAGGAAATAGTGTTGAGTGTTGATTTGGAGAACCAGCTAGGGGATTGGGTTTGTATGTGCGCTGCTTCTGGCAGTCCCAAGACGGCCAAAAAGATCTTGGAAGCTGCTAAAGACCTTGCGTCACTAGTTGGGCGTAAATTTAAAGGAGGAATTCCATCGTCAGGTTGGCTGAAAGGGTAACCACCGATTTCCGAACTACCACGAAAGCGCCGAAAGAATCTGTTGATATTAATTTACATTAAGCACTTCT
Source organism: Ochlerotatus camptorhynchus (assembly GCF_037179485.1). Classification (NCBI taxonomy): domain Eukaryota; kingdom Metazoa; phylum Arthropoda; class Insecta; order Diptera; family Culicidae; genus Ochlerotatus; species Ochlerotatus camptorhynchus. Next base: position 2,988,248 of record NW_027040529.1, on the reverse strand, counting down.
CATACACCTTCTGTGTGTGAATTAACTTGAAATAAAATGTTAGCAAACTAAAAATTGCTAACTGAAACTTATTTCCGAAAAAAAAACTATAAAACCAGAATTAAGTTCTGATATTCTGTGATTTTAAGTCCCTCAATTCCCCGGGGCACCCAGAACATGCCCGGAAGTGGCCAATGTGGTCCAAGGCATTTAATTTTGTTATTGATCGTGTTATCGAATTTGGAAGTAATGTGAAGTGTCGCATGATAGGTTTTATTCCTTCCAATTAGGTCCATGTTCCATATACCCTGGAACTTGTTCCGGCCATATCTTCGGAACCAGTTGACCGATTCCAAAAATATTAGATAGCTTTCAATGGGACCACAATACCTATAGTTTGACGTTATAAATTTTCCAAATAGGGTCAATGATTTCCGAGAAAATGAGCCATGATGAATAGCTAATGCGTGGAAAGTGAATTTTTTTAAAAACGAAGTTAAACTCAAATTTCTTGATTTTTTTTAAATAGTAAACTCATAAAAACTGTATAAAAAGGGTTTTTTTTCATGATGTCAATAAGCTCTAAACAAAGTTTTTGAATAAATATGGGCTAAACTAGCATTTGCAAAAAAAGGGTCCAACCATCATCATTTTTTAGGTCCAACCAAGATCAGTATAAGTCCAACCAACATCATAATTCTTTGCTGAATAAAAACGTTTTATAAAATCATTTGTTCATAATATTTAACTTTTTATGTTATTATTAGAATAAAGAAAGGTAGATTTTTCCCCTAATCACGCATTTTTCATAATCATATGTTGATTTCATAAAAAAATACGACATGAATGTTGGCGTCGTGCGAAACTGGCCTAAATAGGTCCAACCATCATCAGTTACCCTATGTGCAATAGACTGATGCAAAATTTGAAATTTTCGCTCCACAGTGTTCAAACGGTTTCAAATGGGGTCCTGATTAGCCTCCGAAAGTTTAAACTCATTTTATAAGCAACTGACTTGGCACAAACCATTTGAAGTTAAAATGGAAATTACTATGGGAAAACCAAACTTTTTGTTCATGGTCTTCTAGCCTTTTTTTTTATTGTACTGTTAACAAATTATATTGCTATTCTTATGTTAATTTTTAACAGCTACAACTTTGTAGAAATTCATTGTTCAGCCAAACATCAAATTAAATAAAGGGTGTCCACGATGAAATTGCCACACACAAAATTGATTCGCAAAATTCGAGTTTTCATCCGATTGCCATCAAATTTTCAGGGATTGAGAAATAACTATTAAACTTCATTTTACCATTTTACTCGTATTTTATTTACAGTCCATACGCAAATGCCCGCACCTTGGCCTTAACCCCGGCCATAAGATTCTGCACAACCTGTGAATCAACCGTTTTTTGCATGTAAACCCATACTTTCTTCAGTTCCTCGACTGTCTTCACTACCTTAGGTCGTTTAAGAAGGTGCTGCTTCATAATCGCCCAGTACTTCTCGATGGGGCGGAGCTCCGGAGTGTTGGGAGGGTTGAACATTTTCGGCACGAAATTGACCTTATTGTCCGCATACCACTTCAGCACGTCCTTGGAGTAGTGGCATGAGGCCAAATCCGGCCAGAAGATTGTTGGGACGTTGTGGGCCTTCAGGAGAGGGAGCAGCCGCTTCTGGAGGCACTCTTTTATGTACACCTGTCCGTTCATCGTGTCCTGGGTCACGAAAGGTGCACTCCGCTTCCCGCACGTGCAGATGGCTTGCCAAACCAGGAATTTCTTCGCAAATTTGGACATCTTCTGAGTGCGGACATGCTCCGGAACGCTGAACTTATCCTTGGCCGTGAAAAACAGGTTGCCGGGGATCTGTTTGAAGTCGGCCTTCACATATGTTTCGTCGTCCATGATGCAGCATTCAACTTTCGTCAGCATGTTGAGGTACAACTTCCTGGCACGGGTTTTGGCGGACTTGTTCTGCTTCTCGTCGCGATTAGGGGCCTTTTGTACCTTGAACGTTCGAAGCCCAGCCTTAGTTTTGGCCTTCTGGACAAAACTTCGGCTTAGGTGCAGCTTCTTAGCCACATCCCTAACGGAGGCGTTCGGATTTCGGTTGAAGGCCCCAACTACGCGGTTGTGATTTTTGGTGTTGTACGGAATACTTTTTCCTCCACTTCTGGGCTTCCGATCGGTGGTCAACCGTTCCTCGAACCGCTTAATCACTCGCGACACCGTGGAATTCGCGATTCCCAACGTTTTAGCGATGGAACGATGCGAGAGATCCTTGTTCTCGTGATGAATGCGCAAGATTTTATCACGCACGAGCTGTTCTTTCGACTCCATTTCCGCGAGTTTTGATCACAGGACTTTAAAACTTGCAGGATGTAAATAATGCACTATGAACTAAATCCACCCAAATTTTCATTAAATTCTACCCAACGGTTAAAAAGTTAGAGCAATTTCATAGTGTGGCAATTTCATCGTGGACACCCTTTAGTTATTAATTGTTTAAGAGATTAATAATCTTATGGCAAGATTGGGCAACTGTATTGTGGGCAACACTGTATTGTGCAATGTGACATAGTAGCCATGATTTTTTCCCTCTATTCTACGCGCTATAAACACCAATGTTACCTGCTGAACAGTTGATTGAGCATAATCGTAAGACATCAGTGATTTGAATCATTATAATTTTTGTTCCTTACATTTGATTGAAAAGTAGCTTTCAACAAAGTTGTAGCTGAGAAAATTTTAAACAAGCTCAGTTATCATTTTCTAAAGTAGAGTGAACTGGTGAATTTTGAGATAGATATGAACCAAAATTATGGTTTCTCCATAGTAATTCCCATATAAACTTCAACTGGTTTGTGCTAAGTCAGTTTCTCACTAAATGAGTTCAAATTTTGGGAGGCTAATTAGGGCCCAATTTGGAACCGTTTGAGCACTGTGGAGCGAAAATTTCAAATTTTGCATCAGTCTAATGTGCAATAATCTGATTGGTAGAATTAACACTTATTTAACTTTTGTTTAGCTTTCAACCATGGCTATTTTACTGTTTGCTTGAATTAATTAATTTTCCTATAATTGAATCACTCCAATATGGTCAACATGCTATTTCTGCTAAAACACAATTTTTTGCAATTGTTGTCACAACTGTCATAGAAACAGTAAAAATTTTAATTTAATAATTTAAAGTAAGAATGAAAGTCATAATACCTTCTCATTCTACTGAAGTGGCTCGTAAATGACCTCATTGTGACTTCAATTTATATGCATTTAAACTTTCAAAATATACCTACCCGAACTAGAATTTAGGGAACTTTTAATAACTACGAAGCGGAAAACGGTTTTGGGTGATGGCGGACAGGTCCTTCTTGAATTTAGCCGCTAGTCCACTGCTGGCGGCACACTGTCGAGGGCAGTAGACGGCGATGAACTGGACGTGTCCAGTCGACGACTCCACAACCACACCAAGGGCCTCGATGATAGAGGTGCGGATATGGGACAGAGTGTGGTATTTTATCCCTTTCTTGACGACGACCGCAACACCACCCCCTCTGGAGCTAGTGCGATCAAACCGAATAATGTTGTGTTCAGGCAACCAGAAGCTGTCGCCGGCCTTTAGATGGGTCTCGGTTAGAAGGCCCACATCGATGCTGTGCTTGCGGAGGAAGTCGGCAAGTTCAATCTGGTTAGCTCTTACAGAGCAAGCATTCCAGGTGATGATAGTTAGCGGAACTTACCGAGGACTTGAATCTGCTCGGGCTTATTGCGGCACTTACGAAGAGCATCGGTCATGTTGACGAAGATTTCCATCAGTTCATACAAATTTGAAATCAAAAGCGCCAGCTCGTGTTACATCCGAATGAGCTGAAATTTTCAGATAGTGGTTTTCTCACCTAATGGCACAAATCTAGGGTTTGGCCCGTGGAAAATTAGAACTTTTATTTTTGTGGACCAGTCTAGTAGACATATTAAAAATATCCCTCTATTGTAGTATTCATATAGCGCACTGAATTTATGCTCCTATTTGGTATAATAATCACCATAAATATTGCACGGCATGCTCTGAAGCATATACGGATTGGTCCCAAATTGTAGTAAATTCGTCTTATTTTCAATATACAATAATATCAGCTATTATTACAAACTGACAAGGATCATGATTTCACATCAAACATCGAAAGAATAAAACCACAATAAAATATTTCTCAATATTAACTGTCATCCAAAAAACCCAACTTAAAACCTTCAAGGTTGTCAAAATGTTTTGCGTAACTTGTTCTATCAACTTCTACAGGAGCAATTTACAACATTGCATTAAAACTGAGCCAAATGGCCATGACATGACTTTATAGCGGTTGTCAGGAGGTTGTTAAAGCAATGTGGTCGTCAGTGAAGGTTTTATAATTTGGTTATATCAACTGCTATAAAACTTCAATAAAACAAAAATTGTTGTTTGGGTATCTACCTACCCTCTTCTTACACCATTCCCTAGTTAATAAATTATCACACTAAAGCTTCATGTTAGATAGCAATTACAACCAACGCAACAATTTTTGAAACATTAAAATGTTTTAGAAAGTATTCTGTTAGGAGATTTAAATTTGTGTGCTGCTATCAATTTTGTTGAAATTTTCACAAATTTTGAATGATTAGAAATTCAAAGTCGTTTTAACTATCAAAAAAGGGAATACTAATGGGTTCTTATTGTAGCTCAATTTTGGTTATCCTAACATAATCCTAAATTCAGATAAACTTTCCACAATTTTAACCATCCTTGTGAATTGGGGTCATTTTTGGCCTGAAAAAAAAAACACTGCGTAAATTTTTCCTAATGCATGAGAAGTAATAAAGTAATGAAATTGGGTTGTTAGTGGAATGCTTAAATAAAACAGCAAAAAAGGTCGATCTTCCATTTAATTCCTCTTAATTAATTTTGGACACTGATGATATACGTGTCATGACTACAATTTTTTTTAAGTGGAATTAAATGGAAGATAACCTTTTTTGCTGTTTTATTTTTTATGCTTTAGGAAGTTTAAAAACAGTTGAACAAGTTTTATGCATTTATGCTACCCATGGAAGTGTGTGTCCGGTCATTTGACCGAATGCCGTTTGGTCGAATACTTGAAAAGCGATATCTAACTTTTGAACTCTACCAGATTCATAAATGGCAGCCCTGTAGACTTTTTTTTTACTTTCCACAATTCTGGTTTTTTTGAAATTATAAAATGGGATGTTTTGTTAAATTGTGTATTGTATAAATCTGAAATTTTATATTGTCGATGAATTCATTATTCTTTTAAAGATAAGCTTTTAGTTATATTATTGGTATTTTTAGTCACCCTTTTTAACATCATCAGTTCTTTGGAGCTTTGATGATCTTATTATTTTAAGATATTTTTCCTTCTTTCAAACATGAGATTTTTGTTGTAGTTATTATTTGTACAGTAAACGCAGCTAGTCATAAAATTTAGGCAAATCAGAATTAAAAAAAATGATATTTTTATTTCTTTCAAGCATGAGCAGTCTTTGGAGTTTTGTTGTTCGGCATTCGGAAAAACGGCATTCGTCCAAACGACCCATTCGACCAAATGGCATTCGGCCAAATTATCCGAAACCCCTAGCCCGCGATCAACCTGTGAGATTGCGAAACGCTGCCTGGTGTTAAGCATTTCTATTTCAATCGCTGGATGCCAGTCAGACGCTGTATGAACCGCACCTCCATGGTGGACAGACACTCGGTGAGAAAGACTAGACTAATTAACTTTCTCTTGTTTTACAGTATGCATGTGCTACTGCTACCTAAAACATGCAAAACATTGTTCGAAATTTGAAAATTATTTAAATCAGTGTTAAGTCCGGAATTCAGCAAAATTACCTTATCCTACTTAAGATCTTGAAGTCTTAGAATCATAAATAAAAATTTCATAGTTTCAGGAATAGGATTTTTTTTTTCATAATTAAATATATTCAAAAAATTGTGAGCCTCAGAATTTAACACATTTTTTAAAGTACATGTTCTACGTTAGCATAAGATAATAAATAAGTAGATGTTTTTTATTAGTTTTTCACGTCTGAGACCTCAAAAAATTTCCAAATACGGAAATTTCTGCAATCCCCGAAATACAAAAAAATCCCTTGTGGCTAAAATTTTTTTTAGCCATAAATCTGTTCAGCTGAACAATATTTTTGATCGAGTTTGCAAAAGTGGGCTAAAGTTGTGCACCAGTCAAGGTGCTGGTAAGGAATAGTGTAAATTCCAGGTTCGAGACTGGTTGTGCAAACTTTTCATATCATATTTAGATGTATACATATATGAATTTGAGTTATTTCGACGTGATTTTATTGCATTTTATCTTCGAAATAAGATCGAATACATCGCCCTTCTGATTGCATCATCTCTGTTGGTCAATCCATTTCGAAAAAATCACGTCTCAGCATCAATATCTCCATCTCAAATCTGTTCCACAAACTTTGAACCCATCTTCCAGTGCCATCAAATCCCGTCGCCTATCGCATACCGATCTCAATTGAACTTAGTTGATCTTTTGTTCACCGAAAAAGCGGCTATGGCATTCCCAGAGCAATAGTTAGTAGTTAGTAGTTTTAACGACCTTAACCGTCACATCAGCAGCAGCAGCAAAGTTCAGTTCGCTTTTCATCCTCTTCACACTTCACACATTCACTATATAGAAAGTCACTTCAAGGTCCCGCACGCAGCGGAAAAAAAATCAGTCAAAACGAATTTCGAGTCCCGTGTTCGTCGTTCTCATATGTGCATAAATTTATGCTAATTTACCTCGTGTGATATACACCGCTGCTGCTGGCTTACCGCAGTCTTTGAGTGGTTTGTGGTTTTTCTTCTCCTGCTTGTTTTTTTTGCGGATCCAGCCTACCTTCATACAGGCTGCCATTCTGTATGTTTTATTGAATCAATTTAATTCTATCTATATCTATTGGCTAGGTTTGCTTTCGGCCATTTTCAGCGGACCAGCGAAAGTGCAAAGCACCACAGCGAACGAAATCGCTTATGTTCAGCAAAGAAAAAAACTCGCACCGGGTGGTGGCGAACAATGGATGGACGGTGCTGCAACAGGAGCAATCAGTTCATGCTTTCTTCTGTCATAAAAAATATCAAATTTGGCCTCATTTTGACCTAGATATTAATTGAATTTTCTCGTTCTCGTTTCTCTACTTGCAGGTACGGTGCCTACGGTGAGCTACTGTTGTAGAACTAGAACCTTCTTCTTCCCGCACAGCTGCTCCCCTTTGGCAATTTGTGTTGTTGCTAGGGAATCAGGAGCAAGATGATTCACCTGACTAACTACCATTGCATCGACTGCACTCTAGAACACAGGGGTGCAGCAGCAGACAGCAACGACTTGGGTCAGGATTATTTTTAGCATCGTAAATCAATTAGCATTTTCAGTGGATAGCTGAGCTGAGCTGACTGGATGGAGGGAGCGTTTGTTGGTTTACCTTAGCAGAAGGGTAGATTTTTTTTCTTTGCGGTGCACAGGTGCTGGGACGAAACTGGCAACCTTGCGTCATGTAAAAGATTGCATTTCATCATTGCAGACAACCTGGCGCTTGGAAGAGAATTTCCATCATCGTGTCAGTTCGAAAGCATTATAACAGCTGTTGATCGGCTACTGTGAGCTTGAAAGTTGTAGACATTTGGATTGTGGGTTTGCATGGATTTCAATCTCGGCTAGGCAGACAAGGAAAGAATGTCAATACAGGATTATGAGAACTAACTTGATTAGTTTGTTCTGGGCAAAACAATTTATTTCAATTCATCTGCAAATTGTGTTTGCCTTTCCAGGACATCTTTCCGGTTGCCGTAAATGTTTTCTGAAATTGCGATTGAATCACGAATAGGCGCCGTTTTCAACAATGTGTGACATCGGTGTAAATGGAGAAAATTTTGGAATTAGATAAAAATCGCCCAAAAGTTGCCAGCATGAAACGAGGGAATTAATGTGGGGATTTCGTTAAACATGATAGGTGTGTTATTAATATTCAAAATACCATCAACATTGTCTTAAAAACAGACACATTTGTGTGGAGCAACGGAAATAGAAATAAGCAGTTCCAGGCGAAAAAAAAACAAATGCCGTTCAGAATTTCGTGAAATTGCGCATAATTTTTCGCTGGGGCAATGAAACAAGTTTGTGTTGGAAATCGGCCATTTTGACTCATGGTTAATTTTTCCAAATGACGTTTACGATATTTTTGTTTAAACCATAGCACGAACACGGCTCATCTAATGAAATGATGCCTGAGACAAAGTTGTAGGAAACTGGATTGCCTTTTCATAAAAATAAAAAATACACAATGTAAAAAAAATAGAATTTTTCGTCAAAAAATAACCAAAACTGCTAAAAACTGTAATAACAAAAAAAAATTTAAGATTATCAAACTAACGCAAATTTATGTGATTTGTGCATAGGAAACGATTTTCTGGACTAAACAATATGTTTTCTGCATAAAAAACATAATTAAAATTATTTGTGGAAAAAAGTTCAAAATGTGTACTTATAGTTAATATTCTACGCTTTTGAAGTCTCCATTGTATCCATTACAGAAAAGTTAGCATTTTTAAGAAGCTTCGTGTTTTTATTTCAAGCGTTATTTTTTCTAACAAGGCAATCCGATTGCCTCGATTAGATGAGCCATTTTCGTGCTATGATTTATTGAAAAATATCCAAAACGCCATTTTGAAAAATTATGCATGAGTCAAAATGGCCGAGCTCTAGCACAAACTTGGTTTATTGTCCCTACTTAACAATAAGGCGAAGTTGCGTGGAATTCGGAGAGGGAAAAATAAAATCGATTCATCAGTTGGCGTGGAACTATTCAAATGCGCCCATGAATAAGCAAACCATTCTTCTGATAAACTGTCGATGTACCAATCAGACAAAAGTAAGAGGTTGTATCCAAGACACGACCTTAGATTTGACGTAGTATTACGAAAGGTAGTTTCGATGTTGCAGCAAAAGTATAATAAATATTTAATTGATTTCTTAACTAGGTTGAAATTCGGAAGCAATTTGAGAGTTCTGTTTTTGAGGTGCCCTGTGTCCATGTAGTACAAGCCAATCCTGGACGATATGTCTTGGATATAAGCTCTTACTATTTAGTTAACTCTTTTATCAGTCATTTGTGGTCCTGAAAAGGACCGATGGGTTGGAAGCTTGGAAACCAGTTGAAAACAATGCTGTGGAAATGATAGCAGTGCGAAAATAAAATATGTATTAGGAAAAATACATCAATCACAGAATCTGAGCAAACCGGACGGTACCTACGTTTATGCTTTTTGATGCAAATTTCAAGCCTCTTCTAATAAGAGAATTCAGCAAGATTAAATTTGCATCCAAAGACATACTATTATACATTAGACATACATACTATTTAACAAATTTATGGTGGTCCTGAAAAGGACCGTTTTGTCGTGATGGTTGAGTAATGTTGAGCTATTAGGATGTTCAACGTAGATGAGGCTGGTGTGCTGTTTGAAACGATAGTGACGCGCTTGGCATAGATGGCCCACAGCAACTCACAAAGATGGATTCCGATCAGTAGCGGTGAGGCTTCTTCCTCCTGAATGGACGCTCATGTGGGCTGCAGCTCGCTGCTTGCAGGCAGCCTTTCGTTGTGTACAATGTTCAACGCCACGTACCGAAAGCACTGCTGCTGCTCCTGACGACCGATCGGAAACCACACACGGTGATTGAATAAGCACCGTTCAGTGAGACCGGATGGAATTCGATTTTGAAATCTGTGTTAGGGGAAGCGGTTTTTGCAGGCAATCGGTGATAATTTTGATCACTATTGCAACAGTTAGACATTTGTGTAATTTTGAATAGTGACCTATTGAAAATTAATATAGTGTTCAATTTAGAAGAGTCGTAGAAAATTTCTAATCGATTGGTTTGTTTAGAATTAAAATCCATCCGCTACTGACAGAGTTATATGTGGTCAAAATCTGACCACTTTTCGTAATCCGGTCAATTTTGTTTTTCTTTTAAATTGCCCCAATATGTTGCCGAAAGACGTAATCCTACGTCAAAAAATCAGTAGTTGTGTTCGAAACACGGTCGCCATGCTAACGTAGAACTACTATATACTTCGTGGATAGTTTAAGAGAAGATAAGGTGGCGAGTGTCATGTGAACAGTCCTTATATAGTTTATCTTCTTTCATTTGATTGAAATTTCATAAATTATTCCATGGTTCTTCCAAATATTTGTGTCTAAGATCCTTTAATGAAACTGATGATGTAAAATTTCCAAAACATACCGTATCGACAGAAGGGGCAGCGGAGGAAGATTTTATTAATTTAGTTAGCTTCAAAATTGGAACAAACTGTTCAAATCACACACTTCAGATAACTTTTAATGTAGGACTTCGTCTTTGTAGACAATACTAGTGTGTGTGCGGAAATATTTTTATTTTTTCGATGGATTTCAATTCTTTTCACACCATTTGATTCAGATTTATCATTAATAAAGTATTGAAAATTGATAAAACTTTTTGGCCGCATCAACCAATCACGTGCTAGCTTGCTACACTGAGGCAAATAAACTTAAGAATTTCATAAGGTTCGACTTATGAACCACACCTGTAAATTTCATAAGCACGACTTAAGCCATTTCGTCTTCTTTAGCATCGACAAACGTGTGGCCACGACACAGACCCCATAATTTCAACGTCCATGGTTCTGTTCCAGTCTGCTACGTTTTATTATTTTTTGGTCAACATTATTTTTGAAACCTGCAAATTTAGCTTTGACAGAGTCACGATGAGCGAAAATCGCTTATTGCGACTCGCATGTACCAAAATTGGCAGGTATTATGCGTCAAACAAAAACTGCAAATCTTTTCTTGTTCCTTACACAAGCCAAATACTATCATAATATCATATTATTCCATAATGTCATGCTCTAATGTTGGCCTATGGATCTAAGATTAAGCCCATCGCTAAAAATCTGGGATTTATTAATTTTATCTAGATGAACGCGTCATTGGGACGTTACTAATGGATATTTCTGGTCGCTATTGAAAATTTAGTCGATTACTGAATTTATGTATGGGCCCAAATTAGCGGCATTTAGGCCGACATTACATCAATTTCTCCTAAAACATTTGTTTAGTTAAAATGAATGGAAAGCACCCTGCTTACCTGTGCGTTTTGTTTCAGTTTATCTGTGGATGTGGCGGTTGTTGTCACATCGTTAGACGTCGTACACGGCCGATGAGCCTTACTGAAAATTGAGAAGGAATTTTCTCGAAATAGTAGAAAGTGGAGTTAATCACTGAGTGAGTAGAATTGTCCTAATTTTTCCTCAAAAATCTGCTGCAATATAATAATAATGTTAGGTCTTTTAAATCGATGAGGATATTAGTAAACGGCCAATGAGAGTAACTCAACGATTGAGTCGAATTTGACTCAAAATAGCAAACAATGGAGTTACACAGTGAATAAGTAAGTTTTTCCTCGATTTTCAATTAAAAAAGAGGATACGCAATGGAATTCAATTTTGAGTTAAATTCGACATAAGTATTGAACTACTTTTAGCGACCGTGAAGACTGGGTAATTTTTTTTCTCTATTTTCGTCAAATTCGAGCAGATTTTTGAGGAAAACTTTATTACAGATCCTCAGACAATTTCTCATTTGGCGGAGTAAAGAAGACGAAGAATCAAATCAACCACAAACTTTACATAATGTTAAATGGTAAATTTAGATTACTTTGACTATATGTTTTTAGTATTACTTCTACGTGAAGTCAACGATTTACATAGTTGAAGATGCTAATTTCAAATAACAGACTGTAGTGGTAATTTTTATACGATAGATGGAGTAGATGAAAGCATAGAGTTGATAGTTCCGTTAGAGTACGGCAGTGTGAAGATTGTATATAGATATTAGAATAGCGAACTAGGACAACTTTTAAGGAAGGTACAAATCGGTTTTTTCATCTCTCTTTACCAAACTCCCCCTTTGGAGAGGGATGGTGAGGGGTGTCCCCCCCCCCCGCCACCACTGGCAAAAAGAGAGTTGGTACTTGAACGGGTCGGTTTTCATCTCTTTTTGCCAGTGGTGGCGGGGGGGGGGGACACCCCTCACCATCCCTCTCCAAAGGGGGAGTTTGGTAAAGAGAGATGAAAAAACCGATTTGTACCTTCCTTAAAAGTTGTCCTAGTTCGCTATTCTAATATCTATATACAATCTTCACACTGCCGTACTCTAACGGAACTATCAACTCTATGCTTTCATCTACTCCATCTATCGTATAAAAATTACCACTACAGTCTGTTATTTGAAATTAGCATCTTCAACTATGTAAATCGTTGACTTCACGTAGAAGTAATACTAAAAACATATAGTCAAAGTAATCTAATCGGGAATTTTAAACTTTAAATGCATTATATAAATTTTGAAATTTTAAATGTTTAATTTTAGCTTAAAGTGTTTATAATCATGGGATCCTAGGACATGTAGGTGGTGTGCGCTTAAGCCGCCAGCAGCATGTTTCTACTTTACTTTACTTTTAGCAAAGGAACCAGCACTTATTTCCACGACGTAGTTGGTAGCTAAACTTTGAACTCCATGCTGCAGGCAACAATTAGTTGCTCCTTTAGGCTGGCATCCGCTCGCCGTTTCAAGAGTCATGAAAAAATCTTTTCCACAAGTGCAACTCCCCTACGGTGAAACATCCCCTGCCGATGCGCGAAATAGCACTTGAATACAAAGAACGTCACTGCTTTGGTAGCAATTGTCCTTGATGCAGGATTTACCCACCGCACATCATGGATGCCACTCACCAGTCTAATACATACAAACAGGCGTATTGTCCCTCGACGAAGAATGATATTTACTTTCGAGGTAACCCTTGTGGGGTGCCTCTGTCGGGTGCTGTCACAACCCGTCGAAGACCTTCCGCTTCTACTTTAATCGGGCCACTAAGCCAGCGCGCGCGAGCGCAAACTCCACACGGGGTAGGTAAATCGGCATCTGCAGTGATCCCATAAATTACCCCATCATTATGGTAATACACGTATTCATTCGCACCAATAAAACCAAGCTTCAAAGTTTGAATTTTAATGCGTAGTTGAGCGTCACTTTGTGTACGCTCAACTACTCATCGTCATGGATCGTCATCGTCGTCGGTTCTGGGACAGAAGGGTGAATCCAAAAAAGTCATAAAATATGTTTCTTTCACCTCGGCTGATGCTGCTGCTGCTGTTGCTAGATGATGGTTGCTACGCTCATCCTATTTATCCCAAACTCGGATGCTCATATGTAGACGCACGCACAAGTTGCTAGTTGTGCGAAGAGAACGACCTTTTTTTACGATCCAGCATGGGCATTAAGATATTAGCTGCCTGACAGCGAAATTTTAACGCGTGTCTATTTGTATTACAAAAGAAGAATTCATAACTTCGTTCTGTTGAATATGTTTATGAAAAAAAGCAAGGCACCCATCATCGACTGGAAGTATACGCACGCATAGCTTCTCCAGAAATGATAGAAACTAATAAAATGTCACATTTCCATTCACACAATCACACGACGCAACTCCGAGGAACATGTACCGGGCTCGGCTTTATTTCATTTCTTACACGAATGGCAATTAAATTCCGTAATGGGTTTGCATAAATCAGACCTCATGGAAACGATTATGAATTTTTATTTCACAAATCGTCCCGAAGACATCAACTATTACTCACCCCATCTGGAATTGATCGTTGCAACACACACGCATTAGCCAATTAGGTTCGTCAAAGTGGAATCGTGATTGTATATTTAACCATTCCATCAATCACGGGAGACAACTGCATGGACTCAGCACAAAGTTGCACTTGCTGTTGCGTCTGCTGCTCAGCTGCCTACGGGATGGAACTTTGTCGGACCGACTAGACTGATCGTCTCTCGTCGAACGGCTGTGTTGTGCTGCAGCTCGCTCGGCAGCTATAGGTATGAGAAATCAATTAATGTAATTCCCCACTACCTGATGCTGCACGAGCGATACTGACTTTTGCAGCTCTGCTCTGGCTCTCTACTAGCAAGTAGTTTTTCACATTTCTGCTACATTGTTGTCCAGTAGTGCAAAACCCATCTTCGTCTAAAGCGTTTTATGCATGGCGCTGGCAGTGATGCCACATTTTTTCGTATTTAAATCTGTGTTTTCATCGCAAAAAAAACTTTTTAATCTGTATCTGGCTGACAAAAATTTGTAAAAAAAAGTCTGTATAATTGCTGTATTACGGTCTCAGTGCGGATTTAAGTAAATCTCTATTAAGCAAATTCAGAAGGAGTTTGTTCAAAGTTTAGAATCATGAAAAATGACTAAAGTTTGTGTTTTATAGAATTTATCTTGGTATTTTAAAAATCTTGAAATCCTACTATCTTGATTTTTCAAAGTGTTTTGTACCGCTTCTACAGTCACTATTCCCTAGAATTTGATTTATTTTATGTCTGAGGTTACGAAAACTCTATACATTGTATGTAACACAGAACTTTTACTGGAAGTTTAGTCGAATTGCATGCAATATTCTTTATTTCTGTAATTACCTTCGTATCTGTCATCATGTGACATAGCTAATTACGAGGTTAATTAAACAAAAAGAAAGGAAAACTGATATCTCTTCCAACGAGAAATCAAAACATCTGATCATCAGAAGTCCATTCGAAAGATTTAGTGAAAATTTGCGATTTTGGTTTGATACTCAGATTGAATTCAAACTGCTCAAAAGGAAGAAACGATTATTTGTCGGAATTAATAAATATAAAAAAATAATATCAAAAATATTCCCTTTATTTGAAAAAAAAATCTGTATATTTTAAAAAAATCTCTAATATTGAAAAAATCTGTATGATTACAGATAAATCTGTATATGTGGTATCACTGGCCGCTGGTAGGGTTGTGGAACCGGATTGGATTTTCTGGCACCAAAATACCGGTACTGACATGGGAAAATACCGATATTTTCAGTACTGGTAATTTGAAAAGTGATACATTGTTCATGCATTTTTAATAGTACTGTCAACGAGCAATGATTTTTAAATATTTTATAAAACGTCGTGAAAAATTCAGTTTGAGACATTTTATAAAGAATCGTTAGCCGACAAGCTTTGAATACTTTGAAACTGAAGAATTGAAAAGAAAGTATTTCACAAAGCTTTTCAATCCATTAAGGGGGGACACCTGTTGAGATTTCTAAAAAAAAAGGACATTGGTGCTCAGCACGGAAAACAAGATCGAATGAAAACAAATCAAGGGAAAAAATGTACCTGTAAATGCATAATTTCAATACAAACCATTTTTTTTGTAACGTAACCTTAAGGTGATACTCTAAGGAAGCCTTAGCGTGAAACTTTAAAGGCACAAATGTCAGCTTCCACAAAACATACAAATTTGACATTGCTACTCTCTGTTTGTAGAAGCACAGCAAACATGGAGTAGCAATTTCAAATGTGTATGTTTTGTGGAAGCTGACATTTGTGCCTTTAAAGTTTCACGCTAAGGCTTCCTTAGAGTATCACCTTGAGCATTAGATTTCGTGTCCCTTAGTAATCAACTGGTTTTTGCATGTATCTGTGCGTAAGCAGTCGCCAGGTGGAAGAACAAAAAAAAAGTCACACGATGGAGCGATCCATGAATGATAAGCAAGAAAAACCATCAGAACCGAGAGCATGATCAAGCTCGTGCGTGACATTTTTCGTTCGCAATAATTGATGAATATTGTAAGATATCGTTTGGTATTTCATTTCGAAATATTCTTCGCTTGAAAATAAATAGTAAAAATAATGCTAAATTGAGAGTATTCCCCCCAATTGTCACAAGTTGTTTCACAAGTATTCGAGGATGGGGGATGGGAGGTATTCTAGTATACCTTGGTATTTTTAAAGATAACACTAGTTTACAGCATATTTGAACTTTGTTGATTTGTTTTCCGTTGATCTTGTTTCCCGTGCTGAGCACCAATGCTACCGTCGCCAGGGAGGCAGCTCCCACACATAGACCCTACCCGAGCAAAGTCTGAGATCAAATGGAAATCTAAATTTGATGTTGTGATTTCGCTGATAATGATTACTCAGGTTGCTGTCGTTTTGGTCGTTTTAACGGTTAAAATATCAAAATTGAGAGCAAAAAAATGTTCCTGTGACATCACATTGAAAACTATTTCTGCTATCAGTGAGAGCAAACTGAAAACTCAATTTGATATCAATTTTTCCTGTTGATAACAAAACAAGTAATACATTTGATGTTATGCTAAGGCAATGAAAACAAACCCACAACAACATATTTTTGTAGAGCAAATGTACAGCAAAATGAAAACGAAATTTATCAATTGCATAAACTGAAATCAAATTAGGATTTCAGTTTGATGTTGATATCAAAACTTGATTTCAATTTGCTGTCATTTTGATGCTGGACTTTGCTCGAGTACCCTACCTATCGAACCATCAACTCATGAATCGGGGGACCAACGGATTTTACTTCCCTTCCGAAGGAAGGCGTGATCAGAGATGTTATGCCTCAAAACTTCCCGGCGGTGCCGACTGGGATTGAACTGGCCTGCTGGGGTGAGAGGTAATCACGCTTACCACTACACCACCGGAGCCGCTTAAATCATTTGCTCAATTCAAAAATGTAATAAGAAAAAATCTCAGTAGGATAGTTTTCTAGCTACAGCTAGTCAAAAATGTTTTGTTTACTAAAATACAAATATAATAATATAATGTAATGAAGATATATACATTATTTTAACGCCAGGTAAAAAAAGGTAAGAAAATTTGCTTGCGAAAAACTGGAGATCATTTTCCAGTTAGATTAGTTGTATTGTTGACACAGCAACTACAAAAAAAATCACCCTGCTTAAAGGGTGTCCACGATGAAATTGCCACACTATGAAATTGCTCTAACTTTTTAACCGTTGGGTAGAATTTAATGAAAATTTGGGTGGATTTAGTTCATAGTGCATTATTTAAAGTCCTGTGATCAAAACTCGCGGAAATGGAGTCGAAAGAACAGCTCGTGCGTGATAAAATCTTGCGCATTCATCACGAGAACAAGGATCTCTCGCATCGTTCCATCGCTAAAACGTTGGGAATCGCGAATTCCACGGTGTCGCGAGTGATTAAGCGGTTCGAGGAACGGTTCACCACCGATCGGAAGCCCAGAAGTGAAGGAAAAAGTATTCCGTACAACACCAAAAATCACAACCGCGTAGTTGGGGCCTTCAACCGAAATCCGAACGCCTCCGTTAGGGATGTGGCTAAGAAGCTGCACCTAAGCCGAAGTTTTGTCCAGAAGGCCAAAACTAAGGCTGGGCTTCGAACGTTCAAGGTACAAAAGGCCCCTAATCGCGACGAGAAGCAGAACAAGTCCGCCAAAACCCGTGCCAGGAAGTTGTACCTCAACATGCTGACGAAAGTTGAATGCTGCATCATGGACGACGAAACATATGTGAAGGCCGACTTCAAACAGATCCCCGGCAACCTGTTTTTCACGGCCAAGGATAAGTTTAGCGTTCCGGAGTATGTCCGCACTCAGAAGATGTCCAAATTTGCTAAGAAATTCCTGGTTTGGCAAGCCATCTGCACGTGCGGGAAGCGGAGTGCACCTTTCGTGACCCAGGACACGATGAACGGACAGGTGTACATAAAAGAGTGCCTCCTTCTGGAGCGGCTGCTTCCTCTCCTGAAGGCCCACAACGTCCCAACAATCTTCTGGCCGGATTTGGCCTCATGCCACTACTCCAAGGACGTGCTGAAGTGGTATGCGGACAATAAGGTCAATTTCGTGCCGAAAATGTTCAACCCTCCCAACACTCCGGAGCTCCGCCCCATCGAGAAGTACTGGGCGATTATGAAGCAGCACCTTCTTAAACGACCTAAGGTAGTGAAGACAGTCGAGGAACTGAAGAAAGTATGGGTTTACATGCAAAAAACGGTTGATTCACAGGTTGTGCAGAATCTTATGGCCGGGGTTAAGGCCAAGGTGCGGGCATTTGCGTATGGACTGTAAATAAAATACGAGTAAAATGGTAAAATGAAGTTTAATAGTTATTTCTCAATCCCTGAAAATTTGATGGCAATCGGATGAAAACTCGAATTTTGCGAATCAATTTTGTGTGTGGCAATTTCATCGTGGACACCCTTTAAAATCTTTGCTGAAATAAATTTTTTCTTGGAAATATGCAAAAAATATTTAAAAAAATATTTATATATATATATATATAATTTACAACAATACCACTGATCTAACTGAGAGATGATGTTCATCTTTAATTTGGCAGTTAAATAATTGATATACACTGGAGTCGCTTTTCACGCGGGTGATACGTGCAGCGTAAAAAAACCGCGTAAATTCCGAAATCTGCGTAAAAAAACCGCGTAAATTCCGAAATCTGCGTAAAAACCGTGTGAAAAACTGTGTAAAAAACCGCGTAAAAAGCGACTCCAGTGTATAACGATAAACCGCGTAAATTCTGAAACCCGCGTAAAAAATCCGAAATCCCCGTAAAAAAATCCGAAATCCGCGTAAAAAAACCGTGTAAATTCCGAAATCCACGTAAAAAAAAAACCGTATAAATTCCGAAATCCGCGTAAAAAACCGTGTAAAAAACCGTGCTTTATTACAGTCGGAGATATTCGTATTTTAGTAAGCATACTTTTTTTTAAGTGAAACATCATTTTTTATCTGTCTCTAGAAAATTATCCTACTGTGATGTTTTGACTACTTTTTTGGATTCATAGGTCATAGGCAGAGCTGAAGCACTGAAGAACAAACGTGCTGACTGAGCTACCGACTGAGAGCTCGTCTGTCAGTGACTTGTTTACCTTCCAATCATTCAGACTCTCACGAAGGAGTAAATTATGAGGCGGATAGCTGTTCATATTCATATGAAAATTACTCATTGAGCCTGACTATTTTGCGCACTTGTCATAGATCAAACATTGAAGTTCATTTTTTTTAAACTTTTATTTGTTAACTAAAGGGTGATACGGTCAAAATTTGGTCAATATCAACTTGACGTATTTCTTTCAATTTTGCATTTAAAAAACCTGAACACCCCTCATTTTGAAGGTGTGTGTGTGTAGAATGTTGCTCCTATTTTGATTTTGGAATTCACTCTTCAGTTGTCAAAATGCCGTCCAAGCAAGAAGAGCAGCGTATCAAAATTTTGCTCGCGCATCGCGAAAATCCGAGCTACTCGCACGCAAAGTTGGCAAAATCGCTAAAAGTTGCCAAATCAACCGTTACAAATGTAATTAAAGTGTTTGGGGAACGTTTGTCGACAGCCAGGAAGTCTGGATCGGGGGGAAATCGAAAACCGGAAGCCGCTGAGACGACAAAGAGAGTTGCCGGTAGTTTCAAGCGAAACCCTAACCTCTCTCTCCGAGATGCCGCAAATAAGCTGGGTGTATCGTCTACAACCGTGCATCGAGCCAAAAAACGAGCCGGACTATCGACTTACAAGAAGGTAGTGACTCCAAATCGCGATGATAAACAAAATACGACGGCCAAAGCGCGATCCCGGAGGCTGTACACGACGATGCTGACGAAGTTTGACTGCGTGGTAATGGACGACGAAACCTACGTCAAAGCCGACTACAAGCAGCTTCCGGGACAGGAGTTTTATACGGCAAAAGGAAGGGGAAAGGTAGCAGATGTTTTCAAGCACATGAAACTGTCAAAGTTCGCAAAGAAATATCAGGTTTGGCAAGCCATCTGTACCTGTGGCTTGAAAAGCAGCATTTTCATAGCTTCCGGGACTGTCAACCAAGAAATTTACGTGAAAGAATGTTTGAATAAACGTCTGCTGCCTTTCCTGAAGAAACACGGTTGTTCCGTACTGTTTTGGCCGGATTTGGCATCTTGCCATTACGGTAAAAAGGTCATGGAGTGGTACGCCGCCAACAACGTGCAGGTGGTTCCCAAGGACAAGAACCCTCCCAACACGCCAGAGCTCCGCCCAATTGAGAAATACTGGGCTATTGTCAAGCGGAACCTAAAGAAGACCAAAAAAACTGCTAAGGCCGAGCAGCAGTTCAAGGCAAACTGGCTTTCTGCGGCGAAGAAGGTGGACAAGGTGGCTGTACAAAATCTGATGGCAGGGGTCAAGCGTAAGGCCCGGCAATTCGGATTTGGAAAAGTGGAAGCCTAACTGAATATTTTTCCTGAATTTTATACTAATTGAACTTGAAAAAGAAATTTAATTTGATTTTTTAAATAAACGATTTCACCGATTTACACGCGTTTTCCCTTGACCAAATTTTGACCGTATCACCCTTTAGTGTAATAAGATAAATTGAACTATATATGCAAATATTGTAGAAATCATTCACCTTTGCCATTGATAAATCAAATATTTTTTAAACCAAATTGATCCCCAATTTCACAAGTTGTTTCACAAGTATTTGAGGATATTCTGCGAATATTTCAGCCTTTTTGATGAAAATATTCTGATATGTCTTGGTATTTTTAAAGATATTTAGATAAATTGAACTATTTCCATTGATAAAAAAAATATGGATAAATGCAATGGCAGGACTTTCCTGAACTTCGGCAGGCCTTCCATTATCCACCGCAAGACTTCCCTGTACTTCGGTAGGACTTCCCTGAACTACGGCAGGACTTCTCTGAACTTCGGTAGGACTTTCCTAAACTCTGGCAGGACGTCCCTGAATTTGGCAGGACTTCCCTGAATTTGGCAGGACTTCCCTGAAATTCGGCAGAACTTTCAGCAGGACTTCCCTGAACTTCATCAGTACTTCCCTGAACTTCATCAAGACTTCCCTGAAGTTCGACAGGCCTTCCCTGAACTATGGCAAGACTTCCCTGAACTTTAGTAGGACTTTTCTGTCCTTCGGCAGGCCTTCCCTGAAATTGGAATCTGGGAATTGAAGTTGTCATTTCAGTAGTAGAATTATTATGTTTATACAATGATATTGTATTTACAAACATGGTCAAAATTTCAATACTTCCCATTTTGCTAATTTGCAATACTTGTTGGTATTGGTGCATTTTGAATTTGGGTGTCATTTGTATCAACAGAAAAGCATTCATTTTCCCCGTAAGTGCCACAAAAGGTCCTTAAATGCACTTTTCCAAAATTGGTTTAACCGAACTAGAAGTCAGGGAACTATTAATAATTTATACTGAAATATGTATAAATACATTTAAAGAGATTCTTCCAAATTTAAGATCGCTTCAATATGTTGCAGTGGCCGAAGTCGATAATTATTTCTAATTTTGTAGGTATTTTGAAAATTCTACAAGAAACAAAATGGCTGAATGTTAGCAAAAATGTCAATCATTGCTCATAACAAATAATTATGCAAAGTTTCATACAAATCTGAGAAGGTCGATTCAATATTTAATTGTTTTCGCTATTTTGCCTGGAACTGCTCATTAGTTTCATATTTTATATAGGGTAAATTATGGCTTCGGCACCCATTGTCTATTTTCGGCAACCGAAATTGAAACGTTAATTTCACTGTATTTTCCCATCAAAACTCTTCGCTGAATGTATTAAGCCGATTCCTTACCTTTTCAGCTTCAATCTGATTACATTTTTACGACTGTGCAATCCTGTTATGCCATATTTTTCTTTAAATTAAACATACACACTACAAAATACGGCTAATTTCGAGTTGCCGATAATAGAACAGCTGGTTAACACGCAGTTCAAATGGAAAGGGTGCCGAAGAAAAAGAGACTGCCGACAATAGTCACACTCACCTGAGAAGTTTGGATCGTTGTAAAAACATGTTCAACCCGTTTTGATCAATTCTGTCGATTGGAATTGGTAGAACAGCAAGCAGCAGATAAATGTCAACAAACAAACCTGTCATGCATGTGTGTGACGCTGAGAAATCGCTAATAGAAGTTCGGACGCTGCTTAGATTGACGAGAATACGTAAATTCCCCTATGGTTGATGAGTTATAATAAATTACTAATATGTTTTTTTAGTTATTCAAGATAGATGATCGACAAAGTTGTAGTACTTGTTATTTGAAACAAATTTGCTGAAGATTTATTTTTAACGATATATTAATAAGGTTTTTAATAAGTAACAAAAACTTTTGGTCAAATATTTGAACTTTTTATTAGTACGCTTTTTTACATAATTTCTACACAGAAAAATTATTTGAGACATTCTAAATCGTTATCGGTGTCAAAATAGCATAGTAGCTAGTTAACAAGAAGTTTAAAATATGATCAAAAGTTGATGTATTACGTTTTTTGACAATGTTCAAGTGTCCATGGATTTAAATACTGCTAAAGTTTTAATTTTTCATTAGCTTTATTTTAATAATAAATATTGAAGTTTGTGTTTTTAAAATATTTCAGTTTTAACGCTTTTTTGAATTTTTACTTTATTGATAAAAAAAAATATCGTGCTCAGAATTACTTTACCTTTATAAACAACTTCAGACGTCATTTTGATCAAAAGTGCCATTTTAGTGCTACAATTTATTGAAAAATGTCAAAGACACCATTTTGAAAAAAAAGATCCAAAATGGCCGAATCTTTGCAAAAATGTGATTGAAAGTCCGTAACACATAATAATGCAAAAAGTTTCATGTAAATCTGTCGGGTCGGGTCTTAAACTTTTATTTTTTATCCTATTTGGCCTGGAACTAGTCACATTTTCCAGATTCTATTTATGTTGCAAAATCGGTACATGAAGATGAGTTTCTCCTGAATATCTCGTAACATACCGAGCATTTCCTTAGCAGCACCCCTTTGCTCTTTTGCGTTATCATTAAAGAAAAAGCACAAATTATTCATTTCAAGCAAACATTCATGCTGCTCCGAAAGAAAAATCGAAAACTGCGTCATTTTTTGGTGGCGATGACGTTCCGTTTTTCCTTATTTTTTATCTTTCGTTTTTTTTTTTCATCCATATCCGGTTGCGGCTAGATATATCTGTCCAACAATTGCCAACTTAAACCACTCAATTCAATGGTGGTGCCACTGATGTACGTGTACAATAATACAAAGCGTATGAGAATAGCTCAGTGAATTGGACTCAACATTGCAAAACGTGGTTACTCAGTAAGCGGGTAAAATTTTCCTCGCTTTTCTAGGAAAAACTGCTTGAATATGAGGACAATCATCGAAAATTTTACCCAGTCTTGGAGTAGATTGATATATTTTTCGATTTTCTTCATATACAAGAAGTTAGAAATTTTATCAACTCATTGAGTAACTCCACTTTATTCATTTTTGAGTTGAATTCGACTCAATTTTGGGCTACTCACATCGATCGTTTGCATAAAAATACGCAACAAAACACACCGCCAATCCGGGCGCCACCCGTTTCCATCTTACAGATAGGGTAGCATAATGGGCGGTGGGAAATACGCACCCCACCACGGTACTGATGGCATGAACTGTCTGTCTCGCCAAATCACCCATCTACAGTTTCTACTGTCCTAAATTTGCCTAGAGGAAGGAGAAGTCGCCGGAGCCATCTAGGAAAAATGACTAAATTCTTACCGGCTTCTTCGGCTCAACTCAACTGACGAACTATTGTTGTTGTGTGATCCAAATAAAACGGGAAACAATGGAAAACTAAAATTCAACAGCAAAAGCAAATACGGAAATTTTTGACGATAAGAAATTTAGGCGCCAATGTGTTCGTCAAACCCAAATGCGTGGCGGCATTTATGGTGCTGGCTGGAGTTATCCATGGTGGCGGCGCCGGACAACGTCACCGGAAGCAGTGGCGACGGAGATAACGGTGGCAATAACGTAGACAATGTCCTTCCTTTTTCCTACTGCGAAGGGATTGACCTCCCGCTCTCTATCGCGATGACTAGATGCTGCTTCCTGGCTCCCGGAAAAAGAAACCCTAAGGATATTGTAAACAGATAAATTTTCTACGGAAATTGGCTTCATTCAGTTCGATTCCCTTCCGTTTGCGGAAAACCATTTTGGAAATTTGCTGTCCCAGCATTGCCTACTTCCCGTTAATATTTTTGTTTGTTCTGCTGTTGGACTGTTTATCCAACGCAGTTTGAACGTACTTTCACCTTCCATCGTTTAGGACTCGAACCGACATAACGCTCGATGAACCGAAAACTTTCGTAAATTTAGCTGTTCGGCTTCAACGGCGTCGTCACTCTGAACCAATTCCCACCGACGACGGTGGCAAGCTCCGCTCCGGCATCCAGTCCATTGCCATTCTCACACCATCAGCGCTGCTCAGCCGCCATTGCTGGCCGATGTTGTCGATTTCCGTTCAATCGATTAAATCTTAGTGTGCGTATCCTTCATCTCCCGCAAACGTGGCACCACATTGCGAGGGGCCAGGATTCTTGGCAACAAGAAGGTGATATCCACGGCGCCGGCCGTCTGCGTGAATGTTGTTGCGTCTAGCTGTAGCAACTAGGATATTACCACACTAGCAGCGTGATTCCGCGACCGAGGCCGTCGTCACCCATCCCGAATGAACAAAGCAAAATAGTTCAAACCCCATGTCCTATTCCAGCAGCTCCGCTTTTGTTGTTCGTTTGGGAGGCGACGGCGACGGCGGGTTGAGCACAACGAGCTTTCGATTGGTTCGCCCGGTTTCAAGTTCGACATTTGCGACGTAGAGATTTGGGATATGCTCGAAAGGGAAAAATCAATATCTGGCCCATATTGAATGTGAGCCCTGAGCGAAGGCAGTCAAGGGAAAATGAGGGCACAAAACATGGAAGTAACAATGGAGCTGACGGCAGCTACGACCTAAGCTTTCCATGTTTGCAGAGCTCCTGACGATAGACTGTCTGAAAATTTCCCAATTCCTATATACCTACATTATGTACCAGAGCTTCGCTTCGCACATAAACCCACGGACGGAAAAGCATGCTTTCGGTTTCTGTTCCTACGCACTTTTCCCTTGATGCTTGTGTTGGGGGTCCCAAGTTGATAGCGAATGCGTGTCCTAAAATAGGTAGGTAGAGTCGTCGGCAACGCATCCTTTAACACTGACTACGACGATGACGACGACGACAACGACGCCCACGTACCAGCCCACAGGAGCCGATGGAAGGCTTTCAACAAACATAAAAAGCAGCGCGTCAGCGTGACAGTGGCAGCTTTCATGGGGATTCATGTCCCATTCAAGTCCATTTTTGGTTTTATTTTTCTTCGACAGTTCAAAGCAAATATTTTCTCTCCCAAAGGAGTCTTGTTGTTCTGCTGCGGCAGAATGATGATGATGGTTTTCTGTGACACGGAGTGTTTTGGGGGTTCGTTGGGTGATAGTTACCTCCTCAACGTATCATCAACACGATACCCGGGATCCGTACAACTTTGAATCGATGGCATCGATTCGATTCGGAGGAACAAAAATGCTGGTTGGTGTCTTCTTCGGTGTTGAACCAGATTTATAGTAGACGTGGGAAGCGAGAATGGGGCGTTGTTATCCTGATAAATAAATTCACACAGATTATTTGTCATAACTCATGAGCACCCGGTTTGAATTGGAGCAAAACGAATTGGGATTACGAATCGTATATTTTAGCTGTTGTTTTTCTCGGGTGCGCTTGGAATGTTTGTTGTCTCCCTGAAAACGG
The DNA here is from genome assembly GCF_037179485.1 of Ochlerotatus camptorhynchus. Lineage (NCBI taxonomy): Eukaryota > Metazoa > Arthropoda > Insecta > Diptera > Culicidae > Ochlerotatus > Ochlerotatus camptorhynchus. The sequence continues at coordinate 2,962,675 of NW_027040529.1, read as the reverse complement.
GAAATTGATTTTCAATAACTTTTACTTTTTTAGTATATTGAGGAGCTAGTAACGAGCAGTAACATCAGGAACGTCTTCTTGAGTTTTGTAAAATAAACGAATTGGCTTGGCCAATAAACCGGCTACCGTTTTTGCTTTCTGAGCAGATGATCGTGGGTTCTATCTCATGCCCGCAATAAATCGTTGGTTGAACATGACACTTCTATTCGAAATGACTTCTAAGACAAAGTGTTCGTGCTAAATATTTATTTATTTTTTCTTGATTTGTTTTCTGTTGATCATGTTTCCGTACTGAGTACCAATGCTACCGTCGCCAGGGAGGCAACTCCCACACTTGAACCCTACCTATCGACCCATCAACTCATGGACTGGGGACCAACGGCTTTACTTCCCTTCCGAAGGAAGGCGTGTTCAGAGATTTTATGCCTCAGAACATCCCGGCGGTGCCCACGGGGATTGAACCCAGGCCCTTTAGCGTGAGAGACAATCACGCTTACCACTACACCACCGTTGCCGCTGTTCAATATTTATATTTGTTTTTAGAACAGCTTATGAAAAATGGTTAATTTTCAAATATTTAAAACCTTGGATACCTACTTAAAAAATGAGAAAAACCGTAAACCAAGAACATTTGGTACTTTTTTTTTAACATTGTGTTGGTACGCTTTTTTGGTATTTTTTTTGACAGAAAACAATATTTGAGATCTTTAAAACCGTATTCTGAGGATGAGCATTATTACCCAACTCCGTTATTGCCAGATCAGCTGTAATTACACAGACAACCAATAGACGTTGTATGGGACTAGCAATCATCTTCAATTGAACGGTCTTCTGCTCAGTAAGTAAAATTGGTCGCCACTAAGCCACCGAGCGCCTTTATCACAAAACACTTACGATCAAGTTTCCGTTCAACTTGTTATCCCGGCGGTAACCTCACCGACGACGACAACAACTGCTCTTGACAAGGATTTGATATGAATTTCCGCCATGACTCTTAAAATGCATTATCACTAAAGAAAATGAATATTTTCTTTCGATTGTCGGCTATCGAGAGATTAAATGAGCAACACATAAACAATATATACTCTTGGTTGTATAGTCTACCCAAACCTCCAACTCCGTAGCACTTATGAGCGTGTCACTAAGTCGGTGGCCTTTCGTTAAGTAAGAAATACATCAACATTTCCTTCCCAATCCCTAGTTATGGTAAAGATGACCGGAAATAGCGACAGTCATGCTTCTGGAATTCTTGTTTAGATTGTAATTAATGTTTACTCCCCAGCATTATTCCTGAAAGTAGTCTGACTGAGAATTTCAAAAGAATCGTGAGTGTCGCTAGTATTCAATCTACGAAGTATATCATAACAACGCTTAGGCTAACGCTAACACGTCTTTCATGAAACTCAAAAATTACTTTTTTTGCGTAGCCAGGAGATTGGGATTGAACCCATGATTTTCTACTCAGTAAGCAGAATCGGTCGCACAGGTTGGTTTGAGCCTCGCGCACGTATTACGGATAATAATATTTGTAATAAAATGCAACTTTGAAGCTTATTTGGAAGATACCTCGAGTTAATAGTAAGTTTTCTCGCTGAATGTCAGGGGCTCGTGAGCATTCCTGACATTGCTGAAAATTAAAATAGCATCAGATTGCGGGATTGCAAGTGTAATAGGATGCTTTGTTGATTGTTCAGTAGCTCTTGATTGCATGTAATACTTATGAATATTTTAGGTGAACAAAAAGGCGAGCTTTTTCATGCTTTCTGTGCTTTTTCACATTTATATCGCTGTGAAGCAAGTGTAAACTCTAGAGGGAATTTATATCTGTAACTGTAATTAGTTCGTTTTTTTTGCTAACCTGGTTAAAATGTTTACATTTAATTATCTTAAAGATAAATCGTCCATCTCAAACATTTTTAGGGGTAAGAAGTGGACCCATCATCATCATCACAAGACCATCGAGCTCCTTATTTCACATAAAAATTACGACCAAGTTCCTGTTCAATTTGCTGTTATTACGATAAAAACTACTCTTTACAAGGATTTGTTTTAGAATTCCGATCTTTCCGTCTTTCCTAAAACTTAAATATTATTTCTTTTGCTTACTCGTTCCTCCAACCGAATTTCAATACGCTTTATGTTATAATAAGAATAAATCCGATTAACACTAAAACTCTACAATATGAAGGAGCTTATTCAACGAATTTCATAGCGCCTCATATCAACTGAAAAAACCCTGTTCCGTATACGTTGCGGAACTAGCAGCCATATTTTACGCAGTAGAGCAAATTGCCTCACTACCATCTGATCACTATTTTATTTTTACTGATAGCCTTAGCTCGTTGGAGGCTATTCGATCAATGAGGCCGATGAAGCACTCCTCGTATTTCCTGACCGAAATCCGAGCAAAATTGAGTACTTTATCTAACTGCTCCTATACTATCACCTTAGCTTGGGTCCCATCTCATTGCTCAATTCCGGGTAATGAGAAAGCGGACTCGCTAGCTAAGGTGGGCGCTATGGAAGGCGATATTTTTGATCGACAAATCGCCTTTGCGGAATTTTTCTCAATTACCCGTCAGCACGTCCTCACCAACTGGCAACAAAAATGGAATGAGAGTGATCTGGGAAGATGGTTACATTCTATTCTCCCACAGGTGTCGAACAAGCCATGGTTCAAAGGATTGGACATGAGCCGTGACTTTATACGTGTCATATCAAGGCTCATGTCCAATCACTACTCGTTAGACTCGCATTTCTTCCGAATCGGGCTCGCAGGCAGCAATTTGTGCGCTTGTGGTAGTGGCTATCACGATATCGACCACGTGCTTTGGTCATGCACCCTACATTGTGTTGCTAGATCCGAGTTATCCGCATCCCTCAGGGCCCGAGGAAAACAACCTATGCGGCCCGTTAGAGACATCTTGGCGAGCCGAGATCTCGAATATTTTATTTTAATTTATGTGTTTTTAAAACGGATCGATCTGAGGATTTAGTAGTTAGTGTCATCTTGTGTTCCCCCAAGTTGTTAGCTGCCCATCGGTGTACCCCCATGTTTGTCTTTTTCGTCAGTTGGTCGCTTAGTTCGAGATAAAAAGCACATTGCTCTCCAAACCTTGTGTTCTCAATCCCTACCCTGCCATCCATTTGTTACAATTTGTTACCCCTAACCTCGAGATAGCCGCGAGTAATCGGCCCCCGCTTTACTAACGTTAGTTTTAAGAAATTTTGTCATCCAAACAATGAATATCGGCTCCGCAAAGCTACGGCAAATGAGCCGGGAAAAATAAACACATTTAAAAAAAAAAAAAAAAGAAGGAGCTTGAGATTGAACCCAACTGCTCAATACGCATAATCGGTCGCCACTAGGCCACCGAACTCCTTATATCACAAAAAATTACAATAAAGTTTCCTATCCATACCTCTCACGCCAAAGTCACGAGTTCAAATCTCACCCCCGGACAAGTCACGAATGACCCAAGAGTGTTAAAGTGACTATAATAAAAAAAAAAAAAAAAAAAAAACAATAAAGTTCCCGTTCAACTTGCTGTTACTAGATTTCCCTAGACCTCACAGACAACGACAACAACTTGAGAAGGATTTCATAAGGATTTCCGATCAAAACGTCTTGAACAGACGTGCAGTAAGCAAAAGTCGCAGCCATCAAGCTAGCCGAGCTCCTTAATAAATTTTTGAGACGTTTTTTGGTGAAGATTGAATTAAATTTATATAAATAACTGGAAAGGATCTCATCTGAATGTTCAGTAATTAGCGGCCCTCCATGTTTAATAAACTTAACATCAATCGCTCTTCCAAGTTCACCGCTAAAAATATATATACACATATTAAAAAATGTAACTTTATCGCGACGTTATTTCTATATAAAAACAATCGCGATTTAGGCCTTAATTAAGGAGATAACCTGAACACCCTTCAAATCGAAATTTTAAGATTTCAAACCACCAAACTCGCCAAATCCAACCATGATCGTTGTCCAATGGTGTGGATTTATACATTATGAATTCAAATTGCTCTTGATTCAGAAATGGCAGTAATCGATCCAGAAAAAAAGGTCGAAAATTTTACTAAAAAGTATTATTTTTCGATTTTTGACAATTTTTAAGTGTCCACAGTTTTCAATACTTCAAAAGTTTTAAAAAATTACCCTGAAAGATTTTATTTTTCCCAAGAACCGTTTGTACTCCATTTTCACCCTGAAGCGATTGAAAGATATACACGGAAATTTCATGCCCAAAAACAACCAAATATCCGCGACAATCCAACTAGAGATGGGCGATCCGCTCACGAGCTGTTCAAAAGATACGACCCACGGTTCATTTTGTAGAATTTGCAGCTCATCAGCTCACTCGCTGTTCATAAACTACGTAGACCGATTTTTAGAGGTTTTAGAACCACCCCCTTCCCCCGCGTTGACAATTGTCCATACTGTTTTTTTTTTTGAAATTCGTATGAACCATAGATATGATCAACCCCAAAGGGTCTACATAGTTTATTAACAGCCCCTCACAAGTTTAAGCCATTATATGCGTCATTTGAAAGACGCCGACGCATTTTGAACAGGCACCACGTAAACCAGAATGCGCGCGTTATACAAAATTGCCTAGTAATCGATAGCATCATTAGTAAAAGCATACTTCCAAACGGCATGGAACCAGAGAGCGGCTGAGAAAAACTGTATCTGAGATAGTTCAAGTATCTCACAAGATGAGCAGTTCCACCACCGACGAACCGACGTGACTGCTCATATAAGCTACTTTTAAATTCGTGCCCAAGACACCATATTTAAAATACGTTAAACACTACCGACATCTACTCATCCGATTAAGTCATACCATGAGCAAGATAATTTATATTCCCTTGGTTTGCGTCTCAACTCGTTTGACAGATCTGATCGCCCGTTTGAAAGTTCGAATCGCTCGTTTGACACCTCGAATTGTGGGAAAACGAAATGCTCCTGTGGCATGTCGGTTCGTCGGTGGTTCCACGCCGAATGACGAATCGGAAAAACTTTTTTTCCTTGATTTGTTTTCCGTCGATCTTGTTTTCCGTGCTGAGCAACAATGCTACCGACGCCAGGAAGGCAGCTTCTACACCTGGACCCTACCTATTGAACCATCAACTCATGAACCGGGGACCAAAGACGTGATCAGAGATGTTATCTCCAGAACATCCCGGTGGCACCGACTGGGATTGAACCCAGGCCTGCAGACCACCGGCGCCGCTAATCGGAAACACTCAACCTTCTCCGATTTGCATTAAAATTTGCCTAATTTTGTGTTATGGGTAATCATTAAAAAAATTCAAAAATTCGGCCATATTGGATGTTGTATTTTTTTTCAAAATGGCGTCTTTACCATTTTCACTAAATTGTACCACAAAAACGTCACTTCTGATAGAAATGACGTCTGAGACAAATTTATAGAGACAAATTAAATCTACACATACATATTGTTTTGTAGTTTTAGGTAAACATTCCAATAAAGTTTTTAAAACTCAAACTTTCCGATGACCCGTGCGAAAATTTATTTTTATTTTTCAAAAAAGCTCATAAAACATGCAAACTGTTGGAATTTAAACAATCTATGGACACAAATCGATAAACAAGAACTTCTTGTAAAATTTTTGAACTTTTTGATATTATGCTGTTTTATGTAATTTATATACAGAAAAAAATAATTGAGATAGTTTAAATCGTTATTCATGCACAAATTATATAAAAAAGCTTGTTAACAAGAAGTTTAAAAATCTGATCAAAACATGATGTTTTACGATTTTTGTTAATTTTTAAGTGTCCATGGTTTTAATTACTCCAAAAGCTGCATATTCTATGAGCTTTATTTAATTAATAAATTATAAATATTGAAGATATACTATTTGTAAAATTATAATTTTTACTCAAAATTGCTTAAAAAACATTACCGTGTATGTTTTTCTCAGAAAGACATTTTTCAACTTTGTCTCAGACGTCATTTCTATCAGATATTACGTTTTCGTGCTACACTTTATTCAAAAATGTCAATATCGCCATATAAAAAAAATAGAAGATCAAAAATGGCCGAACTTTTGCAAAAATGTGAATGATTGCCCATAACACACAATTATGCAAAGATAGATGCAAATCGGAGAAGGTCGAGTCAAAATTTGTATGTTGTTATCCTATTTGGCCTGGAACTGGTCAAACGTTAAATTTATATTCGTACAATCCAATCTAGTTCTAGTTACATACGTAGCTTGTATTACTGATATTATTCTTCCAGCATATGTGCTATCACCTCTCACTATTCTCTGGGAAGGGGAAGATCCACACAAAAGTAAACAACCTATGACCCGTACGAAAAGCAAATTATCGCTCTCCAGCTCCAGCTCATCAGCTCTGCTTCGGAGCCAAATTGTTGACCCGAATGGTTCACTGGGTGTGAGAGCAAGCGATTCTTTCAGCTCTCAGACTCGTCAAGCTCATCGGATATTTTTCCCTTGATTCTTCGTACGATTCGACTCTAGATCTAAGCTAGTGAGCTGGAGCTGCAATTCAATTTTTGTACGGGCCATCGGCTGTTTGCTTTTGAGTGGATTTTCAACATCTCAGAGAATAACGAGAGCAAATCTGCTGGATTGAACTGCACGAGAAAAAGTGCAACATCGTGTAACGTAGCTACAGCTCGTTCGCATTCAGTTCTTGCCAGTTGCTCTCTGTTTTCATGCCTTTTAGAAGTTTGCTTTTACAAATGATGCTATCGATCAGTAGGTACGTTTTGTATTACACGCACATTTTGGTTTACGCGGTGGTCGTTGAGCCACGCTGTGAGCTACGGATTTTATGGTTTAATTGTTTCGACTATGTAATCTCTCATTTTGATGCAGTTTTAACCAGCTAGGGTAACCAAAACCACAGATTTATTTTCTGAATTTTCACTTTTGATTTTGAGTGTGTCAGTACTTCTTTAATTTAAAATGAGCTGAAGAGCTGCTCATAATAACCGGCTCACCTTAGTGAGCTGAACGGGTCAGATTCGCAATCCATTTGGGTTGCCCATCCCGAAAACAAACCCTCCTAGTTGAATCCTCTTCTACGCTTTCCGCTTGTTTGACTCCATTCTCCGAAATCAAAATGAAATTGAATGTCCATGACCCCTTCCCACCCTCCAGTTTTTCAACAATTTGAACTTCTATTCGTATTAGCGCCGTCGTCCATTACCCTCGCCACGCGAAGACCGGTCCAGTAACCTGAAATGGGATAACTTTCACACTCAATTGAGTTAATTGTGAACATAGGACAAAGCGCGAGATTGAGGGAGCTGTCCAAACTCCTCGTCTCCGCGTCTCTGTGGGATGAGGGGGAAAATGGGCTACACCACTTTTCAGTTCGCTCGCGCCGCACATCATAGGGTGGTATGTCCTTGAAGCGTCCTCTCGTGCGCGACTGTACTACTTTACTGCAATCTAGGCAGCGACTATGTACGTATGCTGCTGGTTGAACGCATCAAATATTCGCCACGAACAAAGGACAATTTAGTCACCATCACTTGGATATGGTTAAAGACGACGACGACGATGGTGGGAAATATGAAAAGTGCAACGACAACATTTTCAACCCCAAGTTGCGAGGGTTCGGGTTGACGACGACAATCGGAGGAGGGTTTGGTGGCATATTGCTTGCATGGATGCATGTATAAATTGTAATAAAATTTCACCCTCTTTCGGTGTATGACTGTTTGACTGCTGTGTTTGTTTGCTTTCTCCGCTACAAGTTTGAAACAGAAAGTTGCCGCGATACTGGTTCTTTGTTCTCCAGGACAGGATTTTACCCGTTTTTCGATTCGTGACTTCGTCTGGGATCAGTCTGGTAAGTGGGTAGTTTTATTTTTTTATTTCTCTGGGTGAAGCAATCACAATGCAACGAACTTGCTACGATGGCCGTAAATCTTTTGCATTAAATTACATGTAAATGGAATAGAATGGTCTACAGCTTGAAAAGAAGACTACGATGAAGACACACCGCCTACTACAGCGCATTGCCATTTAATGTACATTTCCACCCTTCGGACTAGTTGAAAACAAAATGACAACATTTGAAGCCATCCAGTAGCCCACCATTATTAGATTTTCGTAGAAATCCATCACTGATCGAAAATAACAACTTGGGATAATAGGATAATTTACCCATTGTTACGGCGCCAAGTCGTTGATTCGGTCACGTGGTTCGAGGACCGAATCTCATACTTTGACCATCAGGATTTGAAATATGTAAATGGTGATAACAATCTGTAGGGGAGATTGAACACACTTCATTCTTGGGGACACTTGTTCCCCCTCTACTGTTTTCTAGAAATCCAAACAGTTCTTATGTTTTCACTCCCTAACACCTTATTTTTTAGACAGTGTACAAATTTTAAAACTTTTTTGATGTTTATCTAAAACGCTACAAATTTTTACAGCTAATAGATTTGAATAAGTGGAATCAATTATAATCATTGGATTGGTGCTGTTTCTTTTGATCTTCTAACCAGTTTGATTTGAAGTTGAAAACTCAGTTAAGGGACATTTGATCCTCCAAGGATTGTACACACTCACTAAAATATGAGTGTAAATCAAATAAAACTCTTTCTGGGGATACTTGAACACCCGGAGTTTTCACACATTCCATCCCAGAATGTGTGTAAAAATCAATATTCAAATGCATACCAGGGATTAAATGTCATCAAAAGGGGATTGAGTCATTACCAATTTTTCAAAAAGCCATTTTAGACATCGTTCATATTTTGTTTTGTAAACTTATATGCCACTTTGAAGGTTTTAAAGTATTCATAAAGTTACATAAGATATTTCTCAAAGAATCTGTGAAAACTGCATCAAATTTTATTTTTTCCAAAATAAAAACAGGCAATCAAGTGTGTCAACTCTCCCCTACTTGTTTGGGACGTGAGTTTCCTATACCCTGTCGACCATAAAGCTGACCGATGGCATCAGCGCTGGCACTCAACATCAAGTGTCCGTCATTCCCTTGATTTTGGGGCTATCACAACAAAAGCGGAAAAGCTACATGAATGTGGAAATCTATCCCTTTTGAGCAACGACGGACATTGTTGCCGAGTTGTCATCCGTCGTTGAACTGTGATACGCATCAAACCCCGTACAAAATGTGTGCCATTAGCATTGAGCGAGGAGAAAAGCAGATCACAGAATATTACCCAACTACTATTGTCATCTCCGCGTATCTTCTGATGCATGATAAAGAGAAAGGATGCGGTGTCATTTTCGAACGACGGCATGGCACTTATTCGTTGATACAGTGATAATGTGAGATACTGAGAAATCGAGCGTTGCTCCCGAACACACAAAAACGTTAGACGACAGTAGGTATCTATCTGATTGACTGCCTTTGTGTTGAGTTTCACTTTCGGTTTCGGTGACCCCACGATCACACAGTTAGTATAGGATCTGTGTGTGTGTGTGCGTGTGTGTTTCCTACGGTTAGTCAGTGGGATAGCACTTTCATTGGAACTGGTTTTTGGATGACATATTGATGAAATCGAATGAAAGGACCGAGTTGGCATGGTACATGGAAAATTTTGGGAAGGATGATTAGTGAGATGGCAGCCCCATCAAGGTAGATGGGAGGGACCTTTGGTCATCCACCTACTATCTCCGAAAGTTTTAAATGGTTGTTGCCGGGTTTTTCCTCTTGTAGTAGGAATCCATCCTGCAGTTTACATATGATGCACTTATTGCCGTCATAAAATAAGTTTCACTTACATATAACACAATGCTTAGTGGGCCGGGAATAAACAAAATAATGCTCTGGGATCGCATCCGATTGGGTTGACTTCCGCAAAGTTTCTTGGCTTAGTTGGGACTACAATTTGGTGGATAAAAATAGTTGTAATTTTCGCAGCGATACATTTTTTTTTTACTTTTCAAGGGTTTGCTGTCTTGGGCAAAGTTGTAGCACGTAAAATTTTAAAAAAAGTTGTAAAAGACATGAAAGCTGTACATTAGAGTTTGTCAACTTTATATGGCGGATCACAACCCCCGGCTCTATCGATTTATATTGGGATCCCCAGCAACTACGGCAAATTTAAATGTATTCGGTTATGATCTGGATTTGTCGGAGAGCTTTAAAATGTGCATGGGAAAATGTAGGGGAAACGGAATAAATCGATTTATTTGTTTGACAAAATCGCTCAATTTTTACCAAACCAGAGAGTTATATTGAGAAAACTATACAGATTAACTTCTTCGAAGACTTCGGTGCAAAAAGTTATTATATAGGGAAAATGGATGTAATGTCGGCCAACATTAGAGCCATTTCTCCTATTTACTTTCGCCCTGGTGTTCCGCGCATACTTTAAAACTTACAGTGTATCGCAAAATTGAGCATACACACTTAAATTTTTTCACCGAGATTCCAACAGCCGAGTAGTTCTGCAATTTATTTTGCTGAGATTCAGTAAAACAATTGCCGAGACTCAGCTGACAAATAACTATTTGCTGAGTTATCAGCTAACAAACAGATATTTTGCAGAGATATCAGCAAAAGTAAATGCCGAGGTAATCGGCTGTTGGAGATTTTACCGAGCTAGATTAAGTGTGTACACTATAGTGGAACATTTTTTGAAATATTGTGAATAGATATATTTAAAAAAATCTTGGCTAGTTGTTAAACATATGTTTATTAATTTATCGCTTTAGTTATAGATTTTATTGGAAGATCCTGCTTTATTTTAGTAAAACGCTCGATTTTCAAATTGTTGACGAATTGTAGTACAATTAGTGGAATATGAATGATCTTTATTATGACTAAAAATGAGCCAAATTAAAAAAAAAAAGAAGTTTAGTTCATTATAATTCTATGTATTATGGTTTTTCAGGGAGAAGGCGTTTTCCTCAAATAGCTCTTTCTTTTAATAAACGCAACCAAATCAGCCCAACTCTGTACCAATAATTGAAAGATTTATGATGATTCAGTAGCCAGAAATTCAGAAACGTGTATCTTTAAATTGTGCTTTTAAAGCTGTTTTTCCAAAAAAAAATTAGGACATATGTACGCTCAATTTTGAGATACACTGTATATGTACCCCAGTAGGTATGCGCGGAATAAATGGTCTTAAATTAAAAATAATAACTTGTTGCATAGAAGTCGAATGAATTTACGGTCTTCAACAAAGTTGTTTTATTTAGTTTTCTTAATCTTAGGCCCAGGTTTGGTAAAATTGAGTGATTTTTTAATGTTTGACAAGAAATTGAACAGTTTTGGAACGTTTTCCATAGGTTTTCCAATACAAATTATAAAGCTCTCCCGCAAGTGCAGATCGTAACCAAATTCGTTCAAATTTGGCACAATTGTTGGAGACCTCAATACGAATCGAAAGAGCTGTAGGGAGTAGGGGTTGTTAAGCTGCCCACCCTACTGTACATCTTCAAATAACTGGGTTTAACAAGTTTTGTAAAAAATTGTTAGAAAATTACGTTTTTAGAAACACATATATTTTGATATTCTTTCAAAAGAATACTTTTATCATTTTTCGTCGATCCGTACTGGTCAACTCAATGTTTTTCAAAAGAAAAACTATTATTTTTAGAATACTTAAAAACAAATATTACATGCACAGCAAAAAAATAATTTTGATATCACATCAAAGTGGATGCACTACAATCATGTCGAAAATTTAATGTAATTTTTATGAGCACATAAATAAACAAATGCAGTAAAAGCAGCGTAATGTCGGTTCATGCATTGTATTAATGATAATTTTGTTCTTTTTAGCAAGTAATATTACACCATATTTTCGACATGATTGTAGTGCATCCACTTTGACGTGATATCAAAATTATTTTTTTGCTGTGTGCTATTTGAAAAATACATGTATATCAGAATGAATTTTCTCAAAAAATGCTTTCTTACGTTTCCTGGTCCGACATCCCTCAGGATTGCACCTGCGTCACAATGTTACTTGACTGTCTCACACTTTCTAGATCTTGCTCCACTTGGTCTAACCACCTTGCTCGCTGTGCTCCTCTGCGTCTTGTACCGGCCGGATTCGAGGCAAACACCATTTTTAAGAGATTGTTGTGCGGCATTCTTACAACGTGTCCCACTCATCGTACCCGTCCAGCATTCGTGACTTTCTGGATACTGGGTTTGCCATAGAGTTGCGCCAGCTTGGGGTTCATCCTTCTCCTCCATACACCGTTCTCACATACCCCGCCAAAGATGGTCCTAAGCACTCGTCGTTCGAAAATACCCAGTGCTTGAAGGTCTTTCTCGAGTATCGTCCACGTCTCGTGCCCGTAAAGAACTACCGGTCTTATCAGCGTCTTGCACATGGTACATTTAGTAAGGGGGTGAAGTTTATCCGACCTCAGGGTCTTGTGGAGTCCGTAGTGAGCACGGCTTCCGGCAATTATGCGTCTACGAATTTCTCTTATGCAGTTGTTATCTGACGTCACCAATGATCTGAGGTACACACATTCATCCACCATCTCGAACTCATCTCCGTCGATTGTCACGCTTCTGCCAATGCGAGTCCAATGCGTTCGGTTCCTCCAGCTAACAGATACTTTGTCTTTGACGTATTCACCTTTAATCCAACCTTCTCTGCTTCACGTTTCAGCCTGGTGTATTGCTCCGCCATGGCCCGAAACGTTCTTCCGACAATGTCCACGTCGTCAGCGAAGCAGATGAATTGGCTGGACTTATTGTAGATCGTGCCCCGCATGTTAAAGTCCGCACGTTTCATAACACCTTCTAGCGCAATGTTGAACAGGAGGCCTTGTCTAAGTCCTTTGCGAGTTTCAAAAGGGTCCGATAACGCACCCGATATCTTCACGCAGCACTGTACCATCCTTCGTAGCCCTGATCAGTCTGGTCAGCTTCCCGGGAAAACCTTTCTCGTTTATAATCTCCCATAGCTCTTCACGGTCAATAGTATCCTCCCTCCTTCCACTCCTCCAGTAGCTGTTCTGTATCCCAGATCCTGACTATCAGTCGTTGCAGACAAGTGGCCAACTTATCCGGGCCCATTTTAATAAGTTCCGCTCCGATACCATCTTTACCAGCTGCTTTGTTGTTCTTAAGCTTTCGGATAGCATCCTTAACTTCACCTATCGTGGGAGCTGGCATGCCCCCCTCATCCGCTGTACCGACGAAGCCATTCCTCCTGCTGCCTTGGTCCTCTGCCTCTGCACCATTCAGATGTTCATCGTAGTGCTGCTTCCACCTTTCAATCACCTCACGTTCTTCCGTCAATATATCCCGACACATTTCGGCTCGCGGCACGTAGTTTCTCGTAGAACTTACGCGTTTCGTTAGAACGATACAGCTGCTGCATTTCTTCGCACTCCAACTCTTCCAGGCGGCGCTTCTTATCACGGGAAAGATGGTTTTGCTGTCTTCACTTCTGTTTGCATCGCTCCACATTTTGACGGGTTCCTTGGTGTAGCATCCTCGCCCGCGCTGCGTTCTTCTCGTCCAAAACCGTCTAGGGTTCAAATCCAAGCCAAGGTCGTTGGGATTTTTCTGAGGCGAAAGAATCTCTGGTCACGTCTTCCTTCGGAAGGGAAGTAAAGCCATTGGTCCCGGTCCATGTGTTGATAGGTTCGATAGGCCCGAGGTGTGGAAGTAGCCTCCCTGTCACTTGATTTCCGTCAGTGATTAATCACCAATTGGCACTGGATTGCGGAACAGAGTCTTACATTAAATAAAAGCAAAACAATAGGAAAAAAGGTAGCAGAATCTTACGAATTTGGAATAAAATCTTTCATTTGCATGTTGTGTGTAGACTAACGGGAGGTCCTACTAATAACGTTTAAGAAACCTAAAATAAGCGTGCAAGGTCAGGCACCCTACACGTAAAATTTCCCACTGAAACGCCAATATTGCCGTAGTAACGAGATTCACTAAATCAAATATTTACCGATGGGAGGCAAATTACTGCTAGCATGTGTTGCAGCTGGAAACACTACCTTTTGCAAAACGTCCTACCACACTATTTTCCCCTGTTGAGCGCATCAAACCACACTGACAGCCAGTAATTATCGAGCCTAATTGTCCGTAATTATAACACGCACCTCTCTAACATCATCGTCTCGTATCGGTCGGCGCGGCAGTGGCGTCAGTACAGTGCATCGTATGTAGCGCTGTCGATAGCAATCTGCTTCTGTCAATCAAGTTGCGCTTCATCAGAGAAAATGAGCTGGATCCAACCCAGCTCGTCCAGCCATGAAAATGGACCGGTATCCTACCGGTTATCATTCAAAGCGTGAATTTGCCAGTACCCGGTGGCACTCGAATTGATTATTAGCACTTGAAACCTGACCGCGGAGACGAAGACGTCAGTTTGGTGTTGTTGCAAGTCGGTTTTTTGTGTCGACTTGGGTGCACATCGCATGATTCAACTGATGGACGTGTGAATGACGTGAAGAACTGGAGGATGTGTTTTCTTCGCTTGATTGTTGTTGAAGCTGTTGGACCGTTGTTGTCACATATATAAATTGAAGGAATTCTCTGAAAGCCCACGATGAAATCTGTATAATCGTATTAAAAATAGTTGTGTTGTGATCACACACATTTCATTGAAATTCAGAATAATTGGCCAAAAGCTCTTAAGGACTGGTCAACACAGCCCGATTAGACAAGAATATCAAATCAAAAGCAAATTTTACTATTAACATTGGAAAACAGAACATCAAAATGAATCCGGATGAAATTAGTTTTAAGTTTGGTTGATGCTCACCCCAGCAGGCCTGGGTTCAATCGCAGTCGGTGCCACCGGAATGTTCTGAGGCATAACATCTCTGATCACGTCTTCATCCGGAAGGGACGTAATGCCGTTGGTCCCCTGTTCATGAGTTAATGGGTCGATAGGTAGGGTCCAGCTGTGGGCGCTGCCTCCCTGGCGTCGGTAGCATTGGTGCTCAGCATGGAAAACAAGATTGACGGAAAACAAATCAGTTCCAATCAAATTCACGGTTGTTTTTGATTCCCGGTTAGTTCCCACTCTAAGAGATCCTTATCTCTTGGAATTCTCTTAAAACTCTCCTTAAAATTTCATTGGAAATTTCTTCAAAATCTCTTGGAACATTCCTCAGAGTTTCTTGGAAATATGCTTAAAATGTCCAGCTTAATCCTTCCAAACTTTTTAATAGAGCGAATGGCTCTAATGCTGGCCTATTGATCTTCAGATTGGGCCCAATGTACACTGGGCCAGGAACCGAAATTAGCAAGACAAAACCTCTAGCGCATTGGGTTTGCATTATATTGAATTAGTGCCTTTGGCATAGTTTCTCGGTTTAACATGCGCCTTCATCTGGTCATAAAAATTAGTTCAAATTTTCTCCGCATAGATGGTGCTGCGATACTAACTTTCTTATTTCGCATGGCATGATAGAGGTTGCAAATGCTGTTGCAATAATCGACATTGCAAGAGAACAGGTAGTTGTAAGAATTAAAAAAAATACTATGAATCTAGATATCTCATCAACATTTGTCACAAGCACACATGTTCGAGAATATACATGAAGAAGCTTTGTGAATACATTAGTACAGCGTTCGTCAAGGTGCAGCTAGCAAAGCATAAGAAACATATTCCATCGTTTCTATTGCATGCAACCAGCAAGCCGTGCGTTGGCGAACGCTGCTTGAATAAACATTGTAGTCTATGAATTCAGATATCTCTAATATATAAAATTATATGTCCGGCAAACTTTCACCTTTGATTGATGATAAATTGTACATTTCAGAAAGTAAACAACTTTTTGCTAATACTTGCTACTTTTCGAGAAACCGGATTATGAAAATCATGGTAATTTTCACTATTTTGGCTAATATTTCACTTGTATCGACCCTAAGTATTGGGAATTCTTTCTCAAAACTTGCAAATTATTCGACTTAAAAGATACACGGCGTTAAAAATGAAGGATTTCTCGTTTGTATGGAAAATAGTACAAAAAACGTAAATTTCAGGTAAATTTTACAATATTCCCTATATTTTTGTTATTTGAAGACTTTGAGTCCTTCGGCATTTTTATACATTATTTTATGTTCTACAACTTTGCCCAAGACAGCAAACCTCTATCATGCGAAATAAGAAAGTTAGTATCGCAGCACCATCTATGCAGAGAAAATTTGAACTAATTTTTATGACCAGATGAAGGCGCATGTTAAACCGAGAAACTTTGCCAAAGACACCAGTGCAATATAATGCAAACCCAATGCGCTAGAGGTTTTGTCTTGCTAATTTCGGTTCCTGGCCCAGTGTGCAATGATAAAAATCTCTTGTTTTTATATTTTCTTAGAACAATGCATCATCTGGACACAACAAATAATGGGTTGCTAATGCTTTCCTCCGAAATGTATGCATGGGCCCAATATTAGGGAAACTTAGGCCGACATTAGGGAAATTGACCGTATATATTCCAAATTATAATAAATTGCATTTGAAATGCTCTTGAAATTATCTTCAAACTGCAAAGATTTTTTGTTGGCTATATTAAGAGTTAGATTCCCTTAGAATTATTATCCAAATTTCAGTGCAGCTCTCTTCAGAATGTCTCTTTGATTAATCGGTCGATCAACATTTAAGAAATTTTCAGCCGTAGGTGATCGTTAGGTGTAGTTTCATGCGCTTAGCTCAGTCAATTAAGGTGCAGCTACATAGCAAGACAATGCTGGAGGTGGCTGGGTTCAATTACCGGTCCGGCCGAGGAATTTTTCGGATTTGAAATTTCTCGACTTCTCTGGACAATGAGTATGATTATACTAATGCAGAAATGGTACAGGCATCGAAAGCTCTCAATTAATAACTGCGGAAGTGCATCTAGAACACTAAGTTGAGAACACACAATAAGCTAATGCTAAAGCTTGAAATGCGAAGAAGAAGAAAAAGAAGTTTCAGGATTGTAGTCATATCATCATGCTTATTTCACTTTGTTGAATTTCCTTCCGAATTTTCTTGGAATGCTCCTTTAAATTCCTTCCAATTTGCTTTTGAGTTTGCTTGAATATTTACTACTCATAATCCCCGTAATATACGCACTTAAAGAATTTCTCGCACTGTATTAACATGATAATAGCACACAACTCACCAATAACTTGAAAAGATATGATCATTAAATTTGAGATTTATTTTGCTATGATTTTGTTATTTCTCTCTACCCGGGGTTCTACTTCCTACGTAAATCGCTTTCAAAATCATAAAACTTCCAGCATACCACGCACGTGTTTCGCCCACCTGCGCCGTATTTCAGATAGCAGCAGATATGAGTGGGAATTTTCACTTTACCTGTGATATTTTCTAGCTTATTTTGATGTTTAGACATGCAGAGTGTACTCTTCATGTGAGTCCCAGTCAGCTTTCGAGTTCATTGATTCCCAGGAAAATAAGCGCATTGAATCAGTGGATTAAAGGTTATTCAAAAATAAACGTAGCACGTGCGATAGGTAAAAGTACAGAAACAGAATTTCCAAGCACTTTATTCGAACGCCTGGATCTTTGTTATTTGACGGCTCCAAAGGCTGAAATGTTTGGATCCTTCGCACCAAAAAGAAAAATACAATCCTACCGCGTCAAACAGAAGGGAAATGTAGCTAATCCAATTTTCGATAATTAAGTTTGATTTTCGGCTGTTGTTCGCTAACGGTTTGGAAACAAGCACACCCAACCACACCACCTTTATCTTTTCAGATTTTCCATTTACCAGACCATCCTCTCAATCAGCAAGCTTAGGATGTTTTATTCATACGTTTTTTGTTTGTTTTCTTGTTGTTGCAGGTACGACATTCGGCGCTCAAAGTTGATCTCGAGCTGTTTTCCAAGGATAACACAGCACAGCAACGTGTATCTACACAAACGATCAAGGTAAATTCCAGCCCGGTGGAGAAAAAAAAAGCAAAGAGGCAGGCGAGGGTGGGTGGTCGAAAAACATGGCGCCTTTCTTTTCGGTGGCACATTTTGGGTGTGTCAGCTCTGTCGCCATAAATAAGGTGGGATGTGTAAATCGCACCTGGGAAACGAGTGGATGGGTTGTTACTAACTGCGTACTGTACGGTGAAATGAACTTGTGTTTCGAGCGGTAGACTACTTTTTTGTTTGCGGGAAAAATATGTCGGTACTCGGATACCATAAGCTTCAAATTAATATATTATGGCTCTGCAAGTCATGACTCTCGAATAGGAGTTGTTGCCGGAACTGGAACTTCAAGTATTCAGAAATATAAGCCTTTAGGTGAAAGTGACCTAGTCAGAAATAACAAATTTCAAAAATGGTTTTCTCTGAGACATCACATCAGATTGCAAAAAGCTCTCTTTGATGTTTTCCTTTTGTTACTTCGCGCTGAACGACGAGAGATTTTTTCAATCTGTAGAGATGTTTCAGAGAAAACCATTTTTGACATTCTTATTTACTCACTAGGCTTATATATAGTAAAAGCATATATCTGAATACTTTTTTTTTTCCTTTGGTTTATTTTTTCCGTTGATCTTGTTTCCCATGCTGAGCACCAATGCTACCGACGTGCCAGGAAGGCAGCTCCCACACCTGGACCCTACCTATCTACCCATCAACTCATGAACCGGGGACCAACGGCTTTACTTCCCAACCGAAGGAAGGCGTGATCAGAGATGTTATGCCTCAGAACATCCCGGCGGCGCCGACTTTGATTGAACCCAGGCCTGCTGGGGTGAGAGGTAATCACGCTTACCACTACATCACCGGCGCCGTTGAATTTCTGAATACTTGTAATTCTAGTTCCTCATTTTCAGATATGTTCAGACATTAAGCTTTCCAATGGAAATTTATAATTATGATCCTGCTTGTATGGAAGAATTTTTGGTTGCTTGGAGTAGCAGGTTATGATTGAATATTGAACTCAGAACGTCAAAAAGAGTGTTGTGAGCAGAAATATGCCGTGAGACATAGAAAGCGGAACATTTTTTACTGTTCCTGATAAATTGATTCATCTGAGATGCTCCAAAACTTGATTTACAGTTGAAAAATTTAATTCTGTATCGTTTTTGCAAGGATCCTGCTAGTGCCCAGGAATATTTTTGGGAGAAAAATGGAAAATTATAAAAGTGCCTTAGTGGGCATGTGTGTGAATAGTTCAGGCTCAAATCAGTTCAGATCTGTGAAAAATCGTTAAATATGGAAATTACTGATGGAAATTGGCAAGATGTTGAATGAAAAATGCTCTTATTTGCTTTGTGAAAAATCCTCATTCTGATGTAAAAACGGTTTGGCTGACGTTTCCTCTCCAATTCGCTTGACGCACTCTACATTGGTGGTGCATTAAAAAGGCCTATTCCCTTGAGCCTATCCGGAGACTTCGATTCCTTTGAAAATCTGTTCAAAAATTAATTTTAACTCTATTCAAAACAGCAGAAATTGTTCGACATTTTATTTAGAAACCCTTAGGAGTATTTTAAAGAATTTATTTCTAACGATAAACATATTTTTTACTTAAAATGACCACACAACCCAGAAAATTTACTAATTTAATTTACTTGTGGAGATTGCAAGAACCTAACCACAGGAGGCAGTAGAAACTGGGGCACACTTTTGGAGGCCGTTGGAAGAAACTGCCGGAAAAATGCAAAAGCGATTTAAAGAGGAACTCTGAAAAAACTTCCTGTGTAAATCCGAATTGGCTACCAGGAGAAGGAGTTTGGCAGAATCTTCGAGGTGAAGTTGGAAGAGTCGTGCGGGGGCAGAAGAAACTTCGTAATGAAGCAATGAAGTAATGAAGTCGGGTTGTTAGTGGAATGCTAAAAAAAAAAACAGTAAGCAGAGGTTATCTTTCATTTAATTTCACTCAATTATTTTGTGTATCCATTACAGATATTTCGAGTACAATGTGCAGTCTTCATCAGTGTCAATCTCACTAAAGACTTATCAAAATTAAAAGAGTTCCCGTCCCGCAGGAAGAATAAGTAAAAAAATAATCCGAAGATGTAGAAATACACTACCGAAGGGGAAGGTGGAAGAAGCTTCCGGAAAAATTTGGAAAAACTTTTGGGGAAAATCCGGGCGAAGAATCTTCCAAGCAAAATTGTTAGAGACTTCCAAGAAAAGATGGAAAGAATTTCTGGGAGCCCGAAGACACAAGCAAAGGCAGTCAAAGAGAAAGTTTCAGGTAAATTCAGAACAGTTTTCCATGGGAAGTCAGGAGTGTCAGGATGAAATGTGGAATAATGCCCGCTTCCACAGGATTAGTAGCAAATGAAGTCAGTAGGATTTGTGAAGGAAGTCAGAACATATGATTGAAACGGATTGTTTGAAGCAACTTCCGTAGAATGATGGAAGAAATTTTCGGAGAAATGTGGAAGAAACTTTCGGGAAAAGGTGGATTATTCTTCTTTTGTTTTTGATTGTAACTTTCCGACTAAGCCGATCAAAATCTTCAAAGTTGTAGTTGGGAGACCCATCCAGAAGTTGTCGGAAAAATCCTCCTGGTAAAAACAAAATATCAAAATGTATTGTAAGATGTTTAATGTTTCATAAGTCGACCAGCAGAAGTTAAAATTCTTATAAATAACTATTAAAACTTATATATGGGAATAGCCATCAGCTGTTTTCTGATTCCCAGGTTTTCATAGTTGGCCAAGAAATGGAAGCACTAGTTGCAGTTTCATTCATAGTTATCAATCAAATTAACATCTCGGTTACTTGCTTTAACTGATTACCTGGCTCATACCATGTCTTAAACCTATGAATTTAGAAAAATGTGAATTGTTTTTCTGAAAAAAATACAAGAATATCAGGAATTATCTGAGAAATTCTTGAACTTCCGGTAGGAAGTTTCTTGACCTGGATGTCCTAGGAACTTCCTACGGGACGTTCTTCGAGCATCATACGGGAAGTTCTTGAAGCACCCCACGGTAAGATCTTCGTGCATCCTACGGGTGGTTTTTCGAGCATCCTACGGCAAGTTCTTGGAGTATTCCAAGGGAAGTTCTTCGAGCATCCTATGGGAAATTCATCGAACATCCTACGGGAGGTTATTCGAGCATCCTACGGGAAGTTATTGAAGCATCCTACGCAAACGTTCACCGCTCATCCATAACTACAGCTTGTCCGGAGTGTCTCTAGCACGAGAATCCTTGGTTAAAGACCTGGGAGTGCTTTTGGACTCGAAGCTAACGTTTAACGCTCATCTGACATACATCATCTCGAAAGCATCTTCCCAGCTAGGCTTCATATTTCGCTTTGCCAAGCACTTCAAAGATGTATACTGCTTAAAGGCCTTGTACTGCAGCTTGGTGCGACCCATACTTGAATACTCCTCCGTTGTTTGGAGTCCATACTACCAAAATGGAATTCAACGCGTTGAGAAGATTCAACGGAAATTCATCCGTTATGCTCTACGACACCTTCCCTGGACTGACCGTCTGGATCTTCCTAGTTACGAGAGTCGTTGCAAACTCATTCATCTGGACCTACTCAGTGTTAGACGTGATGTTGCAAAAGCTTGCTTTGTCAGTGATCTGTTAACGTCTCTCATCGACTGCCCTTCGCTACTTACACAGCTAAACATAAACATTAGGAGACGTCAGCTACGTACACACGCCTTTTTGTTCATCGATACTTCCAGGACAAATTATGGTTTGAATGAGCCAGTTCGTAGCATGTGCCGTGTGTTCAATCATTGTCAACATGTATTTGACTTTAGTTTTTCACGTGCTTCCAATAGGCAGAATTTCTTGAGATTTATGTCACAGTAGCAATAGTGCGATAGTTCTAAGTTTTAATTGTCATTTGGGTATTTTAACCTGTTGACTGTAACAAACTACAAATAAATAAATAAATAAATAAATAAAAAGTTCTTCGGGCATCCTACGGGAAGTTCTTCGAGCATCATACGGAAAGTTCTTCGAGCATCATACGGGAAGTTCTTGGAAAATCTCACGGGAACTTCATCGAGCATCCTACGGGAAGTTTTTCGAGAACCCTTCCTCCACCATCCTTTGGGAAGTTTTTCGAGCATCCTGCGGGAAGTTCATGGAGCATCCTACGGGAGGTTTTTTGAGCACTCCACGGAAAGTTCTTGGAGCATCCTATGGGAAACTTTATGAACTTCCTACGAGAAGATTTATGAACATTGTACGGGAAGTTCTAGGAGCATCCTACGGGAAGTTTTCCGAGCACCCTACGGGAAATTTTTCCACCATCCTACGGGAAGTTCATGGAACATCCTGCGGGAACTTCCTGCAGGTAGTTCTATGAGATTTCTACGGGAAGTTCTAGGAGGCGATGAATATATGACAAAAGGTCGAAAAATAAAAGATTGAATGACAAAAGGTCGCAAGGATATAAGGTCGATAGGGTCAAAAAGTCCAATATACAAAAGATCGTCTTCCCAAAACATTTATTTATAGCATTTAAAGCACTGCTCACGTATAAAAGAAGGAAAAAGTTCTGAAAAATATTAAATTTCTCATTTCTCATCTTATTTTCTCTAAATTTCTCGAAAGAACTGATCATGTATAAAAGAAGGAAAAATCAAGTAAAAATATTAGATTTTAATATCTCGTCTATTTTGCAAATCCTAGAACTCGCAAGTTTTCCAAAGTTCGAAGTATACATTTTAAAATCTCAGAGCCTTAAATGCAAATTTCAATCACAGTAGCTAAACTAATCATCATCATTAAAAGAAAAGAAAACACCCAATAAATTATGTTTTTCCTTTGACTTTTCGACCTTTTATCTTTTCAACCTGCTGTCTCTCGGTTGGTGGTTATGGTGGTTATTGCCAGTCACACCAACAACTTTTGAATGTGTCAGATCTAAATTAATTCGAAACATTCGAAACAAAAATAACTTTCGAAACCCCACAGAGAAATTCTAAAGAGCTTTGATCTCTGATCCTGAAGTTTTGATACCTTCACCTATTTTACCTTACATTCCGGAAGGGTCTGGAGATTCTCATCCTAGTCTGAGTTCATGATTTTCATCCTAGAAATTAAATTTCAAATATTTCAGTTCTCAGATCCAGATCCAGAATCCAGAAAGAGTCCAATAAATAAAACCAATCCTAGAGATCCTTTTTTTCTGAAAAAGTTGTGTCGGCTTAATTATTGCTAAAGAAAAACAATGTTTTGCTCCCTCTATTTTTAAACCGGGCTACGCCCATGTAACACAGTTTACTCGTATTTTCATCTTATTCTTGCACAGCAAAAAAATAATTTTGATATCACATCAAAGTGGATGCACTACAATCATGTCGAAAATTTCATGTAATTTGTATGACCACATAAATAAACAAATGCAGTAAAAGCAGCGTAATGTCAGTTCATGCATTGTATTAATGATAATTTTGTCCTTTTTAGCAAGTAATATTACACCATATTTTCGACATGATTGTAGTGCATCCACTTTGACGTGATATCAAAATTATTTTTTTGCTGTGTGGTAGCTGTTCAGCTGCAGCCCATTACTTTGTTTTGAGAAACTCTGGTTGTTTTATGATCAAGTTTCAAAATAAACTATGACTCACAACTCCAAAAAAACGTTATTCATGTTGGTTAAACAATTAAACATGTAAGATCACAACCGTGGTTCTTAATTTCAATTGATAATTTAAGCAACGTACTGATAATTGACCCACATTGGAAATTTCCATCCAACTCCCTGAATACACCTTTTCTCATCCATTTCTGCTGAAATGAAACATCGTTCTCCGTTTCGACACACAAAGTAACAGCAATGGCTCAACACCAGTCCAGGTCTGCCTGTCGTTTGCTATCCGCATTAAGCTTTGCCCTTGGACGTGCCTATGGAGTTTTCCTTTCGCTGCCAACCAGCAGCCCATCACACAGTCCAGTGAAATACACATTTCCCCCCCATCATTCCCTTACAACGAAACCAAAACTACGCAATAAATTACGAGCCATCCAAGCAGAGCGCGTTAGTCACGAACACTCATCGTTCATGTTTTCCAGCTCTCTGGACGGTCGTCGTTGTCGGTTGGCTTCCAGACACTCCCCGGATACCTCGACCCAGAACCTTCTACCGGTGGCCGCCGCCCTAAACGAAAAACGGGAAACATAATTCCTGGGAAATGGCCTACAACGGCAAGAGCTTTTCTCCATTTGGAGATCGTGCATAAATGACGTAGTATATGTTTGACTTAGTTTAGACCCGCCCTCTCATCACTCGTAGCGTATTTTTTTATATTATCAATATATTATGAGTCAAGACTTCTTCCCCCCCTCCCTTCTTAAAATACTACGTCATTTATAGATCGTCCCTTACGAGAACGCATGATGATACGCACTTTTGCTCGCTTTCCACCACAACCAATCCGACCGTCGTCCTCGTCGTCGTGCCAGTCTTGTATCTTGAATTCTCTGAATATTCCCATCATCCACCACATCCATTGCACGTCCTCCACGTCGACGTCGTCGTCGTCGTGTATCCTGATGGTGGTGCTATATTTACGATGGTCTGTCTAGCGAAGCTCCAATTTCGGAGAATTTTCCCAACCCTCTTCCCCATCGCCCATTTCCCGGGCATCGCTCGTCGTTGCTGGTGCCACTGACTGGTTGACTGACTGGCGAGGCTGTTTTCCTCACCCGTCCGACCCCACCGTACCGCAAACCAATTTTCCCAGACTCCACCGAATCGGTGAGGATGTATTTGTGTGAACCCATGTGCGCCCGCTATGGCGCATTACATTTTACTCACTAGCCCAGTGGTTTTCAACCTTTTCCATTCCATCCCCCCCCCCTCTTTACCAAAAATGCTCGCATCTACTCACTACTTGGGGAGGGGGGAATTCCCCACCGGTTGAAAAACGCTGCACTAGCCAAAAGAGAGAGAAAGAGAGAACGAGAGCATGTTTCATACTCAGCCTTTATGATGATCCTGGCGGCTTCCTTTGTTACACAATGTAACAGTGTGTTACTTGGACTGTACCAGTTTGGGAGCATGTTCCAGTTTCGTTTTCTCTCCCATGTCACACTCAGATCTGCTCTCAATTTGGCGAAATGTCAATATTTATTCGATGGTAGGCTTCTGTTTTCAGTAAAAACAAAAGTTTGCAGGAAAATCGAGGGAATCCTGTGTGTTTTGGTTTACTTTCCTCTGCAACAAACGGGGAAGTAAACCTTAGCATTTA
The DNA here is from genome assembly GCF_037179485.1 of Ochlerotatus camptorhynchus. NCBI lineage: Eukaryota > Metazoa > Arthropoda > Insecta > Diptera > Culicidae > Ochlerotatus > Ochlerotatus camptorhynchus. Next base: position 2,937,544 of record NW_027040529.1, on the reverse strand, counting down.
GGTTTCCTAGAAGTATGGTTCGGTAAATAGCAAGCAATGTAGCTCAATGCAAATACATAGATCTTCAATGTTCCCAACAAAAACAGACAATTAGCTTCCAATCAAAAAATTTCCACTGTCTTCACCAGCACAGCAACTAATGAATGCGAGATCCTGCACAAATAATGAACGTTGTTGCTAACCATGCGTCTCCATTGACTTGCGGAGGTCGATTTCATAGAACCACAGAATGATCAAGATAATTTTGAAATGTAGCTGTCAACATTGTAAATAAACTTCCAATGAATGTACCATTCAGATTCTGTTTCAGCGGTCGTCTATTACGAGTTTTCCTATACAATGATTTAGATAACTTAAAGACCATTTGAATTATGGTTCAGACGCCAGCAAATGGTCATTAACTCTTTCATTCAGGTATCCTGAGCACCTCCAATGATACGTATGGCCAACGGGAAATATTTCTTGGATGCAGGTGTTCTGTCGACATGCTTGATTTATTTGTAGAGGCTACTCCGGCTTGGCTCACGACCGCCAGCTACTACCTGGATAGGGTTGGACAACACTCCGTTATGCAGGACTCTGCACGTGAAATTATCGTAGGGTAAGTGTGTCAGTTTGGATAATTCTTCTCATTGTTTAACCCATTTTGGAAAACTGTGGCACGATTCAATTGTGGTTTTTAAAGCCATGTTATTTATCTTAAAGTAATATTGAAATTGAGGAGCATTTTTATCTTTTAAAGTACGTTGGCAGACTTCGTAGCCCGAGCTGGAACGAATATCTCGATACCTTAAATTGGTATGGATTAGCCTGACATAGGAGGTTAAATACCAAACAATAAAACCAAAAAAATATTCCCACAATACCATTCCAGTACCAAATTATCAGCGGCGCTGGTGGTGCAGTGGTAAGCGTGATTATCTCTCACCCCAGCAGGCCTGGGTTCAATCCCAGTCGGCGCCGCTGGGATGTTCTGAGACACAACATCTTCCCTTCGGAAGGAAAGAACACCCGTTGGTCCCCGGTTCATGAGCTGATGGGTCGATAGATAGATACGGTCCAGGTGTGGCTAAAGGCTAAATATTATCTAAGTATAATGGGAATTAATTGTTGCAGTTGAGGATTGCAACGATTTTTGCCTGAAATTATTAATTATTTCATTGGACATTTGTTCTAAAGTCTCAACATTCAAAACTCTATGTACCCCGGTAGTACTGTACCAAGGGGAAACATCAAAATCATCTTCAGAACTTTGTTCTGAATCCTTTGAAGTGTTTTGTTTTCTGGTCGTGCAACAACTAGACCATATTGGCACAGCGTAAAACATGGCCGGTCTCAAAATTTGTTTAAATATTAGAAGTTTATTCTAGTATCCAAGTACTAATCCAAGATATTTCACTTGGTTTGACCATTAAATAGGAACTCCGTTCATAGTGACTAAGTGACTACTACAAGGTTTCAAAAAAGAAGCTCTTGGCTTATGTGGAATTATTATAGGTTGAGTTTTGAAAGCGTTGGGAGAAATCTTCCATTTTTGTAAATAAGAAGAGAAAATATCTAAACTTTTCTGCAGACTCCAAATAACAAGAAGACTTCTTCCTTTAGGAGAAATGCCTGTGTCATTGGCGAACAAAGATTTGTGGCAACCCTGAGGCAAATCAGGAAGGTCCTAAGTGAAAATGTATATAGGCCCATGAAGGCTACTCCAGCTCTAACAGGTAGTCGATCAGATTTGGAATTTTGAGTTGATGAGTAGTTGAATGTCCATGGCGAAATCCAAACGCCTCATCTGCAAAAATTGAGTTCGTATTGATGTGAAGCATCATTCTATTTAAAGTTATCTTTTCAAACAGTTTACTTATTGATAAAAGCAAACTTATTGGACGGTAGCTAGAAAATTTAGCTGGATTTTTATCCAATTTCAAAATAGGAACAATTTTTGAATTTTCTATTTATCAGGAAAGTATGCCAAATGGAAACATCTGTTAAATAATTTTACAAAGAAAGACAAGGTACTCCCTGTTTTTATGAGGATATAGAAAATTCAATCATCACCTGGAGCTTTCATATTTTGATTTTTTTTTATAGATCTTAATTCGTCCAAATCATTCCCCCAGGAATCATCAAAAATATTTGCCCGAGAGAAAATATTCAGATAATCCTGAGCATCCAGATTCGCAATAGGACTAATAAGTGCTGAAATTATGGGAACTCTCGAATTGCTTAGCAAATTTTTAGCACCTTCTTTAAGCGCTGGAATTGGCTTTTGAGGTTTTTTCAAATTTTTTGTGAGTTTCCAAAAGAGTCTGGAACCAGGGTCTAATTTCAAAAAAATATTTTCAAAACTTTTGTTCCTCAGGGCAGAGAATCGCTTTTTAATTTGTGTTTGCAAATCGAAGTAGCAGTGCTGCGATTTGTCATTTTCATTGAGAAAACTTCAGTGGATATAGACAAAATTCATTTCACTGATAGAACTGAAAATCAAAATTTCCTTTGTCAAAATCTCACTCTTTTCTTTGTCAGTGACAAAGATTCCCCTGGTGAAAAAACTGTGAATTTGCGCATTCTGTGTCACATTATTGTTCTCCAGGCTGATAATGATGATGATTCGTATTCAGTTTGATGGTTCTATGTAACTGTTTTACTAAATTAATTTGATTTCGATAGTAATTCAGCAAATGAAAAAACTGCACATCGTCGTCACTGATAGTAATATCACTGACAATTGATATTGATTGCTACTGATGGTGACTCTCTGCTGAAATGAGTGACCAGGGTTGTTTTGTTATTATCAGTTTTTAGTGTCGAAATTTTGCAGCACTGCGAAGTAGTCAGAGATTCAAGAGCATAATTAATTTCATCTTTAGTTTGCAAAGGAATGTTTGGATCGAATTTATATTCCATAAATGTTCGATATTGCTCTATGGCAATTGAAAGTAGAGCTGTTGGGGTATTTCAAATGGTACTGGAAGGTGATCAGAACCGAAGTCAGCATGGGTAACCAATTGGCTACAAAGTTGACCAAATCAATAGTTGAGGGATTTCTTGCTGAAGAAAATCATGTTGGGCTGTTTGGATATTAAATAGTTTAATAACCTGCAGAACAATCATCAAACAGAATATTACCATTGGAATTGCTTTGAGCATTATTCCATAGCACTAAAATCACCAATAATGAAGAATTGAGACCTATGACGGGTAAGTTTCTGAAGGTCACCCTTGAGAAAATTCTTTTGCTGGCCTACGCATTGGAATGGTAAATAGGCAGCTATAAACGTAAGTTGTCAAAATTATGCTTCAACAGAAACTCCCAAAGTTACAAAAACTTTGGTTTCAAATGAACAAAGAATTTTGTGTTGATACGTCTATGAACAATGATGGCAACGCCACCACAGGGTCCATCAAGACGATCATTTCTATAAATGAAATAATTTGCGTCCCTTTTAACCTTATGGTCAGGTTTAAGGAACGTTTCAATATGCACGTTATGAACTCTCGAAAAGTTAAATAGCTCGTCTTCATAATCTTTAATAGATCGAGCATTCCAATTCAAAATATTTAATGATTTAAAATCCATTACTGAATTTCAAAGTTATGACGATATTGTTCGAAAATTTTAATCCAGTTTGAATAGCATCAAACATGGAGCTAGTTTTTAGCATATCAGTTATCATTTCAATTAATGATTTCTGTATAAAATCCATTTTAGGAGCAGTAATGCTTCCTAAGTCAAAATTTTCAAAATTGCCATTAGAATTACGTTGGTTAGTATTTTGATTTCTACCAGTTAGCAGCTTAGGTCGCTGAACATTTTTCGCAGCTAGGGGAGCAGGTATAGATGAATCATTTGAAATAGGGGTGATATTTGTACCTACGGGTACGAATGTAGAATTTGATCCTCGCTGATCGTTGTTAACGGCAGAGCAATTTGTACCCGGTCGGAACGAGGAGCGTTTCCTACTTGTCGCTTAATACGAGATTGTAGGATCGCTTTGCGAGTCTTACATTCCCAACAATTGGATTTGTGGTTTTCACCACAATTTGAACATTTAAATTTCTTAGAATCATCCTTCACAGGACAGTCGTCCTTGCGTGAGTAAAATCATCACAATTCATGCATTTAACAGGCATGTAGCAATTTTTTGTTCCGTGACCCCATCCCTGGCACTTGCGGCAGTGGGTGAGGTATTGGAAATTTCCTCCAATCATCCTGAAGTGTTCCCATTTCACTCGGACATGAAGTATAAGGCTAGCTTTTTCTAAGGCCTTAAGATTGCATAGTTCACTAGACTTGAAGTGAACTAAATACAAATAATTAGAAATCGCGTTGCGTCATTTTCATTTTGATACCCTTAATACTCTTTATCTTCTAGTTTACTCGATATCTATCCATTGCAAGCAATATTTTGATAATTATTTATGTTTTGGGAGTTGGTGTACAGGTAAATTGAGGTTAAGGAAACGGCACTGGTAAAGGGGCTTGGGTTCTAATCCACGATCTTTAGCTCAGTAAACAAAAACGGTCGCTTTAAGGCCATCGAGCCCCTTACATCACAACCGACTATCGTTCATACCCGGGACAAGAAGCTTTTCAAATGAAATAACGTCCCCGAAAGCAATTCACAATGTTTTCCAAATCGGATCAAGGGTGCGTAATATTTTTCGTAACATATTACTGTTTCCGTACCATTCCGCTCGAGTTATCTCGGCTTCCATTTAAGTGATGATATGACAATAACAAAGTAGCAAACGTGGGTGGTCAATCATGCTCATGCTCATGAACAGAGAATCTTGTTCGAGTACAAAGTGGTGTTTTTGATAAAATATGATTATGCTTGATACGAGTTTCCAGCATATTTGAGTTCTGCCGGGAACACCATTCCATTTGAATAGGTTAATTTTCTCATCTTTCCTGGGTGAAGAGTATCATTGTGCTTGCGATAGATGTAGGGAAAATGGCTCTAATGTTGGCCTATGGATCCATCTCTAAAAATCTGCTATTTGTCAATTTTATCTAGATGAACGCGTCATTGGGACGGTACTAATTGATATTTTTGGTCGCTATTGAAAATTTAGTCGATTGCTGAATTTATGTATGGGCTAAAATTATGGGCATTTAGGCCGACATTACATCCATTTTTCCTACAAAATTTATACATAAATTGCCATAGAAAACTCTCAATTAATAACTGTGGAAGGGCTTCAAAGATCACAAAGTTGAGAGTAGGCACAAGCTCATGTAAGAATAATAAGCTTCATCCGACGGTCTTGATCGATTGTCCTGTGTAATGCTTTGTATTGAAGTATGGGGTTCGGAGGCTTAGTAGTGACCTTATTTTTGCTTACTGATCATTATTCCAGGCTCCTTTACATTATAGCATTACCAGGTCACATAGTAAAAAATTCAATTTCTGAATCGACCTTTTCCGATTTTCATAATTGTTTGTTATGGTCAATAATTCACATTTGAGCTAAAATTCGGCCATTTTGAATCTCTCAAAAAAACCTTCAAAATGACGTATTCAATATTTTTCAACAAATCATATCTCGGAAACATCGCTTCTAATCGAAATGATATCTGAGATAAAGTTTTAGGAAAAAGACCATTCTTTTTCTAGAAAAATTTACACGGTAAAAAATACAAGTAATTTTGGTTATACAATTCAAAAAGCATTTAAAACTTATACAACAAAAAATTGCCATCTTCAATATGTTTTAATTTGTTTCATTAAAAAGCTTATGAAATAGATGAAATTGAACTGGAAACTGGAAAATTTCAGAAGAAAGCATGTTTCATAAGCCGTTCAATTAAAAATATAAATCAAAATTGAAGAGGGGGAATTTTAGTTGTATTTTTTTTTCCTGAGATGAAATTATTTTTTTCCTATAACTTTGTCTCAGACGTCATTTTGATTGGAAGTGTCGTTTTCAAGTTATGATTTGTTGAAAAGTTTCGGATACGCTATTTTGAAGTTTTTTTTTTTTTGCGAAAAAAAAGTCCGAATTTTAGTTCAAATGAGAACGGTTGATCTCAACAAACAATTATGCCATATTACATGCAAATAGCAGATGGTCGTATCAGATCGATTTCTTTATTTGGTGTGAAACTGCTCATTACTGAATTGAAAGTCATCAGTCAAGAGACGATCTAATATACCACATTCGCGTGAATTTTGATAAACAATAAATTATATCACAACCATCACATCACTTATCGTGGTGAATTCTGATGCAAAGATCCTTACCTAGCCCGTATGAAAAATTCATGTAAATTTCTGCGATATATAGCGCACACGTGATTAACGCTAGATTTGGCGTAAATTTACACGATATTTCATTTAAATTTAATCGCAATATTTCATATTTCCAACAATTTTGAGGTTTACGCGAACTATAGCTCAAAATGAAACGAGAGGAGATTTTACTCCACAGTTAAAATTCAGATTTTTTTTTCTTTGTACTAATAAAATCTTTTTCAAAATCTGTCAGATTTTTTTTTTCATCGAAACTATTTATAAGTTCACTCTTTCACTTTCCCTCATTCTGCTTAATGACCCATATTTTTTAGTCGTTTTATCTTCTCAAGTGCTCAATATTACACATTTGACCCCCCAAGCAGTATCGATACAAAGTTTCGAATATCGATTTTTATTCTCGTTTCCGTGTAATTCCATTCATCAGGCAGCAAGAAAAAGTCCCACTGGCACACATAAAAAACAATCGACAACCCTACGCTGCTGTCCGAAAATATAGGTCAAACTGTTTTACTGCAAAACACCCTGACAGTGCTGCGGCAGCACCAACGACAGCAGGGACACACATTTCCTGGAAATTAAGAACCACGAAGGGAGCAGCGAACCTCGCCGTTCCATACCATACCGCTCACAAACCATGTTTAAAAATTGATCAACAACACTCCCTCAGCACCGCAGTCCCCTACCGCCAGGTTGCCTGTTGCCAATCAGGCCGGAATAATTTCACCTGATTGAATCCTTCACAACAAAAGTCCTAACCCCATTTGATGGACGTCAAATTGCAAGTCAGCCCCTGCCGCATAGTAAAATGTGTGACTCGTTACCTTCCGTGTAGGGGTGGGTCATGAATTGGCGTGAGTTATTATTACACCAACGACTAGCCTTTCGGGGCTAGGGATGTTTCAATCAACTTTCGAAATGGGTTTCCTAAATGCGCGCAATGCCTGAATGGCGCATGGCCGAAGCAGGTGGGGGTGGGACTCCCCGGAGTAATTATGAAATGCCTCCACCAATCTACCCGTTGTGGTTGATAGAATGCGGAGGAAGGAAAAATAATACATTTTTATGGTATCTCTTTGGGGTTATTTTTTTCCCTGCACTTGTTCTGGGAGGTGAACCACATTTTTCCCTTATTTACAAAGTATCTGACTCTGCGCTTTTCATTTCCATTTCCATCGCATTATCGATAGCAGCTCAGAAGGGAAGGGCACTTGAGGCGGCCTCGGGAGGGTTGGAGGTTGAGCTGGGTGTTTTGGTACCTAACCAAGATCACGACGAGAGTGGACGTGAAAGAGAAAGATGATTTAGGGTTGGAATCGAGAGAAAGCGGAGTGAGCGAGCGCAAGGACCATCACAGACAGGCCACCACCAGCAACCATAGTACATCAGGCGCCTAGAGGGCGAGTCGTCGTCGTCGAATATTGATTTTACGCGCAAACACATAATCGCGCCAGCTCGTCCCGACGACATCGTTTTAGGTTTCTCGACGCCGCCGCCACCGTCGCCACTTGTCGTCGTCTCGTAGCCGTCGGGTTCTGCCTGTCTGCCAGAGTAGAAATTCCTTCTCACTCATTCATCACCGCGCCGGTGAGCGAAGAGCCTTGGGCTGTGGCGTGGTTCATATCTCTCTCGAGCTCACGTAATCCTTCGGTAGGTTAGTGTGCTCTTGCTCCCGCTCGTGTGACTTTGTGCCATATATGTATAAATATAAATTTTGTCAGCCTTCCGTTGACGACGGCGACGCGCCACACCGACCGCGCCGCAGCACTGCCTTCTCGTCATGTTGTGTGCGAGAGCGTCTAGCGTTCGAGTCCCTCGTGTGACCTCGACTTGATTTTTTTTTTCGGCATTCCTACCACCCACCCCCATCACCACCAGCAGATTTGCTGTAACGAGCCGTAAACGCGACACATGCTACCGTCGACGTCGTCGTCGTTGTTGACGCCGGGACGAGGGATGCATCGATTTGAGTTTTGATGAAATTCTTGGTCATTTTTGCATGGTTGTAGTTTGAATATTTTCACTTCTCATAGAAGATTCTTCAGACCTCTCTCAGAAGCTTCTTCATATTTCCCCGGAAATTCCATCAAGAAGGCACTGTGGCTTTTGTCGGAGATATCTTCCGACTTCTAGTTTCTCCTGGAATTGTCTTGCTCAGAAATTTCTTCAGAATTTATTTGGTTTCTTCCGACTTCTTTCGGAAGTTTTGGTGTAACTTACTCCGGATATTACATCCCAAAGGTTTTTCGGATTATTTTTTTTTTTAATTTCATCCATTTTCCTGCACAAGTTTCTACGAGCAGTCTTTCTGGATTCTGTCGTTTGACTCCGCACAGAGGAGTAACTAGAAAATTAATCTGTACTGCTATTTTGAATGACATTTTGCATTGATATAATGTAAAAAGAAGTAATAATTGACTTCGAATTAAATTTAAACAAAATGAAAAAAGAAAATGTTTGGTCCAAAATTTGCTCTAAAATGACGGAAAACATACAGTTTTCAATAGTCTCACAAATGCCGGTCCGGATGATTCCGGATGAGTTCTCTCAACTTATGTGATCATAACAACTTGAAGTTTCATTCGTCCATATATTATATAATCGGATCTCGCAAGATTCGACACCTGGGGCCTCCCTTAGCGCAGTCGGTAAAGGCGCAGCTACAAAGCTGGGTTCGATTCCTGATTCGGTTTACGGATTTTTAGGGTGGGAGCATTTTGTATTGATTGTACTTGCCACACAATTATACTAATGCAAAAATGGTACTGGCATCGAAAGCTCTCAATTAATAACTGTTGAAGTGCATCGTCTTCCAGCTACAAATAACAAAAATACATGCAAAATCACATTTAAATACATTAAAAACAAGCTAAAACATTAAATTTTAAATAAAGCTCTAAATTATACGAATTTTTAAGCTCTTCCAAAAATGTGTGAACATAATATCACGTGTTTTATCCGTTGCCACTTTGTGCTGCATGCAGGGCTGAAAAGCACCTCCGAGCGTTAGCAAAGCAACTTTGTGCATACATCTCACAACACTCGACAAAGAGTGTGTGGTTCTCCCATTTACTTCACACACTCTTTTCCAACTAATCTGTGAGAAAGCGATCCACACAATGAGCGGTACACTCCGTGCGGCGCAGGGAGCGAATATAATACAACAAGCGCTAATGTCTTCTTTAATTTTTTTGCAGACTTTGCGTACCACGACTGCATGCATAGTATTGTCTGTTTGCTGGGTTTCCCATTTGCAACCGTACACTCAGTGGCGCTCTTTGCGTCGGACCTGTCGGAGCGATGGCTACACATTGCTTTCGTTATTTATGGGTGTGTGTCTGTCTTCTCTTCTCCGCTGCTTTACACTTGCACACGGTGAAAAACAAGCCAACTTTGTGTTTGATTGATTCTCATTTTGTATATTTCAGAAAATCAGTACATTGCGCGCATTGAGTGATCAGATGACAGCCCTGACTGCATGTATAAGTAACATAGAAAATCAAAAAAAAAGTTGACTTTTAGCCAGGATTTTGTTCTTGTTCCTCGTGCGTCACCCGGAAAATTCTTCCGCCTTCTCTCTGAAGTGTATTCCAATTTTCCTTGGAATATTCTTCCGTTTCCCTGGAAGTTTCGTCCGACATCTCTATAAAAACCCACGTGGCTGTGTTCCAACTTTGTTTTCACATTCTTTCGTAAGGTTCTTCCGACTTCTCCTAGATGTTTTTTCGGAAACTTTTCTGGCATCCAGCGGAAGATTCGAACTAATCCAGGAGGTTTCTTCCAACATCCACCAGTTATGTCCCATTTCCCCCGGAGGTCTTTCTGACTTTTACCGGAAAGTTCTACTGACTTCGTCCAGAAAATTCTTTCCTATTTCCCTCGGAAGTTTCATTATACATCACATCGATATCATTCTGGCTTGTCCCAGAAGTATCTTCCAACTTTATATTGACTTCCTTCCGGAAGATTCTTCTGAAGATCTCCAGAAGTATATTCCAAACTACCGCGAGTAGTGCTGTCCAGCTTCGCAAGGAATATTCTTCTAATTTCCACACCATTTTTTTAAAAGATATCCTCTGGAATTTTCTCCTGACTTTCCCCTAAGATTTTTCCTGACATCTAGTGGGAAATTCAACGTAGAGCATTCTGGCATTCCCTGGAAATCTTTTCTTTGGGGTCTTATAGCCTAGTCAGTAAAGGCACGCTATTTCCAAGCCGGAGGCGGCGATTCCCGGTCCGGTCGAGGGAATCTTTTGGGTTGGAAATTTTCTCGACTTCCCTGGACATAGAGTATCATTGTGCTTGCTTCACAATATACAAATTCATGCAATGGTATTGGCATCGAAAGCTCTCAATTAATAACTGTGGAACTGCATTTAGAACACTAAGTTGAGGGCACGCAATAAGCTAATATGCACTAAGCAATAAGCTTGAAATGCGAATAAGAAGACGAAGAATGGAAATCTTTTCCGAATTTCCATGAAATTTTCTGAACTCTTCGGGAAATTTATTCTAGCTTCTCTCGAGAGATCCATCCAACTTCTCCAGGAACATTGTACTGATCTATACCATCATGGTGAACGAAGTTTTTCCAGTGCTACAATTATTATTAAAGAGTGAGGATGTTAGTTATCCATACAAAATAATCCTTTACAAACTTTGTCAAGATACATAATCTGTCAATTCATAAAAAAAAATCACTGTTGCTGAACGTTTTATACGTCTAGACATCGAATTGAAACCAGTTGTTCCTTTAAAAAACAATGAATTCAGTGAAGCACAGGTCATGAAATGTGGTGTACTTATTTCATCCGCGTTTCTAGTATTATATCTATGAAAGTCACTTCCTCTTTGAATTCAATCACACAAATATCGAGGCAGCAAACCGTTAACTACTTTAAAAATGAACACCATAATCAAATATACAATTCTTTGCTTCACCGACAACCATTGTAAGGCGTCTAGCATCAAAGTTGAGGAAGTGAATCTATTACATCTCAAAATCAAACGCATTATTTTATTCTGCAAGCGCTGTAATCTCGATATTTGTGTTTCATTGGCTAGACATAAAATGGAAGGGCAAAAGTGAGGAGAGATAATTGATTTGTATAGCTGTATTTTACTGGCAATAGTTAAATTGTTTTTCAATTGACATTCAATTTCATACTTCTTGGCAATTTTCTTGATGACATTGTCAATGTGAGAGTTGAACTTAAGTGTGTCACCAATAATCACGCCAAGATATTCAATCTCCCGAACGCGATAAATGGTCTCATTATCAATTACAACAGAGCCGTTCTCGATTCCGCGAAATTACCATAAATTTAGGTTTACTTGTACTCAATTTCAACTGCTTATACTTCAACCATCTACTTAGAGAACGCAAATCTTCATTCAAGTGTAAAACGGCATCATGTAAATCCGTAGCTGCAAGGAATAACACAGTGTAATCTGTAAAAAAGATTAATGTCGCAAAATCGTAAAACACGTCGCATGTCATTAATATAGATTAATACACTTCCCTGGGGCACTCCAAGGTTATTCCCCACGGGACTGGAAACATTATCATTAAAAACACTCCATTGAGTTCTGTCAGACAAATAGCTTTCGTACCACATATACTCGTAATTCCAAAGCGCTTGATTGATCTTAACAATAATTGGAAATTGTTTCAAAAGCGCGTTTTAAATATTTCAAAACAGCAAAAATAGTATCTTTACGCTCCTATTTATCTTTCCATCTCGCTAATACCAAATTCAACGCAGTTTCAAAAGAATGATATTTCCGATATCCCGATTGTTCTGGTATCAACCAACTATTACTATTTAAATACTCCAACAGCTGGCCTTTAACAACAAGTTCTAAAATTTTCTCTGATGTGTGCAACATGTTGATGAGACGAAACACGTCGGCTTTAATCGTTCCAGAAAGTTTTTGAATAGGGACCACTAAGGATTCCTTCCAAATTTGTGGCACATGTCTAGTTTGCAATCATTCATTAATAAGATCCAGCAAGATGTGGCCAATGGCATAAAAGCAATCTTGAATAACTCTAGCATTAACATTGTCTACTCCACCCGATTTTCCTAATGAAAAGCAAACTATAAATAAGTTCATCTAATGTAATTGGGTGAAAACCTTCAAATCTACAACTGATGAAAGTTTTAGCGTCTCATGGCCGTTTGTCCTCTTTAGCGGGCTTAAGGCTCGTTTGGTGTTTTTTACTCCATTTTAGCATTTCCCGTGCTATTTTATGGAGTTCCTCCTTTAAGTTTTTCAAGTTTTTGAGCGAGAAATCGCCGATTGACGTGTTCGTTTACAAATGCAATTACGCACAAATCTCAAATCACTCCGGATTTTTGTGTTTGCATAGCACGTTTCGTGTCAACGTGTTAAGCCAATTTTAGCGTTTTTTTTTTTCAAGACGATTTACGATTGTAAAATAAGAATTGTAAGAATTGTAAAAAGTAAAAATTTAAAAAAATTAAGTTGACGTTTTTCGCTTATTCCATTTAATGTTCTTTTTGGCATTCAAGGACGGAATCATTTTTTCATACAATTTCGCATTTCTACGGGCCCACATCAACTTAATGTACAAAGTTCAGAATGTATCTAAGTGTTTGCTGCAGAGAATCATGCACCAAGATCCATTTTAAGATCTGCACAACTTCTTGATGTTGTGTGTTAACATTCATATCATATTGTTTATGTTGAAACCATTGATATTTTTGATGTTTTCTGTTTACCCTATTCACGAACTCTTACTACATTATTAGCGATTTCTGGATCTGGGATTTGATAAAAAGCTACAAACATACCGGATTTGAAACCGTTCAAGTTCACTTATATAAGTTCCAGAAAGAAGATCGATTGATTTTTTTTTCATCGCTCTAAAATTTTGAAAATATAAGATTTTAACAACCATCGTGCAATCCCCCGATCTCGACTGCAATCGGATTTTTCACACCCTTTCCCGCTCGAATTTTCCACCCTTATAAGCGAGGCACACCACACTGGCCCACTCACAAACAGCTTATATTTAGAACTACCGTTTCCCAACTCTCTCTCTCTCTCCCCCATTTCTCTCGCTCAGTCTCCCACACACAGAAGCATTTTCTCCCTCTCGCTCTCGATTTCGCCATTTCTCTCTCACATACACAAATTTGTCTTTGCACCGCGCACTCAACGCCCCACCAAATACTCCTACGACATCACAGCGCGATAGGAATCGTTTTCCACCCTTATGACGCACAACCACCGCATGGTGGCTCATGTTGACGAAGTCTGGAACAGTCCCCGTTCTCCTTTGCCCGACCATCATCAACAGCGCACATTGCATCACTCGGTATCTACAGTGTGTCTCAAAATTGAGCGTACACCGGAATGGACAATTTTTTGAAACACTGTGAATAGATATATTTTTAAAATCGTGGCTGATGGATCAACATCTATTCGATGATTTATGGGTATAGTTTTGGACTATATTGAATTTATTCTTCTTCTTCATCTTTTTAATTGACAGCTTTTGATGCCTGTACCATTTATGCATTAGTATAATTGTGTGGCAAGTACAACCATATTCTATGTCCAGGGAAGTGGAGAAATTTTCCAATCCGAAAAATTCCTAGACCGGACCGGGAATCTAATCTAGACACCTCCAGCAAGGTCTTGCTTCGTAGCTGCGCCTTTACCGACTGAGCTAAGGGAAGCCCCGGTGAATTGTTATGGAATTTATTAAGCCTCATGAAGTTTGAGTAATTTTAGTAAAATGCTCTTTTCTTTCTAGTGAATTATAAATATGGAGAATGTCAATAAGTTTGGTTCATCAAATTGAAAATGTGTGTTTTTTAGCAAAATATGTTTTTTTTCTAAAATAGCTCTTACTTCCTACACACTGAACCAAATAAGTCCAATACTGTACCGAAAAAGAAATTTTTTAGAAATCTATCTTTTTTAAATGTTCTCGTACAGCTGTTTTGTTTTTCTTCTACAATTTAAAGATAGCTGTACGCTCAATTTTGGGATACACTGTATCTGTGTGAGTGTTGGGCGCCTGTATACACCCTGCTGTTATGTATGTTGTTGTTGTTGTTGTTGTTGGTGTCGACGTCGTGATCGTCGTCGTTGTCGCTCCAGCCAGACACCCACGTCGCACCAAACCACCACCGTCTACCACCCCATCCTATACAACGAACCGCCTGACCACCCACCCACCGCTTACCACCCAGATTGCGTAGAACTTTCTCCGTGTTCTTGCACTACCACCCCACACGTGGTGCGCTGTGTCTAGGAAAGCAACCGGGAACGGGAGTTGGAAAAACTAGGACAACCAGGGTAGTCGCTCGATTCTCCCTCCCGGTCATCCACCGCCGACGCCATCACCCGCCGCATTGGGTTCGTTGGTATTGGTGTTTGGCTTGGTTTTCCGTCTGCTTCTCCCCAGTAGTGCCACACTGCTGCTGCTAGAGACAATGTTTTCGTTGTTCAACGTGGCAATTGTTTTGCCGCGCACACTTCGTTGCAGACGATAGTCAGAACGGCCCCGGCCCCGGCCACTCTTCTAGGACCATCCGATGATGGAGAGATGCGAGAGATATAAATCGCACAGTAGACATTGTTTGGATGGATTTTTTGTTTTTCGGAAGCCTTGTGAGAATTGGTGAACGGTATTTCTGGGGGAGCGATTGTGGGCTCTAAAAATAATCAGAGCTGGGTTTGGGAGCGAAAATTGTGATTGATTTTTGGGTGTTCTTTATTCCAGGCCTAATTTATTTATAATTATTCAAAAGTCCAAGAAATTCTCGCAATGAGAATAATAAATTGTGAGTGTTCGAAAAGGCTTATTACGATTATCAATTTTGATCAAGCGCAATTTGATTAGTCCCCATATGGAACGATTTAAACTGTGTTATTAATTCTCGCGTCACTTTTCAAATAGACCAATGTAACATATCCACCATTTTGAGAAAATCGAAGTTGAAGTTCGACAGATTATTATTTTAACTGTTTAGAAACAATACATTTTGCAATACTATGTTTAGTGTAGTCAGTGAATAATAACGTTTAAAATTCAGTAGAAACGGTTAAATCACAATTTTACTTTGAATTTCATGCTACAATATAGAAAAAAAAACACATAGGACGTTTTGACAAGTCATGTTATACATCGGACTTGTTACATTGGACGATTTTTCTCAATGACATAATAAATGAGTGTTACATTGAACGTTTTGTGTACATGATACTAGATTCCCTTCCACAGATTTCAAAGTAGAGTATCTAACTTTAGATTGGCCCCGCCTTTGGAAAATGAGCACCAATCAAGTTAGGCAGTCGGAATGACCGAAGTAACAATCATCTACCCGTCATATCAAACTCAACATTGGACAATTTTCGACCTATGATTATCTTAACTAAATGAAAGTAAATTTGGATGGGTGTTTTTGTATCACATACAATGATAGAAGAGCAATAGTTTGTATCGCTTAACTCGATTTGTTTACATTTGTTACTTAGGACCTTTTGAAAAGTGACGCGAGAATTCTGATAATTTTGAGTTTGCAGGTCACTTTTATGTGCAGTTTGTAACGTCTTAGAATATCATATATTCTAGACTCTTTCAGAAATTTTGATTTTTTTTTGCTGGTGTAATCAGTTCGCTATCTCTGTTCGTTGGAAAGCTATAACCGATTTTCGTAAAAAAAAAAGCTTTGTTTATTAACATAAATATAAATGTATTTACTTCGCACTATTACGCTATCATTTTCACCATAAAATATACATTGAAACATCTTCTGTTGATTGTAGCAAGAAGTGTATCCCCATTGTTTCCCCACCTGCAGGTATCAACTCTTTGAAACTTCTTTATTTTTGGAGAAAGTTGGTCGTTAATTTTTTACTAACCGATTCGATCCAACGACGATATTGTTCAACAATTTTTCAATTATGTAGAAAAAAAACACAAAATGGGATTTTCATGAACGCTTTGATGACCTGGACCTTCAAAACCTCATGAAATAATAAACCTGCACACATTTTCTTCAGTTTTCTTTAAATAACGTGTCTATATTGTGTATCAGTATGATACAAAATACAAATCTCAATACAAGAAACATAAGCAGGGCAATGAAACATGATAGCTGCGCCGGTGGTGTAGTGGTAAGCGTGAATACCTCTCACCCCAGCAGGTCTGGGTTCAATCCCAGTCGGCGCCGCCGGGATGTTCTGAGGCATAACATCTCTGATCACGCCTTCCTTCGGAAGGGAAGTAAAGCCGTTGGTCCCCGGTTCATGAGTTGATGAGTCGATATGTAGGGTACAGGTGTGGGAGTTGCCTCCCTGGCGTCGGTAGCATTGGTGCTCAGCACGGAAAACAAGATCGACGGAAAACAAATCAAGGAAAAAAAAAACATGAAACATGATAATAAAAGTTATCCAGATCATCTTGGAGATTCGATCCTGAAGTTCTACAGGTTCAACAAAGTATTAAATGATGTCATTGAACTTCATTGAACCCAATAGAAATCTGTAGGATCCATAGTTATGTTCACAACATATCTCTGGTCCTACACATCATCCTGAAGTTTACCTCTTCAAGTTCTACAGGCTGAACAGTGTCTTGTACGATGTATCATCAAACTTTTTTTAACCCAACCCGTTTCATAGAGCCTCATGACGGTGTTAAAAAAATATATTATATTCTGAACTTCAGATTTTGAAGATTGACAGGCTAAATGAAGTCTTGAACAATGTCCTTTATGAGTCCGGGAAGTTCACAGGAGCTATTTGACAACATGCACATCATGAAATAAGATATTTTATGACCTCCAAACTATTGTGAAGCAGGCGTGGAAAATCATCTGCATATTATTATTTTTTGACTTCATTTACATTCATTTGCCTCTAACTTTTTTCATCAACAAAATTCCATAAAATGATATATATATATATAGCTTTCGTGTGTTTTAAAATTAGCTACAACAAGACACTCTTAAACCCCAGCAGGCCTGGGTTCAATCCCAGTAACATCTCTGAAGGGAAGTAAAGTCGTTGGTCCCCAGTTCATGAGTTGATGGGTCCAGGTGTCGAAAAAAAAATCATGTCACAGAATCTTGAGCTCCTGTCCATTAAATGGTATTTTTTCCTTACTAATAATCCGGAAATACGGAATCAAAAAAATTCACGATAAAGTCTTAGAAAAAAAAAATATGTCCATGATTATACAATGTTTTCTATTTTTCAGGAGCATTTAAATTGTTCAACGACTGTGAACTTATATTCTATATGTTCAAAATATAGAGCATTTCTCAGACTCTGCACAGTTTTCTTAATTGGTTTGCCTTAGAAATCTCGAATTTGAAGTCCCAGCAATAAAACAAAATGGTTCAAAACCCTAAAAATTTTCCCTATATAAATACCTAATTTTTTCACGATCAAGACGCATCCAAATTTTTATTTATTTATTTTCCTTGTTCCATAATAATGAGATTGGAGAAAAGCTGTCTAGGTCCCAGAGTTATGAAAATTTTGCTATATTTGAAGTGCTACAGAATAAGCTATTCTTTGGAAGAATGGAGCAAAGTAAAAAGATCGACCAGTCCGTTATAGAGACTACAAAGAAGAGAACGATCTTTTTATTAAAATACTTAGGGGTTGTTCATAAACTACGTAGACAGTTTTTTGGGATTGACACCCCCCTCCTCCCCCTGCGTAGACAATTGTCCATACATTTTTTTTTAAATTTGTATGGGTCGTGAATAATTGTCAACCCCCCCCCCCAAACTGTCTGCGTAGTTTATGGACAGCCCCTTATGGCAGATCTAAATTACTGCAGTCGCTTCATCTACATATTAGATCTTTTAAACTGACTGTTCTAAAATTGTCAAATTTAGTCTAAATCCGGGAATTTGAATATATTCTCTGTGCCTCAATTTTTCGATCTAATCACCAATTCACGATATGCATCTAATATCAACTTCGTGAATTGTGCATTAAAAAAATTGAAGTAGAAGAAAGAGTACAGAGCTAGTAAATGTAGAGTAAAAATTGAATCATTATTAAATTATTAAATTTTTATTAAATTCATAATTATTTTTCGAGAAGAAATGATGTGATCCTTAAACCATTTGTTTTATTTTTAAGAAGCATGAAAGCGGCGCATGCTGGGTTTGTGAGTTTATCAAATTTGTCGAAGTGCAATCGCCATCAGATTGGAAATATATCTTTACGATCAAAAAATGTCACTGTTGGTCACTTTTTTATTGTTTAAAAATCACTATTTGGTCACTATTTTTGTTATTTTAGTCAATATAGTCACTACTATTACATCACATAGCCGCTACCAGCTCTGATCGTGACTTCACAACTGATATCATCAACAAAATTCCGTAAAATGATGCATGAAGCTTTTGTAGGTTTTGAAATTAGCTACAACTTTTGTGAATAACTCAAATCTGCATCTCTTATGCATGATGAACCAGATGGAACAGAACCCAACATTGTTTTTCAATGAATGAAAATTACATTAGGGGTCATCCATTAATTGGAATGGGGGGGGGGGTGTTCGGAAAGTGTGACGAGCCATACAAAAAAAATTAAGGTCCATACAAAAAATGTGACAAAGGGGGGAGGGGGGTTGAAAATGGGCCAAATTTGCGTGACATAATGAATGTACTTTCCCTTAACTGAAAAAAAGCAAAACGATATGGTGGTTCTCAGAATTTCGTAAAAATTGGTAGTTTCGTTCCTTATCGCAAAATATTAGATCCATATTTTTATTTTGAATTTCGGCTGACTATTTCCATGTTAGGGTGGTCCAAAAAATGGATGTTTTTCAACAATGACTTTTTCAAAAATTCATAACTTTTAAACCCCTGGGCCAATTTCAAATATCAATATATATCAATATATCAATAATAATTTTCAGGATGAATATAATGATTTCATAAAAGGTCATTTTTGAAAAAAAGGGTCACCTTAACATAAAAAATGGTCACCCTAATGACAACATAAAAATATAAGGGACTAATATTTTGCGATAAGGAACAAAACTACAAATTTTTACGAAATTCTGAGAACCACTATATCGTTTTGCTATGGAATGGCTATATAAATACATTCATACAGTAATTTCAAAATTTAACGCGGTTCTATAAATTGCCGTGGTTTGTCAAGCTTATTACACCAGCTCAGCGTTGTTTTTTAAATCTAAAAAAAAAATTGTGTTTATCTCTTATTATTAAAATTCCATCAAATTTAAAAATCAAATTTGATATAAGTATTCAAAGATTGCTATAACAAATTTTCAATTGTTGGCTATAGCTATATAATCAGATGATTTATACAACTGCGAAATTTTCTAAATATTGACCAGGATGACCAGGAAAAACATCTAATTCCCTCCCCTTGGCTAGTTTTTTAACCTGGACGTTGGTGGGCGGGCCTAATCTTATGCTTCATAGTGGAGCATTGGAGACGGTTGGTTAAGGTCCGGCATCGTTGGCTCATGCCGTGACAGAATAGCGTCATGAGCATGCGATGAGGATTACTGAGCTTCCCCTCTCTGATGAACCATTGCATAAGAGAACCAAAGATCTAGCCTGAAGTGATAGTATCACACTTGTTACTCCTTTATTTGAAAGCCGCGTTGTAGTACGCTTACGTATAGGCACTGACGTTGGGTGCGATACTGGCGGGTTTTGCCGCAAATCACTCTTATTTTATTTATTTTTATGCAGATAGATTTATTTGGGTTTGCAAGGAAATTATACTATTGAAATATTTCAGAAAGTGTCCAACAGTGCTTCTTCTACTTGCGTGACAAGCTTTCGTTGTTGTTTTCATTGAGGTATTACTCAGGGAACAATGTTAAACACCATTTTTGTACATGGTATTGCAACTAATCTTATATGTGCTTCATTCTGATTTGGGATAAGTGTTTGAACTATGGCTCGGGATTTCCACTGTGCCGTGCTTCTATTGTGACATAACCATACGTATTTTTGTGATGCGACATAGTGGAAACGTGTGAGTGTAGTTGGAGCATATACCCTGTGTAATTTAGAAATCGTCTACGAAACTAACTTCAAAGTGAAGCATTTGAGTCACTTGAAGGTGTCACCTGGGACGAACTAATATATATTAAATATAGGTCAAAGTCAGAAACAACTTGAAACACGTTAAATTTTAGATTACATTCACAAGTGCAGGTACTTAATAAAGCATGGTTGGTAGATTAGAGATTTCAATTATTTATTAAATTAGACTAGAGATATCATAATCATCAAACGAACTTAAATAAGAAAATTTAAACAGCCTAGTAGCATTAAGTGGATTAACAGAAGAGTTAGGATGCGGAGGGTTCGCTTAGGGAGGCAACTAGCCTTTAAAGCAACTGGCAACTAGCCTTTTCATGTATTGTCTGTTTATTTTGATTATTGCTTTAAAATATCAATTTGGTATATATGTGAAAGGATGAATCAGTGGGAGATGGATTTTCGGTTTCTTTACATTTAGCATCACTATGTGTCATTTCCTCAAAACCCCCCAATAACCGGCCTCTTCAATCTCTTCCTTTTCCCATGGCGTTCAAGTGGTCCGCATAGACTATTCAGCCATTACCCGTCCTTTATCCTCGGCTTTGGATTGACTTGCGCTCCCATTGCCCCACCAAACGCTGCAAAATGAAAAATGAAAGGATGACCAGGAAAAACATCTAATTACATCATCCGAGGGCACCCTTCAAGAAGTACAATTTTTCCCCCTGCAATCCATTACACTTTGAGATCCAATATCTTGCCTTCGGTAGCACTGTGCAGTGACTAGCCTATTTTCGTCCCCATCTAGCTGGTAGCACCCGGTCGGTGTGCCCAATCAGCGATTGCTGTCTCAATCTCTCGTCATAAAAAAGCCCCCGGGCCTATAGCGACCAGTAGACCGACGACGACGACGACGACGATCGGTGTGTAGAGGAAGCGAAAGGAGTCTACAGAGCCATCAGCATTGAACTTGATCTGCAACAGGGAAAGGTGCTCTCGATTGGAATCGCACAAGTGCACCATGCACCGAGTCGGTCCTTGCCCAGCCCAGCCTGGGCGTAAGAGGCGTAATGCAGATGAATTTATCGTTCGTCTATGGGTCTCTATCTCTTGTGTTTGCGCACCATAACTATAAAGGCCGGTAGGCCGGCATAGTCGTGTTCTGCAACAATCCAATTAAAAAGTTAAACAAATCTATTTCAACCTGATGGTGCAAAGTGCAGTAGCGCGCTGCTGGTGGAGTGCTCACAAGACACCCCGGACAAAGCCAGGCCAAGAGAGTGATAGCCGTTGGTGATATTACGAAATTTTTCAGATTCCTGTCGAGGTGAGCATTCGGAATGTACCGCTCGCGTAAGTCTTGAACTACATAAGAACTTTGAGACCAAAGTGGTCCGATTTCGAGCTGCATTCAACACCTCTGCAAAAGCTATTTTAATTGCTTTATGCTACCGGTTCAGGCTAGTTGCATTTTTCCCTTTAGGTTGCCTCGAAAAATTCTCTTTGTACAGCAACACTTTACGGCGATGGGTAAGCCATTTTTTCCGCAACCAACTACCTCTGCTACTAACTGCAGTTAATGCTTAATATAATTCCCCTACTTAAACTGGAACTCCTGCGTCAAAATTTTCCGCTCTACTGATCCAACGGAATTTTCGTATTCCTTGGTCCAAGATGGAAAGCCCTTAGCACCAGAACAGAGCTTCGCCTAACGAGAATGTCTTGCCCTTCGGTCCCAAGAAACGACTTATATATCATTACCACTTTCCATGAAAATCTCATTAACTGCCTCCTAGCGGGTCTTCGATGTCTTCTTGCCTCTCACTGCACTACACTCTAAATTGCAATCAAACTGCCAGCGCGAAACTTGCAAACGGCAACCAAAACAAGTTGAACCGTTCCAATTTGCCGTAGAACAATACCAGGACGAATGAGTGGCGCAGGGGGATGGATGCTTCCACGAAAGTCAATCTTCTGCGTAAATCATTTGCATAAATTAAGGTTTTGTGCCGTTGGGCTGCTGCTGCTGGTGGTGCTGGGGCGAGGACGATGGCTCATCTCGCGAAATGCGTTGCTTGCGTTCTTTTGCACGTCGTGTGTCGGAAATGTCTTGTGGGCGTCTCCGTGGAAAATGGCTCTACTTAGGTGTCCGATCGAAACCAGAAGAAGCCGGCTGCCGGTAGCAGTTTTCCTCTGTGTATCAGCTGGTGTGCAACGAATGGAGTATTGGAATGGTGAAAATAGTACAGTTAGCATATAGTTTTTTTTTTTCTATCGAAGAAATATATCAACTGATAACTGAGCGATGTAATTGGGAGCGATTTAAAAATGAATGAATAAGGTCTTAAACTCAAGACTTTGAAATTTGACTTGGATGGAGAGAGCAATCAAAAGACATGCAAAGTACACAGATGGGAACAGTACGGTGGGTAAAATTTTTATGAAAGATTACAACCCACTGGTTTTCATTGCTGTTTCGATTTGTATTGAGGTCCCTAAAACTGTGACAGTGGGGCAGTGAACCTACAAAGTTGCTCAGGGACAACTTTTGGTGTTAATATATTTTTTAAACAAAAGGTCCTTGAAAGATGGTTTATTCGGCAAAGTTGTGCATTTTATAGTTCTGAGAACTGTTGTTTCAGTTTAACGGTGGATCAATACGCTAGGATGTTTTATATTCGACATGTTTCCGAAATTTTCCTGGAGATAATTGAACTGCCCTGAAGTTCTTTGATCCAGCCTGAAGCTCCCAAAATTGTTCTGATATTTCAGTACTTCCTTGAAGCATTGGAGGCAAACCAGCCCCAGGCTGAAAGCCTCCCTAATAAAGATAAATCAATCAAATTCCTTGAAGCTCACGGAACTTCCTTTAAAATCGCTAAACTTTCCTGAAGTTTCCTAAATTTCAAAGAACTTTTCGACGCTGCTCAGAATAGGCCTACTCAACAAACATTGCATGCTGAATAGGAACTTATTCAGGCAAAAATATGCTTCTTGAGCTAGAAAATGGCTTATTCATCTTTTAATCAGTTCAAACTGTTTGTTGGGTATTCTTTAGCGTTTCAACCGTTTTTCTGATATTCATGGAACTTACCTGAAGACCCCACATATTTACAGAATTTGTCAGAACATTCCTAAAATTGTCGGAATATTCCATAATACTTCGGAACTTCTTAAAAGATCCAGCAATCAATTAATGGAACTACTCTGAAGATCTCTGATCTTCCTCGAAATACTTGGAACATCCGTGAAAATAATGAAACTGCTTAAAAAAATTTAAACGCTGACATTCCATGAAGTTGTTGGAAATTTGCTGATGTTTCAGGAAATTCCCGGAGTTTCTCGGAACTTTTTTTTTTATTATAGTCACTTTAACGCTCTTGGGTCGTTCGTGACTTGTCCGGGGTGAGATCTGAACTTGTAACTTCATCGTGAGAGGTATGGATTTTTGGAATTTCTGTTAAGTTCCTTTAATGTTCATGAAGTTAATTGCAAGTCTGCATTGCATTGTGATGATTTTTGGATTTAATTATGTTTCTATAATGGACGAGTTTGAACTTCTTAGAGCTGCGCAGTCATGATTTTTTTACAAATAAAGATCTGTTCCGGATATAAAATGATTAACGATAAGGATGAACAGAAAATTAGTCCTGTTCATGGGGCAAACAATGTAAAATCCGGAGTGTTCCATTTCTCATATGAAAATACCTTTAATTATGTTTTCAGTTTACAAATAGTGATGGTAGGAGATGAGTTCCGGGAGGGTGAATTATATCTTGCCCGGAATAAGTTGATGATTTTAGTAGAAATAGGCGATCTACTAGCTTTTATTCTCCTCTAAATAATGTTCACCACTTGGTTAACCGTTTCTAAAATCGCGTGCTTGCAATACAACAATTTGGTTTACGGGTTAATCGTAGCTGCAATTTCAATCAACTTTGAATGCTGTCTGTCAAGAGAAGCAAAACAATAATTTGTACAAATTTACTACTGTCTGCTTTAGGATTATCGAATTCCCCAGCAAGCTTATCTTTTGCCGATATGGTTGCTGAGCACATGGCGGTGAAAATATCGGCAATTGGTTTGCCGAAATTCGGCGAACCAATTTTCTGTGTACGATTTTAAATCAGCGGAACCTGGTCGCGAACTAGCGTACTAGCCCGAAGGATTTTCTTGCTGAGCTGGGTCTCGACATGTGCTCAAGGAATAAATTTTATATCGAGATTAAAGAAATGCTAGATGGAGGGGAACCAGATAAATTTCTGCCCTTAGCCTAAAGTCCGGAAACAGTCAGAAAAGTAACTTCTAGGGATGAGAAAATTGCCATGCCAAGTAGGGGTACTGGGGGTAAGACGGACAGTGGGGGTAAGACGGACAGTTGCTTGTTTGCATGTTAATCTTTTGATTTTTTGAAAAATTATCACACCCACCCTTCATTCACAACATTGAATGCCTTTCGAGACACCCTGCTATGTGCAGGAACTGTCAAATGTAAAAATATAAACAAAAACAAATCTAGCTTGCTCGCGCAACGCAGCGATGTTAATTTCGGTGTTGAATTTTTAAGGTTTTTCTGCTTATAAACAGTCAAATACATAAAAAACGTGTTGTCATTCTGTTCCTGGTTCAATTCCGGTTGTTTTGTTGGATGAAGTAAGTAGGTAAATTTTGTTATCTGGAGTGCGTGCACTGGCACTTTCATAAATAACTTACCAGTGGGGTGATTCGGACAGTCTCTCCCGGGGCAAGACGAACAGTGCTGATATCTTATAATACGCAGTTTATATTACAGTGGTTTAATTTTTTTATAGATGCCGCGTGTATACAAGCGTAAAACAAGCCGGAAGTCCTGGACAGAAGCGCAATTAGCTACAGCTAGGCATGCCATCGATTGTGGCATGTCCGTGTATGGAGCTTCTGCGAAGTATCAGATTCCACGAAGTACTCTCATCCGGCGGATCGCCTCACCAGATGTGCCCAAGAAGATGGGACCGAAATCTACTGTTTTCACGCTTGAGCAAGAACAGGAACTTGTTCGGCACCTGCATGATCTGGAATCGCGGTTCTACGGAATTAATATGACGGACGTGCAGAAGCTCGCGTATGAGTTGGCGGAAAAGAATGGGATACCCCATTCGTTCAACAGAAAGAAGCAGCTAGCGGGACGAGACTGACTTCACGGATTTTTAAAGCGGAATCCAACTCTATCCTTCCGCAAACCAGAAGCGACATCTACGGCACGTGCCAGAGGGTTCAATAAACCCTCTGTGAATGCTTTTTTTGATATGCTGGAAGCAACATTGACCGACAAAGGGTTCCCGCCTTCGCGTATATACAACGCAGATGAAACCGGGATCAGTACCGTAAGCTCTTTTACAATTTTCTTATAATTGAAACTTACACTTACTGTAATATTTTAGGTCCCTCCCAAGAAACAGAAAATAGCAGCAAAAAAGGGGAAGAAACAGGTGGGTTCCATCACGTCGGCAGATAGAGGAGACACGACATCAGTAGTTATGTGCATGTCTGCGGCTGGTCATCACCTGCCACCCTACGTTATATTTGCTAGGGCACGGATGCACGAATCGTTAAAAAAGGGAGCGCCAAGTGGAACCAAGTTCTCTTGTAACCCTTCTGGATACATGACCGCAGATATCTTCCTGGATTGGTTTGAGCACTTCCTGGAAAATGTGCACCCAACTGTGAGCAATCCCGTTCTTTTGATCATAGACGGTCATAGTTCGCATACGAAGAACTTGGCGTTCGCAGAAAGAGCTCGAGCGAATTTTGTAACAGTGTTGGTTTTACCACCACACTGCAGCAATAAAATGCAGCCACTCGACATCTCTTTCATGGGGCCGTTTAAAATCCACTACGCGAGTGCAGCAGAAGCCTTCATGCGGAAATATCCGGGACGTAACATCGGTCAATATGACGTAGCCGAATTGATGGGCACTGCGTTTGTAAAAGCCGCCACTACAAGCGTGGCCATCAACGGTTTCAAAAAGTCCGGAATATGGCCGGCAGATCGAACAGTATTTCCAGACGAAGCCTTCGCGCCATCCGAAGTGACCGACCAGCCTGAAGCAACTGATTCAACGGATGTGCAACATTGTGGTACGCCTATGCAAAACTCGGCTATCGTCGTGTTGAACGACTCGGCCGAAGAACAACCATATACAGTTGGTACTTCTTCAGGTAATCCCGAAAACAGAAATAACGCCCTGAGTCAAGTTTCTGAAACTCCTCCGAAATCTTCGTTCGAGGTGTCACCGTCGCAGATTCGTCCGCTACCAAAAATGGCAGTACCAAGAGCATCAAAGAGAAAACGCAAATCAGAAAAAGCGGTAGAAATCACTTCTGGACATTATCGCCAAGGTCTAGCAACAGCTGAGGCTTTGAAGGAAATTAAATCAATCAAAAAGGGCCAGAAACAATCGTCTACTAAACGTCAAAAAGTGGACAGCCATCCTGAAGATGTTCTATGCGAACTATGTGGGTTTTGTTTTTCTGGATCAGTTGAAGGGCAAGGCTGGAACAAATGCCTGAAGTGCTTGAAGTGGTTCCATGCTCAATGCTACAGTAAGGTTGATACTATTTGTCCCTCCTGCACCTAAACAAGTTCATAAGGTTCCTTTTTAGTATGTTATTGTTATATTTACATGACATGTACATACAATGTGAAAATTAATCCATTATACCTGTACCTAAGCATTTAACTTTATCGCTATTTTTAGAGCACTACCGTTCTGTAATGTCATAAGAATAATTACTGTAAGGAGAGCAATAAACACCATCATCGTAAAAACCATCTTTCTTTAAATGTGTCACATTCAGAGAATGCATTGCATAATTTTTAAAATAGAGAAAAATTAAATTTACAAGACTGTCCATTTTACCCCCGCCACCTGTCCATTTTACCCCCACTACCTGTCCATTTTACCCCCACCACCTGTCCATTTTACCCCCACCACCTGTCCGTTTTACCCACACCTAACTCAAATTATGAGTTATTACACTATTTTTAATTTCAAAATTAATCATTAAATTTCGTAACTTCAAATAAATTAAGGCATGTAGTTTCTCAAAGCATACGTTTAACCTACAGAATACTGAGATTGCAGGCAAAATATTGCATTCAGCGTAGATAAAACTGAGCAAATCCTTAGGGTGTCCGTCTTACCCCCAGTACCCCTACCTCTCCTCGTAACATGGAGTAAATCGAGTTATGAAACGGATCATGAACATGATGAAAACATTACGGTCGTTTTTGCCTATTGATATCAAGATGGTTATGGTTACAGTTTTTTCACACATTGCTATGAATTATAGTAACACTGGTTAGTAGTTACTGCTTGCAGTGGCGTTGCCTGAACCTCAATCTACCTGTGCACCAACTCTCAAAACATAAACAATTATCAAAATATTGCTTGCAATGGATAGATATCGAGTTAACTAAAAGATAAAGTGTAGTTTTCAACGGATTCGAGTATGAATATTGGATTAAATCTGTTTTTGAAAGTTGGTGAACAGGTAAAAAGAGAGGTTACGCGACGCCACTGACTGCTTGAACTGATTTTCTGACGCTTGTCACTTGTGAATTAAGAAATTACCTGGAATTTTTTTTTTTAGAAACGACTGGGGGATTTGGTTAGCCTCATTAAGTCGACACCCTGATTATACCGTCCCCCCCCCAACCCCTTCTTTGAACGGAAGTTCCACACGCATTTGGACTCAAAATATGATCAAGATCGACTCTACAGAACCTAGGGCTTGTGACGATAAGAACACTGAATGAGCGCATGTAAGAAGATAATAAAAATGTATTTGATAAGAGGTCTGAAAAAATCGAAAAGTCATTGTGTCAGATGTGCATTGTGTTAACAACATTGACTCTGACGAAATCCGCTAATCCATCCGTTTAAATTTTAATTAATCAGTACCAACGATTAATGTGACGATAAGAACACTGAATGAGCGCATGTAAGAAGATAATAAAATGTATTTGAAAAGAGGTCTGAAAAAATCGGAAAGTCATTGTGTCAGATGTGCATTTTGTTAACTACATTGACTCTGACGAAATCCGCTAATCCATCCGTTTAAATTTTAATTAATCAGTACCAATATGTGCAAAAAATGCGCACAAATCAAAGTTTGCGAAACATTTACTATTCTGCGCCAATTTGACCTCGATTTTTTACTGTCTTGATTCCACCGATTTAGTAGCAATCTGCGCACACACACCTACCGCTTTAAATTTGAAATCGACGAAAATGTAAACAAACAAATCCGTTTTGCATACCTCACCGAACGGCTCTAGGAATGCTAAAATTTGACGTCAAGTTTCATTGAAGAAACGCGTTGTGTGTGAGTGTGACACCCAAATTACTGTCCGTCAAGCAGTGCGTGCGCGATTCAACGTCAACAACACTACTCAATGAGACGCGAGCGAGCACATGAACCTGAACTGACTGCTAGTGGTCGTAAGCTTGCTACTGCGGTGCTTCTCGATGTTTGTGCGCGAATCTCACAACAATGTGGCAAGGTATCATCAACACAGGCCGACTGAACTTCGGATGGATATTGTACGAGCGAGGCTGTTTTCATTTTGGAAGTCATTCAACTTTGGTCACGTTTCGCACTTTTCCGAACGGCGGCAGTAACAACTGAGAGTTGCGTCTGATCGTGACAAACGGCGACGCTGGCTGGATGGGCTGCGCGGGGTGGGGTGGTCATTCACTTGACTACTACTTGAGACTGGACACGGTGGCCGCAACTGTGTGAAGGGGAAAGGAAGCAATCGGATTTACTTATCGTGTTTTTCGGAGGTTTGTAGAGTGGAGTGCTTGAATATGTGTATGCGCGGTTGCAATGGCTAGTAGAGTGGTTTCGAGGGTAACTTGAGCTGTGGACGGATGATTGATTTAGCACTGATATGCAGCAAATCAGACGTAAACAATATGTGGGATGGGGGGGGGGGATGAAGGAAGCCTTGGATGTGCGTTTAATGAATGAATTAAAATTGACTGAGGTTTATCACCCGGGGATAGAAGATTATGCATTCGGAAGCTATCATATGATGCTTTCATAACGACATGTACTTTCCGTTTCATCGTCAATTCCAATTACCCTACTCTAAGTCCTCAAACGAGTAACATAGTTGCTATTTACAACGACGGTGGAATCCGATAAAGTAACCACACGTACATAGGATACACTGTACTCGAGTACAGGGCGGTGGTGACCTTGTAGATTCCCTTCTTTACTCCCCATAGTAGGTATTTAACCCCTCCCCCACGATTGGCACCGAAGAGAAGCAACCGTTTCGATAGACCCAACGATACCATAACCAAGCAGGAATTATTTCCCTTTTAACGGACAACCGCTCGATGCACCAGTCATAGGGAGCGATTGCAAATGAGACCGTGCTTAAAGCGAAGGTCATTATTGCTTGGGAGCTCGATATGCATTCACCTCACCTCACTAACCCGTCTAGTGCATGTGGTGGAAGGATGGACATAATTGACCCAGATGAAGGTGTTGTTTGCTATTGGAAGTTCTCCATGTGAAATCATACAAATGTGCCACATGCTTGATCGGTTCATGGAATGTAAAAGCTCCTTAAGTTAGCTTCAAGTTAAGACCAGATTTAAGTACATCGTTAATCAATTTTAGGGCAGATCTTGAAAAACGCATCTGAAATATTTAGAATTCAATTTATTTTAAATTTGCATTTCGCCCTAAGTTATGAGTCAATACCAAAATTCTAAAACAATCTTGTGAACTTGCAATAAATAAAAAATAGTTGAAGTGCAATTTAATATTACGTAAGTCTCTCAACTGAATATTTGTAGATTTTATTAGTGTCTAGATTTTGGCTTGACAAAACTGAATATATTTTGTTGCGATTTTAAAAACGTTCAACTACAACATAATTATTCCCTTTAATTAACTACCTGGCTCAATTCTATAAAAAAAAAACACTTGCAACGACGCGTCTCGTAATTTGGCTTAAATGAAGCCGCACTTGTACGTGACCACCCACATGCGACGGTTACAACTTTTGCCATCGTCTTCATCGTGATGCATTCATTCCCATGTTCCTCACTCTTCTCCTCAGTTCACAGTCATAAATAGCAACAAACTGTGAAATGATAGATCTGTGATGAAATGTAGGCCGGACAGACAGCGACGACGACCACGACGACGGTGACAAACGTCAACACAAGCCGTCCATCCGGCTCCGACTCCCGATGGCAGGCTGTTGCTGAGGGACACGACACCGACAGGTGCAACGGGCATGTACCACCCACGCAGTGCACTAAACAGGCGTTAGAAAAGAACCACCGATTGTGTTCCGATGCGCTTCTTCGATGGTTGAATACGTAATTACCGGTGTCGTCGCTAGCTAGCGAAGACGAAGACGATGTCGTTGGCGGACAAGATCAAACAGATGTTTGCATTTTGATTGCCAGCGATCAGCAGGAAATTCGGTGACTGATTGAACGTACCTAGTGCACGTGCATTTTTAGACGCGCTCTAGAATCGTTCACGATGACCTTATTCATTATTTACTTCTTGTTATCCATTATCCAACCAGGTTCCCTGTAGATCCCCCTCCAGTCAGTAGTACATTCTATGCTAGTTGAAGATCTCCTTTGTCTCTAGAGGGTAGTGTGCAGCAACAGCAGGGAGCTGCGTTTTTCTGTCATTCCCATTCAGCAGTCGACGGTACTTCACTCAACAACTTTGCAGCAGAAGCAAAAGCAAAAACTGTCAGCTCTAATAGAGTGCCTCGCCTCGAGGAAGAACAGACACGTCTCGAACAATATAGTTTCTGTACTGGCTTGGTGGTACAACGTTTCATTAGTGTCCTCAGTTCGGGGAGTGACATATCAGAGGAAGGAGGAGAGGGGATGTTGAAAATGGAGCAGTTACAATGGCAGACGATACTGCTGATTTGGTGTCTGAAGTTTTCGGTTGTGCTGGTGGTATATGAACACTAGGGTGGACCACGGATTTTTGGGGAAATTAAGAAAGTTTCAAATCTTGAGGAAATGTTCCATGCTTTGCAGAAATCTCAATAGCTCAATATATTTTAATATCTAATCAAAATGTAAATTTTTCAATGTTTTTTAAGGAATTCTCCAATTTTGTACTCAAATTTAATCAGTGTCTTCCCGATGTCAATTTTATGTCATCATAATTTGGAATTTTGTGTGTGGGATTTTTCATGAATATGCATATATTTACAACATTCATAAACTATGTTACGCCTATACAAAGTGATATGATGAGTTTAGATAAATCAATACAGAGCTGTAAAAAGGGTCTAACAGCTTTTGTAAACAATGACTTCTCTCGATGATGAAGTCTTCCCCAACCGGATGGTGATGTTGGTTTACGTGGGTAAGTCTTGCATTCCTAGAAACCATCGAGTGAAGACATTGTTTACAAAAACTGTAAGGCCCTTTTCCCAGCTCTACCTGACCGATCATTTACAATTACGCTGAAACTTTGCACAGTTGTTCCTTTTTAGTAAAGGCGCCATTTTGTGCTCTCAGTTTTTCATATTGAATTACGACTACTTTTTGAAAAGGGCCTGTGTAAAAATAGTACTAATGAGTTTAAAAATATATATTGCCGAAACGCTTTGTTCGATTGATTTGGGGTCTAGAGCAAAGTTGTAGATATTATTTTGGCAATTGTGTAAAAAATATACACTGTAAAAAATTTCGTTTGTATCATTGAAAAAAATGATATTTATTATTAAAAAAGTTAATTTCTTAAAAAGTACATTTTTGAAAATTTTCGTTTTAAGCCTCATTGAAGCAAAAATGTACTTTTTGAGAAATTAATTTTTTTAATAAGAAATATTTTTTTTTCATTGAAACAAACAAATTTTTTTACAGTGTATATTTTTAACATTATTGCCAAAATAATATCTACAACTTTGCTCAAGACACCAAATTAATCGAACAAAGCGATTCAGCAATATAAATTTTTTAACTCATTAGTACTATTTTTACACAGGCCCTGTTAGAAAAGTAGTGGTGATTCAATTTGAAGAACTGATAACACAAATTGGCATCTTTACTAAAAAAGAACAACTGTGCAAATTTTCATCAAAATCGGAGCCGACAAATTAAAAAAAAATTAAAAAATTCGTCAATCTGTAGAGAATTGCTCATGAGCAAATCGGCGATCATTTATTATTTGGGTCAGCTAGACGAGGTCGGAAAATGTCTTTAATTTTACAAAGTATCTGAGCCCCATTTCACATACAATTGCTACTTCATGTGCTGCAGTGCAGTAAACGTGAAGTAACTATTTCAATGTTGCACGTGTCGTAGAAACTGATATTTGTGCACTTACAGTTTCGACGTGGCTCCGAGACTAAGGATGTCACAGCGATTCACCTTAAGGTTAAAAAAACAACGTGTTTACTTATAGAAGCATATGTTTTTTTTTAATAAGCTCACCGTTCGTTATTTTGGACCTAAACCCCTTAGACTCTAAATGTCAACGAAAATAACTCAAATTTTGATATGTTACATAATTAGTCCCAATAATCATTTTCCACATGGGAAAACATGTCCCCGAACGATTTTTAAAAATAAGCCCCACCCTATTGTTATAAGAACCTGATCGTTTGTGAATTGATTTTATCATAATTTGTTTTTAATTCAACAACTAATCTTATTTATTTATTTTTTCTGTCTATTTACAGGTATTACAACCAATGCAGCCAAAACTGCTACGAAAATGATGCTCCGCAATCCTGCCACGAAATGTTGTGTGGCTTTACAGAGCCAAAAACGACTCACTCTTTGATACCTAGATCTTTTTTGTTTCGGTTTTACGCTTTCTTTCGGGTTTGCACTCGGCAGAGATCGTTTTTCATATTATTTCAGTTTCTTGCATGTTTCATTCAACTGCTGTGACTTTCGAGGGTGTCCCACTTTTTTCCAAACCTCAATTTGATGTGTTTTGATGTGTCGCATGACCATTCTTACGAAAAAGTTGATAGTGGACACCGGAACCGAATTCCGGAACATCCGGACTAGGTTACATGAAGCAAGAAACCATCAATGGTCCTCAGTAAGGTATTGATTTTACTATTTTGATGCATCTAGGGTCTATTTTCTAAAATATTTTAGATTATTGATCAGAAAGGTGGTCAGCGAACTGGGAAAACCGGGAATACCGAGAAATATCCGGGAATTTGAAAAGTAACCGGGAAAAATCCGGGAATTCGGCAGAACGGAAAAAATAAATTTACCGTACCATAGGAACAATTTTTTTATACCAGAATTTCAGAACAAACCATTAAAACAGAGTGATTCTTTACCAAATTAATGTCTAGCTCTATTTGCTGCATAGTTTCCCGCCTTATTGTTTTTTAGAATTTAATCACTCAGCTATATTTCAAATATATTTTTGTCGTTTCAATTTTAGATGTAAAGTGCATGGGCATTAAAAGAAAATATTGAAGAAGCTCGACTTTGGAAACAAATATTTGTAAAAGCTGAATCTAAACTATCCTTTTCCAAGATTTAAATTTTTCGTTTTCAATTCGAAATCAAAAGAACTATGCAATTTTATTCAGATTCTCATGAAATGAATTCCAGAATTGAATTAACTTGAAATCCTACCCTGAAATATCATAAAACAAATTCTGAAATTAACCAGAAAACACTCCGCTTAATAATTCTTGATGAATTCTTTTTGGAATTTTCTTGAAAGCCCTTCTAAGAATTTGATTGAAATCCTTCTTAGAATTCCCTTGAATCTATTCGGAGACTTTGATTCCTTTGAAATTCTTTTCGAAATTTTATTTTAATTCTTTTCAAAACAGCAGAAATCTTTCGAAATTTTATTTAGAAACCCCTTGGAGTATTTTAAAGAATTTCTTTCTAATTATCAGCATTTTTTTTTGCAATCAATTTTGTTGGAGCTCTGTGATAAATCTTTTGCACTGGGGTTGAAATTATCCACAACACTCTTAGAACTCTGTTTCTTGTTTAATTCTCATCATAATTCTATTGGAATTCTTCTTGAAATGTATCTGTCATTTTCCTCACCATCCCCATACAAATCTTCTCAGAATCACGTAGGAATTTTCCTTAAAGTTTTCTTTCTTCCAAAATTACCTAAGAATTTTGAATCTGCATCCTTCTCCACAGAAATCCCTCCAAATTCATCTAACAATTTCTAATGACTTCATGTCAGAATAGTTTTGGAATTCTAGTCTAGTCTAGTCTAGTCTAGTCTACACATACACAGCCAGTACTTGAAAGAATCCTGGAAATGATAGAAATACATCTATCATTTTCTTGTCATTATTAATGCCTGCTGCACATCAAGGATGTAAAACAAACAATAAAGCGGCCAGGCCTACTGTGTAGCGTTTAGTTAATTTTTGTGGAAGTGAATGTTTACCATGTCTACTTAATAAGTATAGACAGTGGTTAACATTTAATCCACAGGTAATCAAAGAGCGGGGACATACCGTACCAACCGCTCCGTATGCAGGATTTGAAAATAGGCTATATAAATCGCTGGGAGTGACAGAGCTAAGAAAGTTAATGTACACTCCTTGGTTGTCCGATCTCCTGGGATGGAACACAGGTATTTACCCCTTGTGTTCGAGCGTACAGTCCTCCCTCCGTACAAGCGTGGACGGCACCGCCCACCCACTGCCATCCCTCAATCGATCCAGCCGACCTCAGTCGAAGGACAACAGAGAGCGGTGTGCGGACGTAACCTATACGGAGGGAATGCTGTATTCGCCTAGGTTATAGCGCCCTTGCTCGCTATTCGTTATTCGCTGTCTACAATGAGAAGAAACAATGCATGAAATTTATAGTGAGTAATTTTATAGAATATATATATATATATATTTGACTTACCCTTATAGAGAATACAATACTGCATTTTAAAGCCATATATAAAAAGAGGAGTACGTTGTGATTCTAGTTAGTGTTAAATTTGTGATAAATGTGTTAATCTTATACGTTTATTTTACAATATGTATAAATGTATAATAGAAGATGTTCATTTTTATAACTTGAGTATTAGTATTAGTTATATGTAAACAAACAAAACAAAAGAAGAGAAGAGGAAAGAAGAGCAGAAAAATAAAAAGGGGATAAAGTAGATAACAAAGAAAAGAAACGTAGGCAGATTATTAGAAAAGGCATTATCCGAGACCTCAATCAAATGTCACTTCCGCCGAGATCTCAGCGAAACCCTCCCCGCCGAGAGCCGCACAGCCGAGCTCGGTAGAAAAAACTAAGTGTGTAGATAGATTAGTAGGAAAATAAATAAAACTACTTTATGACTCAAAGTGCAATGAATGAGCGTTAGTTTCGGGATCATTTCAGTGTTAGAGTTATGTTAGTTTTGATCCGTAATCTGCCCTGCCGACCCCTCCAACATTAGTTGCAGGCAGTGGTTGTTAGATAATGCGGCACTGTAACTACTACTATTTTAGAGGTATGATTCGTCAAGTTTATACAACTAAATGTTTCAATTGAGGCAAACTATCTATCTTACAATTACAAAAGCAAACCTAAACTTACAATTATATGCAAATGCAAAATGAAACTTGACAAATCATCGTCAATCCCCTTATTCCAGGGCAGGGCCTGACGATTTGAATCTAATTTAATTTTGATCAGTGAACGGGCACCATATGGTACATTTTCTCACCATGAACCTATCATTTCCAGCCTATCTGAACTATTTAATAAATGGAAGCCATAACATGGGTTACGCTCCCCATAAGCGGGCCCTCCGCATCCTGTCTCTGTCTTATCTCAAATACAAAATGCCAATGGTATGAATGTATCTATATATAACTTGGAAATGACGTACAATCAAATAAACTCGTAACCCACTCACTTGGTCAGGCTTCAGAATCGTCCAGTGGGCAGTGCGCTATACACTCCAAGTTCTATTTTTTTTCAAATTTACCGCAAATTTGATATTCTACCCATTGAGTGTTGATTAGTCACAATGAAACATTGTGACAGAAGTTTAGGTTACTAGTTTATTAAATAATCTAGGTTCTATTTAGGATTATATCTGAAAAATCCAAATCTGGCCAACGCCCATCCTAAACCTAAACCTGTTCTAATCCACCTGAAATGACTAACGAATGGAAGACTTTGACTACCCAGCCATGCAATAGTCTCATTCCGTGCCTTATGGCAACTTGATGATTCTATTGCGCTCATCTTCTGGCACCACCCAGGGGAGACTTGGTCCTGTACCCAATGCTTAACTTATCTCCATTCCACTCAGCTACTCGCAATTTCTTGTGATATAGTGGGCGGAATATTATTATATGAGACAATTCAATGCAGACGTCTTTCCAAATTTGGTAGATCGACAGGTAATCGGTGAGTTACCACGATAGTTGCTATTCAACAACTCGACAACGTCCCATCGTCAACGCCTGCTATGAAAATTTCCCATTGCAGACGCCAACGAAATGACGTCATCGAGCTATCGATCAACTACCCTGGTTATCGCCTGGTACCTTATAGCACGATGCTAGGAGGCGAACCGGAAGAATCGATGAGCTACCTCCCCCATGTCAGAATAGTTTTGGAATTCTGCTCAGAACTTCTCCTTCGAAAATTATGTGGGATTCCTCCTCAATATTTGTTTGAAATCAATACTTTGACTATTTTTAAATTTTTCTAGAAATTCCGGGGTTTGTCCGCAAGATTCTATACATTGTTCTTTTATTTGTTATAACCCTTCAAATGCTTCCTAATCTCAGAGCCTTGACAATTATGACTTCAATATGATAAATATGTTTTTTTTTTCAAATCTACGGTCTTGAAAAATTTGCAAAATCTCACATTTTAATTATTTTTTCTCCAAATCTTGCATCACAAAATTTTTAAAGAAAAGTTCTAGTTTCAGACTCTACACAAATATCAAAGCCCCAGAATCTTGGGAATCTTCGTAAATCACTTTTTTTTTATCCTTTCAGTAATATTCTTCAAGTATTGGTCTATTGGATGTGGGTATTAAATTTCTTTTTTTTATACATATAATGCGTTTATTTTTCCAGGCTTATTTGGTGTAGCTTTGCGGAGCCAATATTCATTGATTAGATTACAAAATTACTTAAAACTAATGTTAGTAAAGCGGGGGCCGATTACTCGCGGCTATCTCGAGGTTATGGGTAACAAATTGTAACAAATGGATGGCAGGTAGGGATTGTGAACACAAGGTTTGGAGAGCAATGTTCTCTTGATCTCGAACTAAGCGACACTCAGATGAAAAAGACAAACATGGGGGTAAAGGGTATTAAATTTCATGAACCATGTTTAGTTTCACGTTGAGCGAGTTCCAACGTCAGTAGGTTTTACATATTTATTTTCGTGTTTAACTTTTTACATCAGCGCGAGTCAGCAGTGAAGACACATTTTCTTTATCAGATATCCCTAACAATTTCTTCTAATTCTCATTTGTATCAAGTTCATTTTTTCTGAAACATTGTTTTAATTAAATCTTTTATTCTGCACAATTCTGTCTTATAACCTACTCATTCAGATAGCATTTGGCCTAGTGACCTTTATCTCTGTTACTCAATAAATTCTAGGGCTTTGAAATCATAAGATGTATCAAATTAAAAAAAAGTGATTGAAACTGAGCTTTCAAAGTATCTCGAAAGATCAATGATTTGTTTTGAATACATTAAGCGACTCATAGAGCTCAATTTATACTTTCAGCTTTAAAAAATACTTTCTGTAATTTTGCTTTTATTTTTCCCAAAAATAGCTCTGAAAATTTACAGTTGACCGCCTTTTGAAAAATGCGTTCATTTTCGTTTTTTGTTGAATATTAGGTCATCATTGCTCTGTGTGATGGCAAACAGTGTAGTTCAATTTGTTGTGCAGTGAAAAAAATATTTTTAATTACGTGTGAAATTGTGTTGTGTGCCGCGATTGATTAATTACAACGCGTGCCCAATTGTATTTGATAACAGGATAAGTAGGAGAACAGGTTACAAAAGTAGCCGTTCTCGTAAAATATTGCTTATTCTTCGATCCCCCCGGCGCACTGAAAGGAAGCAATTGCTTTCTTATAGTAGCTGCGGCGGTGAAATCGATATTTAATTGTCTCTTCTTTACCCTGTGTATTGTTGCATGCAGCGTCTGTTGACTGTGTTTAGGTAGAAATGGAATGTCCAAAATGCGAGTCGGGGGTAATGGCAAGCGATCTGCCGTTAACCTGTAGTGGTAAGTGTTCTCGTGTGTTCCACATGAGATGCACTACACTTACTAGGAGTACGGCAAAGGTTGTCATGGAGAATGTTAATCTCCTATACAAGTGTGACGATTGTCTGTCTAGTTGTGACGAGCCGAGTGATTCGATCTCGCATGTTAGAAATATTGAGGAAGAAGTGAAAAGAATATCTTCTATTTCGGCCTCGATCACAAACATGCGAGATCAGATTGCTGCTCAAATTGATAAAGCGTTGAAGACCGGTATGGAAGCTATCCGTTTAAATGTAAATGGTACCCTGAAGGAAGCCGTTGGCGGACTTGAAATATTATTAAATGAAAAATTGGAAAATATGACTAGTTCATTTTCGAGAATTATTGCGGACAAAAATTTAGTTGCAATGAATAATAGCAGTGGATCTGGACCGATTCCCTCTGAAGCGGGTCAAATCCCCGATGGTAATAGTAATAGTCATGACAAAGAGAATTCTACTAATGATAAAGTTAAATGTAGTTTCGCTGATGCTTTGAAAAACGGACAAGGGGACAGTAAAAGTAAGGATATCAGTAAAAATAAAGTTGAAAATGATAAAAGTAAGTTTGAAAGTAAAAAACTGAACAACCGTAAGGCTCGCCCGGTCATTGTGATTAAACCTAAAGAGTCCAAACAAGACTGCGAGGAAACTCGCAAGTTTTTGAAAACAAACCTGGATCCAAAAACACACAAAATCAGTAACTTTAGAAACGGGAAAGATGGCTCCATTATTGTTGAGTGTGCAACAGGATACAATGTAAATGAGGTGAAAAAGGGCATTGAAAGCAATTTGGGTGAAAACTACAACGCTGTTGTTCCCACATCGGTGCCAATGTTAAAAGTGGTGGGCATGAGCGATCAGTATTCCTCCGATGTCTTCATTGACTTCTTAAAAAGTCAAAATGAAGACATCGCAATTAATGATGTAAAAGTAGTTAACATGTTTGAAAATCCACGCTTCACTTACAACAAGTTTAGTGTTGTGATTGAAGTCGATATCGAGACGTATAAATGTTTGTTATGTGCGAAAAAAGTAAATGTAGGGTTTGATCGGTGCTCGATAGTTCCCGCGATTAATGTTTTGCGATGCTTCAGATGTGGAGAATTTGGGCACAAAAGCACGGATTGCAAAAATTGCGAACGATGCTCTAGATGCAGCAAACAACATAGCACCTCTAAGTGTACGTCAACTGTATTGAAATGCGTTAATTGTTTAAAAACAAATAAGGAGCGTAAATTAAATCTGGACGTCAACCACGCAGCATTTAGTTCTAATTGTTTTGTTTATAAAAAACTATATGATCAGAAAAAAAGCAGCTTACATTTCAATAAATAGCAACCAAGTTCCAGTAGTAATGTGAGTAAATTAGAGATTTTATATTTGAATATTGCGGGGTTATCTACAAACTACGTAACATTACGTCAGATTGTAGAAGAAAATCGTCCACTTTTGGTTTTGTTAGCAGAAACACATATTGTAGAAATTGAATCTTTTGATCAGTATAGCATTCCGGGATATAAAGCTGCTGCTTGTTTGTCACATTCGAAGCACACTGGCGGTGTTGCTATTTATGTCAAAGAATCAGTTCAATTCAATATTCGCCAAAACGAAGTTATTGATGGCAATTGGTTCTTAGGCATTACAGTTGAACGTGGCATGAAGATGGGTAATTATGGTG
Source organism: Ochlerotatus camptorhynchus (assembly GCF_037179485.1). NCBI lineage: Eukaryota > Metazoa > Arthropoda > Insecta > Diptera > Culicidae > Ochlerotatus > Ochlerotatus camptorhynchus. The sequence goes on along the minus strand of NW_027040529.1, from coordinate 2,897,293 downwards.
TTTTGTATCATTCTCCCAGTTCAAGTAATCAGCGTTTTATTGAAATTTTAGAGAACTGGTTCGAGACATTTTTAGATTCTAGTAAATTAAATATACTTGCGGGTGATTTTAACATTAATTGGCATGATACTAGCAATTCGATCCATCTGAAGCAATTAGCTGATTTCTTTAATTTAAAACAATTAGTAAGTGAATGCACGCGTATTTCCCGGCACAGTAGAACTTTGATTGACCATGTTTATTCTAATTTTGATTCTGTCAGTTCAGTTACTCAAGCTGATTTGAAAATAACCGATCATGAAACTTTAGTAATTAATTTCTTAGACAGTGTTAACGATAACGATAATTTTGTAAAATTGAAGTGCTGGAGGAAATATTCGAAGCAAGCTGTTTCGAATCTTGTTGAGAGAAGCGTGGATTTTCCATTAGTTACCGGAACTTTAGATGAAGATGCAGCTGTTCTTACTAACGTTTTGAAAACTTTTACCAATAAATTAGTTGAACAAAAGTTTGTTTCTTTGAAAAACTCGAACAGCTGGTACAATTTGGATCTTTTGCGTCTTAAACGTAAGAGGGACAAATGGTACAACAAGTTTTGTAGATCTAATAGTGATAATCATTGGAATAGGTACACGGTCGTGCGTAATAAATATTCACAATCGATTAAGAAAACTCGATGTGAATATATTCAGAGGAAAATTGATCAGCATCAAAACAACAGCAAAGAGTTATGGAAAATTTTGAAATCTTTGATGAAGCCTAGTAATTGTAAATCGCGGACCATAACTTTTGATGGCATATTAGAACGGTCAGAACAAGTAATTGCTTCTAAGTTTAATGACTATTTCGTCGAGAGCGTTTCACTGATCAATCAATCTATTGAACTGATCAATGAACCGGACGAAATAAAACAGCCGATTAATAGTAATTGTAGATTTAATGGTTTTCACCCAATTACATTAGATGAACTTAAAAATATTTGCTTTTCATTAGGAAAAACGGCTGGAGTAGATAATGTTAATGCTAGAGTTATTCAAGATTGCTTTCATGTCATTCGACACACTCTGCGGGACCTTATTAATCAATCATTGCAATCTGGGCACGTGCCGCATATTTGGAAAGAATCTTTAGTTGTTCCTATACAAAAAGTTGCTGGGACGATTAAAGCCGAAGAGTTTCGTCCCATCAACATGTTGCACACATTAGAGAAAATTTTGGAACTTGTTGTAAAAGGCCAGCTGTTAGAATATTTAAATAGTAACTGTTTGTTGATACCGGAACAATCGGGATACCGGGAAGGCCATTCTTGTGAAACCGCGTTAAACTTAGTGTTAGCTAAATGGAAAGAAAATTTGGAGCATAAAGATACGATTGTTGCTGTGTTTTTGGATCTAAAACGCGCTTTTGAGACAATTTCTAGGCCCTTATTGTTGAGAACAATCAAGCGCTTTGGAATTTCGGGTTCTGCATACAAATGGTTTGAAAGCTATTTATCTGACAGAACACAAAGGACTGTTTTTAATGATTTTGTATCTTGTCCCGTTGACAATGACCTTGGAGTGCCTCAGGGAAGTGTATTAGGGCCCCTTTTATTTATTATGTATATTAATGACATGCGACGAGTTTTACGGTTTTGTGATATTAATCTTTTTGCTGACGATACTGTGTTATTCATTGCAGCTAAAGATTTAGAAGAAGCCGTTTCACGCTTGAATGAAGATTTGCGTTCTCTAAGTAGATGGTTGAAGTATAAACAATTGAAATTGAATATAAGTAAAACTAAATTCATGGTAATTTCGCGGAATCGTGTAGATGATGATGTCTGTGTTGTTATTGATGATGAGACACTTGATCGCGTTCAGGAAATTAAATATCTTGGCGTGATTATTGATGACAAACTCAAGTTCAATTCTCATATTGACAATGTCATCAAGAAAATTGCCAAGAAGTATGGAATCCTATGTCGCTTGAAAAACGATTTAACTATTGGTAGTAAAATACAGTTATACAAATCAATCATCTCCCCTCATCTAGACTTTTGCCCTTCCATTTTATTTTTGGCCAATGAAACACAAATATCGAGATTACAGCGTTTGCAGAATAAAGTAATGCGTTTGATTTTAAGATGTAATAGATTCACTTCCTCAACTTTTATGCTGGACGCTTTGCAATGGCTGTCAGTGAAGCAAAGAATTGTGTTTTTGACTATGGTGTTCATTTTTAAAGTAGTTAACGGTTTGCTGCCTCGATATTTGTGTGATCGGATTGAAAGAGGAAGTGATTTTCATAGATATAACACTAGAAACGCGGATGAAGTAAGAACACCACATCTTTTGAATAATGCTTCACAAAATTCATTATTTTTCAAAGGTATAAATGTTTTCAATTCGATGCCTAGACACATCAAGCGTGCAACTACACTTACAGAATTCAAGAGACGCTGCATTTCACATGTAAAAGCTGTTTATTGAGCAGTTAAATTTTTATGAATGGATAAATAATGTATCTTGACAAAGTTATCTCTAACGGATTATTTTGTATGGAGACTGTCATATAGACATTTTAGTAATTGGTGTAGCATATACAAAAAACTACATTGTTTGCCTCGATGGTGATGATGGATTTTTAGTTTTTTGATTTTGTAGTAGTAATAGTAAAAATAGCTTTGAGTAGTCTACGATGGTTTGAGCCTCGCGCGCGGAATACAGGTATAAATGACTAATACGTGGAAATTGTGGCAAAAGCCTTGAATTAGTAAAGGGTTGGCTGGAAGTCGTTTCCTTGGATATAGTCCTGGCACTGCGGAAGCTTAAACGTGTAAATCCCAGGTCACGTGTAAATGGAAGTATTGTCGAGGACTATACTTGGACTTTTGATAACTAGTTACACCTTTGAATGTTTTTGGTTGATGCCTATAGCATATTTAACAGGACATTTATATCTGTAATTGTAACCAGCTCGATTTTGTTTGCAAACCTGGTTAAAATGTTTATATTTAATTATCTTAAAGATAACTCGTCCAGCTCAAACCTTTGTAGGGGTAAGAGGTGGGACCATCATCATCATCATTTAACAACCCGGTTTTTTTTTAAGATTTGAACCGGGAAAACCGGGAAAAAACTGGGAATTTAAAATGAAAATTCATTTGTCACCTAATGGCTAATGGCGTCAAAACCTGTTCTATATACCAGAAATTAAAACTAAGACTGTCAAACAATTTGATTTGAATATAAAAAATATGTGTTTGATGACGAAAACCTTGTTCATATTTAGTTTTAAATCCGGGTCAATATGACCCGCTAACACCTTATCCGTTACAAATTGTCAACGCCCAAAGAAGGTTAAGGAGCATTGTTTCAATATTGAAAAACAAATGTAGTTTCCAATCCCAATCTAAGAACTCTTTAACGCCTGCGAGGTCAATTTTTATTTTAAACATTTCGAATACGTATTCGTTGTCGGTGTTTTTTTAAATTTAAAATCATCAAAATACTGACCAAAAAATGCGGGATGTTCTGGCTAGGCCATCCAAACTCTCTTGGAGAGCAAATCTTTAACTATATTGGTAAAACAACACCTAGAATTCACAAATGGAAATGGTTCTCAATTGAAACGCACAGACTTTATAAAATTATTTGAATATATTTTGCTGCTAGAAACATTATCCCAAATGTGGTTGATTTATTTGATCGAATGATCTCATTTCCATCACGATTTCGAGAAAATTAAACATATAATATGCATATCGAAATCGTAAATTACGTTTGTAGACTCTATGGGAAAATGTTTCGATTTTAATGACAGTGTACTAATCGTGGTTGATGTAGTGATGTAATGCATGTAATGATATCTGAACTCCATGATAATTTGGAGAACTACGTTTCTCTATCTTATATTCAAAAGAAATGGATCGTAATTGATGTGCATATAATCTATTAATCAGTTTAAATTTGTTACGCTGCTATGAACATTGTCTCACTCTTGGTTGGTCGTGTGGATCGAATGATGTGAACTCTAGTACGATTTGGAGACTCTAGATTTTTTTATTCATGAAAGCTGTCGTTTAATGCCTTTGAGTATGCTTAGTTGCAGAGGACATCGTGCAAGCCCTTGATTGATCTTGTAGATGACGTTATCTGAACTCTTATATGAACTATAAGACTTAGAATATTCAATGTTCATGAGGATACCTCTTGAATGATAAATCTAGGTGTTATTAATATAATGGGGTATGTATCATAGGGTGAGAAAATGCTCAGAGCTGTTTTAGACCAGTTACAGGCCAAATAGTAAATAAAATAAAAATTAAGACTTAATTATGTGTTATGGGCAATCATTCAAATTTTTGCTAAAATTCGGCTCTTGTAATTATTTACAAAATAGCCTTTGACCTTTTTCAATACATTAAAGCACTAAAACGTCACTTCTGATCGAAATGACATCTGAGACAAAGTTGTTAACAAAAGTAAAGTCTTTCGGGTAAAAAATATATACGGTATAGTTGAAGATGCTAATTTCAAATAACAGACTGTAGTGGTAATTTTTATACGATAGATGGAGTAGATGAAAGCATAGAGTCTATCTACTCCATCTATCGTATAAAAATTACCACTACAGTCTGTTATTTGAAATTAGCATCTTCAACTATGTAAATCGTTGACTTCACGTAGAAGTAATACTAAAAATATATAGTCAAAGTATATACAGTAATTTTTGAGTAAAAATTCGAAAAAACAACTGAAATATCTCAAAAAAGTATATCTTCAATATTTACAATTTTAAATAAAGCTCATGGTAAATGCAAACTTTAGGAGTATTTAAAACCAATTCAAGTTTCATGGTTTTAAATATTCCAAAAGTTTGCATTTTTGTGAGCTTTTTTTTTAAACTTAAATATTGAAGGTATACTCAAATATTGTTACTCAAAATTCCAAAATTTTAGCATTTATATTTTTCCCAGAAAGACTTTATTTTTCTCCACAAATTTGTCTCGGACGTCATTTCGATCAGAAGTAACGTTATTGAAAATTTACAAAGACGCCATTTAAAATAAAAAGGACAACATCCAAAATGGTAGAATTTTGGATGGCCTAGAATTACGATGGATATGATCACGGTTGTGAGAGGTAGGCGGAGTCAGTAACAGTAACAGTAATTTTATCCCATTTAATTTGATAAGTCGAAATTCTGACCTTGACTTTGGATATCTTCAGCCAAGATGTACCGGTGGACAAGGTCTTCGTGGAAAATTAACATATTTCACTATCCTAGCTATGCTAACTAATTTTCACGAATCAACTTGAATTCCACAAATATACTAAACTTTAAGATTCATCTTGTGACAATTTTGTAGGGAAATATTGATTTTTGAAATAGTTGCTTATTTGCTATAAGAACTAACACTACATTCCTTGTAATGTACAAATTATGTAAGAAATCCATTATTACATTAATTGCATATGCCATTTAGTTTGCGTGTAGATGTATCGATGAAATGAGATAGTAGCATATAATAGCCAATTACAAATAATACTAGTCTATCTCTTTGATAGCTAAATTTTTTCTACATGTGGTGTGTTCCATCGCAAAAAAAAACTAGGTCAAAAACCAACCCAAACAACACCAGAACCTTTCGTTACATTCCACACGTCGTCATCGACGCCGTTTTTTTCTCCTTCTAGAAAGCTTACCTAAAACCCTTCAAAGCTATATAGAATGTATCGCTCGCTGCATCCATTCGACGTTTGCAATTTGCTCAGCTTGGTAGCCTATTGCATCGCATATCACAAAATCACACAGTCATAGGAGATCCTTTCAAGCCACGCCAGAGATGTGCCGATGGGAATGCTGGCCCCTGTCGTCGTCGTCATCGTCGGTTGGCTAGAGCCCTCTTGGCGGACACCCCCTCGAATGGAACGGAAAGTTTCTTTCATTTTCCTTTTACTTTTCCAACTGCCATACGGGTGCTAGCGCCTCTAGCAGGCTTGAAGAATGGACGATGGGAAAAATGGGGCAAAAGGAGCGAAGTACACCAACCGAAAGCTTCGAAGATTACCTAACCCAAAGGAAACGGAGTGGATGTGCAGTTGCTTTTGTGTTGCCTTCCATGATGCATTCCTTCAGAACATGTAGTTGCTAATGATGGTGCTAGGGGATGAAAAAAAAAACAAATGCGAACGGCTGCTACAACCACGACGTTTGGATAGAACAGTGCTTCTTGAAAGGTGTAACACTTCTCTTGAAGTACGGAAAAAAGCTAGGTCGCGACGGATTCCAAGAACTGCGGCTGCGAATGATGTCAAAGGGATTATTCTGGTAAGGTGTGTGGTGGAGGAGGAGAGGGTCACGTAGAAAACAATGTCAACTGCATACTTTGAGGCGCGCTTTCTTTTGCATTTCTACTTCTAAGGATCAGACAGGGACTTCAGCAAACTTGTTTCCGTCGTGAATGTCGCTCCGGCAGATTCAATGTGGTGAATAATTAAAATTGGACCCAGATTCCTCAAACCTTACTGGAACCGTTCAATCAAGCAGTATCAACGAGTGTCGCGGAATAACGGTGGATTATTTATTGCAAAATGTCCATGACCACCGACAAGTAAACGAAGCTCTAAACACAAACAAGCATGTTGACAAAGTGATTAAAAACATTTCCACTTGGTGGTGGTTTTAAAATGGGGACATTCCCATATTCCCTGCTTTTTCCTCTGGCTGTGCACAGGCAGCGGTGGTCAAACGTTACAGGCATACATACATATGTGCAAATGTAAGCGGAACGAGCAGACGACCGACGAAAGTTGTTTTTCAAAATAATACACGATATGCAATGTGGTGACGGTGGCGGCGAGAACATGTAAACCCTGTCGAGTGACAGGGCAACTAATGTCGGCCCCGACAATGGCGGAGAAGTGGCAGCAGATATTGTTTCCAGACTTCTGGTGTTGTTTATAATGTAGGTTGTAGTATAATAATTCTATATGGAAGTGTAGTGTAAAGGGTGATACGGTCAAAATTTGGTCAAGGGAAAACGCGTGTAAATCGGTGAAATCGTTTATTTAAAAAATCAAATTAAATTTCTTTTTCAAGTTCAATTAGTATAAAATTCAGGAAAAATATTCAGTTAGGCTTCCGCTTTTCCAAATCCGAATTGCCGGGCCTTACGCTTGACCCCTGCCATCAGATTTTGTACAGCCACCTTGTCCACCTTCTTCGCCGCAGAAAGCCAGTTTGCCTTGAACTGCTGCTCGCCCTTAGCAGTTTTTTTGGTCTTCTTTAGGTTCCGCTTGACAATAGCCCAGTATTTCTCAATTGGGCGGAGCTCTGGCGTGTTGGGAGGGTTCTTGTCCTTGGGAACCACCTGCACGTTGTTGGCGGCGTACCACTCCATGGCCTTTTTACCGTAATGGCAAGATGCCAAATCCGGCCAAAACAGTACGGAACAACCGTGTTTCTTCAGGAAAGGCAGCAGACGTTTATTCAAACACTCTTTCACGTAAATTTCTTGGTTGACAGTCCCGGAAGCTATGATAATGCTGCTTTTCAAGCCACAGGTACAGATGGCTTGCCAAACCAGATATTTCTTTGCGAACTTTGACAGTTTCATGTGCTTGAAAACATCTGCTACCTTTCCCCTTCCTTTTGCCGTATAAAACTCCTGTCCCGGAAGCTGCTTGTAGTCGGCTTTGACGTAGGTTTCGTCGTCCATTACCACGCAGTCAAACTTCGTCAGCATCGTCGTGTACAGCCTCCGGGATCGCGCTTTGGCCGTCGTATTTTGTTTATCATCGCGATTTGGAGTCACTACCTTCTTGTAAGTCGATAGTCCGGCTCGTTTTTTGGCTCGATGCACGGTTGTAGACGATACACCCAGCTTATTTGCGGCATCTCGGAGAGAGAGGTTAGGGTTTCGCTTGAAACTACCGGCAACTCTCTTTGTCGTCTCAGCGGCTTCCGGTTTTCGATTTCCCCCCGATCCAGACTTCCTGGCTGTCGACAAACGTTCCCCAAACACTTTAATTACATTTGTAACGGTTGATTTGGCAACTTTTAGCGATTTTGCCAACTTTGCGTGCGAGTAGCTCGGATTTTCGCGATGCGCGAGCAAAATTTTGATACGCTGCTCTTCTTGCTTGGACGGCATTTTGACAACTGAAGAGTGAATTCCAAAATCAAAATAGAAGCAACATTCTACACACACACACCTTCAAAATGAGGGGTGTTCAGGTTTTTTAAATGCAAAATTGAAAGATGTACGTCAAGTTGATATTGACCAAATTTTGACCGTATCACCCTTTAGTGTAGCATAGTGGTTAACATCCATACCTTTTACGCTGAAGTCACGAGTTCAAATCTGTTGAATACTAGGAGAAATGCCACAGGGTGTGTCCGTAAATTATCCGAGCAGAGTACTGAGTAGATTATCACGGAGAGGTGGTAGTTTTTAAATAATGAATGAACAAATATTGTGGAAAATTTTAAATGGGAAGCCGCTAAAAAAAATCTTTATTTGCATCGGCACACTTAGTTAAGGTGATAATGTGATAAGTGCGCATAAAAGCATAACTGTCCCATATGAATAGGAAATCAAGCAGAGCTGGGAAAGTTATGCTTTTATGAGCAAATAAGTAATCGAAAAGCCTGCCCCGTAACGTAAGTAGGTAGATCTTTTCGTGGTACGTTACGGGATGTAAGTTCTACCACAGATCCCTAGTCCTGACTACTTCAAACTAGGGGAACACAATTTTCCAGTAATCAAAGGAACACATCTTAGTCCTTGTTACTTTTTATGCCTTGTTGATATTGACAAGACTCGGCTTTGTGCACCGAGGATGATCTTTAAACAAAGAAAAAATGAGTTAGCTGGTCTTCATCTATGTGATTCCTAATCTTCTATTCGTTGTTCCCTAGTTTGAAGTGGTTAAGACTAGGGTTCTGATGCATGGTCATTATCGGTGTCATACCTTAATTTTGTTGCTACGGAATCCAATTTTGACTGACAAAGGGGCGCGCCTTTCGAGGTTGTTTCAACACTCCGAAGGGTATAAATAGCGGAACCTTTCAATTAGAGTCGGATCCTTGCGATAAATGCAAGAGTGGCAACTGTAAAAAAAATCGAATACTTCATCATTTCTCAATAGTGATGGAATAATACGACATGCACTAAACTAAGGACACGGGATGTACTAAAATTGATCAAATTACTGGTCGCAGTGGTGTTAGGTACCGAACATAGGAAAACAAATCGAAGGGCCTCCCTTAGCTCAGCCGGTAAAGATGCAACAAGACCATGCTGGAGGTGCCTGGGTTAGATTTCCGGTCCTGTCTAGGAATTTCTCGGGTTGGAAAATTTCTCGTACTTGCGACACAATTATACTAATGCAAAAATGGTACAAGCATCAAAACCTCTCAATTAATAACTGTCGAAGTGCATCTAGAACACTAAATCGAGAGCACGAAATAAGCTTGAAATGCGATGAAAAAGAAGAAGAAAATTCTAACACTACGATTGCTGGACGAGGATGATCGAGTTCATATTAACCGTGAAGTCGAGTTTGCTTACTCAAGTGCAGTCGAACAACCGTAGGAGATGGAGCACCCGGATGAGCTTTGATTTTCGGTTAAACCAAGGTGGCGTCGCTTAAACCGATGTCCATTCCAAGGTTGAAACTGCAAGGTTGTGTTCGCTGTATGCGTCTACTACAAGAGAATAATCCTACCGTATTTTCCAAAAGGTTTCTCTGGATAGACTCTATGCCAGTGAGATTATGGATCCGGTAAGCACCGCGATGTTACGAGCAATTCTAGAGAGTGCAGTTAGCTAATGGAGTTATTATGTGATATATACTTATACATGAAATGACAAAGTTTATAAGGTTCTCCAAATTATCCTGAAGTTTGGATTTTGATGTTCTTCTTGTTCATCTAGATCTTGTTAAAGGTCCTGATTTTTTATATGAACCCAGCTCCGTGACATCTCATATTATCATGTGGGGTACTACTTTTAATGTAAAGTATTTCAAGTAATTATCCTGAAGTCTAGATCTTGACTTAATACAAACTTAATAAACTCTTTAGTACTGATTTTCGTAGAGCTTCGTGTGACCTCATCAAATCATGTGAATTACCGTTAACTGATATCCAGCGATGTTAAAAACCACCATTAAAGTTTATAAAGAACGACTCGAATAAGCACGAGTCATTTCCATATGCATAGCATTCCTATAAAGTTACATTGCCATAGTTTCTCATCATTCATCAACCGAGAAACCGCAATCGTTTCCAGGGCGTACAATATCAACACACTTCTTGTCCGCGGTTAGCAAACGACACACCCAACATCGCGGCGGTGGCCGGCAGCAGTGGTCTCACCACTTTACGTGTGGGGTTCATAAATCATCGACGGTGGTCACACGTTAAAACAGTGCAGTACCTATATGATTGGGGAAAACTTTTCCCTTCTGTCACACTGGAGATCGGCGGGAAAGAGTCGCTGTTTTTCTTTCGAAATTAGTTTCCTGAACGATATACCGGGAAACTATTCTCCTTAGTCGCTGTCGAATTTCTGATTAATGATTATTACTTTCAACGATCGATTTAGTTCTGTGCGGGAAATGAATATTTCCGCATAACCAGTTCAAGTTGGATCTTGATAAACCCGTCAACTGGTATTGATTGATATTAATTTTTCATTATTTCATCCGCGGAACGGAACGGACGATTACTGTAATTATAATTGTAATTTGTTCGAATAAATGCTGCATCCAGATTGAGTGCCACGCCGTCGTCGGACTCCGCACATCGGCAGTCTCTATCTTTAGCAACTTCTATAGAGACGTTGTTCCCTGCGCGTAAGACAATCAATCGAGAAGTAATTATTTCGATCGCAAGCCCTACCGTACACGGGAGCGTTTCTCGTATTATTGCTTTGTTCGATCCGAGCAGCAACTGCTGCGACGTCATTCATTATCCCTTCGGGCAGGTAAAACTGGAATATGAGTAAACCAATCACTTGCCTGCATACATCGACGAACGCTCTCAGATAGATCACATCTACGCGGGAGGCCCGTTCGTCCATGGTAACTGCATTTAACAAAAACGACGGCTAAATCAATATCTGTTCTGAATAGCCCGCTACTACTGACTGCTCGCTGGCAAATTAACGCTTATGATAGGTGTCTTGATTAGTACGTAGTCGGGGCTCACTTGTACGTTGATCCTGTGTCTCCCCCTCAAATGTACTTGTGTATGATAGGTATGAGTGCGAGACGTACAGACTCGTTCCACGTTTTTCCTAGGAACTGTAGATCTTGGAATATTAAATTGATAGTAATTCGATAGTTACAGACGAGCGGATAAGTCTTCGCAGCACTACTGCATGGTGGGTGGCTATTGGAGTGGTTCAACATATCGATTTTTTCCACCATGCTTAAGCGATTTCAAATCAGGTCTTGGTAAATCTCTCAAAATTGAGCTCGTTTGGATGTGAACTCGTGCTGCACTCATAGTAGTTTATAGGAGAATTACTATGGGAAAAGTGCACTTTATGTTCTCATCGTTCTATTCATTTGCTGTAATGATTTACGAAAAAGGTTACTATGTGTACTAATGTGAAATGCTTCCAGCTACAACTATGCTGAAGACCGCATTTGAATTGAACGTCAGAGTTATTAATTGTTAATTGATTACGAATATGATGTTCTTTTGACATGCTCCATCAACTGCTCAAAGGGCAAAAAACCAGGCTAGTATGTCACAAGTGCAAGATGCAGTGTTGCAGAAATCAGTCGATTAATCACAACAGAAAGTTATTAACTTCGAAATCAATTAATAGGGGAAGTGGATGTAATGTCGGACTAAATGCTCCTAATTTGGGCCCATGCATAAATTCAACAATCGACTAAATTTTCAATAGTGTCCAAAAATATCCATTAGTACCGTCCCAATGACGCGTTCATCTAGATAAAATTGATAAATAGCAGATTTTTAGCGATGGGTCCAATATTAGATCCATAGGCCAACATTAGAGCAATTTCCCCTAGGGTTACTGGATGTAATGTCAGCCTAGCCCCTCACTTCGGCATATCAAGCAAATGACTAATTTATTCAGCAATAATACAGAATATTAATGGAAAAGTAATATCACATCTGCTGTAAAATTGTAATTCGTAAATGAATTGCCTATGTTTGGGACACAATTTGAGCATTTATTGCTCTTTTTTTTAAAGAAAAAATTGAGTAAATTTTTTATATTTTTCGATTTCTAGGCGCCGTGATCTGCCATTATTGCACTAACGAAAATTTACACTGTGGTGATCATCGAAAAACTTGATAATTTCTTGAATTGAAAGGACTTGCCTTTTTTTAACATGTTAGCCTAATAAATGACTATCACATTTTTCACTTGTATTGTTAATTTAGAAACTATGGGCCGAACTTTAGGGACGTCATTTTGAGACGTGTTTTTAATTATGGCCTACGAAATTTATATGATGACTTTAAATTGGTATTGGTGAAACCATTTGCCGTTGACGACGAGTCTGCAACTCCTTACTTCTGTAGGAAAATGTCAGTTTCGAGAAACATAGCGTTTCCTTTTACCTTTTCACTCCACTGAAAAGTCCCGAAGGCAAAACGGGTCGAAACGGTACGTAAATTCGCGTCTACAAAGCTTCTGTAGCTCTTTACTCATATGGGGAAATCCGATAAGCAAACGTCACTGGATGCGTGAAACATGGCGCCTTTTTTCTTATTCGGTCGCAAAGTGTCAATCTTTGCGTGAAAATTCCTTGTCCGTAAGTGAACTAGTTTTCTAAAAGGGTGTACACGAAAAAACAAAACTACCCAACAGTTGAGTTATTGTTTATTAGTATTAAGAAATGCTTCTCATGATTAGAAATACAAAACATTCAGTTAGTAAAAAACTTTGCCATTTATAGCTAACACGAATGTTTACACTCGTCATGTATGCATGCATGCAGCTGATCGAGTCTTCCGTCCGAAGCTGGCGACACAATAAACATGACCAACTAATGAATGAAATTTTGGTATATGCTACAAGCTAACTAAGAATTGCTAAAATACACTGTAGGAAGTGTTGCAATGTTTTGCTAAATAACTGAAATATGATTCTGTTAATAGGTTTTGGGGAGAAACATCATTTCACGAGACATTCCTGATGAACTGATTTTTTTTTCAATTCATTAATGAACTTTTACATCAACATTATCCTGTTGTTAAAACATACTAATCCATTTCCCTCTTATAATTGCCACTCACTGGGTAACAGTAACATTGATGTTTGTTTCAAAAATGAATATTAATCGAAAGGAAAGATATTTTCAAAATTTTATAAGATTTAGAATTAATCATTATGTTTCAGAAATATTATTTAACTTCATAAGGCACACGGCCTTCGATTAGGCCCTTCAGATTATTACTTCTAGAGCAACATGTGATAACGTTCTATGAACCGAATGTAAATAATGACTTTACTCGATTGCTCATGAATCACAATACGTCTACGCAAACTAACTGCGCCATTTTTTTTTTGCATTAATTTATTTGTACACGCTCAATCGAATAAACTTTACAGAGCCAAGTTATCATTAGCGTTTTACATAATTCATGTCTTAAATCTAGAGTTAAAGGAATTGAACCGATTACTCGCGGTCATCTCGAGGTTAGTAGACATTTGCAGTGTTATGGATGGGGAGAGGGAGAAGGAGGTCTGAGATATGATTTACGATACAAATATTTAATTATTCCTAAAACATGAACTTATTCCTATTCAATTTGGTATCAGTTGTGTCGTTATACAATTATTACAGAAATAAACATTTAAAAAAACCCACACGAACAAAACAAAAACTAAACACAAGGTTACTCAAACTTACAATCTAAGGTTAATATTCTTAAAGAAAACATATAAGTTTCATAAATTCCAAATCGCGTCTACCCAAAATATCCCGAACTGGAACATTAGGTTGTCTACCTCGAGCCCGAAGGGAATCTTACAGCTCTGATCTGACTCCAAGGTGCTCAGCACATGACCAACTAATGTGATCTGCGTCCTGGTAACCTTGTCCTGGTAACAGAGATTGCTGTCCCCCAGCCCAATACGGAACAAGTGAGCGTTTAACGAGTAGTGATTGGACATGAGGCGAGGCATGATATGAATGAAGTCTCGACCCACATCCAACCCCTTGAACCAATGACTCTTCGACACCTTAGGGATGATCGAATATAGCCATCGTACCAAACTACATTCGCTCCATTTATTTTGCCAGCTGACGAGTGACTGTTGACGATAAATGAAGAAAAAATCATTATAGGCGATTTGTCGTTCGTAAATATCGCCTTCCTTAGCAAGTGCGTCCGCCATCTCATTGCCCGGAATCGAGCAATGAGATGGAACCCATGCAAAGGTGATGACAAAAGATCTTAAAGATAAAGCACTTAGAAGCTCTCGTATTTTCATGAGAAGGAGGTCTGAGATATGATTTACGATACAAATATTTAATTATTCCTAAAACATGAACTTATTCCTATTCAATTTGGTATCAGTTGTGTCGTTATACAATTATTACAGAAATAAACATTTAAAAAAACCCACACGAACAAAACAAAAACTAAACACAAGGTTAGTCAAACTTACAATCTAAGGTTAATATTCTTAAAGAAAACATATAAGTTTCATAAATTCCAAATCGCGTCTACCCAAAATATCCCGAACGATATTGGCCTCATGGAGCGAATAGCCCCGACAGAACTGAGACTATCCGTAAAAATAAAATAGTGATCTGGTGGAAGTGAGGCGATCGTTTCTAGCGTATAGTATATTGTCGCCAGCTCAGCAATATATACGGAACAGGGATCTTGAAGCATTCGAAAGGCGCTATAAAATTCGTTATAAATACCAAAGCCAGCGGACGCCTCTATTAATGATCCATCTGTGAAGAACGATCTTGCGGAATCAACTTGGCCAAACTTTGCAGAATGTCCCGCGTCATAGATAAATCAAAACCATGCTTGATGGAGCCTAACTCGAGAGTTTGAAATGAGCTGAGCGTAGCATTTTTCTGAGAAGTATAATGCCTACTGCCAAATCATTCCACTGAGCTTCAGAGGTTGTGAGTGAAGGGGGATAAAATGACAGTGAGGTTTGCTGACATTCATGTTCATGTTTTCTATCACACGCTCTTACTCTCACTCTGGGTGAACTCTTAGCTTCTTGCGTCGAACAAAAAAATCATCCGGAGTCTCGAAAAGCGCACCTCACGTCAAATCATCCCCGCGCTGAAGTTCACTTTCCCTCTCTCTCTCGAGGAGTTTTTGTTTACTTCTTCCATATTCCTGCCGCCACTCACTCGAGGTGAGGGCTAGCTAAACTCGCAGGACAAGAGTGTTTTAAAACTTCCAGTGAATTCAAACTGCACCACCTCTACACCCACTTGGTTCAGAAATGGCTGCAAACGTTCCATGACGAAAAAAAAACACAACATATCAAAAATCAGCGATGTGTTTTTTTTTCGTTTCTGAGTTATATTTTTTTGAAGTTATCAAATTTTGGGGTTTCGCTCAATACTCCTATGCGACTAGACTACCATGAGTTTTCTTTGATACATAGCTAACATAGTCACATAATCTGTACATATTATCTACAATCAATGTTTTTCAATATAAAATCCCATTTTATAGATATTTATATTTATATGTATTTTTTTCTAAAAAGTATTTTTAATTACCTCTCATTTGATATTTTGATCTTTGAAATCGGCCCAGTAATTTACTGGCCATTGGCTATGGAGAGTCCACTGTATCTTGTTTTTTGAAATTCGAGAAAAATACAAAACCACTACATTCCCATCTTGGACCAATGTTCACTGTCTACGTAGTTTGTGTACAGCCCGAAATCTCTATTTTTTGCTATATTAACGCATAAACCGGTATTAACAAAATCAATTCCCATAAGATCCTGACAATCTTCGTCGCCATCGCCAAGCAAATCTATCAAACGGCACACGAAACCTCCATGGACCACAATTCCTGCTCAAGCCAAGGAAGCGATTGAGAATGGCAACGAGGTTGAATCGAGAGGGCATAAAATATGCAAATCAGTTTTATATTTATGGACGAATGAATGATATGAGCCAATACGGAAAGATTTCAAGATCGCTGGCCAGTCACCAGCCTATTGCATTGCTCCGCAAGAGCCGGCCATCGTCGTCGCTGGAGATTGTTGAAAGGAGAAGAGAGAGAGAGAGAGAGCGGCGTGCGGTGCAATTTAAGTAATATGACCATAGCCGGCTTTAAATTGGAGAAACGTGACCTGTTGGGACATAATTCGTCCTGTAAACACGCCGGTCTCTTTCCCGACAAGCGACCGTCGATTGGGTGGTGATTGCTTCACTCGGGCTACAACAGCTGAGTAATGTATATGACCGACGTCGTCGCTCGGCTCGATCTGCTGCTGATATTGCGGCACAACAATGCGCCACCACCAAACTAATCGATTGTCAATAATGCCCACGGGAGCTTGACGTGAAGAAATGCATGCACCCTTAAAGGAAGGATTGTACCAGAAGCAGCACCAGTGGTGCGATTCTTCACTTGAGGGTTCGCCCGATGGATATGGGCACAACTGCTTGAAGTCATAGGTGCCATAGGTAGTAGGTACGTGGTGTACGGTACAATGGGGTGGCAATATAACACACAAAGCAGAATATGTGATGCAATCGATATTGAACTCGGTCAGTAGTGGATTGCAAAGTTTTATGCGGTGAATAATAAATAATGCTTTGGAAAGGGTGTTGGGAAAAATAATGACTTATGCGAGTTGCACTCTCGTATGTGGCGGTGCGGTTCTGGCGATGGTGGAATTTGAAAGTGAGCTGTGGACGTGTTACTAATAGTTCTTGTGGTTGAGGAAGAAGGCAATGAGTTATAAAAAGAAGGAGTTTTCAGGAAGCAAATTCAACGTAATAATCGTTGCTACCACAGTTTACATGAAATCATCCTAAACAAAACCCTCCCTCCGGAGTAAACCAGAAGACCTTGACTTCAATAAAGAGATGCAATGCATTACGGTGTGTCGTAATTCCGTTGCACTCCGGCCGTACATATTTGCACCCAAGCCAATCCGTATAATCTAACCGCATTAATCTACGCGCTCTGCCCACATCTCACGGTAGCTGTCAAACGATGGCGACGACGACGACGGCAGAGCAGCTTTTATTACGGCGGGTGCCAGAGTACCAGAGATTCACACATCACTCGCGTGGAAAATTGACTATCGACAAGGTTGCGTAACCGCAGAGTTGCCGCCGCGACCGCCATACATTCTCTGAACCTACCTAATACTGATGGGCTGCTGCAATATGCAATCATAAAATATCATCTCGCTTCTTGCGCTACTGACTTCAAAAGGGACAGGAATCCGCATAGGACACACCAGGGGTGCTTCTCCCCATACACACCAGGAGTCTTGTTCAGATGGTACCTCACGTGTGAGATATGGTGTCAGGAATATTGACACTGCGCTTACTCGTCTTTCAACAGCTTTATACAACAGGGACTATCGTGGCAGCTTGAATGTTAGATTTGTTGCCGAATTGCTGGATTTGGAATCGAGTGAATGCATTGCTGACTTTTGATTGTGCCAGCAGACGATTTTTAGAATTACACTATGGACTTCCTTTGGAAAAAAAACCCTTGCATAATACAGAACGAATCTGCTATGACTTGTGAAAGTTCAACAGGTGTTCTTGTAACTTTTTATTAGCTTCTTTTCAACACTCGACAATTTCATCAGCTCTTGCTTGACCCTCACCTGCTTGGATCAAAATTACATTGAATGTTTAGTAACTCCCTTTTATCGTATCGTAGAAATCTTGAAAGTTCAGTTCAAGGAATCCATTCGATTGTCTCAATCAGAGCATTGAAAAGCACTATAAGTTTCTGATATTTGCATCCATATCCACATTATTAGCTAAATGAAATGTCTTTATTAATTGCTTTTAAAAACTTGATCAGGATATTAGCGTCACTCTTGAAGGTTGCAACCTATAGGTTGTGAGCCTCTGACCAGCACTGACTGTCCGTAGTCTTCCACAAATGAAAAGCAATTAAACAATATATAAATTAAACAATTCGACATGTTTTCATAATACACACTCACGATAAAAGCTGAAGAACATGCATCCCTTGACCCATGATTGGTATACTTAATTGATTCTTTGTTAAACTATATTAGTATGCCGTATCTATTTTATACGCCCTGGCAGTTTTCGTAACATTAACCGCTAATAACGCTTTAACGTCAAGCGATCCATCATCCGTTGATAGTTGGCCTGGCGTAATTGTTCGTGTGAAACCAAACTAAACTAAACAACTATTTTGACACTCCCGTCAACCCGGTGTGCAATCTATAACATACCGCATCGTATCGAGGCAAATGTACATCCGTGCATGATTTCACCCCTTGCTGTCCAATGCTACCTGCCATCCTTCACCACAAGCACACACATGGTTCATCTGATCGAAACCGATGTAAATGGTGTTTAATCACATATTAAAAACATGATTTATTAGCGATTAATTGATTTCTAATGTTCGGTTCTCATCAAAACCTCCGGGCCGCCTCACCGCGGCCCGCTCAAAAGCCTATCAGCAAAATCCCACACATACTGGGTAAGCAATTACGGCATGCTGCTGGTGGATCGGCGCATATCACGTGGCTAATTTTACGCGCTGACGCGTTTTTGCTATGTTGAGCCCTGCGGCACCGGCAAATTTTTTTTTTCGTTTTAAATCAGCGACCGCTAGGAGATATGGGAAGTAGTCAACCGGGCAGCGGACGGTGCGATGCGTGCCGTTGAAAAGAGAACTGATTAAACAATTAAAAAAGGTTTAATTTCATTTTAGGGGGCGGTTCGGTACAACAGGACTTGTCAGCGAGTTTTCTTCAGTTCAGATAACCTGGACTCAAATGTTACACGGGCCATTAACCACAGGAAACCACAGGAAACCACAGAACATGTATTCGCTGCTTAATGAGCCAGAACGGAACTTGTCTTCGTACACTAACAAGCTAGGGGAATGTAGCAAGCCGATCAGAAATTCTAGGCGGCGTGTTTAGCAAGATCGGTATTTGACCGGGTACATCCGTAAAACGGCATGTATGCTAGTAGCTTTGCAACAAATGTGTCCAATTGGAATGCTTGAGGCTTGCGTGCTATTAGGTGATAAATCGTCTATTAGATATAATTAGAAATTGATAGAACTCATGTTCATGGTATACATTGTTATACATTTGTGCAACAACTATACATTTTAACTGGATCATTAACATTAATATCGAAGAATCCTTTAGATTATTGCTTTCATGCTACGAAAGATCCTCCACAAACACCCCACGCTATAGAACAATGAGTTGCATAACCCTGGCCAGAGAACCCGCTGGAAGCTAAATGCTAGAGGAACTCCTGTCAGTCACCCTCCAACCACACCGTCGTCGTCGTCAGTGATCTGTCCCATTCATCGTTTATTGTTGGTCAAGAACTATCGAGATCTGAACGGTTTATGACGACAACCGACCAGCAGACCGACGCCGGACGGCCATACTACAGTGAGAAATGAGCAAGCGTCCGCACAAAGAGAGCTGAAATTAACCGATCGCTGTCATAAAATAGTGACACTAGAATTTATTACTGGATAATTAAAATATCTTTCCAACCAATCGATCGATCACAAGTGCTGGACCACTCCATCTCGGTTGGTTACTCGGTGTGCCTAGGACAGGAGTTGCAGTAATTGCACCAGAAAGGCCACCATTTGGCTATGCCATAGCAAGGCAGTTTTGAAAGAGCTGTAAACGGTTGATTGCGGGTGTTTTGCGCGCAAAACTGGGTCATGTTTACGGGTGCAGCTTGATTATCTTCTACACCCAACAGGGAAATGGATCATTCTCTCACAGTTTTGTATAAAAGCCATGCGAAATATTTAATAAATCATCGCTTTTACAGATTATGTAATGTAGTCTTTAAATGATAAAAGGGTTTAGATCAAATTTTATACCTACACACTTAGAAATACCTAATTTTACACGTGACGGAATCCATCTTTGACATAAAGGATGAGACGTAAACAAACATATCATGTAAAATTAAGTGCTCCGTGACTGAAAAGTTCGGTACTCGACGAAAAGTACGTTTGATTGAGCTGAGTTTTGCGTCTATTACGACTCAATTTTATGTCAAAAATGACGCTCGTATATGTCAGTCTCAGAGCACCTAAATTTACATGATTTTTTTTAAATGTGTATTAAGCAAAATACGTAGGGGAAAATTTGGCTTCGGCAATACCTTAACCTATTATCGTCAGGAGGGTAAACAACGTCCTTGAGAGCTCAATTTTGGCATGTGGATGCATTGTGTTTCAGAGCAACTATTGGCCAAATTTGAGTGCTCTAGGACTTTTTTTACCCCCTGACGATAATAGGTGAAATCTTGAAGCCAACATTTCCCCTACTTTACCTCTTTTTTTCGAACGTGTATTTTCACAAAATGGAATGTTTCTGAGCAGAATGACTTCTAAATGTATTTATCTTTCCATATGTACCGATGCATTTGCTGAAGAGACACTTTCTTTGTTTATTTTGTTAAAAATTCGATTGTTTTTATTTTGTTAAAAATTCGACACTGCGTCTTGATTTCAAATTCGGTCTACTGGTTTCAATTTCATACAAAAACATAGGAACATCATTGGATTGACTTCTTCATATGGATGAAGGCAAATACGGAATGATGTATGCGCTTGGAATGCTTCTTTTGTTTTTAAGCCCAGCCAATTTGGTATCGGTACGCTTCTTTTTGTCCGATACAGCGCTCCTAGTGGTCGGTTCTCGAATCTTTTGACAGAAATTTGTTAACTTTCTCTTGAAATCACGCGCAATTTTTTTTAAGTTTATGTTTTCTTGAATTGCCACGCGATGAAAAAAAAAGCAAAATAATTAATTCTGCACACAATATGAAAATCCGACATGGTCGGGTACGTACAGTTCAGAATATACGCATTCGGGAAGGTTTCTTCAAGTATCGGGCTATTAAGCAACCTAACCGGACCGTAAAGCAAAACATTACGCTCAAAATGCGGGCCCGAAAGCTGTATGATCAGGTGCTAACCAAATTCAACGGATGCATCATCATGGAAGAAAAAACGTATGTCAAATTGGACTTCAAACAACTTCCGGGACAAAAGATGATGTTCCCAAGAAATATAAATTTGTTTTTGCGGACAAGTTTTCTTGTAAGCTGATGATCTGGCAGGGAATCTGCAGCTGTGACCAAAAGACTTCGATTTCCATAACAACCCATATGTATAACGGACAGTTATACATCAAAAAATGCCTTGAAAAACGTGTATTGCCGTTCATTAGGTCCCATCGGGCCCCATCAAGTTTTGGCCAGACTTGTCGAGTTGATATAATAATGCGCAACAGTGGTATCGCGAAAATGGAGTAGACGTCATTGAGAAACGGATGAACCCCCTAAACTGTCCGGATTTCCGCCCAATCGAAATATATTGTGGTATCATCAAAGCTATTGTATCTTTAAACTACAATAAATACATAACATTTTCATCTAATAACGTTTTATTCTAATCCAAACTGATTCTGAGATAGATCCGATTGGAAAGCGTACCGATTCTAAATTAGCAGGACTTTACTTTGCAATCTGGCTTTGTGTTGTTCCTTTTGAACTAAAGTATCTTACCAAGCAAAGCGGCACCGGTGGTGTAGTGGTAAGCGTGGCCTGGGTTCAATCCCAGTCGTTGCCACCGGGATGTTTTGAGGCTTAACATCTCTGATCACGCCTTCCTTCGAAGGGAAGTAAAGTCGTTGGTCCCCGGTTCATGAGTTGATGGGTCGATAGGTAGGGTGCAGGTGTGTGAGCTGCCTCCCTGGCGTCGGTAGCATTGGTGCTTAGCACGGAAAACAAGATCGACGGAAAACACATTAAGGAAAAGAAATCCTACCAAACGTATAATTCAATCGTGAACGCCGAAATCGTAGATATATTTGATGTTTTCTGCTCGATAGGACGAACATGGGCGTAATTTTTTACACTATCCCAAAACCGAAGTAACATATGTTTTTCTTGAGATGGCCTATGGCGTTATTTGAGGATAAAACTGGGAAAATACTTTTTTTCTGGATAGTATTGGGGTATTTAAAAAATAAATTTTGTGATATTTTTTTATAATCTCGGAAGAGATGAACCAGCCTCTGGCTGAAAGTCTCGCTAATAAAGAGAACCTAATCTTATAATCTTGAACATTTTTCTAATACCAGGATCTTGAAATTTGTCCTCTTCCGTAATATCTGAATATTGAAAATTTATGTTAATGCTATATCTATAATTTCTGTACACGGCATCTAAAACTAAACTTAATTATTTCTTTGGAACTTATCTCAGGATATTTTTGCAAATTTATCAAGGATTTTCTTGAAATAATTTCAGAATGTCATCAGAATTACTTTTACTTTCAAAACTCCCCTCAATAATCTCATGATTTTTTTTTTAATATCGGGAATATCCCCTATTCTCCATAAAAGACGTGCAATTCTGTGCAAAACGCTTTAGGAATTCCCTCCAGAATAAAGTATTGGAATTCACTCTTCATTTATCTTTGTGTTATTGAAAATTCTCGCGTAAATGTGCTTTAGTTTTTCTTCATTATATTATTTACAATTCACTTGAAATGTTCCTGGAAATCTTTTGATATGCCATTTAGAATTCAGAAAAGTTTTATCACAAAATTTCCTTGGAGAGTTCAGAATTACATAAACATTTCCTTGAGAATTTCTCTCATTAGATTTTTTTATATTTCTTCAGATTCTCCTGGAACACTAACAAGAGTTGCTTTGTAAATATGCTAAAAATGACCGGCCAAACCCGCTTATATTAAGAATTTGATTCAAACAAACTAACTTTTGACAACGGAACAGTCAGCACACGACTTTCATAATATCGAACTCGATATTTTGACAGTTAAGTTTACTTAAGCTCTCGTTGAAACCACGGCGCGATAAGGACATGGTTTTTAAATATTTAAATATATCTGCTTGATTGGTTGAACCTGATGAAACAATGAGATTGCCACTTTCCTTAGCCCAAATTCATGGACCCCTCGTTCACCAAGGGTCCTTACAGTTTTCAAAAAAGTTGAATTTCTTGCAATTCTTGACATATTTATCACGTTAAATCTTTGAAATTTTATATGGAACCCTTCTGCAAACAACATTTTAATATGAAAAGAAAGGATAGGGCTTTCATTCAGAATGTAAATTTTAGGGCAGCCATCTTGGAATTGGCCGCCATATTGAATTTTATCAGAAAAACGTATTTTCACTATGTTTGCAACCACCGATTTTTATTTTGAGGTCTCTATCAGAAAGCTGCGAAAAAATGCTATCTGATACACTCAACAGATTAGGTGAGCAATGACATAAACACTAGGAAACAAGAATTTTTCAATATTGAGGTTCACAATATTCCACGCATTTAGCATTTTTTCTCAGCTTTCAGATGGTGACCTCATACCGGAAAATACGTTTTTCTGTTCAAATCCAATATGACGGAAGTTCATCAGGACTTTGGAATGATGGTGACAAATCCTTAAGAACTTTTCACATATATTTTTGAGAAATCTTTCTCAGAATTCCTTTGGAATCAACACTTTGATTCCTTATAAATTTTTATATATATATTTTTTAATAATTATGTTTTATCGGCAGTATTCAATAAAATAGTTCTTAAATGTTTGAGAACCTTGAAAACTTTTCAAAATCCTAAAGCCTTGGTAATTTTTAATAACCTCACATTTTCAGTACTTTTTTCAGTGTTCATTAGATTGATGAAAACATTTCCATTTTTTTCTGAATGTAGGATCACCAAGATTTTGATGAGTCACAAATCTCAAAAAAACGTCATAGCCAAAAGACTCTAAATCGAATGTCAAGGCCTCATAATCTATAAATTTACCTAAATTCCAAAATGCTTCGAGGTCTGCAAATCCAAGATTTCTAAAACAATTTTTAATCCAATGTTTCACTGCTTATAATTTGGTCTAATGATCCGATAGTAGGGGGTGAATGATTTTTTTTTAACGGACCGTTTACAAAATGTTCATTGCCTCGCAAAAAGCCCCTATGATAAATTTGGACTCAATCGGACATGACTTTTTTCATCTGAAAATTTTTAACTCGAAATTTGTTATGTTAGCAAAAATCAACTTTCTGCAACTATGCACTTTTTTTTCGAAGATTCATGAAAGAAATCGATGTTCCAGAAGGTAAATTTAGGATAAAAGAGTTTTTTTTTATAGATAACACTCGACGATTCATGCATTTTTAAGTAATTTGGCATAAAAAAATAAAAAAAAATAATTTCCGATAGTTCATCAATTCCTAGAAAGTCGATTTCCGAACAATAAAAATCGATTTAACAATAGATCTCGACGCTTCTTGAAATTTTAAATTATTTTGCATAAACAAAAAGTTTCCATTTTTCGAAAATTCATGTACCCTAAATCATCTCCGATCGTGTTCAAATTTTGCATAGGGTCTTTTATCGAGGCAATTTCTATTTTTATTTTTCTATTAGATTTTTAAAAAATCTATGGTTTATTTTTTCCCACACATTTTATTGGCACCCTACCCGATAGTGTTTGAAAAAATGTCTCTGATTCTCTGTAAATTCTGGACCTTTGAATTATGAGATCTGAAGCTTATAAAAATTGATACAAACTGTCTTTTCTAAGTATTTTGAAAATAACATTTACTTCTTGTATCTTTTATATATAATCACTCTCTTCATACGAAGCGGCGCTGGTGGTGTAGTGGTAAACGTCATTACCTCTCACCCCAGCAGGCCTGGGATCAATTCCAGTCGGCGCCATCGGGATGTTCTGAGGCATAAAATCTCTGATCACGCCTTCCTTCGGAAGGGAAGTAAAGCCGTTGGTCCCGAGACATGAGTTGTTGTGGATAGGTAGGGTCCAGGTGTGGGAGCTGCCTTCCTGGCATCGGTAGCATTGGTGCTCAGCACGGAAAACAAGATTGACGAAAAACAAATCAAGGAAAAAAAATACGACTCTCGAAACATCTACTGATCCGAAAACCATTGGAATTCCGCTTCGAGAGCTTTTACAACTTTTTGAACTGGGAACACATCCGGAATTTTAGATCTTCATCAATCCTTAAAACTCTTGGAGCTTCAAAAATTCCTGTTTTTGAACTTCATATATTCTTCAATTATTTAAAAGAGCTTTTTCACCCCCGGAACATTACAATTTGCACGAACTCTCAGAGCGCTAGTAATATTTGTAGCTACAGCAATCTTTAGATCAGCTCCCTACAGGAGAACAAAGGGTGCGGTAGTGTTTGCTTGGGGCTACGCTTCCTGATCGCTTACTATTGTGTGTCGTGTCTCGGTCCGTACCTTTTATTGTCAGGAGTCAGGACACAATTGGTTTGACTTTCCCAATGGAAGTGCGTAGCCCACCAAGGGTGAAATTGACAGTTTTGTGAAAATACTGGATGCGAATCCCTTTTTGATGGAAGCATCTTAAGAGATTGCGGAGAAGAAGGCGATCTTCATTAAGTTCAGAACGGAAAAATCAATTCAATCATTGCTGCCGGTTCATTTAATTTTCGTTATGCTGAAGGAAATGCAGGGGATGTACGCATGTCGTCTGCGGAGGGCAAAATTTAATATGTCTGAGGTTCCGGATCACGATCTAGCATTTCCTCAATCGGATGTAAAACAGGATCAAGAACAAGTGTTTCTTGGACAAGATTGATCCGGAAGCAGCCGGAAAAGTTAAAACAAAAACAGAACGAAGAGCACAGCTTTGGCAGTACATACGGGAGTTACATCGTTGGGTGACAAGGTGTAGGACAAGGAGCTGGCCGTGCTTGGGGAGGATGCAGGGAAAATGAACGTGATGACTTTGGACACCGAGGAAAACTGTGAAGAGAATGGAAACGATGCCCAGCAGGTATTCAAGGAACCGGGATACTTCTTCGAGTTTGGCTTGGAAGTAGATTGAACGGAGAGTATAAAGAAACAACGGTTGAATGAATTTGAAGGACATGCAGACACCAGGTCACCAAAATGCCTGGAAAATCATTTACGTTCATTTCGTGCATTCATATACATTGATTTGCTTCTAACTTGTTTTATCAATAGAATTCCATAAAATTATGTATTGAGCATATTGTGCAACTTTTGCGAATAACTCAAATCTGTAAATCTTATGCATGACTAGAGCGTTCATAACCAACCATTGTATTTCAGTGAATGTAGATTGAATAACAATAATAAGTTCTGTCCGCTCTAGTTCGTCATGCATAAGAGATACAGATTTGAGTTATTCACAAAAGCTGTAACTACTATCAAAATCTACTAAAACTTCATACACAGTGGTGCCGGTGGTGTAGTGGTAAGCGTGATTGCCTCTCACCCCAAAAGGCCTGGGTTCAATCCCAGTTGACGCCGCCGGGATTTTCTGAGGCATAAAATTTCTGATCACGCATTCCTTCGGAAGGGAAGTAAAGCCGTTGGTCCCCTGTCCATGAGTTGATGGGTCGATAGGTAGGATCCAGGTGGTGGTTCATACATCATTTTTCGGAATTTTGTTGATGATTTTTCATTCCTGGTCACCAATCAGAAAACATTAGAACTCATCACGGGTACCCTACGACAATGCTTCGAAATATTGTTTCGTTATTGATTTTAGATTTGTTTTTTTAAAAACTGTCGGTTCCATAAAGTTTGGTTAAGACTGTTGAGCCTTAAAAAATAAACGAATAAAAAAATCCTACGTGTTCGAATGGAACGATTCGCACCCTTTCGAGCGTTGGGAATATTATCCAAACAATTTGCGCTACCAAAGTGCTTCAGATAAATATAATAGACTTCAACAATTTGGAAAGCTATAAAAACTTAAATAAACCTACGGGCAAGCGCGGTCACCATTCCCGCGATCAATATAATGAACCCATAATTCAGGACAATATCACGCGCGCACACCCAAAAAGTAATAAGATAGCAATAATAGTTTTTATCCCATTCTCGGCGTCGTCGTCGTCGTCGTCGTCTGCGTCGCCGTTGCTGCACCGCCGCACATAATTGTTGTTGAGCGTTTGAAATAATTGCATTCATAAGTCAATTTTCCTTTCCTTTGGACACAGAGATCGTTGCGGTTGCGCGTGGTCGTTGCGGGGTTGATTTCGGCGGATCTGTGTGCCTAACCAGGCCGGCAGTCAGTCGACGTCACACAGAATGCAGCCACCAGGAACACATGTCTGCAGCTTTATTAGCTCGGCGTAAATTCAATCTATCTCAAGTCAAGATCTCGCACCGCACGGTGGTACTAACCTGGTGGGATGCAAAATAGTGCTCGTTTTCTAATGATGTCGAGAACACCGAACGTTCGATATTGCAAAAGATGTGCAACGGCGAGCGCGTGTGTGTCGTGTGTATGTGGATGAATGCCTGACTGAACCTTAAAATCTGTCAAACTGAACAGCGCAACGATGACCTTCTTCGATACGGCGGAGTGGAGATTTGTGTGCTGTATTATTTTCCGGTGACGGCTGAATGGCGTCTTTATTCCGAAAGATTCTGTGCGCTTATTAAGAAGCTCATTTACATGAATTACACGACCAATTTCGGAGTGGGTGTATCGCTTTAACCGTGACTCTGACGCCGACGACGACGACGATGGCGGAGGTTTGCAAATTATGTTACGCTCGCGTAAACTTACAATTAACGAGCTGCTCCAGCAGCTTAACTAAGCGACGGGCAAGGCATGACTTTGTTGCATCATTTCAGACACAATTTAGCAGAAAATAATTAATCATACAAATTACGGTTCCACCAAGTGGCTAGGCCGAGAGAGTAGTCCCAAGTGAAGCGTTCCGAAGGATTTGAACATGCCGCATTTGCCTACAGGTTCCTCGGTTCGCGCTATTGACTGCCGACTGGGAGTCTGGTGAAATATGAAACCCAATCTGGGCTGGGTAATATCTGTTCCACCCCAACGTCGTCTCAGTTATGTCCTACGTATCAACCGTACAGTCGGTTCCACGATTACGATCCAAGGCCTCGAGTCTGGAGTGGCTGCCGCTGTCGCCGTCATCGTCGTTGTGTATTTGCCACCAAACCGAATCGAGACGTGCGCCCAGAGAGAATAGGTAATTGGATGTGAATTATAAGGTTAGGGTAGTAAAGCAACAAATTAAATATTATCCATAGATTATTTATGCACTTTCAATAGTAATTTATCATCGCACGCTAAAAGTGTGCGGAGAGGAAAATCGATACGTGATGGAGTTCTTGTGCCAACTTTTCCTTGTATTCTTTAATCGACCTGAAGTACTGCAGCCCAACCAGCTTGCCATACATATACAGGAAGCAGGTTTGGTTCTCGTGCCACCACAGCAGACAGACAGATAGTCGACCAGCTAAAAGCAATACATATTGCCTATTAAATCTCAGGGGAAACAATTTAGAAGGGCCTAACTCGAAACGTAAACAATGACTTGGCTCGTCGGTTTCTTACGAATGACAACATACCCACTCAAACCATCTAAACCACCAGAGCAATGTTTGTTCTATGATGTGGTGCAGTTAGATTCCGTTGGTGTGTGGTCATTCATGAGAAATGGACGTTCAAAGTCATTGTTTACGTTTCGAGTTAGACCCTTCTCACATGTTTCCCCTGATCTGTTAGCGTATATTATAACAGCCATTATTCATCATTGGGCTGGAAGCGGGCCGTCTATCGTTGACGGTAAGGTGCCGTCCTACGTCCAACATTCGCCGGAGATGTTGTTACAAAATGCAGCTGGCTTTTTTTCTCCTCTGGTTATCCGCAGACTACATCAGTGAACGCATGTTTGTGAAAAGCTCACCGGCAATAATTCATCAACGGGAATTATACATTAGGTTGGACTGTTTGGGGAGGTACTGTATAGCGTCAACAGAGTAGATGTCTTAGTATGCCAATAGAGCAACGTGGATAACTTTTTGGACAACTCATTTTTCCGAGAATAACAACTGGAAATTAGAAGAGATGAAAATTAAACCCTCTAATACTTAATATTTTTCTTGAATTCTTATGGCTGATAGCCTCCTCGATAAAGAAACCTTACCTTATTTTCTTATGTTATTTTATGGGTTTTGGCCAAAGTTATATTCTGGCCACTTATCCAATTCATTTGTATGTATGTGTGTATTTCTTATATCCTCTATAACAAATATTATGGCAGTTATTACCAGGCATGGACAATCATTTGCATTCATTTCATACATTCATTTACATTCATTTGCCTCTAACTTTTTTCACCAACAGCATTCCGCAAAATAATTGTAGGTTTTGTTATTAGCTACAACTTTTGGTCAACTCAAATCTTTATCTCTTATGCATCACGAACTATAGCGGGCAGAACTTGTTACTGTTTTTCAGTGAATGTAAAATACATTCACTGAAAAACAGTAGTGGCTTCTGTTCGCTCTAGTTCGTCATGAATAAGAGATAAGGATTTGACTTGTTAACAAAAGTTGTAGTTAATAACAAAACCTACAAAAGCTTTTTACATTATTTTGCGGAATGCTGTTGAATAAAAAAGTTAGAGGCGAATGAATGTAAATGAATGTATGAAATGAATGCAAATGATTGTCCATGCCTGGTTATTACAATGGACTGTAGCTTACAAGCAAGTTTTTCCGGAATAAATAGCTTCGTGCATTTGAGGAAACAAGCTTTACTGTAAGATTTAGCTATCATTAAATAAAAAAATTAAAAACCTACCGAAGACCACATTACAGAAACTGTTCATGCGGTGAAACAATACAAATTCTTTATACCTTTTATGCAAATCTTACATTTCCCAGCTGGAAGGATTTTATTAACTTCAGTTTGAAAGGGTTTATTCTTACTTACTGGTAAATTTTATTATTCAGGGTGACCAGCGAACAGTAAAAACCTATATAATCGGGAAATTTCCGGGAATTGGAAAAATTACCGGGAATTCGTTGGGAGAACCGGGAAAAATCAATAAGTCCAACATACGGTCAAGGTTGTATTTTTATTTTATTTTTTTTATGTGCATGATTGTCTGATCTTCGATGATTATTTGATATTACATTTTCAGAATATTACAGAATTTTCCTTAAAGTTACCATAAACAGAGTGGCCAGCGAGCCGAAAAAACCGTGTAAACCTAGGAATAACCGGGAATTCGAAACCAGGAAAAACTCGAGAATTCAACAGAAGAACCGGGATAAATCAATAAATCTTAGCGGTGATTTTTATACGCCAGAGTTTTAAAACCCACTAGTGAAACAGAGTGAGTTTTTGCCAAAAAAAGACTTTCTCTTTTTGGTGCATATTTTCCGTTTGTTAGTCATCTGTTTTTTGATTTAATTACTCATTTTTCGCCTCTGTGCCAATTTTGACGTCATGGGCATGATAACTATTCGTGATGTCGGACATTTGAAAAAAAAATGTGCAAACTAAGTAAATCTTAATTAAAAATTCTTTTCAGTTAATTTCAGATTCCCCATAGTATTAAACCCAAAACTACCTTGGATTTCTGCTCAGAACTATCATGCTATGTTTTAATGATACCAGAAAGCTCTCCTCGATGTTACCTTGGAAATCTTCTTGGAATTCCTTTAAAGCTCTGCTAAGAATACTCTTGGAATCTCTTTTAGAAACCTTTTGAACTATCCTGAGAACTCGATTATTTAAATTTTCAATATTTTCTTTGAACTCTTAGTCTAGTCATATGTCTGATCTGAGTTTGTTCTGAATTCTAATTAGAAATCCCTTAAAATTTTCCACATAAATCGTTGGAATTCTCTTCTGAATTTTCTTGAAACATACCTTAGAATTTGTTTTGAACTTTTTCCATTTTTTTAGTTTACCTCAGAATACGATTCTTTGGGTATTTTTTCTCGAAATACACTTGAAGTTATGAATCTCCCAAACTATTCTAATGAAATTATTTTTTTAACACTCTTTAAATTCGGTGTGTAATATTTTTTTTCAATTCTCAGCATAACTCTTGGAATGCTCATTAAAATTAGCCTGTTATTCTCGTCACGATCCCCATACAATTCTTCTCAAAATCAACAAGCAATTCTCTTCACGATCCACATACAATTCTTCTCAAAATCAACAAACAATTCTCCTTGAAATCCTCACAGCTCCCGTGGAATTCTTCTAAGAATAACCTAGGGATTCCATTCAGAACTTTTATTCTTCTCCCGACATATTATGCAAAAATTTCTCAAGACTATCTCAGAATTATCTTGGAATTCTGGTCAGAACTTCTTAAAGTTTTGAATCCCTAATCGTTATCGTAAATTCGAATCAGGGATTGTATTTTTTATTCTAATCTTAGAATCAAGGAATTTTTTTTTTCCAAAATGCCACATTTTGAGTATTTTTCTCAACCCCAGTTTCTTAAAAAAATAAATCTGATTCTACTTTTGAATATCCTAGAAGTATATTTATGTGTACCTGCAAATGTCTAGTTTAAGAAGTTAATTACTTTTTATTTTGTCTATATTTATTATTTTTTTGTTTGTCTTGTCTCCCCGTCTCGATGAGTCATCATGAACTCCAGATTAATCTAGAACCGCATTACCGTTCATACTAGCGACAATGCTCTGATGAGACAACGAAACCTCACCCCAAGATCCTCTCCTGATCCTATCCTTCGACAATGTATACCTCTCTAACCTCAAGGGAAAAAAATACGTAAGAAGATGACATGATGTTAACAAAAAATTAAGTTCAAGAAATTCCTCTGGAATTCCCTTGAAATTTTCTCCACAACATTTCCACACAGATTAAACGAAATCAGTTCGTGTTTCTCAATCACCCTAAGTTGCATTTATTTCCACATTACTAGGCATTGATCAACAAAATTAATTGTCTAATTTTATTACATTCAACAATGTAATCAGGATACTAGCGCTACTCTTTAAGGTTGCCACTTCTAGGGTGTGAGAGGCTCTTCCACCAGATCCATTAATCATAAATTATTTAAAAAAAAATATAAATTACATTTTATCAGACAATGTAGGCACACGCACGATAACATCAAATCAAAATTCGTCCCTTGACCCGTGATTGCTGGTCTTAATTAATTTTTATTGCTTGTTCCCACGGTCCCCTTAAGAAGCACCAGCAACACTGCCCACTGCACATTCCATTCGCACATATAATCCAAAACAGCGGCGCTATGCGGATATCCATTCAAGCACTCCACGAGCCTAATCTCGCATGCAGGAAGGGATTTGACTCGAACGCGTCGCGTTCGCCGCCGCCGCCGGTCACTACTGGGTTGGTCTAAGCTGGTCTGGGTTGGCCTGGTGTCATACCGTCTCTTTTGGTCTTCTGGTCTTTTGGTCGAAATGAGTGATTTTCATTGCACCACGGCTGCTGCTGCTACTGCTGCAACGACACACACCGAGCGCATGCATAAGATTGCCATATTGACTCTATCCTACCACAATCGACAGCACATTATGCATCGTTGGTAGAAACCGCGCTAGGAAGGGCTCAACCTATGAGGGGGCAGATATGCGAACTGTTTAGCCGAAGAATTACGCTAGAATGTTAATAGGAATTGTGCAACGATGGCGATATTTGTGACCAGTGCATTATTCATAGCACGAATGCAGGTCATTCGCGCAGAGCAACGGAGAACAGAACGGAGGAGTGGTTTTGGTGTGCGCCCCTTGCGCCCGATCGGGTCGCGTGTGCTGTAATCGATTAAAACAATTTGAATGCTTGCGCTCTAAATGCAATGGCAGTCGTCTGAATCATCACTGCAGAGTAAAGGGAAACCCATTATTGGCAGGAAGTTGCAACAGAGTGTCACACTAGGTACCAGCGGCGTCGTCACTGCCGCCGCCGCACAAAGGTCACCAGACAGATTAGGGAAGTTGTGGGCTTTAAAAAGTGGAGCTTTTGGTTTTGCCGACCACGGGCGAACACGCAATTACAACAATACAGCGATCAGATTGGAATCGATTATATAGTTTGGAGCGAAGATTTCGCAGCATGCGACTCCGTTCGTAGAGCGCCAGTCTGTGCAATCTCTACTGGGAATCGGGCTTGTCGCGTGCCATGTCTTGTTCCCACGCAAGGCATGTTTGTCCTGTAGTAATAAGCATTATTGAATATGTAGGCATGTTTTGGCCGTTAAAACATTGTTGCTGTCCTTGTGTTTCAGTGGCCTGAATCATTGCAGCTACAGCAAGTCATGGCTGGTTGAAGGGCACTACTGCGATGTTTGGTCTCCTTTTGGAAGCAACTCGCAAAACCTCTGGAGCCTAAAAATGGATATGAAACTTATTGGAGAAGAAATGAAAAACAAAGGTACACACTAATCGAGGCAATTCGGTAAATGTTGAACCAAGAACTGTTTGTATTGAAACTAGTTAATTTATTTCGAAGTTGTACAGACTTTTTTTTTCAGTTTATTCCATTTATCTATAAAAAATAAATAAATTTGTAAATTTTATTGATTCCTCACGTGAAACGGTCCTCCCTTAGCTCAGTCGGTAAAGGCGCAGCTGCAAAGCAAGACCATGCTGGATTCATTTCCCGGTCCGGTCTAGGAATTTTTCGGGTTGGAAAATTTCTCGACTTCTCTGGGCATAGGGTATAATTGCACTTGCCAGACAATAATACCAATGCAAAAATGGTACAGACATCGAAAGCTCTCAATTAATAACTGTGGAAGTGCATCTAGAACACTAAGTTGAGAGCACGCAATAAGCTAATATGCGATATGCAATAAGCTTGAAATGCGAAGAAGAAGAAGAAAGAAGTGAAACGGTCATTTGATTTTTTTACCGACTGATGTTCAAAAATCAAGTAAAATTCTACCGACTTGGGTTATCTGAATTAAGTGCGTACGTAGTCTGCGTTTTCATGTTTGCAAAATTAAAATGAGTCGCACATAATAGGATAGGCAGTTCATCGATCCTTTATTTATTTGTATTTTTAGTTCATATTGTCATCTTCCTGAGTTATTAAGCTATTTTACTAATTCTATGAAATTTTTTGTCTTCTCACAGTTGAGCTCGGTAAAACGGTAGAATTCGGTACTAAAGGCCATCCAAAAGTGGCAGAAGTCTCCCAAACTACGCAGCTAGTTCTGCAATTGCTATATTTCAAAAAGTTATGAGATTTGATACTAATCAATCAGTATTAAATATATTTAGGGAGTCTCTATAAAAAAGAAGCCTAACCTAATATTCATTTAAGGAGCGTGCTTTAAGTACGTCTCGGAAAGTCGAGGGAAAATTTCATTTTTCCTATACCTAATGCATTGATTGTCACATTTGTAAACTCCCCCTCTGCACCTTAGAGCGTAACATACTTAATGGATGCTCCCTTAGTGATTTAAAATACCAATTAAACCGCTGATTTACAATGAAAGGTGCAAACAAATCACAGACCTGCGGGATTCCAACGGAACCATTTTGTTTAATCCGTCAATAATTGTCATTAAGACTTTGTCGTGAATAGGTTTATCCCAACCGGTGACGTAATCCATAACAGATTCAGTACGCCTAAATACCTTCAATTACGGAAAACCTAGTTAGAAACGAACGTGGTTACGGTCTGCTCACAAACTACGTAGACAATTTAAAAGAGGTTCTTCGTCCCCTCCTACTTCCCCTGTGCATAGAATCGTCCATAATAATTTTTGGATTGAAAGCCGCGATGCACATGAGAGATGATTAATCCGTTCGATTTCGTTGTTAATCTCTATTCTGGAGATCACTTGTGTTAATCATCCTGGAATTACTGTAAGGATACGGGCTAAGTACTTCGACAAAGCGATACAGTGGCATCCCATAATTTTTTCAGCATGGGCCCAGCCAATTTCAACATCAGGGTTTAGTAATGTGGAAGTCAATCACTTCCTTCACTTGCCACAATTGGGCAGATCGATCGTGGTGCAGGTCTGCAGTGCTGGAATTTCCGTGCACCAAATTTAACAAACCCAGCGCCAAAAGAAAACGACTTTGGTCCCATAGACCGCTATTGATTGTTTTTAGGGATTGGTCAACCGGTTCCGGAAATCTGGCTGGAACATCTTCGGTTCTTAATAGAACAACAAATCTTTCAAAAAAGTAAACATTTCACGATATCCTATCCAAATAGTCAATAATACTCAACTTTCCGAGTTTTATTTGTGTCATTCAAATGTGTTCCAGCCAGTCAGATTCCCAGGGGTAAATGGCCAAAACCGGTTTGGAACCAAAACACATAATGATCTTGAATAAAATTTATCGAAATTTAATCGCACATAGTCCTATGTTCCCTACCAAAGCATGGTTTATCGTAGTGGACGGATTTTATTAAAGTTAGCGGTATATTCAAGATCTATTTTATGACTAAAAATGAGCAAATTTTCAAAAAATTTAGTTCATTTTATTTTAAGAATATGTGCTTTTAATTTTTTTTTATAAAATTGCTCTAACTTTTTACACACTTAAGAGTGGACACACTTGATCTCCTGTTTTTATTTTGAATATATCTCAGCGAAAAAATCGAAACTTGATACGGTTTTCGCACAGGCTCACAGGTTTATAAATACTCCAAAATTATGTGTAAATTCCCAATACTACGTTTTTTTCTGAAAATGTCTAAAAGCGTATTTTGAAAAATC
Organism: Ochlerotatus camptorhynchus; assembly: GCF_037179485.1. NCBI lineage: Eukaryota > Metazoa > Arthropoda > Insecta > Diptera > Culicidae > Ochlerotatus > Ochlerotatus camptorhynchus. The sequence goes on along the minus strand of NW_027040529.1, from coordinate 2,861,523 downwards.
GGGGCAGACTTGATCCCCCTTTGATGACATGCATTGTTTTAAAGGATAGCGGACTCTGGGTCTTTTCATAGGATTTTTTTCAATTCTCGTAAATGTAAATTTTTCAGAAAACGCAATTTTGAGAATGGGGGACACACATACACTTGATCCTCCCTTTTATTATATGTATTTGAATATATAATCTAAGCAAATCCAAGTAAATGTAGGATTTGATCGATGCTCGATAGTTCCCGCGATTAATGTATAGAGATGTTCCAAGTGTGGAGAATTTGGTCACAAGAGCATGGATTGGGAAAATAGTGAGAGATGCTCTAGGTGCAGCCAACAACTGTATTGAAATGTGTTAATTGTTTGAAAATGAATAAATAACGTAAAATGAACTTGGATGTCAACCATGCTAAATGCGGTTCAGATTGTTTAGTTTATAAAAGACTTTTTGATCAGAAGAAAAGCTGCTTGCGTTTCAATAAATAGTAGCCAAATTCCAGGAATGTGAATCAATTTGATTTTTTATTTTTGAATACTACGTAGCATTACGTCTGATTGTGGAGGAAAAACGTCCCCTATTAGACAAATGGAAAAAGATTTAAAATTTACAAAAAAAAATCATAACGCACCACGAAAAGGTTATCTACCAGCGTTACTGGTTTGAAAAGATAAAAATGGAACGAACTCACCAAGTTTAGTAAATTGAACCTAAAGGTCTTCCCTCGATAATTTTTTAATATTAATCTTTACATGCATCCTAAGGTCGAATGTGTGAAAGTTCTGGAGAATCAGGCCGGCCAGAGTTTTATTTTTTACATTCATATATCAGGTTTAAGTGTGTGTAAACCTTGGGGGATCAAGCGAGTTCTCAAATTCATGTCAAGCTGAACAAAAAATCAAGAGAAACAGCACCGATTCGATTCTACTTATTCACACTTGAGCTGTGAAAATTGTATACACTCTGCTTGAAAATCCAAAAAGTTATTTAGAATTTCCATGCTTGCTAACAGAAAGTCTAAGGGAGGGAAAACATACTGTTGTCAACAATATATTCGTTCCACAATCTAAGGCAAATGGCTCCATAGAGCATTTTCTTGCCAAATTGCAAACCGATTGGATATGATTGTTTCGGATTTAAGTGAATTTTTGCTTATATGTTGATAACTACCCAGGGTTGCATTTTTCATTTAAATATCATTATTTTCCTCAAGAGTATAATAAAGGTGTATCCATTTATTTTTTTCAGAAAATCTTTCTTATCTCATCAATATTATATCTGAGATGAAATTGTAGGTAATAAGGAAATGGCATCTATCTTAATTAGATCATGATACATCCAAATCACATACACTCGACGAAATAAGTCTATTGGCACTTCAAACATTAACGATAGAGTCATATGGACATCGAAGATCTGGGTCCGGATGTTTCGGATAATGGTCTCATAGCATAGCGTAGGATAGCATAAACCAGGTTTCACAATGTCCTAGGTGTCCTAGCTCCAAACTGTTGATAAGAAGGAGACCCACCTTCATCCGTTGCTGTAAGATAGTAATTTGTGGTAAATTACTACCTCTTAGATAAAGGATCAGTTTCGGATAACCAAATTGGTTATCTATCATAACCATACCACATCAAATCACATCTGCTAGATAAAATATGGCCAAATGAAACTCAAAAAGTTTTAAATCCATGTGGGTACTTTGAATCCAATACTGAGATATGGTTCCATATGGTGAAAATCGCTATCTATCAATACCATAAGGTGTGATACATACAATCACACCTACTCGACGAAATTTTACTAATGGCACTGAAACATCACTATTCCGCCTCTCCCGTGTAGACGAGAATATCAAATCAATAGCAACTATTCAAATTGGGAAACAGAAAATCAAAAATTTCTATTAGTTTGATTGAAAATCTATGGGATTGACTGATTAATAAGAAAGTCAGTTGCAGCCATACCTCAAGAATATCAATAATCATAACAAATTAAAATCACAATCTGCTATTATTTCTCATCAAACTATTGGTATGTTATTTAAATTAACCAATTTAATAACATATCAATTAGCTCTTGAATTCATGATGCCAAAATATTATAACAATAGCAAATTATGATTTGATAGCAGAACAAGCTATCAACCCTTTATGGCACAGAACTTATCAATAACATAATAAGATATTGATGGTAAAATTTGATATTCTTTTGTTCTGGTTTTCTACTATATTCAACCTAAGTATCTGTGCATTGGCATACATATTCTGGGATAGTTTAAATAGTTTAAGAATTCTTATTAAAATATACAATCTTTTATTTATGGATGCTGTTCAAGCGCTGTCACTTTTCAGATCAGTTCAAACATTGGAACAAAGAAACTACCGTAACAGTGCCATTACTTCAACTTTCATTATAAATTTACATCTTCTAAACGCACTCATTTCACACCGGGCATCGTTAAGATTACGTCCGTTCCGTGTGTACTTAAGCATGCAAATTGGACACTGCGTATATACTTATAATGACTTTGTCTCCTGCCGCGCAGCATTGTGCAGCGCACCACCGCCAACAGTCAGCGGCAGTTGCATTCTGTGTATCGAAATCGCGAGCACGTCGTCGTCGTCGTCGTCATAGTCGTTGTTGGACGCCACACCTTGGTTTGTTTCGTTTGGCACTATCTTGGCCCGGAATCCGTGCCAAAGTTGGCCATTAAATGCTCCATAAAACATAAATTACGGCGGGACCACCACTACCGTTCATATCGTCACTGACTGGCTGCTCTGTTGTTGTTGTTGCCAAGGGACGCCAAAGACAATAGCTACTTGCTAATTCAAGTCATATGGCATCAGCAATACGAATCGGAGTTGGTTTCCTTCAATCTCTTTTCACGAGAAAATAGTTTGAGGCGGCAACTAATTAGAAAAAATTGCATTCACTTTGCGATCAGCTTATCCAAACCATCGAATACCAAACGTATGATGGGGTAGCTGTCTATGGGTTCAACGCTCTGACTGTCATCGTTACTACCCACTCAAACGGTAGCAAAGTTCAAGGTTGTGGAAAAATGTTTCTCAAGGGAAGGAGTTCATGTGGGGGCAGCTCACAGAGGTTTCCTTTTCGTGTGGCCATTTACTTTTCCGTGGATGTAGTGATGATGGATATTTATTGCTGTTGGGGATTAGCTCTGTTTCTGAGGGTAATCTCCCCCACTTTGAGTTACTTTCGGATGGATTTGTTTCGGAATAATTTTACTGACTTTACTTTTTTTTTCATTACAGGTATGTTCATCATGAGGCTGGCCTATATGTAAAGGTATAAGGTAAATACACTGACCGCAAGCGTTTGAACATTTCACCGTGCGATCACTCACCGATTCTGTTGACAAATAGAATGCATTTTTCCTTTTTCACGCCACCCAACAAGAACCAGCTCGCTAATAATTTCTCCCACTCAAGATAATTTACTGCAAATCGCAATTGCAGCCGAGGTAATGCAAACAATCATCCATCATCTTGACCTGTCTTGCATTGCTTTGCAAATCCGGGCGGTTTCCCCCACTAGCAGCAACCCTTTACCCAATAATGGCCAATGACCCTGACGACACAATTCGTTCACTCCCGCCGCCTGTCGCCCAGTGATGATGACGAGCACGCCTCGCACTTAATCATCATCAGTACCACCACAGCGGAGACGGCGGGAACGGCAAACGAGAACCGCCCCGTCTCGGCTCGCAAGGGTGCACAAGCAGTGCATTACTTTCCAACAGCGCAGCTTCATCCTTCAAGAGCGCTCGAGCAGCGAAGGGAGGGTAGTTCAATGAGTCACTTATCATGTCGGTAACCCCACCTGAAACGTTTTGGTTTTTGCACGGAACAAACAACCGCCTCGAAGCGACCTTTTTCGTGCATTTCATTAGTTAGGGAGACCTCCCAGAAGAGAGCTACGAAGCCGCCGTCGTGGTCGTCGTCGTCGTTGTCGTCGTTGCCAAGCCCACGCTCGCTAGTACTAGGACAAGAATCTCTCAATCATCTTAATTAAGTTACCCTGTTCGGGTTAATAAAGCCAATCGCTGAGATAATTACCTTTTAGATCGCATTCGGAGATTAAAATTCTAATAAGCGTCTGACTGAACTGAATGTAGAGTATAAGGGGTAAATCCAGGAGTCTGCCTGCGGCCAAATGGGCGTTTCACAATCGACTACTGCTGCTGCTTTCTTGGGCAAATCTCGTCGTTTTCCGCGCAAATGAATTCAATGCTAATCTACCTCCATCGCAGTTGATCGCCGGTAGTTGTTGGTTGGTGCAGCGGAATGGGTTGCCAGTGGAGTAGTCAGTAAAGGGTTCATAATCCGATAATAGGTCCGCTTTTGGAAAAGCTCCAGAATCAGGATTTTCAAAACACGCAACCTACCACAGTTTGTGTTTTTTTGTTCTGAATTATATATTTAAAACCAACGCTTGCACTGAGATGTCCGGTGGCCTCATTTGCAGCGAATTTATCGAGGTTTGGTAAGGTATTCGGTAAGGTATAAGGTATTCATTTGACTCTAACTTTTTCCATCAACAGAATTCCGTTAAATGATGTATGGAACATTTGTAGGTTTAGATATTAACTACAACTTTTGTCAAATACTCAAATCTGTATCTCTTATGGATGACGAACTAGAGCGGGCAGAACTTATTACTATTTTTCAGTGAATGCAATTAACATTCACTGAAAAACATAGGTAAGTTCTGTTCGCCCCAGTTCATCATGCATAAGATATACAGATTTGAGTTATGGAAAAAGGTTGTAGCTTATATCAAAACCTACAAAAGCTTGATACATCATTTCATGGAATTCTGTTGATGAAAAAAGTTAGAGGCAAATGAATGTAAATGAATGTAAATGATTTGCCATGCCTGGTCTAGGCCAATATCGGGAGCTCCAAATCGGACCAACTGGTCAAGTGTTGACTCACGTGGCGATGATGAAATTCAGTCTTAACCGAAACGGGATGGTGCTCGTTCGGAGGATGATTTATCGAAACGGTCGGTGGACGGGAACTACGTTTAACAGAGTGGTCGTTGAACCAGGAAGTAACCAGGTATCTAAAACAATCGGAAAACAACCAGGAATTTGATTAACTTCAACATATTTATACCTATATTGATCCAATTCTGTTTATAATAATGAATGCCTGATGTCTCGAATACTTATTTTAGAATCTTGAATATTTCCTCAAGTTCAGAATTTTTATCTTTTCCGTCGTATGGAATACACAAGATTAAGTCGGAGATTTGAACAAATTAGCAATGTCTCAGAGTTTCGCAAATTTGTCAAATCGTGATAATTTTCCTTAACAATTAGAAAAGTAAGTTTTTGTTAACTTTGCAGTCTCAAAATTTTTTTGATGTCCGATATCCGACATTTTGAATATCTTTTTTTTTATTGTAGAACCTTGAACATGTTTGTAACATAATCTGGGATATTGAATGTGCGTGTTCAGAGGATTTTTCCAAGTTTGGCATCTCACACATCCCACTGTTACACTTTTCAGACTATGGTTCTATTTAATTAATACACGTTTCAAAAATTTTTAGCACCATAATCTCGAAAAAAAAAATTCAATCCTGGATCGTTAATTTATGTGTACGGAAACATGAAAAATTAGCTATGTCTAATTTAACTAAACGATTGTTTTGAAAAAAAAAATTGGAAATGTATTATGGATTATCGTTATGATCAGAGTTACTTTCAGGATTCTCTCCGCTTTTCTCCATAACAGTCTTGGAACTATGTGCACCAAACTCTGGAAGTTTTTCTCTATATTTATCTTCGTATTTTTAATTGTTCTTGTAAAGATTTTCCTAAATTTCTCTCCATAATTTTCTTCAAAATCCCCTTGGAATATATTCTCCTAAAATATTTTGGTATATTCTTAGGAATTCAGAAAGTATTCTTCTAAATTTCTATGGCTTAAACCTCAGAATTCTATGAGCATCCGGATTCTGTTACATTTCTTCTCAAAATGCCCTTGAGAGAAATATGGACAATTGTCTACGCAGGGGCAGGGGGTATCCTAAAAAACTCCCACGTAGTTAATGAACAGCCCCTAGTTTGTTTATTTTTAAGGCTCAATCGCATTAGCTTTACGGAGCCTATAATTCATTATTCATTGTTTGTAAGTTGATCGGGAATCCCATGTGTTGCTTGATTCATGGTCAGACTATATTCAATTGAGAAACTGCGATTGGAGAAGTGAGTGCGGTCTGGAGTATAACAAGGAAGACGATATGTAGTGGTGGTAAATTCTAATAAATCGAAATTGTGTGTTTGCAATTATAGGCATGTTCGTAACCCAGCATTTGATTAGTATTCTGATAGAGAGCTCCCAGAAACGGTTCTGGAGAGCTGTTACTCCTGTCAGAACCTCGAGACTCATATTATGCGTTGAGTGCATACAGCCGAGAGCAATACCCAGACAACGATATTGAAATCGTTCCAATTTTATTGAGTGACTTTTTCTTGGAGAAGTTAATGAGTTAAACAATAAGGCTTTCATAGATTTTTTTTAAATCATGAATAAACATCATACAAATCAATTTATAACGTTCCAACTAGAAACCCTCTGAGTATTTGTAGTTTTAACCGAAAGGTATAACAATTTGGTTGTTTGAGCAAAAATGTGTGCCATCAAAAGTTCTAAATGAATAAACGATTTCCGAGCAATTAATATGTAAAACTGTATTTATTATAAACAGATTTTGTACGAGCCACCTTAGCTTGCTTGTTAAAATTATATATTAGATTACATCCTCAGATTAGAGATTCAACATTTATTTCTTCAGAACAGTTGCTTAACATAAATTGTTATTTAACTTTATAGAACATACAGGGTGGCCACCGATCTGGGAAAATCTGTAAATACCCGAAAATTTGAAAAATACCTGGGAAAACCCGGGAATTCATTGTACCTGGTGATATATCTGTTCAAATTTTAAGTTTGTGAATAATAAAATTCTGAAATCGAAATGATCTTTGAGTCATGCAGATTTCAACTTTATAAACTTATGTGTTACTTTCCAAAATGGTTTAATATTGACCTATTCTGAATCTAATCTGAATACGCATGGGATTTTTCTTAAACTAACAAGAAAATAACCTTCGAATTCTTCTCGGTCCTTGGAATTCTTTTCGGAATTCCCTTGAAAATTCCTTAAAAATCCTCCATTTAATTGCTTTAATATTATACTGAGAATTCAATTCCATTGAAAATATTCTCAAACTTTTAATCAAAACTCTCCTTGAGAACCCCAGTAGTGTAGAATATACTAGACTAGGCTCAGGCTAAAAAACTCTCTTTAGCAATCATCCTGAGTCTGTTTATTTTGAATTTATCATCAGAACACCCTATAAGTTTTGTTAATAATTGTCTTTGAATTCTCGCCAAAATTCTCTTGGACTCATACTTAAAATTCACTTGCTATTCTCCTCAAGATCTCCCTAAAATTCTACTCAGAATCATCTAGCAATTCTACTTAATTTTCTTTTCGCATTTCCCATGAACTAACAGACGAGGCTCGGTAGCTCAGTGGTTACCGTTTCTGCTTACTGAGCAGAAGGTCGGGAGTTCAATCCCCAGGCCCGTCCCCTTCCTTGCAATTTTTCACTTTGCCTTATTCTATACCCACTAGATTTTAATGAAAACAAATTCTTCTTTAACACCGATTGCATCACTTACCACAGTGTGGGTCCTGATCTAAAAATAGAAATTGGATGAGTGCGCGCGCGTGTGTGTGTTTGTGTATTATAATCGCTCTACCAAAAAACGATCCCTGCGTTGTGCGTGTGCAACCTTTCCCCACATCCAACATCCCAGTGATTTCTCGTGGAAGCGCAGAGGATTTCTCGGTTTCCTTCACAGCGAGTACCACGTCAACACATTCCTTCCCATTCCCTAGTTGACCTGCATTCGGACACGGCCGGCGCTGGTATTGCTAAATATTAGATCTCCAGTTCTTACACATTGAGGATGAATGTTAGTCCCAAACATCATCTGTTGGTTCTCTGTGTAATTGCAGCTGATCTGGTAATAACAGAGCAGCAACCGTGGGCGGTCAATCTGATTTTTGATTTTTTTTTTCGCATTTCCCATGAACTAACTAGGAATAATATTCAAAATTTTCTCCCCATAAATTCTTTGTAACTCACCTCAGAATTCTTTAGGACCTTACCTCAGAATTATCTTCGAATCTTGGTCAGAACTCTCTTAGGATGTTAACCAGAGTTTTGTAGTTATTATTCTCAGTATTTCTCTTAATTCCCAGCATTAACACAGTTTTTCTCCTAAAAATTTTCTCCCAGTCTCCTCAGAATTTTATATTTTATTTGCTGGAACCCTGAGAATTCTTCCAAGTTGCAGGGCCTGTCCATATTTTAAAAGAAATAATATTTTTTTTCTGGATGTAAGACTTTGAAGTTTTATATAAATTAATAAGGTTTATACAAATATTACTTTAATGTTATTAACACAAAATCTCCTTGACATTCCGAACACGATACCTCCGGTAAAATGTGTAACGACAAATTGGCAATGTTTGAAAAAACATTGCCCCGCAATTTATCTATAGATTTTAAATCTATTGAAACCGAATAAATCTTTAAAGTATGTCGTTTAAAATGGTGCCAATAGATTCGAATTTCATCAATAAATGGCTGAGCTATGATTTTTCCGAGGGGGCGACACATCTAAATCTCAATTCTAGGCACTCAACAAATCTCACACTAGCAAATAAATCTTCGAAAAATCTTCATTAATTTCTCGCATCTACTTGCATCGTGCATTATCTTGCATTTTTGTAAGAAATATTCAGAATCGCCATCAATCTTCTTTCTATCTACTCAGGGTGCGCGTAGCTTACTACTGAAAAACACATTTTTCCTGCATCGTCGGGCCCTCGCATTTTTCAAACATTGCAAGTTTGCCGTTACACATTTTACCGGAGGCATCGTGTTCGGAGTGTTAATAAAGATTTAAAAAAAAAACTTTAATGTTATGTCCGATATCACTCAAATAGGTCGAGAAGGGAGAGTGCAAAAACTAAATAACAATGGATGGAAAAAAATAAATAGGTATTTAATTAATAACTAATTAAATATTTAAAAAAAAAATTGGGTAGTTTTTTTGGAAAGAGCAGAGAGAATGATAATTTTGAATTGGGCTGAATTTGTGTTTGCCCCTTCAATATTTTGTATTTTTTTTACAGGGGGGATGCATTAAACAAAAATAAAATTTCCATTACCCAACAAATTAAAAAAACAATCCTAGTTTAATGCTCCTAACAAATCTCAAAGCTTCAGAGCTTCAACTTGGAAATTATCTTAATCCTATTGTTTAAGATTTCTGTTAGTACAGACAAACGTTTGTAGCAAGTTAAAGATTTCTTAAACAATTTCTTACTTCAATCCCACACTCTTTACAATTATATCTAATGACCCATTCAACAAATTTACATATTTATTAATTTAGTCAAGCAAAAGTAGACTATATACAATGGTTACAATGCTTTACTTACTATGCAGTATTTCTATTATCAGAGTTGGTTGGAAATGCTAACATGAAGCTTTAGTGTGATGATTTATTAGCTAGAGAATGATCTTTAGAAGAGGGTAGGTGGATAGTTCCGTTAGAGTACGGCAGTATGAAAATTGAATAGAAGTTGAAAATGAGCGAAGGGCCATTAATGCGTCAGTTTTTCAAGATAGACGCACATTTTTGCCTAACCCGTACGATGTACGCGGGGACTTGAAGTATGTCTCCAAGTCCACAGGCTTCTATTATGTTTTAGTCGGGTTTTAATTTCTGCTTTTGACATAGTGGTGCTAATGACTTCACAGTGTAGATTTTACTGTCGCATCATGCGATTGAAGGGGCCATTTTTTGCGTAATTTGTTCTGTGAGATTTTTCTGAGAATAATTTTCGTGTTCTTAAATGCCAACAGGGTGTGTAGAAGTTTAACTGTGAAAGTAATTCTGATGATTCTATGCGATGTGAAATAATGTCGTTGATGAAGAAAAGCATTGCAAATTCGCGCTGTTCTTTGAGTGTTTGTAAGTTGATGAGCATGCAGCGTGCTTCATATGATGGAAGAGGAAATGCGGTCCAATTCAATTTGCGAAGGGCATATAAAAGGAATTGTTTTTGGACAGATTCTATTCGTTCATCGTGTACGGCAATGTACGGATTCCAGAATAGGTCTTACGTATGTAGTATATAATAATTTAATAATGTATGTGTCTTGAAAATTATAGCTGAACCTGAATGGAGATAGATACCTACTAAGAAAAATCAATTTGCAGCACTTTCTAAGTTTGAGACCTCTTATGTATGCAAAGCCCGAAAACATACTAAGCAATTGAGTCATATAATATTTTTATGGTCGCTAGCCTGAACTCTGGTGAGCTGAATGATCATTTGATTGAATTGTAAAGAGTGAGAGATTGAATTAAGAAATTGTGAAAGAAATCTTAAACTTGATACTTGATATTTTTCATTCAATCACTCCACATTTGAGGATCACCTCCAGTTGACTTACACACTGGATTGATAGATTCATAATAAGTATTAACTTCCCCATAATTGTGGGATGACTGTAAAACGGATGTGTAATGGATCAAAACATCGTAAAGATTATCGTTTATTTTTTAATATATCAAGCAAGGCTTAACTGAATTATACTTTCAGCTTTGAAGAATTATTCCTGTAGATTTGCTATTGAAGATAATTCTAGACTAACATTTGAAAAAGGCCTAACTCCAAAATGTAAACAAACAATATTTTGCTACATATAGAGGGAACAGTTCACAAACTACTCGATAAACACGAAAAAGTAAAAGAAAATATCACTTCAACCCATCAAAAACGTTTCTTCTCACATGACGTATTTCCAACTTTCAACTCTATGATGCATCTGGCTATTACGCCTTGCACCAGAACTACGAATTATATTGTTTTAATATGCCAAACGTACTTATTATGTAGTATCTAGTCACGCCCGAATCATTTGAAATGCATCCGATTGATATTTCACGTGTAAACAACGAACAAAAAGAAGACCACAAAATCTTCGGGTGGAATTGCTCTCACAAAATTTGCGACCGAAGAACCAAGGCGGAACAACAAACAAAAAATCCCGAGGGTTTATTTCCACGGCGTATCACCAGTGTTGGCAGTTCAAAAGGTGGAAGATCCGGGGGTAACAACATGTAAGAAATTATCAAGGCGTATGATGTTTTATTCTCAATTTCACGACAAAGAAAACTTTTCTTGGGTTTTTAGTAATGCATGATGAAAGATTACACTATTAATTATATGTAAAGCATCTAAAATTATCCAGAAAATGGAAAGTCGTGAAATAGGATTAATTTTTAGGTCATCAAAATTCGGATGCGATTTTCTCGATATGGTCATTTTATAGCTACGCCCGTTTCAAATGTTAGTCTAGAATTCACCTACAATTATCATCGAAAATTTGTACTTGTTCACGTTTAATAAAAAATCATTGAATACTGTCGTTTTTTACTGAATTAATATTCCCGGGATTTTTTGAGATTTGAACGAAAACCGGGAATTTCAAAATGAAAATCCACTGACCACCCTGATTAACCTCAAAGTTGGTATTTTGAACTCACTAACCATAGGGACCACCCTATCTTCAATCACGTCAAAAGATTCGCTAAAAACCTGTAGAAACTTTTCCGAGAAACCATTTACCTAAAATTAATGGTTTAAGCGCAAACATTGTTGTCTTCCTAAATTCGGCTTTAGGACCACTGGTCTGGAAATTTCATATTACCAACCATAAAACCTCCCCTCCAACATCTCTAGGACCGTCACCGCCTCCGATATTGGTTTTTGCTTCCCCTAAATTATTGCTCAAATCCGCCTTACTCGCTTGCCTGTGCACAGTAGAGATAAACACAATTATTTATTATTTCACTACCGACCCAGCAGTGTAGTGCAGGTCGAGTCCGAACGAGATAAGAACGGAAAAATCTATGTGATGCAATTTAAGATTTGATACTTTTCATTTGCCCGCCAACCCGTCCGTGTCGTAGTCATCGTCGAAATATATGCTGCCACCTACTGGGAGTTCTTAAGCTAAGAAAGTCACTCGGTGGCAGCAGCGCTACAATGTAGTACCCACAACAGAGCATTTAAATGTGAAAGGAAAGTGCTACCACAGATAGGTATTAGTGGTTCGTAATTTATGGGACAGAGATTATAATCTGTGTGACTTGAAGTCACGTTGATCGCGCGATCGGGACATAATAGATATGTGTCTGTCGGGTTTGTTGATTGTTTGCGGTGGCATTAGGTGTGACACTCGCGTTGACATTACAATGGAAAATTATGAGACTTCATCGGTGACGGTGAACGACGAGCTTGTTTGGAAAGAATGAATGTCAGTCGATTAATGTAGCTTGGAATGGAATCGAATATGTCAAGTATGCATACTTTGTACTACATGAGTTAAAATCAGAAACTAACATTCAATACACCTTCAAGAATCGAACGTCCAAATGGCAATCTAATGTCCGGCCATTCTTCGTACTTACCAGCCAATTAATCCTATACGTATGCGGAGGCTATTTACATACGGAATTATCTCGTGTGATACCCACTAATTAGCAGCAATAAATTTAATTCACGATATTTCTTTTTCATTTGTAACTTAATTTCCACCTTCCAAAGCACAAAGCAACACCGGAGCTGAGCTGCCATGCAAACACTATTTACGATTGGGAAACGTTATTTCTTGAACCCATGTCCCATACACACGAACACACCCCTTACGTTTCGAGACAGGTGCAGCACCCCTAAGAGATGCAAATTCCAGTCGAGCAAGATTTGCACCAACTAGTGAATTTATTTCCCAATAAAATTCCATTTATCAGCCGCGTGCAATTAAGCATATTTATCATAAATTTTTCCGAAAACTACCGGTCTTGGTTACTTACAAGCCGCGAAGATTGGCTACTGCACACGGCTTCCAGGATGATGGCGTGTGGCACCAGACCATTATTGACATGCTGGCTGGCTACCCAACCAGAGAGACTGTGCAGTGTGCAATGAGCGCTAAATTTATGATGTCTATTTTTCTCACCTCGCCAGCCGTAAGGACTTTGGTGTGGCAGCGCGATAGCAGTCAACGGGAATGGCGCGCGTGTATGCGTTGATAAAAATCTGCCTCGCCCCAAGATCACCGCAGGGATCCGGGCGGTCGGTCATTGGCGGGATGGTTATGGAGAGTCAGAGTCCAATCGGATTGGTAGAATGCATACTTTCAATGATTTTATGAAATGGTTGTACACGGTAATTTTTTTGTGGTGCCCTATTTATTTTTTAATTAAATGAATACAATACGCTAAATGTGTTACTATTCGTTTATCATCGGTAAGTTTGGCCTTAAACAATTTGCTTGGTCACTACTTGAAAAAAATATCCGGCAAGTGGCCGCCATCAGCTGCTATCAACAGGTCGGCCCTTTTTTCGGCATTTATTATCACTCTATGAAGCATTTCAGGTGTAAATTGGGCGATTTCGTGGCGTACGGTGGCCTTAAGGGGAAGCAGACCGCTCCGAAAAAAAAATTACGTTTTGATTTTTCTAAAAATATTGAAAAAAAGTATCAAAAATCTAAAAAAACCACATTTTTTCTAATTTTTTAAAGAAAATTCACGTGCAAAAACATGTTTTATAAGTCATTATGGCATAAAGTTGGACTCAAAAAACCACAAAACATGAACTTTTCGGTTTTTCTGAGAGTCCAATTTTTTTTCATGATGGGATAGAAAAAAAAATTTTGCATGTAATTTTTGACAAAAATCTAAGGAAGAAACTGATTTTCTTGGATTTTTGATAATTTTTCCCAATATTTTTAGAAAAATAAAAACGTACCGAAATTTATTTTTTATTTTTGGGTTGGTGAGCTTCCCCTTAAGTTGTTCGAGAGAGTCTAGTTTGTTGGAATAAACCTTGCTTTTTAAGGATCCCCACAAGAAGAAGTCAGGCGGCGACAAATCCGGAGAACGTGGTGGCTAGTCAAAATCGCCGTTTTTCGAGATCAAGCGTTGTGGAAACATTTCCTTTAACAAATCCATTGTTTCGCGTGCGGTGTGGCATGTTGCGCCGTCCTGCTGAAACCAGTAGTCATCTATACCATTTTTAGCCCCCTCATTTGCCAAAAAGTCGCGAATCATTGCCCAATGTCACATTCCATTAGCGGCGCCGGTGGTGTAGTGGTAAGCGTAATTACCTCTCATCCTAGCAGGCCTGGGTTCAATCCCAGTCGGCGCCGCCGGGCTGCTTTGAGGCATAACATCTCTGATCACGCCTTTCTTCGGAAGGGAAGTAAAGCCGTTGGTCCCCGGTTCACGAGTTGATGGGTCGATAGGTAGGGTCCAGGTGTGGGAGCTGCCTCCCTGGCTTAGCACTGGTGCTCAGCACGGAAAACAAATCAAGGGAAAAAAAAATGGCTCTCCATTCACGTCACTGTCTTTCCTTCGTCATCTTCAAAAAATACGGTCCAATGGCCCTTTCTGCGCAAATACCGCATAAAGACTCTTTATGGATCAATTCTGGATTTGTCAGGCCACAATATTGAACATTTTGTAAAATGACAAAGCGTAAAATGAGCTTCATTGGTCATAATCGCACGGCTCCAAAAATCTGGTTCACCAACAGGAATGTTCTGCGTGTTTACGGCATATTGAATACGACGAGGCTTGTCTTCTGGCTTCAGTTGTTGTGTCAGTTGCATCTTGTAAGGGAAAAGATGCAAATCAGCCTCTAAAATCGTCCATAAGGTCGACTGAGAGAGGCCAAATTGCTGAGCTCGTCGGCGATATGATGTTCCGGGGTTCTTGTCAACATTGGTTCTTACGGCATCAATAACCTCACCACTTCGACGCGGACGTGTTTTAATCTTAAGCTTAGATGTTGCCAAACACCTACTTTCACTAAATTTAGCCAATAGACGACGAATGGTATTAGGCGTTGGCACTCTACTACCGTGATATTTGTTCCAGTACGCACGTTGCGTTTTTATAATTGAAGAGTTGTTTTGGAAATAAAGTTCTCGAATTTCATCGCGTTCTTTCGGTGTGTAGTGGTCCATGGTAATTTTTTTACTAAAATTACATTTCGAACGTGTGCTGTCTTTTGTCATTCTGACGTCTTGCGTTCAAGATATACGTAAAAAAAATAGAGTGACTGTATATTTAAGAAAGATCCCTTGCCAGCAACATAGGATTTGAAATTACAAGCAATTCCTATGAAGCTTCAGTAATTCAATATGCACTAATACTGACCACTGTGCTCAGCCTAAAACTTAAAGAAATCTCTTGGACTCGATCGTGCTCACCGTTGAAAATTAGTTTGAATTGGTTTGTCGCATGGCCTTGTTTCATGGGGCCTCCCTTAGCTCAGTCGGTAAATGCGCAGCAACAATGCAAGACCATGCTGGAGGTAGCTGGGTTCGATTCCCGGTTCGTTGTAGGAATTTTTCGGATTGGATAATTTCTCATCTTCCCTGGGCATAGAGTATGATTGTACTTGCCACACAATTATACTAATGCAAAAAATGGTGCAGGCATCGAAAGCTTTCAATTAATAACTGTGAAAGTGCACGCAATCAGCTAATATGCGATAAGCAATAAGCTTGAAATGCGAGGAGGAAGAAGAAGAAGATGATGATGATGATCATGTTCCATGATATGAAAAACAAGATCCTCGAAACCGGTTTCCAGAAGATCCGGATGATGATTTCTGATACTTCTACGTACTCGCCATTGAAAATATGCTTCAATTGAAGTGTCACATACTCATGTTCTATCAGAGAGAATGTGACCTGAGTTGTGGTTGAAAGTTCTGATTCTTGAGGCGGGAGGGTGTCCTAGAATGTGTGACAATACGTGTAATAGGAATGGGGCAAAGCGTGACTTCATTGAGCCTGTAGAATTTCAAGATCTTGACTCCAGAATAATTTGGAGAGCCTTAAATATCTTATTGATGCCATGAGATGATTTTTTTGATGACTTGTCTGGGATGAGATTTGAACTCGTGACTTTGGCGTGAGAGATATGGAAGGTAACCACTACGCCTGGGCCGTTCCCGCATTCGATGATGTACATGTTTTCAAAGACTTTCTTGAGCTACACGAGTTCATACAATGGGGCAAAGCATGAAACATCGGAGGAAGGGGTTCTAGAAAATCGAAAAAGTTATGGTCATATTCGCCCCTAGGTAATTTTTTTTTTCATAAATAAATAGATTCAGTTCATTATGCGCGACTAGCTGTCTACATTAAATTTTTCTGGAACTCATCGAAACATGGATGTCAAAATCCACAACCGGTTTACAAATGACGTAGTTATGATTTTTTATCATTTTTCTATATCAAAAGTTAAACTTCAGTACCGTGCGTACACCTGAAAATTGATTCGAAATCCGTACTCCTCATTTAAAAATATAAACACGCTGAAAATATTAAAAAAAAACACCAAAAATACCTGTAGCTTCCCAAAACAAACCGGGAAAACTAAGTCTCGTAAATAGCTCTAAAAAATAATAATTACAACCATTAAATCGCCAAAACGGCATGGAAACACTCAAAGTAGCAAGCAAGCAATGTGGAGAGCAATGTGCTCTTGATCTTGAACTAAGCGACATACTGATGCAAAAGAAGAACATGGGGGTACACGAACAAATTACTTTAAAACGTCAAAATACCTTTGAAACGGCCAAAATGCCTTTTGAAATTGCTAAAACATTTCGAAAAATCTTAGCATAACCATGCAAAAACTAAAACCACCTTGACATAAACTGAAATTCTGAAAATTATCAAAATTCCCTTGAAATCCTGAAGTGTCTTTCCCACAAGCTCCACGTAAACTAAACGTTCTAAACTACTAAATAATTTAAGAAAATTGTAATATTTACAATCAAAGTAAACCTACTTTAATTCTCAGCAACTTTTTATTAATTGAAAATAAATTGAACTAGCAGCTCAATCCTCCAATAATTAAATGCATTGTATTTTAAAATCATCTGTGCCTGTGACCCACCAGTGTTTTGCGTCCCATAGATTGAGAAACTCTGCACTTAACATGAAAATACTAAAAAATCTCATTAGTCATGATGTTTAAAACAATTTGAACGTATTCAAATTATGATTTTTTATTAAGGTCACCATTTCTGTTTCTTTCACAGGTACAAAATCTTAACCATTTGATGTGCGCGATGGTTCTACTTAACGATGAACTAGGACGGGGTTCCAAAGTACCCATGACTACCACGATACAGGTAGGCGGTTGATGGTCGAGAAAAGAGAAATAAATATCAAGATCGAGCACCCATTTTCCCCTGGACAGTTCAGAAAACGTGTTTTGAATTTCTTATATAATTCATTAAAGACTATGTGACAACTGATTGGAGTAACCATGGTCACCCGATTGGTCGTAACATGTTTAGGAAACCTCAGAAAAAGTGGCCAGTCTTTTATTTATTAAATTTTAATAATGGTTTAATTAAAACCAGCCATGCGACATTATACATTATATAATTTTTTCAACGATATTTTTCACGGTGGAGGAAAATCAAGGGTGACCATTGCACCGGGAAAAAGACGGGAATTTGAAGTCACCAGGCAAAGCCAGGAATTTCCATGACAAATCGGGAACAAATATAGGTACTTAATCCTCTCTTAAAAAAAAATAAAATGTTGGACCTTGAAATACAATTCAAGACCATTGAACTGGACTAATAGATAGGATACAGTCACTTGGAAGAATTATATAGAGGATTCTAGTTTTTTTTCTAAACCTATTTTGAGCAGGTTTTAGAATGAATTCTAGTGATAACTGTGAGGCATTTCAGAGAAAATGTCCTACACACTTAGTTTTACTTGCCGAGTCTCAGCAATTTTTGTCGAGATTGGCACAGCCGAGTGCTCGGCAATCAGTCTTACTGAGATCTCAGTAAACATAATGTTTGCTTGCTGAGATTCAGCCAAACATATTCCGAGACTCAGCCAAACGTCACTTTTGTTGAGATCTCGGCAAAATATATTTGCCAAATCTTGGAAAATAAAATTAAGTGTGTAGGAAGTTTTGAAATGAGCTCTAAGAGAGTTTTGAATTGAATTCCATGGCAATTGTGTGAGTTAAGCTCTATAAAAAAATACATGACGATTGTGAAGAGAATTCCTTGATTCATGAAAAATACAAAAATTGTATAATTATTTAATATTTGAGGGTACAATAACAATACGACAAGTTTTAAGGAAATTCCGAGGATAATATCAAATGCATCTCGAAAGGAATTTCTAGATAATTTTATAGAAAATTCCTGGTGATTTTTATGAAGAATTAAGAGGAGAGCTTCAAGATAATTCTGAGCAATATTTTAAGACATTCTGAGGTCAATCGCAGGAAAATTCTATGGAGGATTCAAGCAAATTAAGTGAACTTTTAGAATAAGTTTAAAATTCAAAGAGAATCTAAGGACGAATTTCATGAACTTTTTGGAGTGTTTTGCAGAGAATGCCTGGACTGTGAAAGTCAGTTTCAAGGGACTCCCAGAGTGAATCTCAAATTTACTTTGGAAGAATTCTGAAAACAAATCTGTGAAGGGAAATTCTTATAAAGGAAATGCTTGAGAACAATCAAGTAAAATCCTGTTACCTTTTGAGTGAATTTTCATGGACAAATTTTAAATCTTTCCACTGGTTTGTAGTGAGAGTTCGGATTGTTATGCAATTGTCGTGCAACCGCGCACTCTCTTACCTAACTCATACATTGATAAACATCGCTAAAACTATTCCACAGCCGCAGACGTAAATGAGCAAGTCAAACGTGCAGCCAACCCGAGCAAAGTCGGTTAACAAAATGAAAGCAAATCGATATTAAAGTGTGCAGTTCCTATCATAATGAAAACTCATTTTGATTTCAAATGTTGCGACATAAGTCTGATATCATATTGTGCTTTCATTATGTAGTCAAGACGTTTTAAATGAAAGCAACTTAACTTGAAGTTCTGCTGTTTACGTCTTGTTTAAAATTTAATTGAAATTCATCTGTCGTTGAACTAATGATTATCGTTTATCTGATTTGTTTAACACATTTTAGGTCATTCGTGACTTGCCCGCGGTGAGATTGGAGCCTAAGTCTTTCAGCTTGAGAAACATGAATGGTAACCATTTACTCTAGGCCCGTATTCAGTTAAACATTATGAATGCAAAATCAGTAATCAAATTGATTTCATTGAAAGCAGGATTAGTTTTCCGTTTGCTTCAACAGTGTAAAATTTTGCTCTCATTTTTGCTGTGTTAACCGTTAAGTCAACCAAAATGAGATCAACTGGAGTATTCAAAATAAGTTACATCATAACAGCAAATTTTGATTTCAATTTGATCTTCAGCTTTGCTCGGGAAATGCCCTCATCCAACAATGTATGAGTTAGGTAAGAGAGTGCGCGTTTGATTGATATTGTCGCATTAGCTCAATTTCAACTTCTGTTCAATTTTCACACAGCCGTACTCTAACAGAACTATTTATCCTCTTCAGAACTTTCTCTAGCTAATAAATTATCGCACTAAAGCATCATTTTGATATCGGTATAGCATTCCTCCCAACTCTGGAAACCGTAAACTTCACGTACGAAGTAACAACACACTTTGATTGAATTAAAGAAAATAGATTTTATAGAAATGTCGGAACAAGAATAGTTTAAATTGAACAAATACGTGTACGATTATCAAAGATGAAGAGTTCTCTGTTTGTCCGGAATCTTAGAGCTTGTGTAACAAAGCATGAAAATGACCAGTCTTCTTGATGTGTTGTCTTCACTAAAAGGTTAGAAATTACCAGCAAATCCTTGAGAAAGACTCCGAAAATAGTTATGTCACTTAGCAAGCTACTGCCATAAAAGCTCTGTTCGAAACGAAATTCAATCCCGTCCTAAAGATGCAAACACAAACTTCCTTCTGGTTCTTTGTTATTCCGGAGCAACTGCTGGCGCCGCTGACGAGGAGGGCAATAAAATTGCACTTTCCACTGGAAGAAGCTCCCAATCGGAAGAAGGGGTGTAATTGATAACATTCTCGATGCAAACAATCGATCATCTGGAATTGCGTCCGTTCGTCCGCCTGCCGGATATCTCCGCCGATGCTTCGCACCCCGCCGCTGGCTACCCGGGAATGAACGAAAACAAACGCAAAATGGAAAACTATCGGTAATGACATTTTGTTTGTTCTAGCTGGGGAGATGAGTCGCCAGTTGCCAGTCTCCCATCGAATCGAACTGAAACGATCGTCCTTCTAACCCCGTTGTTACACAGACGTGCACATCGTTGTGCACGTAAACAAATCCAACAACTTGATGGTTATTATGAAACCTTGAAGGTCTTAAATCTGCAAGTTCCCCGCTCTGACAGGTACCATAAATTTGAAAACCGCTCACCACCGTCGACCGTAGATCTGCTGTGTGCGCACACATGTTACATAACTTGCCGCCAACAGATTACAGCATTCTTGCCATCGGAGTTGATGAGTGAGGGGCACATTGAACTCTTGACGCAGCAGCACCAGCAGCAGAAGCAACGGCCAACGAGTTGAATGCCACCTCACGGAACGGCAACAGCAGCAGCAACAGCAGCTTCGTTGCTGCTGATCCTGACTGACTGACTGACTGACATGTAGATCCCTCAAAGCAGGGTAGGATCTGGTGGTGAAATGGCGCGAGGTGCATCAGCATCATTCGCTTGGACCAAACCGCACCATGAACCAGCCTCAGCAGCAACAGCAGCACACACATAAACCAGAATGGGAGCCAGGGGAGAAAGAGAAGGAGATATGTACCGAAAAAGTCGAGCGGTGTGCAGGTGAATGCTTGATCGTGTAATTTATTTTATTATTGTTATACATCTGCAGGCAAGACTCACGAGCTGGCTCCGGCTGCTGTGGCTGGTTGGTTGACGACCGGGACCGAGCCGTGCAGGGACGATTACTGGCAAGAATGGTGGAGGTGAACCCTTTTCGCAAACGACCGAACACGGGTGGTGGCGAAGTTGGATAATGGAATGTGGGTGAAGATGGCATACGGTGGGGAAACATCCAGACAGGAATGTTCAATTAAGGTGCTTCTGTGTTGTGCAGAATTGATTCTTATTGTTAGAATTTGTCTCACAGCGCCTGCCATAGGTTTTACTGGAAATCCAGATAGGAGTTTTCAGGTGTAGTCTCCTCGAGTCCGGTTTGGCTCCGGATGTTCTGGTGGATTTGACCAGTTCTCGGTTGAAGCTACTTTGCTCTACTCATTGTTTGCTGTCGAAATGCAAGCATCCTAAATTTATTATGGCCATTTGCTGACTCACAAGTCCAACAAGAAGCGTTTCAATATAGATGTCTTAATTTGACCATTGACCACGCACATTTCAATTGAAAAGGATGCAACTATTTTATTTAATGGGGTCATTTATACCCTCACCGTTCCCAAAATGGGCCTCAAATTATGATACTGGACTACACTTAAGATAAAGAACAATACTAGAACTTCGTTGGTAGATTTAAATTCCAATTATACTGAGGGTGGGCTTCCGCAAAACCAAAACAAATCGATAGTGAAACGGGAAAATAAACCAACTAACCAGTTCAGACCAGTAGAAGCGTTTATTGCAATTTACACATCTCGCTCAACGAACGCGAACACCACCTGCATGAACATTGCCTCCATCGTCGTCGTCGTTGGCGTAGTCATGTAGGCCTCCTACACACGCGGCGGGAGCTCGCCCGGTCGCCGAATCGAACGCGCTAAACTTCAATTAGAGTCAGTGAGCTGTCGATACTCGTGAAGATCGAAGTTTATTACCTGACGAACTGCCTGCCGGGCCAGGCCACCTGGTGATCGTGTCGAGGAAGTGTCGCCGCAAAAATAAAATCACTGTCCGAGCCGTAATACTGTATGCATATTGAAGACTTCTCGAAAGCCGATTCAGCAATCACTTGTCGTAGGCGTTCACCGATGCGTGTGATTCGAAAGGAACAAGAAGCAGCAGGAGCACCCCGACACACGACTTGCGTGAAAAATGTTGCTCGGTCGGACTTTGGAGTTCAAACGCGTTGATCGGTACGGGGCTGTTCAAGTTCATGGATACTTCCAGGCGAGGAAAACGGGTGGTGGAAGGGAACACACTGTTTACAAGCTCGGTGTAGGTACATGAACGAAAAATGACACTTTAGTTACGATTATGCCCGGAGGAGCAGGGTACGACATTTGTTCAATTCCATTGTTCAATTTAG
This sequence comes from Ochlerotatus camptorhynchus, assembly GCF_037179485.1. Classification (NCBI taxonomy): domain Eukaryota; kingdom Metazoa; phylum Arthropoda; class Insecta; order Diptera; family Culicidae; genus Ochlerotatus; species Ochlerotatus camptorhynchus. Next base: position 2,839,189 of record NW_027040529.1, on the reverse strand, counting down.
TCGCCGATAAAATTCACGATTTAACGACTATATTTCGATTGAAATCTATTCGCAGTTGTTATGGCGGTGGTGGCGGCTGCGGCGAGAATCGTCTTCGCCCCTGGGGACCGAAAGCGAGTGGAATGAAGTGATTTAGAGAAGATTTATCTGTACGATGTGCCGTGGGTCGGGTTGATGACCGGTTGTGTGGTGAATCGAAGTATTTATGATTGCATAATTCAACGGTAAAGGATTTTGAGTTCATGGAATCCTGGAATGAGTGTTTGGAGAAGGTATTCAGCAGCTGATATTTTCCTCCGGTTATTGGTTCATGCTTTCGATTGAATTCTTTAAAAGTTTTGGGAAGTGCTTCAAGAGCTGAAGAATTTTCAAAGAGGTTCTGGGATTTCTTTTAGAAATTCTAGGAATTTCATTTTTAGCTCTGAAAGTTTTGCAGATATTTCAAATTGATTGCCTAATACAGCCCTTAAATTTGGAAATTCTCAAAGTTCTTAGGCATTGGAAAACGAAGTTCCAGAGCTTGATTTTTGTTTACCTGAAAAAAAAAACCTGAATTAACGCACCTATGGCTGGGTTCGATTCCCGGTCCGGTCTAGGAATTTTTCGGATTGGAAAATTTCTCGACTTCCCTGGGCATAGAGTATGATTGTACTTCTCTCCCAATTATACTAATTCGAAAATGGTACAGGCATCGAAAGCTCTCAATAAATAACTGTGGCAGTACATCTAGAACACTAAGTTGAGAGCACGCAATAAAGACTGGAACGCGCAAAAATTGGTCGACAAAAAAAATCTTTCAGTCAAAGTTCATATCACAAAAATCTTCTTATTTTTCTTTTGGTAGTTCAATTCATATATTTAAAAGAAAAAATGTTCGTTTATTCTTTTGGTATGCTAAATCCGAACTGCCGTGCCTTCCGCTTAACCCCTTCCATTAAATTTTGCACAGTGGTCTCATCGACCTTATTCGCCGCCGAACGCCAGTTAGATTTAAACTGCTGCTCGTTCTCCATGGATTTAATAGTTTTTTTTTAGATTCCGTATGACCCAATACCGTTCGATAGGGCGGAGTTCTGGGCTGTTGGGAGGGTTGTGGTCTTTGGGTACCACAACCACGTTGTTCGCATCGTACCACTCGATTGCCTTTTTCCCATAGTGGCAGCTTGCCAAGTCCGGTCAGAACAGCACAGGTCTATTATGTTGCCTTAGGAATGTAGCAGCCGCTTTTCCAGGCACTCCTGGACGTAGATCTCTTGATGATTCCGTAGTAATGAAAATACCGATTTTTAGAAAACACGTGCATATGGCCTGTCAGACGAGATATTTCTTCGGGAACTTCGATAGTTTGATGGTTTTGAAAATTTCAGCCACCTTCCTTTTTCCGGATGCGGTATAAATCTCCTGTCCGGAAGCTGCTTGAAATCCGCCTTCACATAAGTTTCGTCGTCCATGACGACACAGTTGAACTTTGTGAGCAGATTTTTATACAGCTTTCGGGACCGCTGCTTTGCCGACGTGTTTTGTTTGTAATCTGGGTTCGCCACCTTCACCTTCTTAAACGTCGACAACCCGGCGAGTTTCTTGGCCCGCTGCACAATAATATGGGAGATATTAAGCTTGTCAGCGACGTCCTGGATGGAAAGATTAGGATCTTCTTTGTCGTAGCTGCCACTTCCGGATTACGATTGCAACCTCTTCCACGGTTCCTGGCGGTCGACAGACGCTCCCCGAACACTTTTAAAACGTTTGTCACGGTCAAAGAATCAAAAATATATCCTAATGACAAAATGACAAGCGATCAAAGAACCGAATGATAACGCTATGTCAGAAGTAGAAAGCAATAATGATATAATCTCCTTCTTTTTTTCATGACAAGCAGCCCGTGCAACTCAGATCACTCGGGGCGGTAGAAGGAAACGAGCAAATTGTTGGCAAGCTACTTCACTACAACCGAAGATGATACACGTGTGTTAGTGGGATTTTTTTTATTTTTGTTATGTCTCTTCTCGATTCTTGTATATTGCAACAAAGCAGGCAAGCAATATATCATTATCCTTCAATCACTCCGATCGAGCTATGTTACAGAGCGAGATTGTCATGGTAGCCATAGCAACCGTTTTGTCTATATCGTTGGTTACTTTATCTGTTTGGATTCGCTGGTCACGATCGATTTGGCCACATCCAGCAATTTTTCCAACTTAGCGTGTGAGAACGTCAACTTTAAAATGCAGCATTTCAGTTTTTTTAATGCATTTTTAACAGAAATACACCAATTTCAAATTGCGCGTTCCAGACTTTAAGCTAATATGCTATAAGCAATAACCTTGAAATGCGAAGAAGAAGCAGAAGATGGTGAGATCTTACTACTAGAAAATTCCAACAAAAATGCTAATGTGATGTGATGCGATAAATGAATTCTAATGTGATTCATGGTATGACGGGTTTTGGAGCTAATCAGAAACTGGCCACTTATCCTGGGATACCCGGAACATGCTTGGATACGTCCAATGTAGCCCTGGGCACTAGATATGACTACGATTGAATTTGTGTTTTGAAAACAAATGTTGACGACTTTAAACGCAGAAACAAACGGTTTTTTTCCCGATTTTTTTTTCTAATTATGCCAGTTGTACGATATACATGCAATATTACTTACCAAAAAGGACAAAATTATCATTAATACAGTGCATGAACTGGATGGGAATTTGCTTGTCACCATGTGTTGGATTCTCATGCGATATGAGGTGCTGGATTATAGATTTTGGACCAAGTCAGAAACAGGCCACTTATTAGGGGAAAGTGGGGCTATTTGATATCTTAAGAAAATAATCACTAATGATAGCAAATTCAGAGGAAAATTTGAACGGAGTTTAACCTAATAGATAGTTTCAAGCCCTATAGGTTTTCGCTGGCGCTGATTTCACCTGTTTTCCGTATATTTTTTAATTGTACCAAATCAAAAAAGTATTAGTTTTCACGTGTGGATAAGTGTAAATTAAGATCTATCACATTTTAAGAAGTTTTTTTTAGTTTTTTTTTAGTGATATTGTAATTAACGTGAAAAATCTGGGACAAGATTTTGTTTCGAGTAGCTGTGTTGCTGTGGTGTCGCGTTGGTCGTTTTTTTTCGCTTGCTTTTTGGTGCTTTGCCTCCCTCCTAAGAAGAGTTTTACCGGTTTTTTTTCTTTTCTTGGTCATGGCGTTCTGCCTTCCGGATGATGCACGCGAATGAGGTGTCAGGCAAAAATTCGGTGCAAATGAAAAACTTCGCATGTGATTCAAAATGTCGTCTTCGGTTGTAAAAACAACGCGGAAGATTTTTTCGATTACCGCGAGTGAACAAACCGGTGCTTTTTCGGTGGCAGAATTTGGTGAGATCCATCTGATTTATAATCAATCATAAATGCATATTTCCATATATTACTAAATACGCGCCAGATTTCGAAACATCACATTTCGAAATCTGGAAGTGTGTTTGCAGTACCATTATTCATATGATAACGGTAGTGTTTACATGCGGGGCTTACTGTATGTGAAAGTAACCTCGGAATGGACGTGAATTACCAGGCATTCTGAAATGGGTTGCTGAATCTGCAGTAGAGCTATCGCCTTCTAACTCCCGGACTAAACTTGCTTTAAATTACTACATCAAGGATTGTTGTAAGCAAATTTCTTCCATAATACCACTGCCGGCCAGTGGGGGTTAGATTGAACACACACACACACACACACAAGTCAGAAACAGGCCACTTCCTTGGAGGTATCTGGAACATGTCTAAATGTGACCAATGTGGTCCTGGGAGCTCGATATGACTACCGTTGAATTTGTTTTAGAATTCTCATGTTATTTGATGTATTGCATGATGGTTTTTATCCCATTCAGAAACTGGCCACTTCTCCGGCGGTACCCGGAACATGACCAGGTGTGGCCAATATGGCCACATTGAATTTGGTTTTGAAGTCTCATGTGATTTGAAGGGTTGCATGATGGGTGTTGTTTCAAGTCAGAACCTGTCCACTTCCCCGGGTGCGCGCGGAACATGTCCGGATGTGGCCAATGTGGCCTTAGGCTTTCAACATGACTTCCATTTGTGTTTGACATGTTTCAGTTCGGCTTAGGATCAGTTGATAGATTCTAAAAATTTCCAATAGCATTCTATGTGCTTTTCATTTGGCGTTTTTTGTGCCCAATTCTGTTCAGTGGTAAAAGCGCAGCTTTAAGACCATGCTGGCGAGGGTATAGGATTTTTTTCTAGTCGGCTAGTTTATAAACTTCGCTCGGTATAGAGTATCATCCTTAATGTCACTGATTAGGCTATATAAATAAAAAAGTTAACTATGTTTTCCCAATAAAAATATCACCCGTGATCTAATGCTTAGTAAGCAAAAACGATCACCACTAAGCAACCGATCATCACAACAAGCCATTACGAACGACGATTGTTCAAGCCCGGTGACATGAAGCTAATAAAATGGAATGATATTCTCAGCATGTCCTTCTACATAAATATCCATTATAGTAGGCAGTCTGGAATTTAACGTGGGATGAAGATCCAGACTCGAAATATACAAACGTCAGAAGGAGCCAATAACATATTATCATGAACTGTTATCGGGAGCCAAACAGTTTTATGATGTTGTTCTTATACACGGGAATAAATCCAATCTTCGCAATGAGAAAAATGATTCATGACTTAATTAATTAATTTTGCTATTAGATTTTAAACCAAATGTATAAAATACAATTAAATAAAGCTTCAGACAGAATTCGAATCAAGAGCCTCGATATCATTAAACGCACACTTTGACCACTAGACTATCAGTACATTTAACGTTTGTAGCGGTAATTATCTGCATTGTGAAATCATGAAATTCTATTATGAAATCGTGAATCATGGTCATAATTTCATGAGATGGAAAGTTTTTTTATTTCGTGATTTTTTATTCATGGAAATGGAAGTAGATTTATTTCCGTGTAGTTGTATAAGAATTCATTAGGTATTAGTATCTTCTGTAAAGTAATTTATTGCATATTGTCGTTTTGAGCTATATTAATCAATGGAACACAATTTTTAAGATTCATTGATTCATTGCAAGAAAGAGACCATTAATCTAAGTTTTTGTCATAGTCTTTAGTGGCATAATAAATTGCAAAACAGAAAGATACATTTACGGTACACCGAACAACGTCAAACGATCACGAAACATTCAAAGCAAAACAGTGAATCTTTCTACGCTTATTTTTATTTATGTAATTCATATGGCTAATGTTTTCTTAACAAGAACAACAAACAATGAAATGCATTTCGTGTGTGCTATCTGTGTCTCCCTCCCAGGATTTAACCACCGATCATTTACTCAGTAAGCGGAAATGGTTACTACTACCCTACCGAGCTCCTTACATAACAACAAACTATTGTGAACGACGGTGACACGAAGCTATTCAAATGGTATTGATTTGTTTAATCCATGTGCGCGTCATTCGAAATAGTAGAGGAAGCACCTCGTCGATGTAAAAAAAAACCTGAGATTGAATCTATGATCTTCTACTCAGTAAGCAACATGGTTGTCACTAGGTCACCGAGCCTCTCATATCACTACGTACAAATCACTATGGCCGCTCGAAAACTTGATCGTTAGTTAAATTCGGTGACAACGACTGTCACGCAAAATTGAAAACCACATCATATAGGCCACAAAGCACTGCAAAAATTCTATTTGGGAATATATCGTCACCCAAGGGAACTCAAATGTGCCCCTTACGCAATGCCCGATGTGGACAAGTGAATGTACAACATTACTCCTAAGTAGCACACTGCAGTCACAAACAGTTGCAGCAACTTGATTGCTACTTAAATAAGTAAATAGAAGTTTCTTCAACTGTTTTGCGACAAGTGTTCATGTAACTTTGAGTATTTTACAGAAAGTCTATAATACAAAGGATATGCAGTGTATGTTCCTGAGGCAACCTCTACCCGAGAAAAAAACTGATGTCATATGAATATCTTAATGAGGTATAAAAAAACAAATAGGGGAAATGGCTCTAATGTTGGCTATGGATCTAATATTGGGCCCATCGCTAAAAATATGCTATTTATCAATTTATCTAGATGAACGCGTCATTGGGGCGGTACCAATGGATATTTTTGGTCGCTATTGAAAATTTTGTCGATTGCTGAATTTATGTATGGGACAAATTAGGGGCATTTAGGCCGATATTACATCCATTTCCCCTGTATACCAAAATAACTAAAGGTGATGTTTCAGTTTTTAGACAATAATTCCTTAAGAGAAAAATAAATATACCCATTTTAAAAGACCTTTTAAATTACTATTCATGGTTTTCTGGCATCAAAAAGAGCGTTGATTATCCGTCAGCTATTATAATAACTAAATTATTTATTAGTTCGTTATTCGTAGAACATTTTCACCTCATCACCTATTATGTCAGGTTCGTCAATACCATATTTAGGTTGCCAGTTATGTTATTTTAATACCTGAATTTAGTATTCATAAGTTATTTTCTCCTGCTCGGGCACTGACCCAACGGAGAATCCGTAATGACCGTGAAAGTGGCAAAATCATAAAAGTTGTCCTAGCACCTTGCGATTTTTGTCTATAGTGCTCAGAATCACGAGATCAATGTGTATTTACCAGAGAATTATTGATCGTAAAAGCTGTTATACTAAACTGTAAAGCCCCAATTTTTCCCCTAACTTGCTTAAAATCAATGGAAGCAATATTTTGGGTTGAATTAGCCATACCCTAGTTCTCCGTACAATCCGGAACGACTGTGAAAGTGGTCAAACTGTCCTAGAGCCTTGTGATCAGGGCTCTGCATTTTCGAAGCTCCCAAATGAACTCGAGTCTTTCCTGCAACGTATCCTCAACGCATCATTTCTATAACACCTAGCTAGATTATTAGCACGAAACGAAAATGAAAAAGAAGCACGCTTAGAACAAAAGGCTGGCTCTGGATTTTCTCGTCGTTGTTTTGCTTATCACTTTCAATGAAACGTCGATTATAGAGATGAAACGAAACCTTCTTATGGCTTTCAATCCCTTTCGCCGACACACCGCCATATGCGTTATGTCCGGTTTTCGTTACTTTTTTTTAGATAAATAGGGAAAATGGCTCTAATGTTGGCCTATGGATCTAAGATTGGGCCCATCGCTAAAAATCTGCTATTTATCAATTTTATCTAGATGAACGCGTCATTGGGACGGTACTAATGGATATTTTGGTCGCTATTGAAAATTTAGTCGATTTTTGAATTTATGCATGGTCTCAAATTAGGGGCATATAGGCCGACATTACATCCATTTCCGCTATGTGGATGGAAGATAAATCAAACATAGTACGAGTAATCTTTAAGTGTTTTCACGTGAGAAAAGCTTTAAAATATATTTTTCCGTCATATAGGGGAAATGGATGTAATGTCGGCCTAAATGCTCCTAATTTGGGCGCATACATAAATTTAGATATCGACTAAATTTTCAATAGCGACCAAAAATATCCATTAGTACCATCCCAATGACGCGTTCATCTAGATAAAATTGATAAATAGCATATTTTTAGCGATGGGCCCAATCTTAGATCCATAGGCCAATATTAGAGCCACGTCATGAAACCTCTGTTGATGTGTTTCATGAAAGACGAAACTCTCAAAGTCAAGTAATCTTCACCGAAGCTTAAACGAAAGACCAATGAAGCGACGCGACGGGTGAAAGAGAGACAAGCGATAGAAATAGCTATTTCAAGAAGATTTTGTCAATACGAGTCGTAGTTTATCCTACGAGATTTGCCGAGTTGGGTAGTTACGACGAGTGCTGAAAAAAATACGAATTTTGCAACGAGTTGCATACAATGCAATGAGATGCTGAAAAGTAGTACTTTTCGACACTGTTATTATTTTTTTTCATTTTGATATACACTCAACGAACAACGAACATTCCGAGTGGATTCAAAACTTCGTCTGATCACCCTGATGTAGCATTTTTATAGAAGTTCTTAAGCTTCCCATAAACAATAAATAAATCAAATATTTGAATCTAATTGAGTATATCGGTTTCAAAATATTTGGAAAGGATTATAAAACATACCAAAAGTAATGCTGGGATAATAGATTTAAAATTTCGCATAGCATTCAAGAGCTGAATGGCAAAAGAAATAATATTATAAAAGATGTGATGCAACACAGATAAAAATTCTGAATTTTACTTGTGATGTAAACATTCATTCATTTCATTTCATTTCTAGCAACTAATAAACAATGTTGTTTACAAAGATGGGCTTTTGTATACAATATTTGCTACATTGCATGAAATGTGTCAGAACTTTACATAATATATAATATGTGACGCTCTATTTATGTGCATCATATTGAACAGAAATTTACACTACTTTTTCGAACTGTGAATATTAATTGTTTTATTTTGAGTAAATATAGTTCCACAATGGATTATTCCATTCAGTTTTGTTTGAAACTTATTCCAACTGTTATAAAAATCCATAAACAATAACACACGGTTCCTGGAAAGTATCACTCCTCAAAGCACTTCGACTCACAATGACCGTCCCAAACCAACCACAGCTCACTAAAATCGATACAAAAACCAACTGCGAGTTAAAATGTCACATAAAATTTTCACATAAACGTTGCATGCGTTTTTATGGACAATTGCGATGACTGGTTTGCTCCGCAGCGGTTGTCCATTGCTCCCGATCCAGACCTGGGACACCACTGGGGAGAGGTGTTAGTACTACGGTGATCCATCGATGTCCCTTTCTACCCCCATCACCGACCCCTTACTATCGAGCAACAACGGGCTGGGCTGGACGGGACGAAAGGATCCGATTTAATTCAATTTGATGATCAACCAGCAGCGTACCATGGCCAGATGGGGATTTAAACTGCTGCCGGCTGGCTGACTGGTTGGTTGGCCCGTGACGATGTGGAATGAAACAAAAAATAACCATAAAATGGCAATTACGGGAAAATTTATGAAAAATTTATTTAGATTTTTTATTTCACTGAGGATTGCATGTGGCTGACTTGTAGGTGTTCGGATGAGGCAGGATAGGTGCTTTACTCTTTCTTGGTTGAGTTGCACTCGCGTGCAATGGTGACATGGTCGAGAACTGCAGATTTTATTACCATTGGAAGTCCATCGGCTAGCCACCACCACCACCATGATTGTTCATTCCCGACAGCACCAACAATCCGAATAAATATCCCATAAAGGGAGGAAGTTACTGCTGCTCGGAGGACCATCAGTTTATGGTAGATTTCATGAATTAATGCCTTTAAAATCGTCGCATATAAAATACTTTGACGAATATACTCAAGTGTAGATAGGTTAAAAATACGGTTAATCGAATTGGATACAATCTTGCAATGTGCAAGCAATTATGTTGTTAAAGAAAAAAGGCCAAGAAATCACTTTCCAGTCATCTTAAATTACGTGTAATTTTTATGGGTATGTTTCAAAATTCTTTTGATTTCTCCACTGGCCTTCAAAGTTCCCTGGCTTTTCTTCTAACACAATTAATGTTGACATTTGATTGCAGAGCACTGATTTTTTTCCCCCAAATCAGCAAAAATAAGAGCGGGGAGGGACTTTAAAAACGACCCCCTTCGTTTTAATGAGAACCGTAGAGTTGACTGTTATACGCCATACCTTTCTTCATAGACTTTCATTCTTTGAAAAAAATAAATGAAAAAAAATAGCATAGTTAAACAAAAAAAAAGTATTCCATGGAATGTTTCATAACAGCAATTACGAACTAACTAGGTGAAATGGTGCCAACACCATGAGGACCGTCCGTTGCTCTCAAAAGCTAACAACGATATAGTTGAACGGACAGTGAACGAAACGAAACGTAAAATCTACACTTGACAAGGGTTGTGAGCTACATTCTTGCTGATTTTCACGACACTCCAATAAGCGTCCCTAAGGAAAAGCGTTTGTGATGGTAGCGTCTTTCTAGCTTGTTACAATGACATACTGTTAGGTGTATAATTTTCCACTACACGATGGAGGACATCGCCAGAGGAATGTTGGAAAGACCGTCGCAGAAAAGAATACTTTGATCTTGTTTTCCTATTGGAAAACATGTTTAACCTTTTTTTTCGAACGTATTACCTATACAGGGTGGGTAACTACCACTAAAGGAAACAGTCGTAAAGATGGAACGCTCCCATGAATTTTTGCTATCAGTATTTTTGAGATATAGCTGGTACAGTGCCTTTCCGTTGTTGGCAACACGACCTTATCAGCAGTTAAATTCTCCAGATTTGTTCTCGTGCTTTCCAGACAATTTTTTTTTTATGAAGTACACTCAGGTCTTTTTTTACACGGGGGATATGTACCGTGTAAAAAAAAAACCTACCGAAATTTGATTTTTCACATGCTTAAATGTTTAAAAAAAATCAGATATTGATGCCATTTGTAATTATAGCAAGCTATGATCCATATAGTCGTATTTTAAAAATTTCTGTATTCACACCAAAAATTGTGATTTTATTTTTAAGTATGCCATTCGATTACCTATAGCTTGAAACGGATAATGTATTTGGAATCAAGTCGATAGGTTGTATCGTTGTCGAGAAATCGTTAAAAACGTACCGTGTAAATCGCGGAAAACCGTGATCACAAATTGAATAAAGCCATCAATGACTTTAATTGATTACAATGGCGGTGAGAAAATAGCAGTTAAATTTTATATGCGTCATCTACGTGCCACTTGCATGCTCCAATGGATTAACGATTAAATGCAATTTTAAAAGAAGCTGATCTGTGACTTAAAAGCTTGCAAGATTTAGCTTGTTATTTGTCTCTGTAATGTGTTTACACAGCAGCTCAACTCTTCGGGACTCAAACTGGAAATGATGCTTTTTTTTTTAAATAATTTATCTCGGATTCTATTTATCCGAGGAAGCTTTATTGTTGATACTTCGTGTTGTGTAACAGTTACCGCCAGCGTCATCGCTGCCGGATCTAAATAATAATATCATCAACTTGATCATAAGAAGTGTGCTGCGATAAGAGGGGCTTAAGGCCTAGTGCTGAGCAGAAAATTGTGGGTTCAATCCCAGACTTCTTTATGTCCGGATGTCCGTAATAACGTGGGCAGCGCCCACATTGATCTTAAAAGTATTGATTCCCCGGAGTTTGCGCACTGTGGGTGCATTGCTAATCCCAAGCCCTGTTAATTTGATTCTTTGTGCGGATTGTTTTCCTTAGAGCGGCTATTTTTGCTTACGTGGCAGAAAATCTTGAGTTCAATCCCAAACCCTTTCAAATTAAAGAGATTCAGAGTCACATTGCTTGCCGTCGTTGGCGCCGTCACCAGGATTGAATAGATACAGCAACAACTCGGTTATAAGTAATGTATTATAATATGAGGGGCTCGGTGGCTTTAGAGCGACCGCTTTTGTTTACGGCTTCTGCTCAGTGAGTTCATTCTCATGCCTTTCATTTTCAATATTCGTAAATCACGTTGTTTCATAACAAACTACTTCAATTCAGTCTACCATTTATGACCAAAATCTCCTCTGCAAACCCAACCTTTTTATCTAACATCCCAGTGATTTCTCATGCAAGTGCAGGGGATTTTTTGGCTTTCACCAAAGCGAGTATCATGTCATCATATTCCTACCCATTCCTAAATTGACCTGCATTCGGACGCGGTCGGCGCTGGTATTACTTTTAGTAAGGTATGAGATCACCAGTTTTTACACATTAAGGATGAATTCTAGGTCCCAAGCATCACCTATTGGATCCCTGTGTTAATTACAGGTGATCTGGAACTAACGAAATTGCAACCGCTGGCGGTCAATCATGCTCATGTTCATGATCAATTCTTTGCATTATAGAATCTGTACTGCATCGCTTTTCTTCTTAACATTAAATAATATATAGGGTATAGCGCTACTTCGGTGTAATTACCTGTTTCCGTACTATCGATTAGAAAATATCAAACAAATCAATGTTTCCTACTTGTACCTTCGCCGTGAAAATTATTTTTCAATGCGTTAGGATGGAATTTCAATTCATAGGATGAGTTTTGAATCAAGAAGCAGTTATATGTTTTTAATGAAATAAGAACAATTTGTAGCACTTTATATAGGGTTTTTAATCTAATTTCCGTGCTACTTGAATGCACAACCCGCACTTAACCTCTCTTTTTCGATCGAATATGAACCCAAAACTGGTGTGATTCTATCATAGATGACTTCCAAATTTATTTACCTTTTTATAAGTACCATTGGATTTGAAAAATATAAAGAGTCACACATTATTGAGATATTGTTAGAAATTTAACATATATCTAACATATGATACCAAATTCGTTCTACGTGTTTCAATTCCGTCCTAACGCATTGAAACTTCATTGGTTTTTCTAAATTTATTTTGCTTGACCAGATAATCTAGAATGAGCTAGAACTCATCTTTGATAGAAACATTTCAGTTTTTGGTACAATCAAAGTTTGTTGTCACTTTAATATTTCAAATATAGCACGATATAAAATGTTTTATATCTAATTTAGTAATCAACTTTGAGCAACTTGTTACAACCGCCTTTCACATTGAGGGCTGTCCATAGAAAAGGGAAGAAAGGTTCTGTTTGTCACTTAAAACCCTTTTCTTCTGACCCCTCAATTAGTATTTAACTAAAATTCTCTAGATTATCTTTAGAATATTAGAATTCACTAGGTAAGGTTACAGGTTGTATTTTAGGTCTACCCCCTCAAGTCGGCTTATTAAGGATCATCAGGAAATAATTTTTCAACCATTATTCACAATTTTTATTCAACAGCTCACTGAAAATTGGGATGCACAATCGAATCACTTATATATGAGACGAATTCAGTACATTTCCTGCTATTTTCGATTTAAAAACATATGAAGCTTCTATTCAAATGAAGCAAAGTGATTTTGAAAAGATCAATGACTTTATCGACCATACATAGGTCGATATTACATCCATTCACCTGTAAAGTTCTCATGTGATAATTGTAAGTTTATCAGTTGTTTATCGTGCCCAATTGTTGTTCAAATGCTAAGCTTATACACTGGAGTCGCTTTTTATGCGGGGGATCAGTGCCGCGTAAAAAAAAAACTACCGAGATTTTGATTTTTCACATGCTTAAATATTTTTTTATAAATCGGATTTTGATGCCATTCGTAATTGTAGCATGCTATGGTCCATATAGACATATTTAAAAAATTCTGTATTTACACCAAAAATTGTGATTTTTTTTAAAGTATGCCATTTACCTATAGCTTGAAACGGATAGCGTGATTGGAATTAAGTCGATAGGTTGTATCGTTGTCGAGAAATCGTTAAAACGTACCGCGTAAATTGTGACTCAGCGGCACTAACCGTGTAAAAAAACCGCGTAAAAAAAGACTTCAGTGTATTGGCCTGTGTGTTTGTAGTAAAATATCGCCTGTAGGTTTATTATTATTTGTTTCCATCAGTTTTTAGTTATATTATTAATAACTCAATTTGTGGCTGCTTATTGGATCCCATTTAGCGACACCCTATTTCATTTTAAAAAGGATCTTTTAGCTGCTTGCACTTTTTTTCTCAAATATCATATTATGTTTTCAATTCACATTTTTAATAATACCAAAATGATATCAAAATATGTATGATTTCATACTCGTTAAAAATAAAATAATATCGAAAAAAGTTATCAGCATGTTTTCAAACACATAGTTTAATATCATTTTGATAATATTTTGATGTCTGACTTCGGGTTCCTTCTAATAGGAAGGAAATTAAATAAAAAAAAACCTAACAGTGTTCAGTCGGAACTGGTACAATGATATTCGCAGTTCAATGGAAAGAGTACTGCTTTGAAATCATGATTGAATCCTTCCAGGAAGGATGCTGTAGTTTTCCTACTAATGTTTAATTTCGCATGACATTCGTTATCGTCGACGTTGAAGCCACTGCCAGCATTGAACGATAATTAGGTGCTCGGTGGCCTAGTGGTCACCCATGCTCTTTCGTATTATGCATCGTAATGCAAACAGGCGATCACGTCACTTACCATGGTGAATCCTGATTTGCTACCTTTTCCACTAACTTAAATTCCCGTCCCATGAAAACATGATGTGGAAATGCAAAAACATTCTCGGTTTCTAACTGCTGCACGCTATGTTTAAAGGCGACTTTTATTCAAAGTGAATGTACCTAAAATTTTATTTCACTAGATGATAGTTTGGGACCTCTAGTTTCTGTAAGATTCTGTAAGATTTAAAATATTTCATCGGTGAAAATTTGATTTTTTTTTCATTTTTCATGTTTTTTTTTTAAACGTAAAAATACGTTTTGATTTAAAAAAAAAATATTGAAACAAGATGTCGTTGGACTAAAGAACCACAAAAATCAGCAATTTTTTCGTATGATGTTATCTCTTAAGTTCAGACGCAAGGTCAAAGTGCCTACTGTGATTTATATAGGGGAATTTACGTATTCTCGTCAATCTAAGCAGCGTCCGAACTTCTATTAGCGATTTCTCAGCGTCACACACATACATGACAGGTTTGTTTGTTGACATTTATCTGCTGCTTGCTGTTCTACCAATTCCAATCGACAGAATTGATCAAAACGGGTTGAACATGTTTTTACAACGCTCCAAACTTCTCAGGTGAGAGTGACTATTGTCGGCAGTCTCTTTTTCTTCGGCACCCTTTCCATTTGAACTGCGTGTTAACCAGCTGTTCTATTATCGGCAACTCGAAATCAGCCGTATTTTGTAGTATGTATATTTCATTTAAAGAAAAATATGGTATAACAGGAATTCACAGTCGTAAAAATGTAATCAGATTGAAGCTGAAAAGGTAAGGAATCGGCTTAATACATTCAGCGAAGAGTTTTGATGGGAAAATACAGTGAAATAAAAGTTTCAATTTCGGTTGCCGAAAACAGTCAATGGGTGCCGAAGCCATAATTTACCCTAATCGTTGTTGTCTTGAAATGAGGAGGTACAGAAAGATGCAGATCGTCAAATGCATTTGAATAAGTAACGCGAAAATATTGTAAACACAAATAGTGACGTCACTATTAGCATGGGCAGCATACGGAGCCCTGCGCGTATGTATTTGAGATATCGCTTAAATCGTACAATGGTGTCACTCACACAACATAGCCAATTGCTTCACCATTGAAGATATGTCAGATTTTGTATCAGATGTTGTGGTCTTCAACAAAGTTGTTCAGATGGGTAATGCCTAATGGATGGCGAACAGGTCAGTTCGGAATTCGGTCTCCATCAAAAATTTTATAGGCTTTCAGACATTTATAATACTGATTTCAGGGACCGATTCAATTGAAAATAATATGAAATTTACGGAAATCTACGCAAAACCTGTCTCCTTGTGACATCAATAAACCTATGAATAAAAACTAATTAATTTTCCATCAAAATTTCAAATTAAGATAAACACTTTCAACATCATGAATCCATCAAAATAGTTTAGTTTCGTGGCCCGATTAAAGCTTAAATAGTTTAGGAGTGGGATAATTTAATCGTAATGCAATTTGAATTCTTGAAATGAAGAACAGAGAAGCAATTTTAAGGAAGTCACAGAAATGCATGTTTGTCGTGGAAAGTAGCAAACGTCATCAGATTTCATGAAATTGTATCAACAAATCTATAATTGCAATTTAGTAGCCAGTCTCCTGTATGAATGCAATATGGCTTCCGATGCGTGATACCGTAATCGCTCACGATTTCATCCTTTTGTGCTACCTTCCACATGCCAACGCATAAATTGTACTGACCTTGACAAACAACAAAATACGCCAAACATTTCGCAAGATCGTTCCCATCTCACTCGTTGTTTACATTTTTTTTAGCAAACATCTCTCCGTCGTCACTGTGGCTGTTGTCCCTGAGCATATTCCAGCAGGATTAGCAAACAAAGCAGCAACCGCGCATCTGTATACCTTCTGTTGTTGGCACGAACAATGGCGAGAGCTGCTGATTGACGGTTGAGCTAATTTATGCGCATTTTAAGCCTGGCTACTAGCAATTGCTCACGCCACGGCGACATCTATGTTTATGCCGATCTTGGCCTGCGGAAGCCTCAAGTTGTCCCGAACCCGCGAAACGAAACAAAAAAAAATCATTTGCGTTCACAAGCGGTTCCGATATCGGTCCTGGACCGGTTCGCCGGCATATGAATGAAGATCATGTTTCCTTTTGTTTGCTGACCCAATGTAAATATCTGCATAAATTTTCTTCCGACACTTCCTCGGCGAGGAGGTATGCAGAAGAAGACGAAGAAGACGGCGAAATCACCTAAATCGGGACTCTCAAGAGATGTCCTACTTATTGTCACATCTTCTTCTCGTCGTTGTCGTGGACCACAAAGCACCAGATATTACGCTACACCCATCCGGGAAATGTAAGATATGATTAAAATGCACCATATATTCTGAACTTTCAATGAATTTTATAAAATTATTGTTTGCTAATTTATTACGAAAAAAGTTGCTTGTTTGGTACAGTTCGTTGTTGAAAGTATTTGCCATTTGGTTTGCGTGTACGCGATAGGTAGGTACAAGATTGACAGCTATAAGGGATCAATTCTTCCCCCTTTCACGGCTCAATTCGCGACTATTTGCATTTGGTTACCAGTCATTTTGTTGTTGTTGCTATTGTTGAATCGCGATGGAAAAGGGTGACGTTTTGTCAGTCCTAGAGGTGGGTCGCGCGAAGTTCACATAATGTGGTGTAATTTTCCACACGCACATATTCAGATGTTGGTAGCACTCGGCCTGAGCACGTCGTATCTACTTGATAGACACCAGAATGCCACCAGTCCGATTGGTCGCGAGATTTGCACGCACTTTCGAGTCAACTCAAAGACCCTGGAAAATGGGCGTTTTACGTTTACCTTCTCCGGGAGGGGAGGCGAAATGATACCCCAGGTGGAGGGATAATAATGGGTACTACATTTTAAATTGTAATTTCTTTTACAAATAAATGGCGTGAACGTGGAAAAGAGTGTAGAACCGGTCCTGGTACATGGACATTGAAGTGGACACTGAAGGCAGTAAGGGAAGCTGTGCCGTACACGGAACGGAACGAACAATGTTTAGTTTGCCATTGACTCAGAATGAGAATAACGCAGCATTTGATAGGGCTACTCGTGGAGTGGATTTGTCTAACAATTTTGAACATGTTTTTATAGATTCTAATTCAGTATTATTTTCTTGGAGCAAATACCGGTTCAAACATTGCTTTTTCATCAGTTATTCTAAATCGAATACCTAAGTTGTAATATTAAAATCATTACTTCTAGATAATGTGCCAGTGTTTTGCAAAATAAATGCAATTCAACCAAATCTTAATCCTCAACAAATGCTTCATTTCTATTAACTTCACCCTTTTGCTTCACGTTCCGCGAGGTTCCCTCGTTCCGTTTGATTTAATTTACATTACAAAGCACGAAATTAATGGGCGAATAAGACGATCCCTGAACTCGGTGCTCGATGTCGTACTGCGCTAATCTGAGGTAAGTACCTTGCAACAATGTTGCAAAATCGTCAGACTTTTCTGCTCGCGCTTGGTCCGCCACCCTTGAAACCAGTTCCCGGGATCATGTGGTCTCAGACTGCAGCAACTGACTGACAGGAGCTCCGAAAAGATCAGGGCCCCCGGAAAAGTTTGTTCATGTTCAGTAGACTCGTTTCAAGAATGATACAAATTACACCCAACACGCGGAATCGCGAACCAAATCAGGGTAGCTTCTCGCGGGTGGGACGTCGGATTCAGGCACCCAGATGAATTCGTCCGTCCATCGCGGTCTTTATTCCATACGTGTAACTTTGAATGTAGTGCGGAGAGGAGATGATGATGATGATGCCCGGAAGGGATATTTTATTTAGTCTGTCCGTTTCTGTCCGTCCGATTACCATTTCAACCGGTTGATTTTCTCAGATGCCTACCTACTTATAGTTTGGTTTGAAATTCGTTTGCCTGAACTACACTGAGTGCGGTGCATGTCACTTGAAGTGGTTAAAAACTGGAAATGCAGAAAAATGTTGAATTTGTCGCCTTCGGGGGTGGATGTTACACAGCAACAGTGACTTGGTGCAATGGAAGCGTTATTTTTTGACATTGTAGTCAGCTTGCATCTGACGGTGATACTCGTTGAATCGTTTTTTAAGCCTTATTTTTTTTTAAGCTTCAAGATCACAACAAATTTGACAAGCATTATTGGACATTTTTTTTAAGGCTGGGATCTCGAGATCTCCAAGACTCAGGATAGTAACATTTATCAGAACAGTTATCTGAGACACGGTATTACCAAGTTGATTCCCCGCTTCGATCAAGACAATCTTTCGGGTTGGAAATTTCCTCGACTTCCCTGGACATAGAGTGTCAATGTGCTTGGTAGACATAGAACAGGGTGGCTTCTCCCGGAAAAAACCGGGGAAAAACGAGAAAAGATGTGTCAATGCTGTTTGCATTTCACATACATAGATGGTACATGTTTTGATAAATCCGATGTCATCGTTTATAAATGTTAGCAGACTAAAACTAATAATTTCGTTTGAACATTAGCATTAGGAAATATATGTTGTATCAACCGTTATTCCGAATCAATTGGACGTATGATTCAGCTATAGTAGCAACGTGACTCGTTGATCACAGAATAAAGCAAACATTGACGGCTGAGTATGTCGTGACTAATTGCTGAATCGTTTGCTAGTACATTTATTTGTAATATGTGCCTTTGCAGAACGAATCTTTATAAAAAAAATTTCATCCTGCACACAGTTGTGATATTGGTATGGAGTGTTATGGAGATAAGAAATGATTAAGCAAATAAAATTATTCCAAATGGGTAGAATCTGAACGTCACTTGCTGATTTGATGTATATCGTTCAGTCTTCAAACTATAATTTTCGAGTTTGCACTCGTTGAGAAAGTTTTTCAAATTCTTTCAGTTTCTCGCATACTTCGTTCACCTGTTGTCAGCCCCCAGGCTATGTGCATCTGCTTGGTAGAACTAACACATATTCAACTTTCTTGATAATATATTTTGCTGCTCGTCCGAGTTAATCAATTTGCCCATAATTGCATTCAGTCAGTGGCGTTTCCTTAACCTCAATCTACCTGTGCACCAACTCTCAAAACATAAACAATTATCAAAATATTGCTTTCAATGGATAGATATCGAGTAAACTAGAAGATCAAGTGTATTCGATTCGAGTATGGATATAAATCTGATTTTGAAAGTTGTTCCACAGGTAAAAAGTAAGGTTACGGGACGCCACTGCATTCACTCTAATTCACTCAAAATACGTTAAAATGCTTCTTCTGCAAAACACATAGTTTTGTAATTGCTTGCACGATGTCATAGATACAGTAAAAATAGTAGTATAAAGTAAGAGTGAAATTGCAATTCCTTCTGATTCTAAAAAAACTTCGTCTTCCCAAGTCTGCCTTCTGAGTTTGACGGAAATTAGATCTTAACCCTATTTTCTATGATGTTCAGTAAATTATTATTTTATTGAATAAATGAGCTTAAATGCAAAAGTAAATTCAATCGAAACGACTTTAATCTGAACAGATTTTTCTGAAATTTGGGCCTGAATTTGCTCGTGAGTTCTAGTTTTAGTAGTCTAGTTGGTAATCAATTTTTTTTTATCTAATCAAAATAATTACCTCCAGATTTTTTCATACAGCAATACAATACAAGTAGAATAAAAAAAACTGGGTTGAAGAGGGTTAAGGATCCCTAATTATATCTTCAATTTATATGAATTTTAAATCTTCAAAATATGTTTGCGCAAATTAGATTTTGGGAAAGTTTTAAGAAACTTTTTGAAATCTCGTCAAATGTCTCTTTCAATTCTCGTTAAAGTTCTCTAGGAATTATCAGTAAAACTCACTTGCTACACACTTAAAAAATATTATCGACTTCAGTCACTTTTTACCACTTTTTCAAAACAGCTAAAACTTTGACCCAAATTTCAAAAGTTGTTTCACTAAATTTTAATTTCAATATGGGTCAGTCCAGCTTAAGTGGGTACACCACCTGTGGTCGATGTCACTGATTTGAGCAAAACGTGGCCAAAACGCTTATTTTGGCATTCTGAACAAACACTTTTTTTTGCTCTAAAGTGCCTAGATCCTTCTGCGCTACAACCCTGGATTTTCAAGATTTTTTAAATTTCAACTTTCAGAAGAGATTACTCTACAACCAAATAAGCTATTCGTAATCTTAGAACGTCGATTTGAAGGTTTTTTAATGTAGATTCTTATAAATGTACACACATTTTGTTTTTGTTATAGTAACTACAGTAAACAAGCTGATTACCGGCAGGTATTAATATTGACAAAAAATGGCCTATTTTCACCATGGGCGGGATTTTTTATTTCTTAATATTTTGGGCTCAAATTTTCACCACTCTTGTACTTGATGTGTTTCCAAATGATTTGGACAAATAGTGTTTTAGATATGACCAGATGAGGTAGTTTTGAGCTTTTCTGATGAAAAATCAATGCTAGTTAATATATTTTTATTTTTTCTTGAATTCCTTCACGCTGATGGCACAATAATATTTTTTATGTTATTTTTCGCATGTTATGGGCTGGATTCTTATTATATGAAATCATAACTATCACATTTATTTACTTTTGTCTATAATTTAATTGTGGTCCTACAAATGAAAAATACGTTCCTATGGGATACAGCCAAAACTATGAAAACAGATAGATTAGTAGGTATACAAAATTTCAGTTATGGATGACAGCTGCTACTAGAATAGTACTCTTATTTGAGTAATTTTGATACCTGCTGGTAATCAGTCTGTTTACTGTAGTTACTATTAAAAAACAAAATGTTTGTACATTTATAAGAATCTACGTTAAAAAACCCTCAAATTGACGTTCTAAGATCATGAATAGCTTATTTGGTTGTGGAGCAATCTCTTCTGAAAGTTGAATTTTTTTTTAAATCTCGAAAATCCAGGGTTGTATCCCAGAAGGATTAGGCACATTAGAGCAAAATAAAAAAAACGTTTGTTCAAAATGCCAAAATAAGCGTTTTGGCCTAGATTAGCTCAAATCGGTGACATCGACCACAACTTTTTTTAATTTTGTACCCACTTGAGCTGGAATGACCCATATACTGTCAGCCTTGTTTAAATAATCTAGTCTTTCTTGTTTTGAATCCAAAATGCCATAATGGTTTGAACACAACTAAGCGATAAGAAGTATTACAACTAAATAGAAAAGTATCTCAAATCAATGAAATGGGTTGAGAAAACTAACTCCGGGCCAACTTTTAACGCCAAAATGACCTTGCAAAGATAAAACATAGCCTAATGGCCGCAAAGCGTTTTTGGTCCTGAAAACAATCTCGTAAACGCTAAAATAACTTTACACTCTAATCCAAGTCTCCACTTTTCGATAATTTGAACTGAATCCTTTGGAAAAAGTTTAAAAATCAGTAAAAAAAAACTTGTACAGACTTTGTACAGTTAACCCCATTTATTTAATGATAATTTTTTTTTTGATTTCTTATGTGCAATGGCAATTTGATATATTATCGACTTTTTCAGCTGTTCAAAACCCGGTAAAATTTAACCGACTTCGGTGATCTGAATTAATCCACAAAATAACTAAACTAGCCTTCAATAACCAAATGGC